>NC_136420.1:165832580-167032580 GCF_052625555.1 Lactuca saligna
CACTTGGATAAGTCTAATAACTCTAAATGCAAGTATGACTTTAGGAACCGACTAGCAATCGTAGCTCTTAAAACTTTGTTGAACTAACACACACCATTATAGACAAGTGATCATATAATCCTCTGTTCTCAAGATATCAACCATAAAAATACATGGAAAAATGTCATACTCGTTGTCTAGTAGTTTGTTTCCTGATTTTCGATTTGTTTGACATAGAACTTAATTGAACACATCAATTGAGTTTTGACCGGGCCTGGCACATAAGTCAAAAGAAAATGATCGAGGTGCCCAAGATATTGCTTTTAGTCCTCTAAGGACTAAAAGGAACTGATAAACTTTGACTCATATGCTTGTACTAACTATTCACCAAATCATACACAATAGTACGTTTTATAACATCAAGTTAGTGATGCATTTTCGTACTATCAATGCACAACCAAGTCATAGTCAACAACTCATATCTCTTGATTTGAATACTTATATGATATTACCATCTCACGATCACTTGAGACAAATTCCATGAAGTAATACAAGTGAGCGTGGGTTTAATCCAATAATCATAACTTATGAGCACTCATGAATGTTGTAGCAGTGTTTATCCATTTCTGACAACCTACAAGCCAAATTCATGACAATGTTGATTCAATAACTAGTTCCAAAGTATGATCAATTGTAGATAGTTTGAATAATCTTATTTTTCTAGGAGTCAAAACATGGAAAATTGAAATAATAGTAAACAATTTACACAAGATAGTAACTTTAGTCATAAATAAACAACAACTTTTATTTATTCATCAAATGTCAATTATATTTTATCTATTATAAGTTTCAGAAATAGCTATCTAATCATTAAAACTAATATCGTCTTTCAGTCCGATGTGCCTTACATGTTGTAAACAATTAACCCTATTCAGTCCCTTTGTGAGGGGATCTGTTGGGTTCTCTTCTGAAGATACCCTCTTTCCTAGGTGGAGTCCTTCTTCTACCTTCTGTCTTATAAAGTGATATTTTCTGTCAATGTGTCAGATCTACCATGATCCATTGGTTCCTTAGCTAAGGCAACTACATTGCCACTGTTATAGAAAATCTCCACAGGCTCCTTTATAGCTATTACAACTCCAAGGTCTCCAATGAAGTTCTCCAACAATATTTCCTCCTTCGCTACTTCGCTTGGTGGTATAAACTCTGATTCACATGTTGAATCAGCTACAGTCTCTTGCATGGAACTTTTCCAAGTTACTGCTCCTCTATTCAGGGTAAATGTCCAGCCCAACTGAGAGCGGAAATTATCTCTGTCGGTCTGAAAGGTGGCGTCACTATACTTTGTTACTCTCAAGTTATCACTCCCACCAAGATTAAGAACCCATTCCTTACTCCTTCGCAAGTACTTGAGAATATTATTTACCGCATTCCAGTGAGCCTTACCAGGGTTTCCTTGATATTTGATGACCATGCTCAAAGCAAAGGCCACATCAGGATGAGTACAAGTCATTGCATACATGATCCAGAAAACTGCGGAAGCATATGGTATTCGAGTCATCTCACCTATCTCAGCCTCTGTACTCGACCTCTTATTGTTACTTAATTTGGCATTTCTTTGGATCTGTAAGTCATTTTTCTTGGAATTCTGCATGTTGAACCTCCTCAACACCTCGTCCAAGTAGATACTCTGACAAAGTTCAATTAGTCTTTTACTCCTGTCTCTCAATATCCTTATCCCTAGGATATAGGCAACTTCTCCAAGGTCCTTCATAGAAAAACACTTCCCAAGCTAGGATTTCACTTCCTGCAAGGTTTGGATGTCATTTCCTATGAGTAGTATGTTATCCATATACAATACCAAAAAGCTAACCATGCTACCACTAGCTCTGACATATACACATGACTCATCCACGTTTCTCGAAAAGCCAAACTCTTTGACTTTCTCATCGAAATAAAGATTCCATCTACGACATGATTTTTCAATCCATAAATGGATTTCTCAAGATTACACACTCTATTAGGGTACTCTACATTGACAAGACCTTATGGCTGATTCATGTAGGCATCCCCAGCCAACTTTTCATTAAGGAAAGCGGTTTTGAGTTCCATTTGTCATATTTCATAATTATGAAATGCAGCTATGGCTAGCATAACCCTAATAGATTTCATCTTAGCTACTGGTCAGAAGGTCTCATCATAGTCAGCTCCCGGAGTTTGAGTAAAGCCCTTCGCAACAAGTCGCGCTTTATAAGTGTGTACTTTCCCATCCATTTCGGTCTTCTTCTTGAAGATTTATTTGCACCCAACTTTATTACGACCCGATACATTGTCAACCAAGTTCCAAACATCATTATCAAACATAGATTGAATCTCGCTGTCCATAGCTTCTTTTCACTTAGCAGAATCAGGGCCTGCCATGGCTTCCTTGTAGCTGTTAGGTTCATCCAAATTTACCAGTGTGTTATCACTGATAACCGTATCACTTTCTATAGGAATATGGAAACCATAAAACACATGTGTATTCCTAACTCTTATGGAATGCCTCAGAGGTACAGACTCGTCAATCGGCTCAACATGAGTTTCCTATTCAGGTTGATCGTTAGTGTTTGAGGTTCCTTAAACACTTGACTCTTGACACTGTTCAAGGTTAATTTGCCTCCCACTGTTTCCTTGGCTTACGAATTCTCTCTCACGGAATAATCCTCCCCTCTCATCAAAGACAACATTGTGACTCGGTCTGTAGAAGAGATAACCAAAGGATTTACGTGGGTAGTCGATGAAAATCCACAGCTCACTCCGTGGTTCGAGCTCGTCATGGGTCGTGCGTCTTACGGAAGCCTCGCAACCCCAAACCTTGATGTATGCTATCAAGGGAACCTTCCCTGACCACATCATGTAAGGTATATTGTTAACCTTCTTAGTTGGGGCTCGATTAAGGATATGGGCGATAGTCTCTAAGGCATACCCCTAAAATCAGATAGGTAACGTATCTCCACTCATCATGGAACGAACCATGTCTAACAAGGTTCGATTGTGCATCTCAGACACATCATTAAGTTATGGTCTCCTAGGAGGTGTCAACTGTGAAACAATTCCACCATCCTTAAGATAGTCTAGGAACTCGATACTATGATACTCTCCACCTCGATTGGATTGGAGCATCTTTATCTTCCTGCACAACTGATTCTCCACTTCTTGCTTAAACTCTTTGAATATTTCAAAGGTTTCTGACTTATGATTGATTAACTAGACATAGCCATATCTACTATAATCATCAATAAGAGTCACATAGAAGCGGTTAGCATCCCTTATGGCGGTTCTAAAGGGTCCACACACATTAGTGTGTATGAGTTCCAACAAACCTTCACACCTCTCACAAGTACCAGTGAATGGTGATTTAGTCATCATTCTAAGCAAACAAGATTCGCATCTATCATCTGACTTTAAGTTAAATGATTCCAAGACTCCAGACTTTTGGATTTGGCCTATGTGCTTCTTGTTGAGATGTCTATGATCACAATGCCACAAGGATGCTTTATCTAAACTAATGTAATAATCAATATGAAATACATTGTTTCTTATGTTTTCTATAACCATCACAGTTTTATATTCACCATTACAAGACAATGTTTTAAAATAAAATACATTATTATGAAGAGCATTAATAGCACCACTTTCATTATCAAAAGAAAATAATTTCAACATTTATTCAAACCTAATTTCAACCCACTACAAATCAATAAAGAATAAACTCCAATCTTGGTGACATATGAAGCTTTCCTATTCCCCATGATTAAGTTTATCTTCCCATGCTCAACATCCTCACTTCCTTTTAGTCCATGCATGGGTGGGTTTTACTTTCCCAACCTTAACATCCGACAAGTTCATAGGGAAGCTTCGCTTCCAGTGCCCCTTATCATGACAATAAAAGCACTCTACTTCTTTTGGGTTGGAGGAGGGAGTAGCAGGACTGACATTAGTATTGCTTAAATAGTAGCCATCAAGAGAGTTTCCATTTTGACCCTTGGAAGGGTTCTTCCTCTTCTTTTCCATGCCTTTCCGATTGCCAGAACTGGGGAAGTAGTAGGAGTGGCAACAACATTCTTACCTTTGAGACTACTTTTAGTAGCCCTTAAAAGTCGCTGAAGTTTGCTAAGTGTGACCTCCTCCTTGTTCATATGATAGGTCATGCGGAACTAATCATTACATGAAGGTAAGGAGTGGATAATGATATTTATAGCCATCCCCACATCATAGTTCATATTTAACTTAAGTAAATAGTCCACAAATCATTGCATTTTCTACAGGTGGGTCATGATGAACTCTCCATCCTTTATTTTAGTTGTTATCAAGGAGGTGATGATTTCATACCTCTCTTGACATGCACTCTAATGATATCTTTCCATAAGGTCTTGGTGCATCTCAAAAGGCTAGAAGTCCTCATAGGGATTTTGGAGTTTTATTATCATAGTCGCCAACATGATACATGATACCTTAGTGGCATCCTTCACATGGGTAGTGTGCTCAGCAATCTCCTCGACAGTAGCAGAAGACTCATCAATGACCTTAAGCTCCTTGTTAAGGACATATTCCTCATCCTCATAGTGCGTGACCATGTTGATGTTCCTAATCTAATCATTGATATTTGTGACAACCCGATATTTCAACTCTTTGTAATGACCTAAAACGTCTAGTATTGTAGCTACTTTTGAAATAAATGAAATTAACTTCAAAAATGAAATGTGTAAAAGTCTCTATACGTATGCCTATTATGCTAGATAATGTGTCAAGGTTTATAGAAATACTAAGAACACGAAAAACCGAGTTATAACGAAGAAGTTATGACCATTCTAAGATTTCCGACAAAACCGACAACACCAATTAAACGAAAAACGCGAAGTTTCAATACAATAGTTTTTAGCCTTAAGTATCTAAATGAAAGTTATAGATAACCTCAAACCGTGAGCGTACATAAAAAGAACATCCAAATCTGACTTCGTATGAGGAAGTTATGATTTTTCCAAGATTCCGGTATAACAGTAGACAGCAAAAAACTCGAAATAGAGCTCGAGATCCTTTTGACCAAAATAACCTAAATGAGAATCTAAGGTCTCAACATTTGTAGCGCAACGGTGAAAAGTCTGTTGAAAACAGACACCGGATGAAGAAGTTATGGATTTTTTAACGGACCTTTCGTGTCCCGGCCCGTTAAAAATAAATACTTAAAAATAAATTCAAAATTTTCCGATGAAGTCTAAACGAGAGTTATAGATAACATTTTCAGCTACGCGTGCATATGAAGAATGTTGAAAACGGAGCTCGTATGCGAAAGTTACGGATTTTACAAGTTCAGCGTCCAAAATCCGAGGCTGTCAGGCCCCCCACGACGTGGCACAGCGTGGCCGCGACCCGGCAAGTGACTGAGAGCGTCCAATCAACGGAAGAGGATAAGGCTTGCTCCCCACGATGTGGCCAACCTTAGCCACGATGTGGCACACCAGAAATAGCCCTATAAATAGAGCTCTTGGGGTGCCGGGTTTAGGTGCTCCATTCTTCCATCTCTCGTGCTGAAACTCTGCGGTTAAGCTCCCGAAGCCCTCCCGAAGCCCTCCCGAAGCCCCGGTTTTCACCTTCAAGTCCTGAAGCAAGGTTTTGTGTTCCCGAGATTCCCGAGATTTCTGAGATTCCCGAGATTTTTCCCCGTTTTCACTCTTCCTGTCGAAGTTCTGCTCGATTCTTCTCTCGACTACTTCAAATCAACCACTTCAATCAAGTGAGTTCATACCCCTTAATTAACCCTTTTAAATATTCTAAACGCTTTTATATGCTTTCTAAGGGGGGGAATACAAGTAAAAGACACGACTTTTATCGGGTGTTATATATAAAGATTATTATACACTTTTATTAAGTGGAATCATGTGTGATTTACGAACTTTATAGGGAACTCCCATATACAAAACTATATTACAATAGCATTCTATCTTTAAAAACTATAAATGGTTGTAATGCATGTATAAACTAAAAATTTTTCCTAGATTTAATGTATATGTGTCTATCTTAGACTCTACAAAAATCTATGCTTTGATAACAAGTGATTCCTTTTCTAGATATTCTAAAACAAACGAGGCACACTTTTAGAAAACCATAATAGGTATAGTTTTATAAGGATATTGCTAACTTTTACATACTAGAAACACGATTTTCAAGAAATCACTTTCATGTACCATAACAAACGAACATTTCAAGACGTAAATATGTTTTTATACTACGGTTCTGTGAGACATTTACTTCACGTACGTTCGAGTACACATTTCAAGTCCTGTATTATATACCAGAATCCCTTGGAGGGGGAGCATGGTGTTTGTGTATAGATCTATACGGGCTTGACAACTCGTGCCCTGACTGTTAGCTACAGTCCACCGTTTGGGTGACAAACGTCATAACATTCCAACGCCTGAAGAACGTTGTGTATAGGCATTCCGAGTCAATAGTATGGTTATAAAGCTCACAGGAGGTATTAAAAATACATTGATTTACAAGGTTTTCAAACATATTGGTTACTTTTACACATACGTACATTTTGGAAACAAACTTTGGTCTGGAAGGAAGACTACTTTTATACTAGTAGAAAATGCAGGATTTTCTAAACACAAACAAACAAGGACAAGATATTTCGTTTCATACAAACATTGTCATTAAATACTTATGAAACTCACCAGCTTAAATGCTGATCTACTCTATCAAAATTACTTGTATGTGCCAGGGATTCAGTAACTACAGGTATCATTATGCTTTTGATGAAGAGATGTTGCGGCGCCAGTTTAATCTCATATTTTGACATCATATTTGTAATTGGTTTTGAACATGTAACTTTTGACAAATGTAAACTTTCAATTATATATATATATATATATATATATATATATATATATATATATATATGATGGTTGTATTGCTTTCTTTACTATGTATTCACTTGTTACGCTACCACATGAAGTCATCCGCCCCCGAACGTTTCCGCCGTTCAGGTTTGGTGGTGTGACAGATTGGTATCAGAGCAATGTTTATAGTGAACTAAGTATATCGAACCACATAAGATATACAAACTATAAATGCTTAAGGGACTAATACTCTCTGACAAAACGATTTTATTTACGCCTAATCCGCGTTTCGTATAACTTAAAAATGTTAGTTCATTCAAATACAAATACATGCATACAACACATTATTTTCATGTTTATTAACTATACAACAAGTATTTGGACAAGTTGGACACTACGATTAAGACTCGATATATGTAATCAGATTTAGGACAAATATAGCGTGATCAACTATATTTGCCCAAAATCGGACCAATGTGTATCGAGGAATGCTCGTAGTGACCAACAAGTCAAAAACTTACCAAAAACATCACAATGATCAAACACAAGAATTTAAATACTATAGGAGTATTTGGTGCATACGCTAGATTAATTAGTATTACATGTATCAAGTTTTATTCAAATCTTATAACCCTATTCTCGTATAGTCAAATGGCTGGATTTCACCCGCATGGAGACCCCTACTACCCACAACAAGGCAACAAAGGATGGATTGAAGAGGATCCGGAGGAGGACGAGGAGCCCATTGAGTTGGATGGCGGGGACGACTCCGGGACAGACTCAGAACCGGAAATAGTCAACCCTCCACCCATTAGGAGGAACTTTCAAGGACCAACTCCCATGTGGGGAAGTCACCTCGTCCACTGGAGCCAATAACAAAGCATACGCTCTCCCTATGGCATGTGCCGAGACTTTTACGATGTCCGAGGTGGAGGTTCAGCCGATCGGGCACTCCCGGTTATGGTGGGCAAACTCGCCAATCAGTCCTACTAGTCGGGGGTTCAAGCAAACCGAATCCGGGAGGTAAACGTGGAAGTACAAATCCACACGGCCGATATCAACCGCCTAGAGATGTTGCAGAACGACATCCACGTTCGCGCCGAAGCTTTCCAAGCACAAGCGAATGCAGCCTTCGCAGAATTGAGGGAACAACAAGCCGCCCTTGATAGGCGTCTTATGGAGTCGAAGCAATCAGATGCAGAATCGAGCTCCAAGCGCAACACCCGTCGCAAGTAGTACTTGTGGTAACCTCAAATTTTGTTATAACTTAGGACCTCGGCTAAAAGTCTTTAAATTTCTCGAACTTTGTAATCGGAGACCCTTATAAGGGTCAGATTTTCATAATCATTGTATCAACTTTTATATTAATATAAGTGACACTATTATTACTACGTTGAGTATTTCGTTCAAACCTTGAAAAGTCATCGAGAAACGAAATACTTGTTTCATACTTTCAGTCTTACAATTAACTTTCATTTTTGTAGGCTATCATCTATTGTTGAACCATGGCAATTTGGTTCATGAGACACATTCATTTGTCATTTATTCTTATCCATATCATCATCTTTTAAACGTATAGTTAAAGATTCCGCCACGCAGGAATACAAGGCGTAACCCTATCAATGAAACACTGATACCACCACCTTCACCTTCACCTCCTCAATTTGATGGTGTCATGTTCAAAGCAGCAGTCACCGCAGCGGTAGCACCTGCCATGTCACAAATAAATAACTCGAGTACCAATGACTCGAGAACTGGCACACACCTTTCTAACCATGGCGAGAGTCGTGGGCAACCCCGAGAATGCACATATAAGGACTTTACTAATGCAAAACCCCGTATGTTTTATGGAACTGGTGGTGTGATGGCTCTAAGACAGTGGATTGAAAGGACAGAAGCAGTATTTGAAATCTGCTCCTGCCCCGAGCACAGCAAGGTCAAATTTGCAACCTTCACACTCATTGATAGAGCTTTGACTTGGTGGAACGGCCACGTTAAAGTACTTACTCTAATAGTGGCAAACTCCATAAGCTGGGAGAGCCTCAAAGCCATGATGATGAGAGAATACTGCCCACGGGGAGAGATTCAAAGGCTCGAACATGAACTCTGGACTCTCGAAATGGTTGGTACCGACATCGCAACATATAACAACAGATTCTGCGAGCTAGCAATCCTTTGCCAAGATATGATTGCTCCTAAGATCAAGAAAATAGAGAGGTACATATGGGGACTGACGACCCAATTACGGTCAAGCGTGTTAGCCTCCAAACCTGACACCTTTGAAAGTGCTAAGGAATTGGCACAATCTCTGATTGACTACGGAGGCCATCGGAACTCAACTGTTTCTGCACCAAAACCACGGAGAGGAAACAACAATAACAACAACAACAACAACAAAAACAACAATAGGAAGAGAGTATGGAATAAAGGGAAGGGTGGGTCTTCCCAAGAACCCGGAAAGAAACAATTGGTTTCGGTAAATGCTGCCACGGTACTTACTACAACTTCTACAATCACCTACCCAACAAAGCCTTATGAAGGTAACCGTCCAAAGTGCACCAAATGCACTTACCACCACCATGGACCTTGTCGGGAAATGCAGTGCGCCAACTGCAACAGAAAAGGACACATAGTCCGTTTCTGCAAGGATCCCGCAAGGCCGATCACTCAAGTTCCCAGTGCAGGTATAGGCCAGACTTGCTACGGTTGTGGCGAGGTGGGCCACTACAGGAGGAACTGCCCCAAGACAGCAGGCACCAGCGGTGTAGGACGAGTTTTGACTATAGGCCACGACGAAGCTGTAGCAGACCCAACTGTAGTTGCTGGTACGTTCCTCCTCGATAATTCATATGCATGCATATTATTCGATAGTGGAGCGGAGAGAAGCTTCGTGAGTCAAAACTTTATTCATTTACTTAAACCTAAACCAAGCAAACTAGAAAAATCATTCACTATAGAGATGGCCAACGGAAAAACCGAAAACACTAATTACATATACAATGACTGTACGTTAACTTTAGACGGTCATTCTTTCCCAATGAATCTTATGCCAGTTTCTATTAAAAGTTTTGACGTCATAGTCGGTATGGATTGGTCAAGTCTTCTTCGCGCCGACATTATGTGTTTTGAAAAAGCAGTTCGCCTTAATCTTCCTAAGGACGAAACATTAGTGATTTATGGCGACAAATCAAGTACGAACCTTCGTATCATTTCATGCATCCAGGCTCGAAAATGTTTACGGAAGGATTGTCGAGCATTTCTAGCGCACATCGTCGATACAAGCCAGGAACTAAAGGACATCAAGAACATTCCAGAAGTACACGATTTTCCCGATATCTTTCCAGAAGAACTACCAGGATTACCACCAGAACGCCAAGTCGAATTCAGAATCGACATAGTTCCAGGGGCTACCCCAGTAGCGAAATCGCCTTATCGTCTGGCACCAGCAGAGATGCAAGAACTTTCCAGTCAACTTAATGAACTCCTGCAAAAAGGAATTCATAAGACCAAGTTTCTCACCTTGGGGAGCACCGGTCTTGTTCGTAAAGAAGAAGGACGGATCGTTCCGTATGTGCATCGACTACAGAGAGCTGAACAAACTTACTGTCAAGAACCATTATCCCCTACCCCGCATTGATGATTTGTTTGATCAACTTCAAGGAGCAAACTACTTCTCGAAGATAGATCTATGATCCGGATATCACCAATTACGAGTACTTGAGGGGGATATTCCCAAGACAGCTTTCCGAACTCGTTATGGGCACTAATTTGTCGTAATGCCATTTGGATTAGCCAACGCACCAGCAGTATTTATGGACCTAATGAATAGGGTATGCCATCCCTACTTAGATCAGTTTGTCATCGTCTTTATCGATGATATACTTATCTACTCCCGAAGTAAGGAAGAGCATAGTCAACACCTACGAAAAGTCCTAGAAACACTACGATCGGAGAAACTCTATGCGAAGTTCTCTAAATGCGAATTTTGGATTTGACGATTCGAATTATTGGGCCACGTGGTTAGCGAGAAAGGGATACATGTGGACCCCTCCAAAATCAAAGCCATCGAGAACTGTTCGGCACCAATGACACTTACAGAAATTCGTCAATTTCTAGGTCTCGCTGGCTACTATCGCAGATTTATAAAGAACTTCTCTAGCATTGAGAAACCTCTTACTACATTAACCCAGAAAGGCATGGCCTTCGACTGGGAAGCAAAACAAGAGAAGGCGTTCCAAACACTGAAACAGGCCTTGTGCACCGCACTGATACTATCCCTCCCCGAAGGGATAGAAGACTTCGTAGTGTATTGCGATGCGTCAAACCAAGGACTTGGTTGTGTTCTTATGCAGAGAGGGAAAGTTATTGCTTATGCCTCCTGACAACTTAAGACACACGAAGTGAACTATACGACACACAATCTTGAGTTAGGAGCAGTGGTATTTGCTCTGAAGATCTGGAGACACTACTTATACGGAACAAAGAGCACTATTTTCACCGATCACAAGAGCCTTCAACACATTTTTGATAAGAAGGAACTCAACATGCGGCAACAACGATGGGTTGAGTTACTCAATGACTACGAATGCAAAATTCGTTATCATCCTAGCAAGGCCAACGTGGTAGCTAACGCCCTCAGTCGAAAGGAATATACTGGTCGGAGGGTCAGATCTCTGACTATGACTATCCATTCCTACTTATCCACACAAATTAAAGAGGCACAAATGGAAGCTTTGCGACCTGAAAATGTGGCGGGTGAATCCCTGCGGGGAATGGAAAAGAATCTAGAAGTCAAGGGTGGCGGAGCATATTATCTTATGGACCGAATCTGGACGCCAAAACATGGCGGGTTCAGAGACGTAGTAATGATTGAAGCACACAACACGAGGTATTTCGTTCACCCGGGTTCAGATAAGATGTATCTAGATCTTAAAAACTTGTACTGGTGGCCTAACATGAAAGCAGTAATTGCTACCTTCGTAAGTAAATGCCTTACTTGCGCTAAGGTTAAGGTCGAGTATCAGAAACCTTTAGGATTACTACAACAACCGGAGATACCAGAATGGAAATGGGAACGGATCACTATGGACTTCATAACCAAGTTGCCCAAGACGACAGGTGGACTCGATACCGTATGGATCATCGTCGACAGGTTGACCAAATCCGTGCATTTCCTACCCATCAAGGAGACTGACAAAATGGAAAAGATTATAAGAACATACTTAAGGGAAGTAGTGCGATTGCATGGTGTTCCGATATCCATTATCTCCGACCGAGATAGTATATTCACTTTAAGATTCTGGCAGTCACTACAAGGTTCCCTGGGGACTAAGCTAGACATGAGTACAACCTACCACCCACAAACAGACGGGCAGAGTGAGAGAACGATACAGACTTTAGAAGATATGCTGAGAGCCTGTGTGATTGACTTTGGAAAGGCATGGGATATCCATTTACCCCTTGTCGAATTTTCATAAAACAATAGTTATCATAAAAGCATAAAGGCTGCTCCGTTCGAAGCCCTCTATGGTCGAAAGTGCAGATCCCCTCTGTCCTGGACTGAAGTTGGCGATACCCAGTTAGCTAATGGAAGAGTTCCTGAAAGCACTCTCACCGGTCCGGAAATCATACGAGAAACAACAGAGAAGATCGTTCAGATTCGTGAACGATTGAAAGCCTCTAGAGACCGACAGAAAAGCTACGCTGACCAAAGGAGGAAACCTTTGGAATTCCAGGTAGGAGACCACGTTTTATTAAAGGTCTCACCGTGGAAGGGTTTAATACGCTTTGGAAAGCGAGGGAAACTAAATCCAAGATACATAGGGCCTTTCGAGATTCTTTCCAGAATCGGCCCTATGGCTTACAAGCTTAACCTACCGCGTGAACTTAGTAACATATATCCAACCTTCCACGTCTCAAACTTGAAAAAGTGTCTTTCCAATGCGACTCTTGTTATTCCACTTGACGAAATCGAGATCAACGAGAGGCTCAACTTTGTGGAAGAACTAGTAGAAATCATGGACCAAGAGGTCAAACAAACAAAACAAAGTCGCATACCCATCGTGAAGGTTTGTTGGAACGCCAAACATGGACCTAAATTCACATGGGAACGTGAAGATCAGATGAAACAAAAGTACCCTCACCTCTTTCGTGTTCACTAGTGTCTTTACTACTTTAAATTTCGGGACGAAATTCCCTCTAACGGGGGGATGATGTGACAACCCGATATTTCAACTCTTTGTAATGACCTTAAACGTCAAGTATTGTAGCTACTTTTGAAATAAATGAAATTAACTTCAAAAATGAAATGTGTAAAAGTCTCTATAAGTATGTCTATTATGCTAGATAATGTGTCAAGGTTTATAGAAATACTAAGAACACGAAAAACCAAGTTATAACGAAGAAGTTATGACCATTCTAAGATTTCCGACAAAACCGGCAACACCGATTAAACGAAAAATGTGACGTTTCAATACAATAGTTTTTAGCCTTAAGTATCTAAATGAGAGTTATAGATAACCTCAAACCGTGAGCGTACATAAAAAGAACGTCCAAATCTGACTTCGTATGAGGAAGTTATGATTTTTCCAAGATTCGGGTATAGCAGTAGACAGCTAAAAACTCGAAATAGAGCTCGAGATCCTTTTGACCAAAACAACCTAAATGAAAATCTAAGGTCTCAACATTTGTAGCGTAACGGAAAAAAGTCTGATGAAAACCGACACTGGATGAAGAAGTTATGGATTTTTTAACGGACTTTTTGTGTCCCGGCCCGTTAAAAATAAATAATTCAAAATAAATTCAAAATTTTCCGATAAAGTCTAAATGAGAGTTGTAGATAACATTTTCAGCTATGCGTGCATATAAAGAACGTTGAAAACGGAGCTCGTATGCGAAAGTTACGGATTTTACAAGTTCGGGGTCCAAAATCCGAGGCTGTCAGGCCCCCCACAACGTGGCACAGCGTGGCTGCGTCCCGGCAAGTGACTGAGAGCGTCCAATCAACGGAAGAGGATAAGGCTTGCTCCTGACGACATGGCCAACCTTAGGCATGATGTGGCACACCAGAAATAGCCCTATAAACAGAGCTCTTCGGGTGCCGGGTTTAGGTGCTCCATTCTTCCATCTCTCGTGCTGAAACTCTACGGTTAAGCTCCCGAAGCCCTCCCGAAGCCCCGGTTTTCACCTTCAAGTCCCGAAGCAAGGTTTTGTGTTCCCGAGATTTCTGAGATTCCCAAGATTTTTCCCCGTTTTCACTCTTCCTGTCGAAGTTTTGCTCGATTCTTCTCTCGACTACTTCAAATCAACCACTTCAATCAAGTGAGTTCATACCCGTTAATTAACCCTTTTAAATATTCTAAATGCTTTTATATGCTTTCTAGGGGGGGGGGGGAATACAAGTAAAACACACGACTACTATCGGGTGTTATATATAAAGATTATTATACACTTTTATTAAGTGGAATCATGTGTGATTTACGAACTTTATAGGGAACTCCCGTATACAAAACTATATTACAATAGCATTCTATCTTTAAAAACTATAAATGGTTGTAATTCATGTATAAACTAAACATTTTTCCTAGATTTAATGTATATGTGTCTATCTTAGACTCTACAAAAATCTATGCTTTGATAACAAGTGATTCCTTTTCTACATATTCTAAAACAAACGAGGCACACTTTTAGAAAACCATAATAGGTATAGTTTTATAAGGATATTGCTAACTTTTACATACTAGAAACACGATTTTCAAGAAATCACTTTGATGTACCATAACAAACGAACGTTTCAAGATGTAAATATGTTTTTATACTACGGTTCTGTGAGACATTTACTTCACGTACGTTCGAGTACACATTTCAAGTCCTGTATTATGTGACAACCCTATTTTTCCCAAAAGCACTGTAAACATTCGAAAGCTAAAAACAACGAAATTAACCTCGAAAATAAAGTGTTCAGGTATCTAAGTTGGGATGCATCGAATATTAGATATCATGCCCAGGTTTCCAAAAACATAAAGAACACTCAAAACCGAGTTATAATGAAGAAATTATAACCACTCGTATAATTACGACACATCGTTAAAACGTAATTTGACGTAAAAAGTGGAATCTCAATAAAATACATTTTTGTCTTAAAGTATCTAAATAAAAGTCGTAGATCTCGTTGAAAGATGAGCGTGCATAAAAAGATCGCCCAAATTGGACCTCGTATGAAGAAGTTACGAATTTTCAAAGTTTCGTAACAGTAGTAGAGGGCTAAAAACTCGGATTAAAGATCGAGTGTTATTTAGCTATCGCCGCCTAAATGGAAGTTGAAGATCTCCTCAATGGTAACAAAACAATCAAAAGACAAACGAAAACCGCCATCGAATAAAGAACCTATGAAATTTTAACGAACCTTAGGAGGCCCGGCCTATTAAAATTATATCATTAAAAATAAAGTCAAAACTAGCCGACGGAGTCTAAATGAAAGTTGTAGAGCATAATCTCACCTACGCGTGGATATAAAGAACGCGAAAAACGGAACTCGTACGCGAAAGTTACGGAATTTAGAAGTCGGAAGCAGGGATTACGCCCCGCGTACTCTGGGAGTACGCCCCGCGTACTAGACCCAGAGTCGGGTCTCATCAACCCGCCCAAGCTACGCTGGCTAGACCCAGTAGTCCCATCGACCCGCCCAAGCTACACCGGCTAGACCCGATTCGTAAGCCATGACGCCACATTACGCCCCGCGTACTCCGGACGTACGCGCTGCGTACGGGGTTTTCCAGCCCTATAAATGGAAGGCATAAGCTTCGAGTTTAGGCACACCTTCACCATTTCTCAGCCATTCTCCCAGCTCCAGAGACCTTTTTCTCACCTCGGTTTCCGCACTCGAGCCCCCGACGAAATATTTACGTTGCAGAAATCCCCGAAGAGCCCGACGACGCAACTATCTGCGATCGAAACTCTGCTCAACTCTAGCCCCTCTCTTCGGACTTAACGAGTGAGTTCATACCCCTACTTTTCAATTCTTTTACATGTTTTAGGGGGGAAATACAAGTACATTACACGTTAAAAGTATCGTTTTCTAAACATAAATGAAATTTCTAACTTCGAATATCGACACAAACATCTTATGTATACAAGAGCGATTATATCACTAAATTATGTCTACGAAATGGAACATACTATCTGAAAAACTATAATGGGTATAGTTAGCAAGTCAATCCTACATTTTTATACAATTTGAAAAACGAAACACTTTCAAAAGGAGTAAGGTCATTTCATTGTAAATCTACTTATACTAGGTAATGTGAGATACTTAAACTTCAACGTACATTTTTGTATGCATTTCAAGTCCTGTATTATATACCATAATCTCTTGGAGGGCGAGCGTGATACTTGTGTATAGATCTATACGGGATTGACAATCCCGCACCTAAACTACTAGCTATAGTTAGACCGGCAGGTCTGGGGTGACAAATGTCATAACACTGCAACACTTGAAGAATGTTGTTATAGGCCGTCAGTGTCAATAGTATGGTTATAAGACTCACATAAAAAGTATAAAACAAGATTGATTTACGAGATTCACAAGTGCATCGCAGTTTTCTTACATTATAATTTCATACTAAATTATTGTCTTTGTTGTTTATAAAAGTTACTAATACATTTCCAGCTTTGGAACCATTTTCATTTTACAAGAAAATATTGGATTTTCTAAAAACCTCGGTTACCAATTTACTACCAAAAGGAATATACTTTTCAACTCGGAGCACTCATGAACTCACCAACTTAATTGTTGACACTTTTCAAAACCACTTGTATTTCTCAGGGAATCAGTGATACAGGTAAACTACCAGCTTTTGGAAGAAGGAACACAAAGGATGATTTTATCATTAAACATTTATTCATCATATTGTAATATTCTTTTGATAACATGTAATACGCAACAATACACGTTTTCATTGTTATATATATGATGGTTGTGTTACTTTCTTTACAATATGCAATCGTTGTGATACTACGTGAAGTCATCCACCCTCGAATGTTTCCGCCATTCTGGTTTGGGGGTGTGACAGATTGGTATCAGAGCATTATTTATAGTGAACTAAGTATATCAAACCACATAAGATATACAAACTATAAATACAACGGGAACCAAAAACCCTCTGATAACAACATTTTTCATAGAAATATATTTTCTTTTAAATATATACATTTTTACCGCACGTATCAGTCTCGCGTCATGACAAGTTTTTCTAAAAAGTAGTATGGCAAGTTGCAATACCACGATCGAGCCTTGGGGTATGTAATCAAATCAAGAATAAACATAGCTTGATCAACTATATTTATCCTGGATTTGACCAATATACGTCGAGGAATGGTCGTAGTAGTCAACAAGCCAAAAAGCTTATAAAATCTAAATTCGCTAAATTGAAATAATATAAGTCTATTATTAAACGATAAAACATTGCGCTCAGTAAAGATATAAATAGGCTTAGGAATTCATTAATTAGAAATTCTTTTCTTATAAAAATCTCATACCTCTATCCCAGTACAGACAAATGGCTGGATTTCCTTTACCAGGAGACCCCTACTACCTAAATCAAGGTAACGGCGGCTGGATAGAAGAGGACCCGGAGGAAGACCCAGAAGAAATCGAAGAGGAAATCGAAGAAGAAGCCGAAGAAGAATTCGAAATCGAAGTCGGAGAGGAATACGAAGTCGACGAGGAGATCGTGGAAATTTCTAGCGGAACAGATTCCGAACCAGAAGTAATTGACCCTCCCATCCCCCATCCTCCAGTGATCAGGCCACATCAATCGGGACCCATTCCCATCTGGGGGAGCCACCTCTACTACTGGAGCCGTCAGCAAGGCGTGCGCCCTCCATTTGGCATGTGTCGGGATTTTTACAACGTCAGTGGAGGAGGCTCAGCTGATCGAGCACTTCCCATTGTCGTGAACGCTATAGCTAACCAGAACTACCAGGCAGACCAACAAGCAACCAGAATTCGAGAGATCAATTCTGCTACCCAAGGTAACGCCTCCGACATCAGCCGTTTGGAAGGACTACATGAGAATCTCCAAATCTACACGGGGACACTACAGAACCAAATGATAACAGCTCTAGATGATATAAGAGAGATGAAAGAACAACAAGCGGAATTTGAGAGGCGACTGATGGGAGTCAAACAGTCAGATGCCGAATCCAGTTCCAAACGCAACAAGTAGAGTTTGTTCAAGCTCCAACAAATTTTGATATAGACTAGGACCGCGGATAAAGTTTTTCTCTTATTTTCTTTTGTATCTGTAAAACGGAGACCTCTTAAATAGGTCAAATTTTCCTAGAAGCCTAATGAAACACACCTTAGGTGTGATATATATA
The DNA here is from genome assembly GCF_052625555.1 of Lactuca saligna. Classification (NCBI taxonomy): domain Eukaryota; kingdom Viridiplantae; phylum Streptophyta; class Magnoliopsida; order Asterales; family Asteraceae; genus Lactuca; species Lactuca saligna. Next base: position 165,850,823 of record NC_136420.1, read on the forward strand.
TATATATATATATATGCAGTGCCTCTTTATATACCTCTCGAAATTAATTAAATTGTTATATCTAATTTGAAACCAAAAACTAAAGTCAAAACAAATTACAAGATACGACTAACCCTCAATTACACGATTGTCAAAACATTAGAAACTTATAGTATTCATTCTTATTTTCTCTACCAGAACATGCCTCCTCGTAGAACAACACGCAGAAACTCAACTCCAGCACCACCTCCACCACCTCCTCCAACTATGGATGCAGCTATGTTCCAAACTGCTGTAACGGCCGCTGTAACTGCGGCGATGGCTCAAATGAGCAACAATGGGTCGGGAGGTGGAATAAATAGCTTTACCAACGGCCCAAGCCAAGGCCGTACTGGAGTCTGCACTTACAAAGACTTCACTAATGGAAAACCTATTCCCTTTTATGGAACTGGAGGAGTATTGGCTCTGTCCCAATGGATAGAAAAGACGGAAGCTGTATTTGAAATTTGCGCATGCCCGGAAGAAAGCAAAGTAAAATTTGCTGCCTGTACATTCTCTGAACGCGCTTTGACATGGTGGAACGGCCACGTCAAGACACTAACCCTGGTGGTGGCAAACTCCATGGGTTGGGAAAATTTGAAGCGAATGCTCCTACGGGAATACTGTCCAAGGGGCGAGATTCAGAAGCTGGAACAAGAATTGTGGAACCTTTCGATGAAAGGATCGGACATCGCAGGCTACACCAATAGGTTCAGCGATTTGATAACGCTTTGTCCTGGGATGTTAATTCTAGAAAGCCAAAAAGTGGAGAGATACATCTGGGGATTATCACCCCAACTACGAGGAAGTGTGCTAGCTTCCAAGCCCATGACCTTCGACAGTGCCAAAGAACTGGCGCAATCGCTTGTGGATCATGGCGTCTGCCAAGGAGTCACGACTATCGCAACTGAACCAACCAAAGGGAACAATGACAACAATAACAACAGCAAGAAGAAGTATTGGAACAAGAGGAAGGGACTAACCTCGCAAGAACCTTCAAAGAGACAAATGGTGGCGGTTCATGCTGCTACTACTCCCAGCACAACTCCTACAACTTCGACGCCAACAAAACAGTATGCAAGGAACTTGCCAAAGTGCAGCAAATGCAACTACCATCACCACGGTAATTGCCGCGAAATGTACTGCAAGAACTGCGACAGGAAAGGGCACACAGCCCGTTTCTGTAAGGCACCAGCGCGGCCATTCACTCAAGTTCCTGGTACTAGGGTAAGTCAAGCATGTTATGGATGTGGAGAAACCGGGCATTTCAAGAGGGACTGCCCCAACACAAGGAATGTTGGTGGTATTGGGAGAGTGCTGGCGATAGGTCAAAATGAAGCAATAACTGATCAAACAATAGTTACGGGTACGTTTCTCCTCAACAACATTTATGCATGCATACTATTTGATTGCGGTGCGGAGAGAAGTTTTGTGAGCCATAAATTCAAACATCTACTTAACCAGAGACCCCAACCACTTAATAAAATATTCACTGTAGAAATGGCTAATGGAAAAACAGAAAGCACAAGTGATATGTACATCGGGTGCACATTAAATTTAAACGAACATTTATTTCCAATCGACCTTATGCCCATTTCGATAAGGAGTTTTGATATAATCATCGGTATGGACTGGCTGAGTCTTCACCATGCCGACATTCTTTGCCATGAAAAGGCCGTTCGTCTCAATCTTCCCAACGGTGAAAACCTCATCATATATGGAGACAAACCTAGTGCAAAATTACAAATCATCTCCTGTATTAAAGCACGAAAATATCTTCGCAAGGAATACCATGCCTTTCTAGCCCACGTAGTAGACCAGAAGAAAGAACCAAAGAACATTAAAGATATTCCAGAAGTCTGCAACTTCCCAGACATTTTCCCAAAAGATCTCCCAGGAATCCCACCAGAACGTCAAGTCGAATTCAGAATCGACTTGATTCCCGGAGCCACCCCAGTAGCAAAGTCACCATACCGTTTAGCTCCAGCCGAGATGCAGGAACTGTCCAGTCAATTGAACGAGCTGTTGAGCAAGGGATTCATTAGGCCAAGTTTCTCACCATGGGGTGCTCCAGTCCTGTTCGTGAAAAAGAAGGACGGATCTTTTCGCATGTGCATCGATTATCGAGAACTGAACAAACTAACAATCAAGAACCGATATCCCCTTCCACGTATAGACGATCTTTTTGACCAACTATAAGGAGCGAGTTACTTCTCGAAAATCGACCTAAGATCCGGTTATCACCAGCTACGTGTACTAGAAGGAGACATCCCCAAAACGGCTTTCCGAACACGATATGGTCACTACGAGTTTGTAGTGATGCCCTTCGGATTGACAAACGCTCCAGCAGTGTTCATGGATTTGATGAACCGAGTATGTCGCCCCTTCCTGGACAAATTCGTGATCGTGTTCATAGGTGATATACTCATCTATTCTAGAAACCAGGAAGAACACAGCCAACATCTCTGCCAAGTTCCGGAAACATTAAGGGCAGAGAAACTTTATGCAAAATTTTCCAAGTGCGAATTTTGGATTCGAGAGGTGGATTTTCTAGGACACGTAGTAAGCAAGGAAGGAATACACGTGGACCCCTCGAAGATCAAAGCAATAGAGAATTGGATGATTCCAAGAACCCCTACAGAGATCCGACAATTTTTAGGACTCGCCGGGTATTACCGAAGGTTCATACAGAATTTTTCCAAGATTGCCAAGCCACTCACCACACTAACTCAGAAAAATGTGACCTTCGACTGGGGAGGAAAACAAGATGCCGCATTTCAAACACTAAAACGAGCATTATGTAGTGCGCCCATCCTAACCCTGCCAGAAGGGACGGAGGACTTCGTGGTCTATTGTGATGCATCAAACCAAGGACTCGGGTGTGTCCTGATGCAACGAGGGAAGGTCATCGCCTATGCCTCAAGACAACTAAAGACGCATGAAGTAAACTACACAACGCACGATCTTGAGCTAGGAGCAGTCGTTTTCGCTCTAAAGATATGGAGACACTACCTCTACGGCACTAAATGCACGATCTTCACTGACCATAAAAGCCTTCAACATATTCTCAACCAGAAAGAACTCAACATGAGACAAAGACGGTGGGTAGAGCTACTAAGTGATTACGAATGCGAAATTCGATATCACCCCGGAAAGGCTAATGTAGTGGCGGATGCACTCAGTAGGAAAGAATACTCAGGTCGCCGAGTAAAGTCCCTAACTATGACGATCCATTCCCACCTGTCCACGCAAATCAAGGAAGCCCAAATAGAAGCCTTGAAAGCTGAAAATGTGGCAGGAGAAACCCTAAGGGGAATGGATAAGAATCTTGAAATCAAGAACGATGGAGTTCGTTACTTCATGGATCGAATATGGACACCAAAGTTTGGTGGATTCAGAGAAATCGTCATGGACGAAGCCCATAAAACACGATACTCCATACACCCCGGCTCCGACAAGATGTATCTCGACCTCAAGAAGTTGTACTGGTGGCCGAACATGAAAGCCGAAATTGCTACCTACGTGAGTAAATGTCTGACGTGCGCTAAGGTCAAAATAGAATACCAAAAGCCTTCAGGTTTATTACAACAACCAGAAATACCCGAATGGAAGTGGGAGCGGATAACTATGGATTTTATAACCAAGTTACCCAAAACGACAAACGGACTCGACACCATTTGGGTAATTGTCGACAGGTTAACTAAATCAGCGCATTTCCTACCAATCAAAGAGACGAATAAATTGGAGAAGTTAACAAGGACGTACCTCAAGGAAATTGTACGACTGCACGGTGTGCCCGTATCCATTATCTCGGACCGAGATAGTAGATTCACCTCAAGATTCTGGCAGTCGCTACAAAGAGCTTTGGGGACAAGACTAGACATGAGTACCGCCTATCACCCTCAAACCGACGGCCAGAGCGAGAGAACCATACAAACCCTAGAAGACATGCTAAGAGCCTGCGTAATCGATTTCGGCAAAGCATGGGACACACATCTACCCTTGGTCGAGTTCTCGTACAACAATAGCTACCACACCAGTATCAAAGCTGCCCCGTTCGAAGCCCTCTATGGCTGCAAGTGCAGGTCACCTTTATGCTGGGCCGAAGTGGGAGACACCCAACTAGCAAAAGGACAAGCAACTGACAACACACTTACTGGGCCAGAAATCATACGGGAAACTACGGAGAAGATTGTTCAAATCCGAGAACGTCTAAAGGCATCAAGGGATAGACAAAAGAGTTATGCAGATAGGAGACGAAAACCCTTGGAATTCCAAGTTGGAGACCATGTCCTACTAAAAGTCTCGCCTTGGAAAGGATTGATACGCTTCGGAAAACGTGGGAAACTGAACCCCAGATACATCGGACCATTCGAGATCCTTGCGAGGATCGGTCCAGTGGCTTACAAACTTAGACTACCTCAGGAACTCCACAATGTACACCCTACCTTTCATGTATCAAACCTGAAGAAATGCTTATCCAACGAGACCCTTGTCGTCCCTCTAGACGAAATCGCAATAAACGAAAACCTCCAATTTGTAGAGGAACCGGTAGAGATCATGGATCGGGAAGTCAAAAGGACTAAACAAAGTCGCATACCTATCGTGAAGGTCCGCTGGAACGCCAAGCGAGGACCTGAATACACCTGGGAACAAGAGGATCAAATGAAACAAAAGTACCCGCATCTTTTTCTAAATTTGTAATATCTATCTTAGATTAAATTTCGGGACGAAATTCCCGTAACAGGGGGATGATGTGACAACCCTATTTTTCCCAAAAGCACTGTAAACATTCGAAAGCTAAAAACAACGAAATTAACCTCGAAAATAAAGTGTTCAGGTATCTAAGTTGGGATGCATCGAATATTAGATATCATGCCCAGGTTTCCAAAAACATAAAGAACACTCAAAACCGAGTTATAATGAAGAAATTATAACCACTCGTATAATTACGACACATCGTTAAAACGTAATTTGACGTAAAAAGTGGAATCTCAATAAAATACATTTTTGCCTTAAAGTATCTAAATAAAAGTCGTAGATCTCGTTGAAAGATGAGCGTGCATAAAAAGATCGCCCAAATTGGACCTCGTATGAAGAAGTTACGAATTTTCAAAGTTTCGTAACAGCAGTAGAGGGCTAAAAACTCGGATTAAAGATCGAGTGTTATTTAGCTATCGCCGCCTAAATGGAAGTTGAAGATCTCCTCGGTGGTAACAAAACAATCAAAAGACAAACGAAAACCACCATCGAATAAAGAACCTATGAAATTTTAACGAACCTTAGGAGGCCCGGCCTATTAAAATTATATCATTAAAAATAAATTCAAAACTAGCCGACGGAGTCTAAATGAAAGTTGTAGAGCATAATCTCACCTACGCGTGGATATAAAGAACGTGAAAAACGGAACTCGTACGCGAAAGTTACGGAATTTAGAAGTCGGAAGCAGGGAATACGCCCCACGTACTCTGGGAGTACGCCCCGCGTACTAGACCCAGAGTCGGGTCTCATCAACCCGCCCAAGCTACGCTGGCTAGACCCAGTAGTCCCATCGACCCGCCCAAGCTACACCGGCTAGACCCGATTTGTAAGCCATGACGCCACATTACGCCCCGCGTACTCCGGACGTACGCGCCGCGTACGGGGTTTTCCAGCCCTATAAATGGAAGGCATAAGCTTCGAGTTTAGGCACACCTTCACCATTTCTCAGCCATTCTCCCAGCTCCAGAGACCTTTTTCTCACCTCAGTTTCTGCACTCGAGCCCCCGACGAAAGATTTACGTTGCAGAAATCCCCGAAGAGCCCGACGACGCAACTATCCGCGATCGAAACTCTGCTCAACTCTAGCCCCTCTCTTCGGACTTAACGAGTGAGTTCATACCCCTACTTTTCAATTCTTTTACATGTTTTAGGGGGGAAATACAAGTACATTACACGTTAAAAGTATCGTTTTCTAAACATAAATGAAATTTCTAACTTCGAATATCGACACAAACATCTTATGTATACAAGAGCGATTATATCACTAAATTATGTCTACGAAATGGAACATACTATCTGAAAAACTATAATGGGTATAGTTAGCAAGTCAATCCTACATTTTTATACAATTTGAAAAACGAAACACTTTCAAAAGGAGTAAGGTCATTTCATTGTAAATCTACTTATACTAGGTAATGTGAGATACTTAAACTTCAACGTACATTTTTGTATGCATTTCAAGTCCTGTATTATATACCATAATCTCTTGGAGGGCGAGCGTGATACTTGTGTATAGATCTATACGGGATTGACAATCCCGCACCTAAACTACTAGCTATAGTTAGACCGGCAGGTCTGGGGTGACAAATGTCATAACACTGCAACACTTGAAGAATGTTGTTACAGGCCGTCAGTGTCAATAGTATGGTTATAAGACTCACATAAAAAGTATAAAACAAGATTGATTTACGAGATTCACAAGTGCATCGCAGTTTTCTTACATTATAATTTCATACTAAATTATTGTCTTTGTTGTTTATAAAAGTTACTAATACATTTCCAGCTTTGGAACCATTTTCATTTTACAAGAAAATATTGGATTTTCTAAAAACCTCGGTTACCAATTTACTACCAAAAGGAATATACTTTTCAACTCGGAGCACTCATGAACTCACCAACTTAATTGTTGACACTTTTCAAAACCACTTGTATTTCTCAGGGAATCAGTGATACAGGTAAACTACCAGCTTTTGGAAGAAGGAACACAAAGGATGATTTTATCATTAAACATTTATTCATCATATTGTAATATTCTTTTGATAACATGTAATACGCAACAATACACGTTTTCATTGTTATATATATGATGGTTGTGTTACTTTCTTTACAATATGCAATCGTTGTGATACTACGTGAAGTCATCCACCCCCGAATGTTTCCGCCATTCTGGTTTGGGGGTGTGACATATTATATACCAGAATCCCTTGGAGGGGGAGCATGGTGTTTGTGTATAGATCTATATGGGCTTGACAACCCGCGCCCTGACTGTTAGCTACAGTCCGTCGTTTGGGGTGACAAACGTCATACCATTCCAACGCCTGAAGAACGTTGTGTATAGGCATTCCGAGTCAATAGTATGGTTATAAAGCTCACAGGAGGTATTAAAAATACATTGATTTACGAGGTTTTCAAACATATTGGTTACTTTTACACTTACGTACATTTTGGAAACAAACTTTGGTCTGGAAAGAAGACTAATTTTATACTAGTAGAAAATGCAGGATTTTCTAAACACAAACAAACAAGGACAAGATATTTCGTTTCATACAAAAATTGTCATTAAATACTTATGAAACTCACCAGATTAAATGCTGGTCTACTCTTTCAAAATTACTTGTATGTCCCAGGGATTCAGTAACTACAGGTATCATTATGCTTTTGATGAAGAGATGCTGCGGCGCCAGTTTAATCTCATATTTTGACATCATATTTGTAATTGGTTTTGAACATGTAACTTTTGACAAATGTAAACTTTCAATTATATATATATGATGGTTGTATTGCTTTCTTTACTATGTATTCACTTGTTACGCTACCACATGAAGTCATCCACCCCCGAACGTTTCCGCCGTTCAGGTTTGGGGGTGTGACAATATTAGTTCAATCAAAGTTGACTCTCCCACAGAGGTTCATGAGAGAGAAGTATTGGATAAGGTATCTAAGTCTGTAACTATATTTGGTATGTACTTGACCCGACCCATCATGGCCCATTTGGGTTGCCCTTCACCGAAACAGTGTATATGGATAATCTTTTGAGAATAGTGTATTTATGATTTATTAATATATTACTAGTTGTCATATACTAATATGAAATCATATTATTTAATTAGTATTGATCAAGAATTAATTTGGAATTAATTTAGTGATCATATGGAACTAATTAAATATGGACTCTTATATATATATATATATATATATATATATATATATATGTATGTATATATATATATATATATATATATATATATATATATATATATATATATGGAATTGGCCAAGTTCATTTAGGATGGGCTAAGCTTCCATTAATAGTGCGTGGAGTTTGTAACATATTGATCCTATGGAAATGAATGGTCATGGGTATTAGGGTTTACATGAATGTAACCCTAATCCTCCGTACTATATAAATAGGTCTTGGCACATGAAATGGCACTAGTGTGTGATAACATAGAATGGGCCGATTTCTACTAAGTTCATACTATTCTCTCAAGTTACCAAGTTGGTTTAGTGAATTGTTATTCTACTTGAGGCATCCACATTATTGGTGCTAGGCTCTCATAACTCCAAGCAATCAACCACAAAGAAAAAGGTATGTTATTCTATCAAGGTTTCATATTACATCTACCCCATAACATGGTAGTTAGGTTAAGAGCCTTGGAAAATCAAATTTGCATGTATAATAGAGAAAACATAGATCCAGGGTTTCTAGGGTTGCATGTACACCATAGGAGTGTTAGAATGCTTAGAATCCATCATTGTTATCAGAGCCTAGGCTTGTTTTCATTATATTTGATGCAAAATGATTGAAAAAGTCAAAAATTTGTTCACTGATCAATGGACTAGCCGAGTCCATGGGGGACTTGACGAGTCCAGGTGTAAGCTCAACCTACTCGTCGAGTAGGTTCTTGCACTCGACGAGTAGATGTCCGTGTGTGCACATTTTCAAGTTTTGCTGCTGGAAATGGGCTAGAATCATTAACCTAACCTATTTTGGACGTGTAACACTTGTTTTTGATGTGATAATGATTATGCTAATCCATTTACAATGGTTATTATCAAATTTTCAAGTTTTATATATGTTTTTATGATTCTTGAAATTATTGATATGAATGTTCAAGCTTATGATTTAGTAGATCATAAGAATTATTTGCAAATTGTTTTTAGTGTAATTCGTGATCTAAATGAAAATTAATGGACTCTATAACTGGTCCTCAAGTTATGGAATTCTAAAAGTCTTTTCCTTAAAGAAAAACTAAAACCCATAAGTTATTGAATATGATAAGTCTTGAATAGTTTCAAAACTTGTCGTCGAGTCTTGGAATTTGTAAAGCCTCACACACACTTTAATTCCAAACCCTAGAGTTCTAAAAGTTAAAATTAAACCCTTATAATTTATAATATTAGTCTTTAATATGTATATATATATATATATATATATATATATATATATATATATATATATATGTGTGTGTGTGTGTGTGTGTGTGTGTGTGTGTATGTATAAGAACAAAGTTAGTCTTACCGTTAGTAGGCCGCATTCACATAGCCAGTCTGTTAGGGGTATAAGGTTGTTTCCTATAAAATGGCAGCTTAATGGGTGTCCACTCTCACCCATAGCTTCCTTGACTGGTGAAGGGTTGTTAGCCGAACGGGTAGGACAAGGACTATAATTCTCATTAAAAGTGTCATGATAAATATAATGTAACTTAACCTTTTATAAATTCCCAATCTTAGTTACTTTAGGAAAATGTGAAATTGGTGTTAGGTTATGAAATTACACTTTGTACCTTACCAATTCGTTTGTGTAGCATGTGTGGGTAATCGGCACACTAACATGGACAAGTAAGAGTGGAAAATGGTGACTTAATATTAATCATAGATCGGTGGAGCAAGTATGGGTAACCGGCACATCGATTAAGTGATAAAGATTAAGGGTACCAAGTTAATTTGCGTGGTTATTCATACCTTGTTTCGGATCCTCGGCATCCCAGTCACAAACTTGAGAGGGCAAAATCAAGATTTAAACATGCCATTGAAAAGTTCAATGAATCTCAAAAGATCAAGGATTTTCAATCCAATTAAAACCTAACAATTTATTTCGTTTTTCGTGGTGGAAATTGGTGAATTGTTATTCACGTACCTTCAAATATTTTATAGCTTGGATTATGACATCCCTCTTCCAAGTTATTAAGTATTGTGTTGAGTCCTAGCCTTAATATTTCATTTGGGTGTCTTATTAAGGATTCTATATCTAGTCTAAACTTGTCATTCTTATTTTCAGATGTCTTCTAACAATGTTGCTTCTGGTTGAAACCCTATCGGCTCCTTCTCTTTCATGAACCTTTGTGGGAGAGTCATATTTGATGGTTCCAACTTTATGGATTAGATCAGGCACATCAGGATGGTCACACATTATGAGGACAAGTAATATGTCCTCGACAAGGAGCTGAATGAAATTGATGTGTCTATGGTACTCTAGAGGAGATCGCTGGCTTTAAATGGATTCCATTAAAATCATAAAGATCATCAATTAAACTAACAAGCATGTTTAAGTTCTACATTAAACTCATATGGACAAGATAATTCAAATCAAACAAATTTCATGTAATTAGACTAATCATATAAACTAATACAAAACATGAAATTTTGACAATTTTCTTTTGAGTTGGATAAGCATGATCATGACCACATCAGAAACAAGTTTATAAGTTTAAAAAAAGTTTAGGTAATCCAATTCCATCCTTAAAAGTTGAAAATCTACACTCAGGGGTTCCAACTCGTCGAGTGTATGAACAAACTCGGCAAGTTGGCCTATTTTGTGATGGGACTCAGCGAGTCCGTCAATAGACTCAACGAGTCCACTATCCAGATAGCATATTTTTTTATTTTTAAAGCACATCTAAGCAACTAGCATCAAGTATAATTGAAAACAATCCTAGGCTCTGATACCACTGATGGGTTTTGAACATTCTAACACCACTAAGGTGTACATGCAGCCCTAAATACCTTGGATCTATGTATTCTCTATGATACATGCAATCATTCATTTTCTAAGGTATTACCCTAACTAGCATACAAAACTTTGATACTTGGTTAATAAAAAAGTTAGATAATATACCTTTTCTTGTATCTTGTCGCTTGGAGCTTTAAGAGCCTAGCACCAATAATGAGAATGTCTCAAGGGGAATCACAAATTGATTTTGCTAGCACCAATGATGTTTTTGAACTTATAAACCTGTTTCTGATGTAGTAATAAAACAACTTAGATAACATACCATTTATTGATTTTGCTAATCAAACTTATATATAATATTACAAGGACATATACAAGGTATCTAAAAGTAAATATAGAAAAGAAATAAACCAATTTACATAGATAATTTATTTCCAATACCGCCTTTCAAGTGAACAGATGTTAGGGTCCAAAGTTATCCATGCATGACTTCGTAATGCGTTGACTTTTGGAAAACCCACTTATATGTGGTGCATTATCCTTTTGAATCATGAGATAGAGAGAGATGTAAACACCTCTATATAAGGTGGGTTTAGTCTACTTGTAGTGGTGTGCTTGAGAGGTGTAAAAGTTCAGTGTGTAAGTGTGTGTTATTTCTGTAGATGTAGATCTATGTCCATTTTTGTAACACCATACATATTCAATACATCTCTTAAACACCGAAATCACCATGTTCATTGTGCAATATTTAATTCCACATGACAAACCATGTTCATTATGTCACTACAAGTGGTACCAGAGCGGGTCTTCAATAATCAACATGATTTGTTGAAGAACGATTCTTGGTTTGGCAAAATTTGTTATAATTGGAGCATTTTTGATGAGTCTGTCTCTATGATCTCTCTTAATCTTGTGGAATCGTGCATTGTGATTTTGATTTTTGATCATTTGAGTCATTGGATCGTTTTTTTTTGAAAATCCTAATTGTTATGATCCAATACATTTTTTCGTTGTTCAAGGTTCGATCCAATCTCATGTTTGTTTGTTCGATTGGATTCTCAAATTGCGATTGCTCGTTTGTTTTATGTCAAAATTAGTTGTGATTAATTATATTTGATTTGGCCCAAAGTTTTAATTAGATCATTATTCTTTTTCAAATGATTGAGCCCAAATCAAAAGAATTTGTTATTGTTCATGAGTCATGGGCCTATACTTTTGTTTTGATCTAATAAGAATTCGATGTAAGCCTAATGAATCATTAAAATTCAATAGATCCTTATTCAATGATTGGGTCTTCATTTTTTTTAACTGCTTGCACTTCATGAAGACATGTTTCTCAATTTTTCTTTCTATCTTCTTAATTTTTAATTTCTCTCAACGTTTCTAGTAAATTGATTAGTGTTGTGTTTAATTATGAGCGATGAATCGATTTTGTATATTCGGTTTGATAAAAGAGTCAGTATTGTTCATATTGACTTTGATAGATTGTTAAAAATTCTTTGATCTGGATGAATATGGTCAAGAACAACATGGATTTGATGAAGAACTATTAATGGAACACTTTTTGATCTGAAAGTGGCCATTAGAATCATCAATTTCGTGTTTATGGTTATTTGACTTTGGAAAACTCAAACTGTGAAATATTCAAATCCGATATTCTGGAGCTGATTCAATGAATTGGAGATTAAAATTGTTCAATATAAGTTGTATTGAGGATGTGTATGTCAAATTCAAGTCCAATATGGAGGTTAATATCAAAATCATCTGGATTGAAGTTCTTGGTGTCGAACTGTACATGTTCGCATCTTGATTTGTTTTTAAGTTTCTCATTCGTATCTAAAGTTTATTTTGGATGTTGAATTGGAATTGAATTTGGATTCATCTTTAAGTGTCGAACAAATGTTGTTTTCGTTAAGAATCGAATTCTATGAGGTCAATTTTAATGTCGAAGAATGAAGCCTTGGATTAGAGTGAAGTTGATTTTGAGTTGTACATATGATTGCGATGATTACACTTGATTGTTCGTATGTGAAGATTGAGAAGTTTAATCTGATTTTGAAGATTTATTATCACTGGAAAAAAAAAGTTGTGAATTAATAACTGGGAAATTGAGTTGATTGGAGTTGGTGGGTTTTGTTGACGAAGTGTGAAGGAAGAGCACTGGTTGAAGATTCAGTGAGTAAGTGTAAATGGTTCAGAGGAGATTAAGAGCCTTCGGATGCCTTCGTTTTCGTTAACAATGGTGTTGATGATTTGCGACTGCTAAAAAAAATGAAGGAATTGTGATAATGGTTACCAGGTTCGAAGGATTAGAAGAGATAATCAAAAATTTTCAATATGTTGAAGGTTTTGTCAAAATTTGCGATCAGAAAATGAATTGAAGAAGAAAATATAAAGTTTCATATGTGGCCCTTGAAGTTTTGAATGATTGTAAATTTTTAATACATTTCGAAAATTGGAGTTACTTTCGACAAGTTTTTGAAGTAAATGAAGAAGATTCGAAAATATTTCCTAAACTTTCAAATGTATAGCAACTTCGACAGCTGGCTGAAATTTCGACATTTTGGCAGATTATACCCGAATTCAACATAAGGATCTAATTTCGACATTTGGGGTATAATTTTGAAAATTTTGAAGAAGTGGGTAGAATTGTCGAAATTAGTCCCTGAGGTTTTGACAAATTGACGGTTCGTATCCAATTTCGAAAAAGAACTGATTTTGTTGAGAAATTGAAGAATACGCATTTCATGCCCCTACAATTTATGCGAATTGACGCTTTCTAACCAGCTTTGGAAAAGTGGGAGAGCTTCGCATTTTTGGCTGTTTTGGGCGCACCGGGTCATTGCAGAACTTTTAAATTGACTATTTCTACCCATTTTTGAGAAATTTTGTCAAAGGTGGTCCCTAAACGAAGTTAAAAATTGAAGATTTTTTCGTTTTTTCGGATTAACGCAAAAATTTTATGCCACATGTTAAGGGGGAGTTTTGACACGAAAAATTCCGAATAGAGCACGTTTTCTTTCCTTGAAGGTTTTATAAGGAAATTTTGATTTTAAAAAGGGGGAGAAAGTTATATGGAAATTCAAACTGGAATTTTTTATATTACGCGGATTTGAAGACCGAAGTGACCTTTAATTTTTTAAGTTTAAGAAATGATGCGATTGGAGATTCGGAATTAATTTCGATTCAAAATGGGTTTGGACTTATTGAAGATTTTCGGGGTGTGTTTTTGTGCTCAACTTTTGGGTCATCAATGTAGAGTTTGAGAAGCTCGTGATCATTCGTTGATGCTCGGTTTCTATGTTCACGCATCATAGAGCCTAAATTGAAGAATCATGGAAGAATTAAAGATTTGAAGTTCATTTAAATATGTGTCACCCTTGAGGCTCGGATCGCATAGTTGCTCGATTTTGGAAGAATTGAAGTGGGTCATCCATTCGTAACTTTGAGGGGGAGAATGTTTGGGGTACAAAGTTATCCATGCATGACTTTGTAATGTGTTGAATTTTGTAAAACCTACTTGCATGTGGTGCATTAGCCTTTTGACTCAGGAGATAGAGAGTAAGAGACAAACATGTAAAAACCTCTATATAAGGTGGGTTTACTTCACTTGTAGAGGTGTGCTTGAGAGCTGTAAAAGTTCAGTGTGTAAGTGTGTGTTATTTATTTAGATGTAGATCTATGTCCCTTTTTGTAACACCATACATATTCAGTACATCTCTTAAACACCGAAATCACCATGTTCATTGTGAAATCTTTAATTCCGCATGCCAAACCATGTTCATTATGTCACTACAATAGGTGGTGGATGAAATCTGAGTTGCTACCAAAAATTCTCAAACAGTGGTCGAGGTAATGGTTTGGTGAAGATAACTGCCACTTGAAGCTTGGTTGGAACAAAGTGTGTACGTAACATACCAGACAACACAAGCTCACGAATAAAGTGATGATCAATATCTATATGTTTGCCTTGTTTATGTGCAACAGGATTTTGACTTAATAAAATAGCACTATGTTTGTCACAAATTAAAGTCATTCGAGAACAAGCTAAGGGATTTAAATCACGTAACAGACGAGTAATCCGGATGAGTTCCACAACATTATTTGCTATAGTCTGATACTCAGATTCATAACTAGATTGAGAGATAGTAGGTTTTTTATTAGCACTCCAAGACATAAGATTCCCTCTAAAAAGATAGAGTAGCCATAGGTGGAATGCCTAGTCTCAATGCAACGAGTCCAATTTGGATCGCAATAACCAATAAGCATAGGTTTTATAGGCACGCAGAAATGAAGACCATGTTTGATTGTGCCTTTAACATATCGTAAAATTCGTTTGACGAGGGTAAAATGTTGGTCTGTAAGAGACTAAAGAAATTGAGTTGCTTGATTCACCGCATGGGAATTATCGGGCCTAGTAATAGTCATGTATTGAAGAACTCTAACGAAAGGCCGATACTGAGTATGATCATGAAAGGGAGTGCCAGTAGAGTTGAAAACATCATTTGTAGTAAGTGGTGTACCTATTTGTTTCACATCAAGAAGGCCAACTCAACTCAAAATATCATGATCATATTTACTCTGATTTAGAAATAAATCATCAGTCATAAGTAACCTCAAGCCCAAGCAAGTAGTTCAATTTACCCAAGTCTTTTATAGCAAACTCATTCTTTAAGCAAGAGATGAAGCGAGTGATGGAAGGAGCTTAGTTTCAGTCAAGATAATGTCATCAATGTAAACCAAGAGATACAAGAGACACGGTCCTTGATGAAAAATAAAGAGAGATGTATCAGGTTATCTTCACTTGTAACCTTGAGCAACTAATAAGGAAATCAGGCGTTGAAACCAAGCTCTTGGGGCTTGACGAAGGCCATACAAGGCTTTGTTGAGACGACAAACATGTGTCGGATATTTAGAGTCAACATAACCCGCAGGTTGCTCCATATAAACAGTTTCATGAGGGTCACCATTTAAAAAAGTATTTTTAACATCAAGCTGATGAAGAGGCCACCTATTTGTGACAGCCAAAGATAAGACAATGCGAACAGTTGTAGCCTTAACCACCAGACTGAAGGTATGAAAAAAATCAAAACACGGAATTTGTGTGAAACCTTGGGCTACAAGACAAGCTTTATGACTATCAATAATCCCATCAACATGATATTTGGTGTGAAAGACCCATTTAGAACCAACAACATTTGCATGAGGTGGTCGTGGGACAAGAGTCCATGTTATATTATCAAGAAGGGTATGTATTCGATCTAGCATAGCACGACACCAATGACATATTTTTGGAGGCTGATTTAAACCCCTTGAGCTCCTTCACACCAAACAAGTCACGTTGCAAATGTGTTGGTGAAATAGCAAGAAGATCGAAGATATTGCATGGCTTAACAATGCTAACTTTGCTTCTGGTAAACATAGAATGACCAGTAGCTGGAGTAGCCAGATGTGATGATGGTGGCGATGAGGTCGGTGACTGTGGTGGTGGCGCAAGTGATGGGGAAGGACCCGAAGTGGTTGCTGCAGTTGGAACTGGAGAGGATAACAACATCAAGGATGAGGTCAAGGTTGTAGCAGAAGCCAGAGATGATTCGTCATGTAAGCATGAGGTGCACGGTTTAGATGGATTAGTCTCTAGCGTAGTAGTTGTTGGTGTGGAATTTTTTGGAGTAGGAGTAGGTGGTAAATCATCATAGTAGCAGCTCAAAAATAATGCAAGATGATTAGCAGAGTCTTAATCACTTGCAAACGGGAAGGAGTTTTCATCAAACTTATCATGGCGAGTGATAAAGAATTGAGAGTAAGAGGATTATAACACTTGTATCCTTTATATTGAGTACAATAACCTAGAAAGATGCTTGCAATACTCCGGGAAGCAAGTTTATGTTCCGTATAGGGTTGTAAAAATAGAGAAACCCGACATCCAAAAACCTTAAAGTTGTTACAATTTGGAAGAATATTGAAGAGAACTTCAAATAGAATTATTTCTGTAATAGTTTTGCGGGTAGACGATTATTAACATATGTAGCAGAAGAGAAAGCATCCACCTAAAAGTGAGCATGTGCATTTGAACCAAACAACATAGCAAGACCGATTTCAGTTAGATGACGATGCCTTCGTTCAACACATCCATTTTACTGAGGAATATAAGGACATGATATTTCATGGTGAGTACCACTTTCAGCAAACAATTTGCGCACTTGATGATTTAAGAATTCTGTACCTCCATCACTTCGAAACATTTTCATCTTTTAAGTGAACAGAGTTTAAACAAAGACTAAAATGTCATAAAAATTCGACTTCTATTTTTAAGGGATAAAACCAGTAGTAGCGGTAGCCATCAATAGATGTAATTGGAGTTGGTCCCCATAAATCATAGTGAACTAAATCAAGAACATGCAATGATCTTTTGTCATTTAATTGAAAGAGCAAACGATGTTGCTTGGATAATTTACAAAATGTGCATAAATTAGGACTTGGAAAAACAAAAGTAACATGTAAAAATCCATTTGTATTAAGAAGAGAAATAATGTTGTAAGCAACATGACCAAGTCTTTTATGCCATAAATCAAAAGATGCAATATTAGATGAAATCATTGATGCCACCAATGCATGAGGTTCTGGATCCAAGACATATAAGCCATCTTTATGCTTATATGTCGCCAAAATTGTTTTGCGGAGGGTGTCCTGAATAGCAAAAGAGGACTGGGTAAAATAAAATATCAACCTGGTAATCAATAGTTAATTTGATGATAGAGACTAGCTTCTTTTTGATATGAGGGACAATGAGAACATCTCGCAATTTTAAATTTGAGGCAAGCAAAAAACTACCTATACGAGAGATGGGAAGTATATTACCATAACCAAAAACCATTTTATCTTTTCCATGATAGGGAACCGAAGAATCAAATCCTATCAAAGATGGAGCCATGTGAGACGTTGCTCCGGAATCAACACACTTATCCAGAGGTAGCTCATTTATGTTGAAGTTTGCATTGAAAGCCTGAACATGATTTGCAGCCGAATGCGGAGATTGTTGAGCATAATTTCTGAGATCGAGACAAGAACTTGCATAGTGACCATCGTGGCGACTTAACTGATAATGAGGAGGCCGATGAATAGACCTCTCCCTGCCACGGGAAGAGGAGCCACCCCGATCACTAGACTGCCCAGATCGACCTTTCCCACGAGATGAATTTAAAATCAAAAGGATATGGAGTCGGTTCATGTAGTGATGAGATAAACATCTCGTGACCTTTAGCTTGAGTCACAAGGATAAAAAAACTGGGCATGTAGGAAGGGCCCTATGGGCACTTGAAAATGTTTCAAAGGTAGGTCCGAAGCCATATGAGAACCAGTGGCTTTTATCAGTTTCAGGAACCGATTGGCCAATAGCCTATAAGTTATCACAAATAGATTTGAATTGTTTAGCATATTTAGAGACAGAAAGGGTACGCTTTTTAAGTTGGCACAGAGAATCCTTGAGGTTTTGTGACCGTTCTTGAGAATCATGACTATATGTGTAATCGAGGGCTATCCAAACTTCTCGAGGGGAAGAAAGACCTAACACCTCTTCCATTGATTCTTCGGATAGAGAAGATTGAAGGATTAAAAGTACCTTCTGGTCAAGATCGATACAAGCTTCATGGGCTGGATTCGAGATTTCTTTTTCGTCAACAAGGATTTTGAATGGTGGAATGGCGGAGGAGCCATTAACATGAGACATCCACTTCTGATGATTGAGAAGAGGGGTGATTTGATTTCGCCACAGAAGGTAATTGTTGGATGTAAAATTGATTGTGAGAATATATGAAAACGGGTGTTTAGAGAGAATGATATTTTTGAAGAAGAAGAAGACATAGCGAGAGGCTGAGAAAGTAGTGGGAGGTAGAAGCAGTGAGAAGAAAATTATGGATCGGTATTCTTAGGCTGATACCATACAAGGTATCTAAAATGAACATAGAAAAAAAAAATAAACTAATTTACATCGATGATTCATTTCCAATACAAATCACCACTAACACTTGGAGATTTGGAAGAGTACTCTTTAGCTCACCAAAATCGACCACACTCTTGCAAAGTTTTTAGGTGCTAATTTCTTGAACCAAAGGGCTTCTTTTATAGTAAGGTTACATTAGGGTAACAACATGTAAACCCTGATGTGCATGACTTTCCACATTCCTCATGATCCATAGGTGTAAACCTCCATGGAGTATCCATGGAGCACCACATGGGTTAAGCCCAACATAAGGAATCATGGATAATTAGCACACATTATAAAAATGAATGATTTACACAATCAATCCTTATATATTTAATTAGTCTCTTTTGACCACAAAATTAATTCCAAATTAATTCTTAATCAATACTAATTAAATAATATGATTTCATATTAATATATTATAAATTATAATATATTAATAAATCATACATATCTTCTTCTCAAAATTCCAAATTATTCCGGTGAAGTGCAACCCAAATGGATCATGCTAAATCGGGTCAAGTACATACCAAATATAGTTATGGACTTAGACACCTTATCCAATAGTTTTTCCTCAACATCTAATGTTTATAACTTCTACGTGTCTAACTAGTTTTCTATGATCTTTATATCCAAAGGAAGGTGGGAACATACTCTACAATTCTGTTAAGTCATTTATGGCTGACTTAATACGGTTCTTAATCTATTAAGTAACAAACTCATCCCCTAAAGCATAAAAATACCTATTTTACCATTTTTGGCCAAATGGATTTTCTCATGGTTTATTTCACTTAAACATACTCATCTAACTAGCTCTAAGTGACTTATTTGTATCTTGTCCATTTTCATGAAGTCAAAACTACATAATCTCAATAATTTCTCATTAATGACTATTTTATTGCTTTGGTCAATATATTTGCTTAAAAGTTAATCATAATAAATACCATGTGTCTGTATCACACATACAGTAACATCCCATTTTCATGAAATTTTTATATTTCTGAAAATATATCCGAGTATGATTACATTATGTGGAAACATGTTGCAAATGTGTTTGTGTATAGTCAAATCTTTCCCTTCTCCTGAATCTCTAAAGTATCTTATACCATAATAAATATACATGCATACAAAGGGCCCCCACCCAAACTATATAACGGGAGCATCCCGAAAGAACCTAATGGTCCCCGACAAATGTAAATAACGGACCCCACTCAAACTACTTGACAAGCCTCGCCTGACATACTTAACCATGCATAGAGACTAGACTTTATGTTCTATAGATTCATGCACATAGAAGCTATACTGTTGGTTGTATTCAAATAAACTCCTATATCCTAACATGCATGAATATATATATATATATATATATATATATATATATATATATATATATATATACTATAAAACATAGTATAGTTAGTTGACACACCTAGGCAACTTCTTAGAAGATTCACATATTTCTAGTGATCCCACTGGCAACACGTGTATAATATAATTACTTTTTAATCATTATGATGATCTGGAAATGAAAATTAGATCTTTCACTAACCTAATGAATACCGAAATTTATATCATATAAGGATCAACTAGGTAGAATAGTTAGGAGGCAAGATCATTCCGACATATAAATTTTTTGAATACAACAACCAAGCCAATATTATAACTCAAATTACTAACAAATTTTATTTATAGATTCTTAATTACACTTGTGATTATAAATCCAAGTTACACTTGAATTAAGATAAGTATAGCTTAAGTTAAAGAGATTTTAGTGAAATTCGTTAAATAGCATGGGCAAATTTCCTACCCGAGAGCTTGTACTAGTATAGCATATATACCTAGAGCTTTGCTAAACAAAGATACTCTAAAATCCCCATGAAAGAACCTATTTTTGTTCCTAAGAACTAAAGAGAGTGTTTGGAAATGGTGTGGAAATGAATGGGCTTGAAACAGGCTTTTATAGCTAATTTTTCGAAGATGCATGCTATACACACCTACCAGGCATGTCATGCACTTGGGTGGTGTTTGAGGGAGACACATATCACATTTCTGGTGGTCCACATATCACCTTGTAGAAGGTGGAGCATCCCGCATCGCGCACGTACGTGTGTGAGTTTTTGATTGTTGTAAATTATGTAACTTCTTCATACATGCTCCTTTTTAACATTATTTATATCCACGACTCACTATTGACGAGATCTAAACATTCATTTAGACTTTGTCGGCAAATTCTCACTTCATTTTTAATTTATTGTTTTTTGAAGACTTTGACTGCTAGACTCTATTTAAATTCCATATCTCTTTTATGATCTGTTCGTGACTGTCTTTATATTTATGGAATTTTATCTATGATATCTTGAACTCTCGTTTAAATCATTTCGGATAACAATCGATTGATCATGCTTTCATTTTCATTTCGCATATTGGTATACTAAAACTTCTAAAAATTCTAACTTCCTCCTGTGATGTCAGATTTGTACTTTCTCTATACGTACGCTCTTACTTTTATGACTACTATGACCATTGTTTAGATTGGTTAGGATAATAAGATATCTCTATAAAATTCTCTTTTTATGATTCGTAGAGTAGTGTTGGTTAAATCGTAAACCTTCGAAGAAGCATAACTTCTCCATAGGAAGTTGGATTTAAGCATTCTATATATCTATATAAATCGTATCCAAGTTTCCTGCATATTTTTTGATGATTACTTGGACAAAAGTGTGTTACACTTCTACTTATAATTTTGTAAACAATGATTTATATTGAATCCTACTAAAAGGTGAAAATGGGGTGTTACACAAACACTGAAAGCACACCATACTTATCTAGACTGAATATCATCATCCTATTCCCTTGTTCATAATTATTCTATCTTTTCCATGGTAAATTATTCACAATCTATGACACTATCATTTCTCATCTCAACACACTTGATCCTCAGGTAACTCAATGGCTTTATTGAACCGCAATAAGCACCATACATCGACATTGCACACACTACATGCAAATGGTACTTGTCTTGATTCATTATTAACATGTTGTTACCTAATTCAAAATTATTCTATGTTTTTTCTCATAACCTAGATTTTTAATCATGAAAAGTCCTTAGGTATTCATCTTCCCTCACTCCTCACCTACTCGCAAGCCAGTTGTTCTGAGTTTCTCTCTTTTTCTTACCTACTCTATAATTGATACATGGAAAAGATGTATTTTTACATACTTATTTATCTTTTACATTAGAAATTTGTACACTCCCAATGTTCTAACTTCCTATCTCTACATGACACTTGGTCATGATATTCTCTTCTATGACTCTATATCTTTCCTTAGACTCTTCTTATGGGTCCACTATTTTCCCACTTCTATATGGTACTTCTTACTCTCTTTCCAAATATCCCTTGATACACATAAGGTCTAATTTATTCCCCATATCTAATAGTTACTCACAAGTAAACATTTACATAATACATATCTACTCATTCCAATGGGTTTATCTCTTCTCAACCTATGAGTTACACCTCTTATTGTTTCTCTCTTATAAGAACACAATCAAAGTGTCATCTTAGTCTATATACTCTACATTTTAGTTCCTCAGAAGTATTGACTCGTCTTCTTGTGTTCCTTAGCTCTTAACACTCTACATTGGTAAATTTATGCTATTTCTGTATGTCTCTTAAGTGTCTACCACAACCCTTGTTGCACCACTTTCTTATCATCTACACATATATCTCCTCTCTCTTCTAATCTATATATGGTTATTTATATCATTATAGCATCAATGGAATTGTGCAAAAGCTAATCTTTATCTCTTATATGCTTTCCATATAATAATGGAATCTACAAGGTTACTTGCTGGTAAGGGATGCCAATCTACTCCATCACTCATCAATACTCTTCTTTGATTGTTTGACTTTCAAGTCTTTCCTAGATAGAGTCTCTTTGTCTTTGTTTTCTTTCTTTGGATATACTGTGCCTATTATAATTTTTGTCTCTATCTATCCCCTTTCTTGCAATTATTTCCTTAAATTTCTTTCTATCTCTCTTCTTCTTCCTTTTTTGTCCCTCTTTGGGACACATACTCTATATATTTTCCATCTACTATAACACATCATCTCTAAAATATATTTCTATCATGATAACAAAGTATCATTCTCTTTACACACTTAACATCTCTTTAATTCGAGAGCCCATTCTCTTCATTTAACAAAGTGACCTTTCTTTCTTTCCTTGCATTATACACCCAAAAGTTCAGGGTTGTTCAATTTGCTAAACTCATACTCTTCAAGGACTTTATCTTCACATATCTATACTCATGTACTTATATCTAATAACATGGTTTATCACAAAACCAAATCATCATATATGCTTCTCATCCGTCTTCCATGGTTTATTGTCTGGCTCCATACTTTGAGAATTTTATTTTCTTGTTAGGCGTTGAAGATCCTTCAGACTTCCTCTTTTCTCCTGCCTTATCCTTTTCTAGACCCTTTTCTCTTATCGGGGTCTCTACATTCTTAGCTACTCTAACAACTCTCTTTAAAGTAGTTTCCATTTTAACTGTTGGGCCAAAGTCTATCAGCAATACGTTAGCAAATCTATCTACCTTGGAGAGTTCAGTAGGCACCAAGTAGGGAAACATCTTCATCTTATCAGTAAAGTAGCAAACAAGCAACAACATCATCCATTGCATTAAAAGTAAAGTTTGAATACACGTGTGTTCTTTCATAATGTACAACAATAAAATGATTAATCAAAATAAGATGACTCTTGTCTGTGCTCCGTTTTCTCAAAACCTGGCCATCATACCTTTCTAACTGATGACCTGAGAATACAAGTAATTTTGAAAGCGAGTATCAGCTTTAAAGCTGGTGAATTCATAAGTATTTACGTGTTATTGTCTTGTTTTGGAATGCTGTTATGAATGTCATGTAAATCTTTAAATGAACAGTTGATATAAGTATGAAAATCCCTAGAAAATCCCATGTTTCCTACTAGTATGAAATGTAGTCTTCTATCAAGACCCGAATGTTTTGTTATGACAATGTAGTCTTCTACCAAGACCCGAATGTTTTGTTATGACAATGTAGTTTTCTACCAAGACCCGAATGTTTTGTTATGACAATGTAGTCTTCTACCAAGACCCGAATGCTTTGTTATGACAATGTACTCTTGTACCAAGACCCTAATGTTCTGTTATGACAATGTATTGTTCTACCAACACCCAAATGTTTTGTAAGTTAAAATGATGGTTTTTCCTTTCTATTGACTAGTACTAAAAGTACTTAGTCTAACTCTTCGTTTATGTGAATATATCACAAAATAAAGTAAACAGGAAAAAGTACTAATGTAAGTGTTATCACTAGGTACTAGGATTAAAACAACATCGCAATAAGCGAAATATATAACCTAATGAACATCTGAAGATTGTCCACTTATCCTCTGTAGCAGCAGCAGGGGGCAGGAAGGGTTAGTCCCAAAATCGATCTACCTAGTATAAGTATCAACCGTAGACCTCCTTAGATGGTCATCAACCACTGGGGCTAATCAGATGGTATTCGGAATGGTTAGTCCCGCCTAGATATCCCGTTGTACTGGGATAGAAAGGATAATTTACACAGAAAGTACTAATAAATCATCCTAGTAAGCCGAGATACAAGTATTCATGTAAGCGTGTTCATGTATCAAGTAAGCATATGTAAACGTAATCATGTATCAGGTAAGTATATGTAGATGTACTCATGTATCAGGTACTGTACTAGTATAGACTCATGAATGAACTGACTCTTGTGTGATTCCTTGTAATAGGAATAATGTTTTGTTTCTTCTAACTATCCCTATGATAATTAACTGGAAGGTAATTGGTTGTTCAAGAAGGTAAAGGTAATGGTTTGACAAGATATCTAAGAGTGTTGAATAATAATTAAGAGTGACTTCATGTCAAGTTAATAAACAGTTTAAAACTAATACTTTTGTTATCAAGCTTTTTTAAGATAGGAAACCATTTCATGCATCACATTTTGTAGTATGTGAAATCTGTTGGATGAAAACACAGTTATAAAATACATATAAGTGATTTAATAACATGTTGTTTTCCACTTGTATTCCCCCCCCCCCCCATTAAAGCATTTAAAAACATTTAAAATATTCATTTAGGGGTATGAACTCACCTGTTGCAGGTGATACAGATGAACTGATGAGGTAGGAATGCTAGGTGTCAATTGGAGACTTTAGACACACACAATGGTCCTAATTACATATGAAGACATATGTATATAAACAATTAGTGATTATTACACAAATTAAACATGTATAAACATCCTAATGCGAGGAAAAAACTTTTGGTCAAGTGTTAGGAGGCTAATGGGTTGCAACAAAGGAGTGTAAGACCTCTAATGGAAGTTTAGGCCAAGGGACCATATGTTTTGGAGTTTATGGCCTAGGGGAGTAAACTCCTGGCCATAAACACTCAATAAAGTCCCTAAATGAAGCCTAACATTTATACAACTCATGTGGTGAATTGCTTCTAGGCTTAAACAAGTTTGTGGGCCTCTTTTTGACTCCATTTAGGAGTTTACGACCTTAGGACCACTCCCCCATGAGATTACGGACGTAAACTCATGGTAAGGAGTACCATTTGATGATTTTGAGGTTTTCTAGTCCCTAAATTAACTAGAAACTAAACTACGCTTTCGTACTTCGCTTTAGAAGGGTTTATGGCACTATTTCGCACCATTTTATGGAGTTCACGGCCCTAGACCCTTTTGGGTCGTGAACACCTTACTCTTGGTGTTCTAACGGTGTTAGCTAGTCCTAAACTCATTTAGGTACATGCCCAAATTAGTCTCCTAGCTTAAGGAGGGGTTTTAAGGCATTTCGGCACATAAAAATGTAGTTCACGACCCAAGAACCTCCTTCGCTGTGAGCTCACTTTCTTCGTTGATTCTTAATTGTTTTGGTGGCCTAAACATGTAATGGTAGTCCCTATGTTGAGTTCTATGGCTTTGAGGGGTATTGGGACACTTTTGGCTCTTAAAATGGAGTTTACGCCCCAAGTGTTCTTGGGCGCTAAACTCCCAAATCTTAGGGTTTTGGCATGATTTTGATGTTTCTAAACACAATCTAAGCTATATAATATAACTAGATCGAAGTACTCACAATTTGGGATAAAAACCCGATGATCCGAGAGAGAGAATTTGGCTTTTCTCTAATTGGAAATGTAAGTAATGAATTATTTGGTTCATATTTCTATATATAGTCCTAGGATTTTTGGCAGAAAATATTTTTATTCCCGGAATGAACTCTAATATCCTAGAGTATTGGAATAACAGTGTTGCATAAAAACCTAGTGCATCCACTCTCCTGATATTTCCTGAAGTGTTAAACCTGAACTACTCAAACTTATACCCAAAGTCTGGAAGTTCTCTATAATTGTTCTAACTTCTATTGGCTTGATATGGTTTGTTCAGAATGGAAATTTCGGGTTGTCACATCATCCCCCTGTTAAAGGGAATTTCATCCTGAAATTAGAATTTAGATAAGGAAGTACGTATAAATGATCGAGTCGTGATGTGGAAACTTCCTAATCGATTGGTTCTTGCGCTCCCAAGTGAAATCGGGTTCTCGGTTGGTACTCCAACGGACCTTCACTGATGGGCGACGGCGTTACTTCATCCGCTTGACCACTTGGCCGAGGGTCACTACGGTTCTCTTAAAAAGGCAAGGATCTCGTACATCTCGATCTCGTCGAGAGGGCTTACGAAAGTCCTAACGGAAAGATATTGTTTCAAGTTCGAGACGCGAAGGGGAAAATATAGGTTATTGAGTTCGCAGAGTAGGCCTTCTCGTAAGAATCTAGGAGGTCCTAACTATATTGGATTTTACTTTCCACGCTTTACGAAATGTATTAAGCCATTCCCAAAGTGAATTTTCTTAAAGAATTTGGTCTCTCACATGGAATTCCAAATGTTCTTTCTCTCGCTTAACTTCCCAGTCAAGGGTCACCCCTTGCTGGGTCAAAGTCGAAAGGGTTTCTGAAATTTGCGGGGAGTTCCAAATGGACTATGATAGTAGGTCTGTAAGACCTAGGATTTGGCGAATTTTCCATCGATGACTACGGTGCCGACAAATTCCCAACGGTTTTGGATAATTTGACAGAGTACTCAAGAATTTCCACATCACTAATAGTGTGTCCCTGAAAATTTGACTATTAATTCCAAAACTCTTGCTCAGAGAACTTTGCGAAAAGTATCTTCAAGGGTAATGTTTATATGGGTTCTTTCTTACTACGAGGGTAGATAAGTAAGTCATTACATGGAGAAATGACGAACTGATCCTAGTAAGAAGGCGTACTCCACTCATTTAGCTCATGAATATTATGGGTGTATTGGTCCTATCTGAGGGGTATCACTACGAACTCGCAGTGTCCGTATCGAGTTTGGAGGGTACTCTTTAGGCCATCCTTCCCTAACACTCGAATTGGTGATATTCGGATCTGTAGTCCATTTCTGAAAGTAATACTTTCCCTGTGGTTGCTCAATCAGTTCGTCTATGCGAGGAAGAGACAACGATTTCTAAAGGAAATATTAATGAAGTCTCCGGTCGTCGAGGTACATAAGATCACTCTGTCGACTTCGGGTAATAATAAGACCGGAGCTCTCAAGGGTGAGAAGCCTAGTCTTCTAATTCTATTGTTGAGTAGTTCGCTGTGTTGTACGGGCTATTCTTGTATCTTCCGTAGGTGTTTAGACTGAAGGCGATCTGGTTATAAGAGTCATACTGGGTTCTAAGTTTGTTCCTATGCCAATGCAATTACTCGTACTCCTGGACAATCTCCGTCCTGAAGTTCATATTAGAATTCATACGTAATTCAATGATCACAATTTCGTGCATATGAGTCGTATCTAATTAAGATTGAAAAGGTAGTCGAATAATTGATTCTTCCTTAATCTCACATCCCATTGAGGGAAAACAAGTTAAAGTGGAATCATCAATTCTAAACCTGTAGAACATTGATAATATATCACTCTTATGTATACATTCTTTAGTGATAGATCAACCGCATGAATCCTGGAGTTGAACTTGATGTACTGCACGAGCAATACTGCAGGGATTCCTTCCGAAAGGAAAAGAACTATAAGGTACTCCTTTTGTGAGTACTTCGGTGTTCTGATCTGACGGCTTCGCTAAAAGAAGATTTCTGAGAAAGAAATGTACTTATGAAGTTGTTTTTGGGAGGATCAAATCGAATCGAGTCGTATGATAATGTCGGAATCATACAGAAACTTAAAGACATTAGATTTGAACATAAAACGTTTATAGAAAAAACAACTGTGCGACCATGAACAGAGTTACAGTATTTTAGATTTGCTACAAGACTATTGCTGCGAATAAGATATACTACAAAAGACAAGTATACACAACACGAGCATCCCTAAACTGATAGGATCCTGCAAAAGATAAGACTCTAGTTACACTAGTTTTAAACATGTTTTTGAACATAGAATATACTGACGATTTGGAGGGAACCTATACTATATTAGGGTCCTTAACTGCGTATTCCCATTCTGAGGTCAAACTCCTCCAGATTCGTCGGTGTCCTTCCCTCCTGGACAGTCCCTCTTGAGGTGTCCCATGACGCCACCTAGATGGCATATCTAAGAGGTTTGGACATTGGTGGTTGAACAAATGTGTTAGATCTAGATCCTGCAGCAACTGGCAGTATGTCCATTCCGGTTGCACTTATTACAGTGTAACGGTTAGATGATGAAAGCTACACACATAGCATTTCAGTAGGTTTTTGGCATATTGTCTGGCTGGTGTAGGGACAATTGGGACAATTGGGACACCAGAAAGAATGGTAGTAGGAGGTGCAGATGTCGTAGCTGTGAAGGTCGTTACCGGTGGTTGTTTCTTATTCGCCCCTTGAAGCGATTTGTCCTTCCTTTTGGCCCAAAACTTCCGTTTGTTACTCTTGGCCTCGGCACTCAGGGTATCGTGGTAGTTTGTTGCTCGTTGAGGTACTGGATTGTCACTTGGATTGGCATTGTTGTTAACAGCTCCGCTAACATTCGCGTTGTTAGAGTGAAGGTGGTTCAGAATAGCTGACACGGCAGTTTGAAAAGTAGCCGCATCAATCTGAAGGGTCGGTGCTTGGTTGTAGGGTTGATCGTTTTTCTTTGGCGAAATGATTCTGTTTCAGGGAAAGAAAATGAATTTGTGAGCGAGAATGGTTGAACCTAGACATACTTCGATCGCTCATGAAAAGAATAGAAGTATGTTCTCTAAGGTTCGACCTACATCCCTATGATGCAGTCCTATTCCGGAATGGTAGTGTGTTCACGAAGGTTTCACCTACATCTCTATGATGCAGTCCTAGAAAAAATCGGAAGTAAGTTCATAGAATGGTCTCAAGATGTTTGTCGTTCTAGGCGAACTATCGTTAGTTGGCGAATAACGTGATCCAACCATTAAAAGAGACTCGGAGATGTCTCCGGAGTTAAGTTGCTATAGTCCAATGACTTGACTAGAGCATGTTTCAAATAGACTCTAATGAAACTATGATAAGAGTATTTGAATAAAGAATGACACTGAAGTTAGCCGACTATCAATATATTTGATATTCATGATGTACAGCTTTGGGAAAATGACCTTGTAAAAAGGTCTTACATCATATCCAGAGAAGATAGCTCCAGACAGTATAAAGACCTAACCAAAGTACTTACAGTACAATATAGTTTCATAGAAAATGCCACATCGGGCATACAAAGGAACACGATTCATTTCTAACAAGGAATATAAGGTAAAGTATCTACTACTAGCAACGGTCATCCCTCTGGTGAACTCTCAGTTCAGCCAGTTGGCATTCCACATCAAGTAGGTGTCTTTCGTACACTCTCTGGCGTACTCAAACTTCTATGACTTCAAATTGTGACTTAGCCAGTGCTTGCAGCAGGGTTTCATGGTCTCTTTTAGACCTCTCACGAGCGTGTTCAAGGTGACTAGTGCGAAGCATATGCATTCCTCCATTTGTATCAACTTCTGCGATACGTTGTAGAGCTGTCCTGCCCTGAATTTTATTTCAGGCAACTCTTCGGATCAGAATTGGTATGATTCTATCCACTGAGCCCCCATTGCTCAGGTCGTAGACGCTTCAGCCACCATTAAATGGCATGGGTAGATCTTGTCCTTGGCTCCATGTTTCCAAACATTCCACCTACTCAGGCGTCGGGCCACGAAAACCCGGACGAGGGTTAGGAATTGGAACAGGAGCTGCCTGAGGTACGTTCTCAACCTCGGGTTCGGAGATAGCACCGTCTGAAAGGTCTTCAGCATGGTGATCATTCAGAGGAATCGAATGATCATTATCTGGTTCTTCTCCTAACCATCCAACAATAACCGCGTTCGGTAGGAACAGGTTTTGTCATGGGGATGGAATCAAGCCATGTTATCTACACGAGAATTGGGGTAAGGAAATAATTATTTCACAAACTTTCTAGATAACTATTTAGGAAATCTTCATTAGTTACATCGCTATTTGTAAATTGTGTTGGGTCGAGTTTCGTTATGTATTGCGTCGTTTGGGCTCGCTTATTAGTCCAAGTTTTCTAACTCCGGTTTGAGCCTGTCCAACCGTGAGCCTTATAGGGTTTAATATAAATATAGGTGCTTGCATGCATCTTAAAAAAACAACGATTGATTACGATAGAGCAGATTAAATTAGAGATTATTTAGAAGTTTTATCTTCGTTCATGTAATCCTAAATCCTCTACAGCGGAAGTTCTTAATCGAGCTCTGTTGAGGATTGTTTGAATCAATCATTCGACGCACTTTGATCCATTCTTGTGTTCTTTCCAGTTTTCTAGTTTATTATTTTACCTGTTATAAAGATCTAATTGATCTTCAAGTTAGTTTTAACTTAACAATTGGTATCAAAGCAGGAGGCTGTGTAATTCATACACATCTTTTCTGTGAAAAAGGTTGCAATTAGGGTTATTCCGCATTAATTAATATTTATTGAGCCGTCATCCCATAATTGACGTAACTCAGCATTTATCGTTTTGCCCTAATTTAATATATTACAAGTCTGATCTTTTAATCAGGTTATTTTATCAAGCATGGACGAGTCGCAATCCAATCCCATTAATATTTCGAACAGCATTGGATCAACAACGAAGATTCCCATCCTTTACACCCAGGATTATGAAGTCTGGGCACATCACTTTGAAGATTATGTTATAGGATCTGAGGACAATGGATACCTCATCTGGGAAGCAATCGTAACTGGACCCTTCGCTCATTATGAAACTTCAAGGATCATTAAAACTCAAAAGGAGTATAATGTTCTTTTGAAAGATGTTAAAGATATTGCCCAAGACGAAAAAGATAAATTTCAGTGCAATATTAAAGCATTGAGATTAATCAGATTCGCTCTTCAATCTGACACTTTCAGGCTGGTGAGTTCATGTACAACTGCCAAAGATGTATGGGACAGGCTACGAGAATTGTATTCTACGGACGAAGATCTTGAACACTCCATTCAAACCTTACTCTTATCCGAGTTTGGTGAATTCAAGCAGGGAGCCGAAGGAACCGTGACTCAAACGTTCGGTCGCTTCAATCATCTTCTTAGCAAGATGATTAAACATGACATTGAAAGGAAGCTAATTGAGCAGAAGGTTACATTTTTGAATGGCCTCAGATCTAAGTGGAGAGCTGTAGTGTCCACAGTAAAAGCGCATGAGCAATTCAAATCTTATTCTCTGGCGAAACTGGTAGGCATTCTGAAAACTCAAGAAAAGATCGTACTGCAGGAGAAAAATGTAGTTTCAAGCCTGGGTTCATTGGCCCTCCTATCCAAAAGTAAAGCGGTTATGGAAGATGAAGACCTGAAGTTGGAGGACTATGACCTTACTTCTGAAGACTATGCTATGATGGTATCAAACCCCAAGAGGTTCATCAAGAAAAGATTTCCCACCAATAAGAACCGAAATTGGGAGGGAAGTTATAGTTCTGAAAAGGTCTAAGACGAACCGAAGCCAGAAGAATCAAAGAAGGAACCGAAAGCTGAAGGAGATTCAGGAGTGAGCTACTATTACTGTGGAGGAAAGAACCACTATGCAAAAGATTGTGTCCTCAAGAAAATGGAAGAAAAGGATGAGGAGAAAGATGAAGAAGCTTTGTTGCTGAAAAAGCTGGATGAGATCAGGAAGAAGAAATCTACTGCTAACCCTTCTATGAATGCTTTAATTGTGCAGGGTTCGGTAGCGAATGATGAGTTCGGAGGAGTGGAGGTCTGGTCATCCGAATTTGAAGATGATGAAGTAAGGAAGCCTTCTCATGGAAAGGCTTATGTGGCGAAAGATGAGGATAGCGGTGGAAAATGCTTGATGGTGTCTGATGTATCTCAGATGAGGGATACAACACAGATGGTGGCAATGAAGACACGAAGGAGCAACAGGACATGTGCTTTACAGGAAAACCGCTCAGCGTGCAGTTCAACGAGCTTGATGAACTGATCAAGAAGGTACAATCCGTTTTTGTTTCATTCAAAGTCCCATAATGTTCATACGAAAAAGAATTAAAAATGTTAATTCAAGAATCTCTCATCTAGACAGCAGTTTAACTCAAACTTGAGTCACCAATTCTAACCTAACTGACCAAATAAGCAGGGTGTCTTCGAAGAGTGAGGAATGGAGGATGTGGATCGAACTGAAGGAGTCGGAGTTAATCAAAACCAAGGATGAAAACATTTATTTTCAAAGAGAGAATTTAAAACTTTTAAAACAGCGAAATGTTTTTTGTTTGATTGCTAAGCGTCTTTACAATAATATGACTCAACCTCATTTAAACTGTGAAATAGGGCAGAAAATCCATCGTATGATTTTGCCCTTCCTTGAGTTTAAGGAGGATGAAATCGACGCTGAAGCATAAAATTGTGAAAGTGTGGTTTCGTCTGAGGATGTTAATCCGACATATATGTATGGTATAGACAAAATTGAATCTTTCATAAAGTCCAAGGACCATAAGGACATGCTGAAAAACCTTTTCGATGAAAATGATAAATTGAAACTAAGGACCGAAACCATACAAAAGTTTGAGTCATTGAGTACCAACTTAAGCTCAGAAATTAAAATTGATGTTGAAAATGCATCTGAGCTTAATGACGACGATGATATGAGTGAAATTTCTGTAGAGGACGTAGTTGACTGTTCTAAATTTGTCAAAAGCGAACCCAAAAAACCACAAGAATCTTATTTCAGAAAATTCTGTGGAGTTTGCTCGTTTGTCCCAACAAAAGTCCCCGATCCTTGAAGCAAAGGTTGTAGTGTACCAAAAGGTTAGAACCACTCCGAATCAGGTGTACAAGGTTACAGGTGTAACCGAACATCAGACAGCTGAACTCACGGCCATTGTAAACGAAGATAATGCTGACGGTTGTGATGAGTTCTTTTGGTCAGCTCCTATCGACAATGTTGACGAAACGGTTGGTCTGTCAGAAAGGACATCATGGAAAACCAAAGGCAGATATGTGCCAGAGCCATTGAACAAGCCTGATTGCTTCAACACACCAAGTACTAGTGGTACAAAAGATGTCCCTAAAGAAAAACCAGATTCAAGTAAATCTTCATCAGTTCAAAGTGAACCTGCTGACAGAAAACAAAACCAAAAGGCGAACATCCATCATCAGCCGAAGCAGATGAGAAACCGAAAACAACAAAGGAATCAGAGATACAAGAAGAATCTTTCTGAAAGAAAACAGTTTTGGCAGTCTCAAAATGCCTATTTCTCATATTGTGACAGGAATGTAAAGTCAGAGAAAAATATTGTTAGACCACAAGAGAGCAATAACAACCTAAAGTAGAAGTTTGGTTCAGAGAACAGTGTCAACCGAAAGCAGAGGTTCGGTTCAGAGAACAGTGTCAACCGAAAGCAGAGGTTCGGTTTAGAAAACAACATCAACCGATAGCAGAGGTTCGGTTCATAGAGAGACCAAAATTCTAGGTTCGGTCCCACTGATGATCAAAACCAAAAGGGTCACCTAGAATATCAAGTCAAGAAATCATCCCAGTCTAAATTCTCTCATTCTAACTCTTCTAATTCTTTCAATTATTCTTCCTCTCAACCTCATTCTAAATTCTATTCGGTTCTCTCTCAAATACCTAAATCTTCAACTGATCTGAAAGGGAAATCAAAGGTTTTGTCAGTTAAATCAGAGTCCAAACCAAAAGCAACAAATCCCAATAAAATTAAAGTTTTCACCATCAAAAAGAAAGATGAAACAACGCTAATAAAAAGAACATATGTTGTTGACATCTCTCTTACTATTCCTGTTCCTGTAAAAGGCTCACGAGGACCCAAGAAACTTTGGGTTCCTAAATCTGCTTAATTTGTGCAGCTTATCAGTGACGAGCAGTTTAACGAAGAATGGTATATCGACAGTGGCTGCTCACGTCACATGACAGGAAGGAAGGAAGAGCTAATGGAATTCAGGTCTCTTTCAAACGGTGGAAATGTCAAGTTCCGGAACAACTCCTTCGGAACCATAAAAGGCTATGGAATGATTACAAACGGTGATTTCACGATTAGGAAGGTTGCATACGTAGAAGGACTACAACATAATCTCATCAGTGTATCTCAGCTTGTTAGAGGTACCGGTCTCAAGGTCTCATTCGATGATGAGGGTTCGGAAATAATTGAGAAGCAAACGAACAGAGTTATTCTCAAATCAGAGCGCAAAGGTGAAATGTTTCCCCTAAACCTCAAACCCAGCAAATGGAATCCAGCAATCTACTTGTTATCAAAAGCACAATCTGACGAAAGTTGGCTGTGGCACCGAAGGCTTTCTCATCTCAACTTTAAGGATATCAACAAACTTGTCACTGGAGGTCATGTTCGATTCCATTGCTTAAGTACGATAGAGAACATTTGTGTGCTGCATGTGAAATGGGGAAGCAGAGTCGTCAAAGTCATCCATCAATCATAAACACTAAATTTGTTGAACCACTAGAGTTACTTCATATTGATTTGTGTGATCCATCATCTATCGAAAGCATCGGTAGTAGCAAGTACATTCTTGTTATTGTTGATGACTTTTTGCGTTTTACATGGGTGTTGTTTCTGAAGCTTAAATCTGAAGCGACTCACAAGCTAAAGATGTTCATCAAGCAAGTTGAAGTACAGCTGAAGAAAGTTGTCATACCCCAAAACCAGGAACAGCGGAAACGTTCTGGGGCGGAGGACGTCATGTATAATATCAACAACAATGTAAAGTAGTAAACAAGCAACAACATCATCCATTGCATTAATAATATAATTATTATGCAAATATGTTCTGTCAAATTTTGATGAACACTAAAGCATAAATCAAAATGAAAGATAAGTCTTGAACAAGCTCCATCTTCCTTTCTCCTTGCATCGGTACCTGTTTATGATGACCTGAGGATACAAGTAATTTTGAAAGTGAGTATCTGCTTTGAAGCTGGTGAGATCATAAGAATTTAGTGTCTTAATTTGTATGTAAGAATTTGTATGTGAACTGTAAGTATGAAAATGTTTGTAAGACAACTGTAAACCTTTGAAAAACCTTAGAAATCCCTATGATTCCTTCTAGTATATGAAACTGTCTTCTACCAAGACCTAACTGTTCTGTGTGTGTGTGTGTCTCTTGTAAGAGGATGTATTTTCCAAAGTATAACTATCATTATCCAAAAATATAGTTTGTACATTTATGTTTAAGTGAGGTTATCACTAAAAATATGTAATGGAAAAATCTATGCAGTACTATGGTGTAGTGCAGACTACAACCGTACCTATTACCTTAAATCTAGGGTAATACTTACAAGTTCTGTAGTATTTAATATAAATAACTACATCGGTACTCAACTGCCTTATTTGAGGGATAAGGTATAATGTGATGTCTAGATCCAAGACTATATGCTCCCCTATCAAAGGGATTTTGGGACCTACCCAGGACCCCTGCCTGAATGCAAGCCGTGAGCATCCACATTACCGAATGATCATGTATACTCGATATAACTATCACAATTGCGGTTTGATTCATCAGTATAGTTAGATCCTGAACTGGTTCCGTGCTATAGCCCCTAGTGACGTCTATTCTATGTATATGTAAGTGTACTCATGTAAGTGTGATCATGTAATTGTACTCAAGTAAGAGCGATCATGTAATAGTACAGTAGTGTACTATAATGTTCTATGTGTGCTAGCTGTAATGTGTGTTCTCTCTATCTACCAAGTATAGTAATGTAATCATTCTAGTATAGCTGTATATGTTCTCATCCTTGTATAGTTGTATACGTAATGTACTGAAAAGTTCTAGAAAGTGTTGACCCATGAATGTACTGACTCATTGTATTATATCGCGTTCTAGTAATGGTTCTAGCATCTTCCTGAACTACCCATATGGTAGCTTTCTAGTAATCTAAGTGGTACGTCTGGACATGGATGTATACCCTTGCTACCCAAGGGCATATGTTGAATTGGAGGACCTTTTATGACTATATATCTACACATGATATATAACTAATATTTAAACGACCTTCAGACGAATACCCAATATCCCACCAGACCACATCTCAAGGCGCGAATAGGAAATAGGGTGGATAGGCTTCCTAAGTCATTTAAACATTTCTTATATAACTATACATATAGAGGCATGCAATTTATAATATAAAAGCATAACAAGTTTTGTAAGACATTTGAAACATAAATATTATTTTAAGAAAAGATCGACTTGATGTCAATCTAGAAAACAATTTGAAGACATAAATAAAACAGTTTAAGTATAAGGAAACATTTGTTTGAAACACAGTTGTAAATAAGTTTGAAAGGTAATGTACGGAGTAAGCTGTACAGTGTAAAAAGGAGTTTAAAACATATAAAATGTTTATAAAAAGTCATTTGAAGGAAACTGTTTAGTAAAACGGCTAATGAGTAGCCAAATCATTTGAATGGTGTATATTAATCACATGTGAGTGATGTAATAAGTAATATAATCCTACTTGCTAATCACATGTGATTGACATAATAAGTAGCATGATTCTACTTGTATCCCCCCATAAAACTTTTAAAAAGAGTTTAAAACATTAGTTAAGGGGTATGAACTCACCTGCAGTAAGTGACTGGAATTGAACGGCCTGTTATCGTACAGAAGGATCGGACAAGTGTTTGGTGTAAACTGGAGACTTAGACACACACAATGATCCTAATTACATATGAAAACATATGTATATAAATAATTAGTCATTATAACACTAATTATACAAGTAATAACATTTAAGCGCGAGGATAACACTTTTGGTCAAGTGCTAGGAGGCTAAAGGGTTGCACAAAGGAGTGCAATGCCCTTAATGTGAGTTTAAGGTCAAAAGACCATATTCTTTGGAGTTTACGACCTAAGAGAGTAAGCTCTTGGCCGTAAACTCCCAACCAAGGCTTGGGATGGTACTTTCAATTACTACAACCTTAGTGGGAATTTTTTCAAGGCCTATACAAGTGTTTGGGCACCATATTGACTCCTTTGGGGAGTTTACGGCCCAAAGACCCTTTTCCCTTAGAGTTTACGACCGTAAACTCCCTTGGGAGGGTGATTATGGTGCTTTCAAGTCTCTAAAATAACTAGGAACAATTCTAGGCTTTTGTACTTGGCCTTAAGAGGGTTTATGGCACCATTTGGTACCATTTCTTGGAGTTACGGCCATAGAACATTTTGGGCCGTAAACTCCCTCACACATGGGGTTCTAAATGTTTTAGCTACTCCATAACTCATCTAGGTACTTGTCCAAATTGTCCCTTGGCCTAAGGAAGGATTTAGGGTGTCCTTTGACCCTTTTATGGGAGTTTACGGCCCAAGAACCATTCTTGGCCGTAAACTCTTCAATACTTGTGCTTTTCTTATGTTTCCTAGGTCCTAAACACATTAAGGTAATTGCCAAAAATAGAGTCCAAGCCTTTGGGGGTGATTAGGGCACTTTTATCCCTTGAAAAAGGGGTTTACGGCCCAAGAGCTTTTCATGGCTGTAAACTCCTAGAACATTATGATTTTGAAGTGTTTTGGTGTCAAAATTAGCTACAAGCCTTAGAGGATAAATGCCTTAAGCCTTAGGGGTCATTTAGGGCACACTTTGGCCCTTGGAAATGGTGTTTACGGTCCAAGAAGCTCTTGGGCCGTAAACTCCAAAAGGTTGGTGTTCTTGAATGATTTCTAGCCTCAAATGTTTATACACTAAGTCCTTAACTTGTTGCCTAACAAGGAATTGGGACTAGATGGCCTTTAGGCCTTGTTTTGGAGTTTACACCCCAAGAACGTTCTTGGGCTGTAAGCTTCCGGATCTTGTGTTTTGGACATGTAAATAATGTTATTAAGCATATAACAAGTATTAAAACACATCTAGGGAAGTAGACTCACAATCTGGGATGAAAACCCGAAGATCCGTGAGAGAGAAATTGGCTTTTCTCTAAATGGAATTCAACTAATGAACCAAATTGGTTCAGAATTCTATTTATAGTCCTGAGATTTTTGGCAGAAAATATTTCTATTCTCGAAATGGATTCTAATGATCTAGGGTAATGGAATTTACAGTGTTGCACAAAATCATAGTGCAACCACCCTCCTAATACCCCTTTTTGGTGTAAAACCCTGAAACTGCCAAACTTATATTCTATGTCTGAATTTTCACTGTAAGTGGTCTTCATCTATTGGCTTGATATGGTTTATTCATAATGGAAATTTCGGGTTGTCACATCATCCCCCTGTTAAAGAGAATTTCGTCCCGAAATTAGAATTTAGGCAAGGAAGTATGCACGAATGATCGAGTCGTGAGGAGAAAACTTCCTAATCGATTGGTTCTAGCGCACTTAAGTGAAATCGGGCTCTCGGTTGGCATTCCAACGAACCTTCACTAACTGGCGATGGCGTTGCGTCGTCCGCCTGACCTCTTGGTCGAGGGTCACTACAGTTCTAATACGAAGGCGAGGATCTCGACGAGTGGACTTGCAAGAGTCCTAACGGAAAGGTATAGTTTCACGATCGAGATGCGAAGAGTAGAAAGTATGTTACTGAGTTCGCGGAGTAGGTCTAGTTTGTGCGAGGCACAGGACCGATTCTGATAAGAATCCCGGAGGTCCTGTCTAACTTGGATTTAGCTTTCCACGCTTTATGAAGCGTATTTGTTACGTCATAAAATTTCCAACCAAAAATTTTCATTTTTACAACCATTAAGACATGAGTAATTAATTTAGATTTCCAAAATAACGTCGTAGTCTTCAACGATTACATAACAAAAATAAAATAGTTTTCCCCGAGTGTGTGTACGATCACGCTGGCGCCTTCCCATGGTCCTCACTCGCACCTGAAACACATAAGCAACAACTGTAAGCATAAAGCTTAGTGAGTTCCCAAAATACAACATACGCACATACGCCTTTCCAGGCCTTGACCTTCCGGTCCATGTATTTCAGGGGACTTCCATCCCGACTGGGTAAACCTTCCGGTCCTACCCGCATCAATTCTTACAGTCCATATGACCACGCCTTCCGACCCATATCAAACGTATCACACATATCACATATAGCAATTAACTTAATACACATAAAGCATATATTCCATATCATATTCGACCTTCCGGTCACATAGTCAAAACCCTTCCGGGTACAGTATAGTGAGAAGACTCACCTCGTATGCCTCGCTAAGTTGCTACCCGTAAATCCTGGAATCACTCGGGCTCGAACCCTCGAGCTGAAATCCTCCTACGATATATATATAAATCTATAAATAT
Organism: Lactuca saligna; assembly: GCF_052625555.1. Classification (NCBI taxonomy): domain Eukaryota; kingdom Viridiplantae; phylum Streptophyta; class Magnoliopsida; order Asterales; family Asteraceae; genus Lactuca; species Lactuca saligna. The sequence goes on from NC_136420.1 coordinate 165,890,331, forward strand.
TACTTGTACCACTAAGGTGGACCATTCAACCCAAGTCAACACCGGTTGACCCGGTCAGCAGTCTTTAGTTAATTAGGACTAGACTCGGCGAGTGCACAATAGTGACTCGGCGAGTCTACGCGTTTTTACCAACTCTCAAGAATTTTCCCTTTGACTCGTCGAGTACTCCCCTGACTCGACGAGTTCCACCTGGGCCTGAATCACAGGGTCACCGCGACTCAACTCGCCGAGTCTAAGGCCAACTCGGCGAGTCCCATCCGACACCAAAAATGAATTGACGGTGAGTGATATACTCAAGCATTAACTGGTTGCCTAAGGAAATCTCCTTTTACTTTGCGTGATCTTTTATGAAATCGTTTACAGCTAAAACATTTCTTCCCAAAGAGGTCCAGTTTTTTTTTTTTTTTTTGAGATTTTTGCTTCCTATAAGTCATGAACATAATAAATCACACCTACCTGTTCAATAGATCACATCGGTCTCACAGGTACCTCTACCAACGATCGGTTTTATGTTAAAACTCGATGTTCGGTTGGAGGAAAACCACCCAATGCCTAGGATCAAAAGAAACCTTTCAATGTTTATTAACAAACAATTGATCGTTTTTTCGTGAAACCACACAAGCACTTCAAGTCTCTCTTGACTTTGAAGGAAGTGATTCTTGCCCAGAATCCTCTGCTTTCTGTCTTCTAAAAAGACACCACTCACGTCCCATACACACTTGCCTTATTTCTTTATCTTCCACACTCTTATGCACGGAAATTAATATTTTCCAACATTCTTATTGCTGTTTGGTATAAGTTTTGGTTATCGGTTGTAACCGAACAAGGGGATATAGGGAATTTCAAACGGTACAAAGATAAGATTTGGGCACGTGAATTTTATCCGTTTCAAATCCACGCGTGCTTACGTTTTCCTGGGGTTAACCACACTGTCAAATCGCGCTTTTTCAGGCGACGTTTTAGCAAACTCATCATCACGTTTTCTCTCTCCAGACAACCGTATAAATAGGGGTGATCGTTTTATTTGTCATTTACCAATCTCGGATTATCTCTCTCATACAAAGTTCAAACTGTTCATCTTCTTCTTCATTCATCAATGGCGACCTCATCCTCCGCACATGATCAAACTGCAACATCCTCCTTGCTTACAATAAAACCCAACCAAAATATGATAATCGAAATGAGTCCATTCCTATATGACTCATATATGTTGCAGGTGTGGAATGTCTGAAGTATTCCCCCCTGTTATTAGCCCTAACCCAAGTCGAAGCGGTTCCAATGTCGCTGTTATCTCAAGTCTACTCATCAGCGACGTATAACAAGAATAAAGATCGCATCTACTTCACCATTCACGATAAGAAATCCTCAATTTCAAGGATGAAGTTTTGTTCACTTTTAGGGCTCGCAGTTGATTCTTCAATCATCTCACATGATTTCATCACTACAACAGAACTCTTTATAATGATGTACGAGATGGGATACACACACGTGCTTACAATCGATTGCGAAGGTCAAGAAGTCATGTTTACCATCGCAGTGGAATGCGTTGTTGACACTGCTAATCAAGGGTCTGGCGGAAAGAAGTGGTGGTTCCGATACAACAAGCAAAGGCTTTCTCACCATTCTTTATGGTTTATACAATGGGATCAACCTAGATTATCGCACCATAATCTGGTCCCAAGTAGTGTAGAGTTTGAATACAACGACCCTTCATTTAGAGATTTCTTGTGGTCGTTTCTGGACCTTGATTACAAGGAAGGCCATGGATTCTTTGGAGATACCAGTTATGAAGGATGCTCTTCTTGCCTCTATCGCCTCATTCCGCACCAAGAAGATCATTTTATCCGATCCACATAAGTTTCTCCATTATGGATCGATTCCAGAATCAATGTACAGGTGTGTCACAGCACAGAGCAAAGTGATGGACAATTACCGAAAACTTTCTCCAGTTGGTCCAAGGGTTCTGTATGAAGAACAACAAGCAACACTAGATGCCTTGGATCAGCCTGCTAACAGAGGCAAGCGGGTGGTAAAGAAAGAGAAAGGAGAAACCAAGGAGAAAAAGCGAAAATCTTCAAAGAGAAAGGCTGGTGAGGGAGCTTCTTCTCAATCAAAGCCGAAGAAGATTAAGAAGATGGCTAACAGGCCCAAGGGGAACTTGTCTCCTGGACCTGAAACTGTTGACGATCATGAAGCAGAAACCGAGAATCCTCAGGTTTCCACCAGAGAGCCCACACCTCCAAGATCTCCAACCCCACCTCCCTCTCCTAAAGATACCCAAATTCCAACTCCACTAGCCTCTCCCGAAACTACTAAACTTCCAACTCCTCCACCATCTCCTCAACTTACAAAAATTTCCACTCCACCCCCATCACCAAAACAGAAAGCTCCATTTTCTGTTCCTACAAATATACCACCCCTTCATACTGAACCTACTTCTCTACCAACTTCAACCATCAATACCTCTGTTCCTATCTCAACTACACCCATCTCAAATCCTCTTATAACCGAATCCATCACCACCACCATTCCTAAAATCCCAGTAGAAGTCAATATATCTGATACAAGGGCTAGTACTGTGATTGATACTCCTATTGTCAATATACCACCATCCCCAACCCCATCCTCTAACTCTGGTACTACTCTAGGTGGAGATGACGAAGATTATGAATCTTTTTATTTTAGTCTTTACCGGCTTCCAACGGATAATGATGCTGATGCTCCTACCACCAGTCAACATCTCCAGGACATCCATGACAAGTTGGACCGACTGCTTGCCGACAGCAATGCTTATGGCAGTGTTGTTATGAAAGCTTTCATGGAGACTGTTGTTCAGCAATACACAAAAGCCATTGATAAATACACAGTTGCAGTTGATAAATCCACCGCTTCGTGTTCAAAGGCCACAGAGGAGGTTACTAAGGTTGTTCACACAACTCAGATTTTCCTTGATTCGCTTAAAGCTCATGCTGATACTAATGCAGCCAAATATCAAGCTTCTGTGGACTCCTTTTCTCAAACTCTTCAAGAAGAAACTACCAAGTTTGAAGCCCTTCGTACTGATCTCAAAATAGAATCCACATCTTTTCTTCAATCTTTGGATTCTCGTTTTGCTTCTTTAACTGCAGAAAGTACCTTGAAGGAGGACTTGATCAAGCACCAAGCAACTATTGACCTACAGAAAGTACAACTGGCCCAGGCTGAAAAGGAGATCTCTCTACTCAAGACTCAAAGGGCAGTTTTTCAAAGTTGTACTGGTGATGTGAAGAATATCTTGACTACTCTTCTCGAAGCTCATGACCCTATCCTGACCTCGACTACCCGGAAGCATCTCCAGACCAAACTCCTTCCTGCCATTTCCCTTCTAAGTGAAATGAAGGGTGTCTCGGAGAAATTCTTTTTTCCGAAACAAGGGGGAGAAGAGAGTACAGTCAAAAAAGAACCGAAGGTTAATGTAGCTTCGGTTTCTGCCAAGCAAGTTCTAGCAGATAGTGACTCTGATACTGAAGAGACTATTGATGAACCTCTCAAAAGAAAGAAGAGAGACAGAGAGCTTGATGAAACTCTAAAGGTGGCGAAAGAGGCAGAAGAGAAACAGAGAAAGAATAAGGAAGAAGAGGATGTCTTGCAATGCAAGAAGACTCTGTTTCCAGAATGGGATAGAGATACTCTCATCACTCAGGCGATTGAGTTTCCTTCTATGTACGGGTTGGAACCGATTGCTTCGTTTGAATGTGAGAATTCAAAGGACTCGCAGTTTGACATGCCAATCACAAAAAGAGCATTTACTTTTCGTTGCTTGGAAGTCACTGCTGAGGTTCCTTTTCCCAATCTGAAGGTTGACAGGGAGTTAGTTGATTTTTATTTGAAGAATGTCAACCACAGTACTTGACTTGGAGTGCACAGAAGATTACAAGAGTCAAGGTACTGAAATCATCACCTGCTGGGAGATTTATGAACGTAAACTTCAAGATCAACCGTGGTACTACAAACACATAATATTTCATCTCTCTGGCAGATCTTCCCAATCTTAATCCACATGATTGGATTTTGCTATACAACATTCTGCTCTCAAATCAAAGAGAGTATGAGCTGATTCTGAAACATCTTAAAAGAATGTTGGCCTCCTATATCGATGAGCTTGCCACTATGGATCAGGAGATAGCAAGAGTGATGAATAAGAAACCGAGAGTCAAGCCAACGTCTAAGCCCGGTGATGTAAATAAAATGAAGTTGGGGCAGATTGATTCAACAAATTTGACTGTCATGTTCACTAAGGGTGAAAGGCATAAGTTTCTGTTTGCATTGGTTGACAAGCATCTGTTTTCAACAGACTGTCTGGAGCATATAATCAACATCATTCATCGATGCAAGCAGAACTCAGCAGCAGACAAAAAGAACTTCACAGATATGCTTCGGTGGTATATAACGTTTAGACAACACATTCTGGCCATTATACCGAGGATATTTGAAACGGTGAAGAAGCCCACTGCTGTGAAAAGATAATAGAGTTTCTGCTCCAAAAACGCAAAGGGGGAGATTGTTGAGTATTTTAGTGTTGCGTCTTGGGCTTTTTGATTTGTAATCGGATTGGGCTTGTCCTTCCGTAGTTATCTAGAATAGTTTCCTTTTATCTAGATAAGTTATTAGGGTTTTGTTATAAATATATGCATGCATGTATGCGTAATAATAGATAGAATAGTCGACCACGTTGATTCTGGTAACCCTAATATATACCTCTACAAATTGAAGTTCTTTATCGAGCTCTTCTGGGGTATTTTGCATTAATCATTCGACATATTCAGTTCAATACTTGTGTTCTTAATTACGTTCATATTTATATTTTGCTTAGAATCATACGATCCTGATAGAACTTTGTCCTAACAAGAGCGAAGAAGATTTGGTGTGAAAATCTGAGAGAATTCGTAGCTATTTACAGGCTGCTAGCTTCGGACCACGCTGAGCGTAGCCTTCGGTTATGTTGGGCGTAACTCCGGATAAGACTGCCCGCCTCGGTCCAGCTGTCTCCCAGGTGCATTGGATGACAAGGACCGAAGGTACACTGGGCATACCGGCTTCAAACGTGTGGCGTAGGCAAGGAGCGACATGTTCGAATCCAAGGCGACCTATGATCTACAATGGACGGTCTAGATCACTGCCACATCATTGATTCTTCATCAGATCTCCCAATTTCATGCTTCAACTTTAAAAATTCGTAAATTTTGCGTACGAGCTCCAGTTTTTACGTTCTTTATATCCACGTGCCGGTGGGAATGTTCTCTACAACTTTTGTTTAGACTCAGTCGGCTAATTTGACTTTATTTTAAAAGTTATATTATTAACAGACCGAGACACGATTGGTCCGTTAAAAATTCATGACTTCTTCATCCGACGTCCATTTTCGTCTGTCTCTTTTTCGCTATGCTACTATTAACGAGATCTTCGATTCTCATTTAGGTAGTGTCGGCTAAAAAACCGCTTGATCTAATATTCGAATTTCGAACTGTTCACTGCTAAGCTGAAACTTCGAAAAATCAGAACTTCTTCATATGAAGTAAGATTTGAGCGTTCTTTTTATGGATGCTATCAGTTTAACATATTCTATGAAATTCTTTTAGATTTCTAAGGCTTAATCTTGCTTTATCGTAAATTCACTATTTACGCTACCCGGTATTATGTCGGTTCCGTCTTCAAAGTTCGACGGGTCATAACTTATTCGTTATAACTCAGATTTGGGCGTTCTTTATATGTACGGAAACCATGAGACGTATTCTACTTCTTGGTTACTATTATTTACTATACATAATGTTTTGCCGAAAAGTCATTTTCGACACTTATTGCCTCAAAATTCACTATCCCTGATCTGTGGGATTTACACGCGGGAACAGGAGATTGATTTTGAGCACATTGGGAAGAGGAGGGTAGAGCATGGTAGAAGAATGAGTTTTAACGAAGAAAACCAACTGCTTCTATTGTAGATATAAGGGCCAGTAGGTCGAGAGCTACTATGGTAAGTGCGGCAGGACACATGACGGGTACTGCAGAGCAGGTGGTTTAGGCTACTACAAGTGTGGAAGGATAGGCATTTCAGCAGGGATTGCACTGCTACTACCACTACCACCTATACATCATATCTAGTTTGCTTCCATTGCAATTAGAGGGGCCATCAGAAGGCCAGTTGCCTGAGTGTAGCATTGGGAGGACTAGTAGCAACACCTGGTCAAACAACTCTGAGGATCAGTGATGGCCACCAAGGCAAGGCGGACGTGCTAGTTGTACGGAGAGGGTTTTTCAGCCGCATTCATGGATCTTATGCATCGCGTCTGTAGGCCCATGTTGTATCAGTCTAATGATTGTGTTTATAGATGACATCCTGGTCTATTCCATGACTTAGGAGTAGCATGAGGATCACATTAGGGAGGTATTGGAGACTTTAAGGATGGAGAGATTATACTCAGATTTCTTAAATTGTGCATTCCAGTTGCACGAGGTGTAGTTTATGGGGCACCTTGTAAACCAAAACGGTATTCTAGTCGATCTGGCCAATGTTGAAGCGGTGATGAGGTCGGAGGTTCCGAGCTCTCCCTATGTGATTTGGAGTTTTGTTAGATTGGTAGGTTACTATCAAAGATACATTTATGATTTCTCCAAGATAGCAGTTCCTTTGACCAGGTTGACAAATAAGACTATCACATTTTGTTGGGGGACCAACCAGCACGCATCTTTTGAGACCTTGAGATAGAAATTGTGTGAAGCACCGATTATACACCTTCAAGAAGGTATGGAGAACTTTTTGGTATATTATGTTGCTTCGATCATTGTTTTAGGTGCATTACTGATGCGGCATGGTCGTGTGACTATGTACACTTCGAAGCGGCTGACTCCTCATCAGGCAAATTACCCTACACATGATTTCGAGTTGGGGGCAATGGTGTTTTCCCTCAAGATTAGGCAGCATTACCTCTATGGGGTCCTCTGTACTATCTGCACGGAACGAGCCTAAGGTATTTGATGGAGAAGCCAAATTTGAACATGAGGCAGTGCATATGGTTAGATGTGGTGACAGATTATGATTGTGAGATCATTTATCACCCAAGGAAGTCCGATATAGTGGTTGTTGCTCTCACCACAACACAGTCGCATCTCTGATCTGGTATTTGTTGGATCAGGGGTCTAAACCCATAACTATTATTGGTATGTACTTGACCCGAGAGTAGCATGGTCCGTTTGGGTTGCATATCACCAACACAATTTGATAGAAAAAACTTTTGAGGAGAGATTATTTATGATTTGTTAACATATTATAAGTTCTAATATATTAATATGAAATCATATTATTTAATTAGCATTGATCAAGAATTAATTTAGAGTTCATTATGTGATCAAAAAGAGACTAATTATATATAAGGGGTTGATTGGGAAATCATTCATTCATCTGGTTTGGGCTAATGATACATGATTCCTTAGGTTGGGCTAAACCCATGTGACAACCCATGGAGGTTTATACCCATGGATCCTAAGGAATATGGAAGGTCATGGCCATTATGGCTTACATGGTGTAACCCTAATCTTGCCACACTATATAAGAAGCCCTTAGCATCCAAAATGGTTCATTAGTATTCTTGGGGAATCCATGAGCCGATTTTTGTAGCATAAGATAATCTCTCAAAAGCTTCCTATGTTTTATGTGTATTGTGATTCCATTTGAGGCATTCATACTATTCGTGCTAAGTTCTTAAAGGCCAAATACATCAACGGTTCCAACGACAACAAAAGGTATGCCATCTAACTAGAACTTTGTAGTGAAGATACTTTATTGTATGCTAGTTAGGATGATGCTTTGGAAAATTAAATTTTGCATGTATATTAGAGGAAAACATAGATCCAAAGCATCTAGGGTTGCATCTACACCATAGGAGTGTTAGAATACTAAAAACCCTTCAGTAGTTATGTTTGCGCATGATAATGACTGCCCCATTATTAGTGCATATTCGAAAGGCTCAAATTGAGGCTATGAAGGAAGGGCACTGCAAGAGTGAGAGTTTTGTGGGATAGGTGGATTCCTTCATTTATGATAGCCAGGGGTTACTGACCATTCATTAGAGGGTGTGGCTTCCATACTAGGGTAGTGTGTAGCATACCTCCATGAAAGAGGCACACAAGTTGAGATTCTCAATTCATCCCTGAGCGATAAAGATGTATAGAGATCACCGGCCTGATTATTGGTGACCATGTACGGAGAGAGATGTGGCATGGTATGTGGAGATGTGCTTGACTTATCGGAAATTCAAGGTCAAGAATCAGCAACCCCATAGAAAAATAGAGCCATTAGATATTCCCATTTGAAAATGGAAGAGATTACGATTAATTTTATCACTAAATTGCCTTGAACGGTGTGTTAAGTAGATTCGAGAATTGTCATCATGGATCGATTGATCAAGAGTGTGCATTTTATCTCAATACAAAAGATTATCATTACGGAGACGTTGGCAGACATATAAATTTGGGAGGTAGTAACATGCCATGGGGTGTCGGTTTTTGTGATCTCAGATAAGGATGCTCAATGTAGTTCCAGGTTTTGGAAGAGGTTCTACAAGGAGTTAGGTACTTATTTTCACTTTAGCACAACTTTTCACCTGTAGATGGATGTTCAAAGTGATTGGACAATTTAGACATTAGAGGATATGATATAGACATTCGTTCTGGATTTCGACGGTAGTTGGGATATGTATCTTCCGTTAGCGGAATTTATCGTATAAAAACAGTTATCATGCCAGCATTGAGTGACTTCCTTTTGTGATGCTCTACGGTAGGAAGTATAGGACCCCAGGATAATTCAGCAAGTTTGGGGTAGACTTTAGACAGCACAGAGTCAGTAGAGGACTACACAGATAAACGCCAATCAGACCACCTTAGAAAGGTTTCATTAGGTTCAGGAAGTAGCATAACTTGGGCCCCAAGAAGCAACGTATCGATTAGATCTTCAAAAGGAGCCTAGTCAAATTCACAGTAATTTTCATTTCTCTCACTTGTGGAAATGTTTGGTTAATGATTCCACAATAGTTCCATTAGAGGATATTCAGGTGGATGATTGCCTGAACTACATTGATCCTTGACTGAAAGAAGAAAACCTTGTGGAACAAGCTAATAGGATTGGTAAAGGTGTAGTAACTGCACCGGAAGGGTTCCGAGTGGACGTTAGAGCCTAAAGAGGAAATGAGGGAGCATTACCTAGGGTTATTTGTGACAACATGTTTTTGTTGGATTAATGTCTAAGTCCATAACTATAATTAGTAAGATTTGACCCGACCCGACATGGTCTATTTGGGTTGCATGGCATCATGCACTTGGATAGACTATAATGAGAGAAATAAGACACTTATGGTTATTAATATATTATAAGTTCTAGTATATTAATAATAAGATTATTTAATTAGTATTGATCAAGAATTAATCTAGGATTAATTAAGTGATCAAAAGAAGACTAATTAAATATATGGGTTGATTGTGTAAATCATCCATACTTGTATAGTGGGCTAATGCTCAATGGATTATCTAGTTGGGCCAAAACCCATATGATGCTCCATGGTGTATTTGAACCCATGGATCCAAGGAAATGGAAAGTCATGACAATTAGGGTTTGCCCTAATTGTAACACTATATAAAGATATTATTCTTGACAAAATCGGCCACTAGTATTATTCTAGAGAGGGCTAGCCGATTTCATGAAGTGTAGAATTCTCTCAAGTTATTCCAAGTGTATTTGGTGTTGTGTGAACCATTTGAGGTGTCACACTTGGGGCACTAGGCACTCATGCTTCATGAAGACATTCTACATCAAAGAGGTATGTATTCTATCTTGTTATGTTGATAGTTTTGTATGCTAGATTAGGATAATACCTTGGATGTTCATATTTGCATGTATAATAAGAGAAAACATAGATCCAAGGTATTTAGGGTTGCATGTACACTTTGGAGTGTTAGAATGCTCATAACCCAACAGTGGTATCAGAGCCTAGGCTTGTTTTCTTGTTATACCCGCAATAGAAGCTGAAAAAACGAATTTGTTGCTGTCTGATCATCAGACTCGGCGAGTCCATCAGGAGACTCAGCGAGTCCATGCCTAAAATGTGTTCAATTCGATCCAAATCGCCGAGTTGGTTCATGCACTCGGCGAGTTGGACCCCGAGACAGCATATTTTCGAGGTTTTTGGCTAGAAATGGACTAGGAACATTACCCTAAGTTGTTTTTGAACTTATAAACTTGTTTTTTAATGTGATAATGTTCATGCTAATCCATTTTCAAAGACTAATTACATGAAAAAGTTTAATTTGAATTATCTTGTTCTTATGAGTTGCTTAGATTAATAGAAAAGTTAATTGAAATAGTTGCTTTCAATCCATTTTAATCTAAGAGTTGAGTATAAAATGTGTTTGTGTAACTTGTCCTCAAGTTACATGAAGAGTCACATTAAAGACTCATAAAACTCATAAAAGTTGGTAATGGTTACAAAATGAAGAGTCTTGTGTCATTGAATATTTTTTTATGACTCCATAACTTGTCATCAAGTTATGGAAGTTCAAGAGTCACTTCATTAAAGAGTAAAAGTGTAACCTTAATTAATTCCATAAGTTATAAAATTAAAGAAAAGTTAATTCTTTTATTAGATTAAAGTCTTCCATAAGTTATGGAACTTGAAGAGTTTTTTGGATTAAAACTAGTTTAAACACATAAGTTATGGAATTAATTAGTTTTGAATAGTTTCAAAACTTGCCGTCAAGTTTTGGAATTTGTAAAGTATGAATACTTTAATTCCAAGTTAGCCCTTAGAATTTTAAAAGTTAAAATTCAACCCTTATACTTTATAATATTATAAGTTAATAATATATACATGTATAAGAGTATAGTCGGTCTTACCGCTAGTACGCCTCATTCACGAAGCCGGTCTATAAGATGGGTATAAGGTTGTTGCCTATAAAATGGCAACTTAATAGGTGACCACTCTCACCCACCGCTTGCTTGACTGGTGGAGGGTCGTTAGCCGAACGAGTTTGACAGGACTATAATTCTCCCTTCATTAAAAGTATTAATGATAAATACTAAGCAACTAAACTCTTAATAATACCCAATCTTAGTTACTTAGGAAAATGTGAATAAGGTGCTAATCCATGAAATTACACTTTGCACTTTGTTTAAGTCGGTTAGTGGAGCGTGTGTGGTTAACCGGCACAGTAACTCGTATTTAACAAGGTAGGCAAAGGGTAACTTAATGTTTATCATAGTATCGATGGAGCGTGTGTGGTTAACCGGCACATCGATTGAGGGGTAAACACTTAAGGGTACCAAGTAATTTGCATGGTTACTTCACACCTTGTTTTGTGATCCTCGGCATCCCAGTCACAAAACCTGAAGGGCACACTCGAGATTGAAACATGCCATTGAACAGTTCAATGAATCTCAAAGATCTAGGAGTTTCAAATCCAATTAAAACCTAATAATACATTTCGTTTATCTTGGTGGAAATTGGTGAATTGTCATTCACCTACCTTCAAATAGTTTATAGCTTGGATTACGGCATCCCTCTTCTAAGTTATAAAATAGTTTGTTGGGTCCTAGCCTTAATATTTCATATTGGGTGTCATATTAAGGACTTTAAATCAATTATCTTGAATATCTCCCAAAACATGTCTCGTTTAGACATTTCTGATCTTCCCAAATCTCTTGAAACAAGCTTTCCTAAATGAAGATGATGTCCCATGGAAATCATACTTCTTTCACCTCCTCAAATTATTCTCCCAACCCACAAGTTCAAAGTCACTCAACCCCTATTGACAAGGCAAGGTCTAGGTGTGATCACATCTTGGAGATGTAGTCACATATTGACAAGCCGAGAGAGAAGGGTGTCAAAGTCTTTAGAAAGTTGCGGGTTCAACTACTTTCTAAGTCACATAGTGAGTTCTTTTGGAACACCTATGAAACAGACTATGACAAGACCCTTAATGATCCTATTTTTTGTTAAGATCAACTTCCTCAAAACTTGATGGACATTGACAATAGTGACACAGGAAATACAAAAAAAGCATTCTCTTCCCAAGGAAAGTGATTGACCATAGTTAACTAGGTTGACCAAATGGTAAAGAGACAAGGCAAAGTCTGTAATAGTCCCGTGTACCATTATCAAAGGGTCCATATGTTTATATTGCCAAAGGAAGGGTCATTAGTTGCGAAGCTGCCAAATTTACCTAAGGATGTTAAAGTCAATAAGGTTGACTCTACATTAGGTAAAATCCACTAATCTAACTCTGTTAAGTTTCTATTCTGAGATTCGTGATACATGATGTGACTGGGTCACATGGTAATGTTTTAAGAATCAAAGAAAAGTGAAGGAACTTAAAGAAAGAATATGCTGAATCTGATCGCATAGATGGATTTCTATTGCGTAGTTTGAAGATCAGATTCTTGAGCTATTTCTTAGGAGTTATGAGGTATTGCTTAGGAATAAATAACAACAACTTTTCATATGGATTGTAAGGATAAGTTTTTCCGCATAGTTTTAAAACCACAGAAAAATTTTTGATTTTATTTATTTTAAAAATATCCTTATAATGGCATTTGAGGAAAAATTGTTGCTTATATGATTCCATTAACAGCAAGAGTGGAAATATGAAATTGATTCCTTCATTTGTGGTAATGTCTAAATTTACAAAATAAGGAAAGATTCTCATCATCCAAAGTCTCAATTGGACCGGGACTTGGAATCATGCAAGTTGTATAGCATGATGAATGAGAACTTTCAAGTATTGGAAAAATTAAGACTAATTACTTGTTCACATGGATGTGTGAGTCAAGTAATGGACTAAGGGATCGAGTACATAGTCATGTACACTGATTAAGTCCACCACAAAAGATATAAGGCTATTCGTCATAGTTTACTAAAGCTCAGTAAATATGATTATACTTACAAGCTTAAGTATAACTCTGAGACATTGGAAAAGGTTCCAATGCATGGCAGAGCGAATAAGAACAATCAAATTAGGCAGAAGGATAGAAGTTCCTCAAATCTGAAAAGATGGGAGAGTACTTTAGTATCAGTTTTGTGATCATCTTAATGATTAAGAAACCATATCAAAATTAGTTCTCTAAGGAAGTCTTAGTGCATTCTTATGACTAAGAAGAAGGGATCTTGAATAGTTGAAATGGTTAAATCAAGAAGATGAGTCATACTTCATTCCAATACAAGTCTTAGAGTCATACTCCAAGATTATAATTTGAGTGACATGTCTTTAAGAAGGTTTAAAAACACTTATCAAATGTAAGAGTAAAAGTTTTCTACTCTTGTACATTTGAAATTGGTAAGTTGTGATGTTTTGGATAAAACAAAGACCAACTAAGCCAATTGTGTGAAGTGTTTGTCTTGATTAGAATCCACACTATCTCTTGGATGTTTGACAAGGGAGTCTTATAGGTCAAGAGGACAGTGGGAGTCATAAAGGTCTTGAAAGTCTCAAGAACAAATCAAGAATGAAACCTGAAGTTCCTCACTAGCACACAACTTGAGGTTTATAACCTATCGTGTTGACATATTCTGTGCCCACTCCAGTTAAAGTTGACTTTGCATATGAGTTCTTAGAGTTCTCAATGTGTTGCACAACAACTTGGAAGCAATGGCAGGCCCTTGAGCTGCCAGGTGGCAAGAAATTAAGATTGAGTTAAGTCCATATGAGTTTGGATTTGTCATTATCCTTGTCTTGTGACTATGGTTTTGACAATTCACATGGATAAGAACACATACACCATTAAATCTAAGTGTCATAAGGTTTCTCTCCGATTCATGAAAATGATGATGAGGAAACACTTTCACTAAGTAGATTTTAGTTAGATAGCAATTGTGATATTTGCATTCTCAAAGTCGTTAGTGGAGCGTGTGTGGTTTACCGGCACACTAACCTGGACTTGTGAGAAGTGGAAAAAAGGTCTAACCATTATGATTATGACATCCATCTTCATAATTGTTTAGACACACAAGTGTGCTATCTAAGGGAAGGTGTATGATTTTGATTAAGTTTTATCAAAACAATCTAGTATCAGAAATCTGAACTTTGGTAAGAAAGTCAATAAAGTATTGATTTCTAGAAGTCCTGCTGATTTCTAAGTACATGTCAAAGCTAGTGGGAGCATAAGTGTTACGCTAATAATCATCATGTTAGCGGGAGCATGATAATTATGATAAAGATTGCAAGTTAGCAATGTTAATTATAGAAAACAAAAGGTTTCAATTAGGAAAAAGTTGTTTTGCTATAATTAAGGGAGAGGAAATTATACTTCATCTCAAATCTATAAGCTTAGATCATGAGGTTTTAATCATTTAGTCAAGGATATATATGAATTTCATGTTGGAATGGCTCAACATAAGGAAATTTTGTATATGGGTCCGTTATTTGCGTTCTAAAATTCGATTATGATTACGGCATCCCTTTTCATAATCTGAATTATGAGAAATTGGCAAATAGAAATGGAAATGTTATAGCAAAAGACTGGTTTAGTCGTTATGTGAGACATCATGAATCGTGTCCCATATGCTTCGGATATAGGATCGATTACATGTGCTATAGTTATACGTTCTAAAAGTTTCCAAATGCCTGGGGCATTAAGAAGGGAAAAGGTTTAGAACTGGATATGACTAAAAGGATTAAACAATTGTCGAGGACAATCTAAGGTTTACCAAAGATTGGTTGCTCAAGGATAGTTGGAAGTATAGTGATAATTCTGGAAGGACCATATTGACATAATCTGTAAGGAGGCAACTCTTGTTCAGAAGTGATAGTCAAAATGAATCTGGAAATGTTTCAAAGTCAGAAATTTCAATCTGTGTAAGATTAAGGAAACTTAATGCAAGAAGGATGTTTCCAAGTAATTGATCTCCTTTGGAATACTCTGTAATGATTGTTGCCAAGTCTTTCTGACTTTGTGCATAATCATTACAAGAGGATCAATGCATATAAGTTTAGAATCTAACAGATTTCAGCAAATAACATGAATTTGGAATTCTTGCATTAAAGTAACGATTTGGGAGTGTGAAAAGAGAAGCATTGAAGTTATGTTCAATTGATCTAGTTCACAAAGTAAAGATCATAGACAAACATAGTATGCATACTTGGTGTATGGCATGACTAGTGTTTAGAAAACAGAGTGTACATGCTTGGAGCATGGGACAACTATTGTTTTAAATTCAAGAATAAAGTTGATAGCTGAAACAGTATACAATGAATAATGTGTAATCATATGGTGATAAATAAAAGGTGTTTTATTTATGTTCATAGGTTTTGATACCATATTGGATTCAATTATTATTGTGTTTCACTTTGCATGTTTTGACTTCCCGAATAAACTAGGTTATTCTTCCGGAATGACTAAGTTATTCAAACCATCCACAATCGGTCATATGTTGGAAGTAGATATGAATTAAGACTGTCATGGGTTGGCTTGTAGAGGTCTATGGTGTTGGACAAATGGCTACAACACTCATGACTGCTCATAAGTTCCGAGTATTGGATTCAACCCGCGCTCATTGGAATTACTTCATGGATTTTATCACGAGTGATCATGAGACGATAATATCTTATATTCTTCAAACCTAGAGATATGAGTTGATACTATGAGTTGGTTGTACATTGATTGCACGAAACCGCATTTGGTAACTCGGTGCTATAAAACGTGCCTTTGTGTATGATTCAAAAAGTAGTAGAACAAGCCATATGAGTCGAAGTTTATCCATTCCTTTTACCTTCGGGATAACAACGATATCTGTGGGCCCCTCGATGATTTGATGATGACAAATGGAAGTGGTCGGCCGGGCCAAGACTGATTTGATTTGTTCAATTGGTCAGTCGTCATAAATCGGAAATCGGGAAACAACAAATGGACATAGAGAATTATTATAATCCATGTCTCATTCCATATGATATCTAGAATGGAGGAATATATGATCCCTTATCTAATGGACAAGTCATTGAAAAAGGTCAGAGTTTATCGACAAGGTCAGAGTTCGACAGAAGCTTTTGAGAGATACGATTGCCAGTTGGTTCCTGAAGTCATACGCAATAATTGTTTTAGACTTATCCAAGTGGGAGACTGTTGGATTAATGTCTAAGTCCATAACTATAATTGGTAAGACTTGACCCAACCCAGCATGGTCCATTTGGGTTGCATGGCATCATGCACTTGGATAGACCATAATGAGAGAAATAAGACACTTATGGTTATTAATATATTATAAGTTCTAGTATATTAATAATAAGAATAATAAGATTATTTAATTAGTATCGATCAAGAATTAATCTAGGATTAATTAAGTGATCAAAAGAAGACTAATTAAATATATGGGTTGATTGTGTAAATCATCCATACTTGTATAGTGGGCTAATGCTCCATGGATTATCTAGTTGGGCCAAAACCCATATGATGCTCCATGGTGTATTTGAACCCATGGATCCAAGGAAATAGAAAGTCATGACAATTAGGGTTTTCCCTACTTGTAACACTATATAAAGATATTATTCTTGACAAAATCAGCCACTAGTATTATTCTAGAGAGGGCTAGCCGATTTCATGAAGTGTAGAATTCTCTCAAGTTATTCCAAGTGTATTTGGTGTTGTGTGAACCATTTGAGGTGTCACACTTGGGGCACTAGGCACTCAAGCTTCATGAAGACATTCTACATCAAAGAGGTATGTATTCTATCTTGTTATATTGATAGTTTTGTATGCTAGATTAGGATAATACCTTGGATGTTCATATTTGCATGTATAATAAGAGAAAACATAGATCCAAGGTATTTAGGGTTGCATGTACACTTAGGAGTGTTAGAATGCTCATAACCCAACAGTTTTGGTCCCATAACTTGGTGATTATAGACTACCCAAGACTATTTGACATGTCCTTTTGGACTCTTAAGGTGCATGAAGTCATCAAAATCAAATCTTGGAGGTTAGAACTCAACCACACATGGGTTAGTGACCACATATGGGAAATATAACTCTTAATTCATGGTTTGAGACCCATTAATTAACGCAAAACGATAAAAGCTGCAAGTTTATGGCTTAAAACACTTTGATGACCGCGTATCTAAATTCGAACATCAAAAGCTTAATCGGTAAAAACAACTTCAGAAAGTTGGATGTCCAACAAGTACATCTAGCAAACTCATGAGTATGCTATGCATATTGAGATTGTGCCCTAATTTTAGATTAATGATAGCGGTGTACTCTAGACGCACGATCCAGGTATGCCATGTGTATGTCCATCTGTGATCCATGGTAGATTTGGGCTCATAATTAAATGGGTTGTATGCCTTTATTGACTTTGGGCCTTAGGTTTAATTGTGGTATCAGGTCAAAAGTGGGCTTAAGGCCACCAAGGGGCTCTAAGCCCTATGTTGGGCCTTACGGTACTTTTTAGTTGGACTTAGAATGCCTTATGGGTTCATTTAGACATGCACCTTGGTGGGGTAGGCCCAATAAGGGAAGGAGTAAGCACCATGTCTGCCCTTAAAGTTAGTATTTAGGGTTCGAGATCATGGATTGGATTATTGACCTAATTTCTAATTAAGGTTTCTTCATGACAATGACATGTTATATTTGTATCTGCTTGATGCCTCTGTGACTCTTATTGTTATGATTATATGTGCTACAGGTAGGGGTGAAATAGACATGATACCAATTAAAATATATACCGAAGGAGGGTGAAATTGACCTAGTACCCGTTGAAAGATACCGAATGGAGTGAAATAGTCCCACCACCGATTGAAAAATACTAAAGGGAGTGAAATAGACCCAATACCGGTTGAAATATATTGAAGGGGGCGAAATAGATCCATTATGTTTTTTACTGTTATATATGTATGGTATGGGGTATCTTAGGGGACCTCACTAAGCTTTGTGATTATGGTATTCAACTTATATTTCAGGTACTTCCAGCTCGAAAGGGAAGGGCCTAACCTAATCGCATTGCATCCACCTACGTATTTCCACATCATGTGATTTTGGGATTTTGTACTCCGATAACATTTTACTATGATATACTCTGGACTGTTTTGATATGATTATCATATGATTGGAAAGAATTTAAAATGAAAATTTTATCTAAAATTTTTTGGACACTACACTCCAGCTTTTCTTGACACCAGTTGGGCATCCTCCATTGAAAATGATCAAAATGAGCTCTAAAAGGTTAGAAACCCTTGTTTAGTCCTCGACACCACATCGCGGTCATATATATACTGCACCATGGTGACCATTTAAACTCGGACAAAGTGTATCCACCTTAGGCCACCGCTTTATGGCAAAATATGTATCGTGTCGTAGTACCTAGAGATGAACAAAGTGCATTGCTAATTTAATTGCAGCTTTGGGGACAGTTTTTCCCCCAGCTTTTAACATGCGTAACTTCTTCGTTTCTAACCCATTTTCAATTATATTCATATCCACGCGAAGGTGGGAACATACTACACAATTATATTAAGTCATTTCTTACTCACTTAATATGGGTCTTAATTTTTTAAGACACAAACTTCGTCTAAAACGCATAAAAATACCCATTTTACTCTTTTCGGCCAAAATGCATCTTCTCATGCATTCTTTCTGTAAAAATTACTCACCTAACCTCCTCTAAGTGACTTATACTTATTGTGATCATTTCATGAAGTTAGAACTTCATAATCTCACTAATTTCTTATTAATGACCATTTTTACCTTTTACTCAATATTTACGTTGAAGTAAACCTTCTCTAAATTTTACGTTCTTACAGATTTTGACATTGTTAGGGTTTTGTTATGTTGAAACAACAATTATACCTAAAATGTTTTAATATATGCTAATATTTTCAGCGAATAAAGATAACATGGTTTTCAAAGTGTAGAGAAATTTTTTTTTTTGTTCTAGAAAATAAAGGATGTCAAAGTTATCAGGATTCGACCGAAGACTGAGAAACACACATTCATGAACAAGAAAATTGCTCATAATGACCTGATATCCAACAATGAGCAAGCCAAGACATTCAACAATCAACATAAATAAATGACACACAACCAAAAGAGGCAATGCAATCAAAAAGAAATAAAGAAGAACCATAACAAAGCAAAGATCATGGACAAAAAGGAAGATATCCAGGATATTAAATATAATAATAAAAACTAAAAGTTCACAACATAACAAAAAAGAAACGACAATCCAACAACCTGTTAAGTGAAATCAATATCCATAAATCAAAAGATCAGCAGAGCCATTGTTAAACCATATCAACAACCATCGATAACTACCATCCCTTAAGCATTCTCAACAACTAAACCCATCGAAAAACCAAGTTCTTGCAAGAAATCTCCACAAAAAAGGTTATAAAAGGCATCTCGCATCCTCTACAAACCATTGGGGTCATAGAAAGGAAGCTAAACCTCAAAAAGAGGCAACGCAATCAAAAAGCAATAAAGAAGAATCACAACAAAGCAAAAATCATGGACAAAAAGGAAGATATCCAGGATATTAAATATAATTAATAAAAACAAAAAGTTGACAACATAACAAAAAATGAAACGACAATCCAACAACCTGTTAAGTGAAATCAATATCCATAAATCAAAAGATCAGCAAAGCCATTGTTAAACCATATCCACAACAATCGATAACTACCATCCCTTAAGCATTCTCAACAACTAAACCCATTAGAAAACCATGATCTTGCAAGAAATCTCCACAAAAAGGTTATAAAAAGCATCTCACATACTCTACAAACCATTGGGGTCATAGAAAAGAACCTAAACCTCAACAAGACCAAGTGGAGGTCTGCCATTCATTAGCTTGCAACCCTAGATTATCCCATAATCAATGCAAATCGACTTTATCACTTGATTCACATCATAAAAGGAAGAATTATCAAAAACCCCATCAACCACCTATCTTATACCCTTGGATAACACCACTTCACTTCCTCTTCCAACTTTTCAACCTATCTTTGCATGCCAGTCACACTTGCTTGTAAGTTGGTTTTCTTCAAAATTGACTCCTCGTTATCACTTTTGAGCATATAGATAACCAATTCTCTCCAAATCTATCTAAGCCAAATTAACTTTCAATTGTTAAATCTCTTCTACCTTACTCTACAATAAAACCTTCTCTTCCTTCAACAACACTACTTCACCTTTCACAACCTCTAACTTTGACTGATGAACCATAGGACTACTCGAGATTGTTCCCTCTAACTCAACAACCCTTTTTGACAAATCCACAACTTTATCCCGAAACAACTAAACATTTCGAGATAGGTCTATAAAAGGAGTAAAAAATGCATCATAGAATCAGCTGCCTCCTTAAACTCATCTCGTAAATCATAATTTTCCTAATGTATTTATGTATTTTCATCACACCAATTGATAATTTTACTCCACAACGCTAGGCTTTCGATGAGCTTTACTTTAAACATATCGTAAACATGCTCCCAACATCTTCTCCCTAAACTAAATCAAGTCTTGGTCGAGTTGAAATTCACGAAAAATGACATCATAACTTTTAGATCCAACAAACTTTAATTTTGATGATACTCCTAATCGAGAACATAGATAGGCCCTCTAAGACGAGGAACATCTAAATCTCAAGGACGAATCATTGTGTTTAACTGGTCAATATTAGAGGTAGGCATTTTCACCCCAGTGTTACTTGTGAGGTAATGAAGACTAGTAGGATCGAAAGAACGAGGTCGCTTTACAATGAAGCCGAAAGTACGACCCTCTCCACCGGAGAAAGTCACGGCAAAAGAAGTTGAGGTCATTGCCCCTACGACACTTATTTTGAGCAATCGAAGAATTATCATTGACATCTTCATCATTAACGACTATCCTAGCAGCACTACTACCACTCAGGGACTTGTTTTTACCAACCATGTAAGAATTGTATGAATCATGAATGTGAATTGAAGAATGAGACTCTTCACCATCTTCATCGTCATTATCCTCGCCACTACCTTCTTCCCCATCATCAATCATATTCTCATCCATGATAGGCAACTTAAAATCACCAAAAGCAATATCTTTAGCAAATATCTTGCCCTAAAGAGTCACATAAAAGAAAGGGAAATCGACCACTGTCTACAAAACAATGTATGTACAAAACATTTAAGTGATTGGCCACCAATGAAACCATAAGCACACATAGTTAAGGAAAACAAAAATAAGTAAAGGTATACTTGATCCTCGGACATAAAGGGAAGGGGTATCCCACGTACGAATTAAATGTGGACTCATGGTTACAGGGAAGTTTTTCATCCACAAGCCTAAGCTAGAGATCTTGGATATGTCACGCCCAATATTGGAGGTCAGGTCAGTATTTTCGTTTATAATAGTACTAGATGGATGAAAAACATTTGGATAAGTGAATCGTGAGGCATCAAACAATATAAACTCATTCTTCCACATTAAGGTGGATTCTGGAAGACCCTCTAGAAACCTTCTTCCTTAGACTGGAAATAGAACCAAACACCACCACTACATATGCGAAAGCAGTATTAAAACAAGAGTACAATTGATAAAATAGGAGAGGCATGGAACAGTACCTTGAAACAAATTATTTTGGACACATAATTCGGCTTTACTTGGCATGTATGGATCATATAAGTGTCGATAGCTTGCCAAAAGAACACTGAAAAAGGAACCCTCAAACCCGTTTCAAAATAGTAAGGATAAAATCATATCTTACATGGAAGTGAATAGTCAATAGTAGCACTCGAGCCCAGAATTACAGCACCATCTTTTTCGACATGATGATACTTATAAGAAACATGAAATACTCGATCTCGAGTCATTATCGACGGAAAAGAAGGCATGATGAATGAAGACGTATTTTTGAAAGAAACAAAGTAACAATTGCGAAATAAAAGCAACTAAGAGGATAAAACAAATGATAGGACATACATTAATAGTAGAAAAGATGTGAGAGTGTATATTCCTGAGGCATAAACTATCACAATGGTTACGCGAATACAAAGGCACGTGTAACCTATCACGGACGGTTCGTTTGTCGGGTAATTGAATGCAATTTGATGCCCAATTTTGAAAACCTATTGAGTACCACCTTTCACAATTGAGCTTAGTGTATTGTCAACTTATAGGGTTACGCCATACATAATAACCATACGACAACCCCAAGTTAGGCTCAATCAAGGCGATAAGCCCATTACCAACCTCGTCAGTTTCCTTTAGCAATCCATATCAGTTGCACAACAAACAAGACAATATCTTATACAATTAAATTATTTATGCAAGTACTAAGGCCATATCCCAAGAAACATAGAAAAAAGCATTAATATTATATTAATGGGTACTAGCGTTGTGACCTCTAGGCATTTGTAACGTGTATAATACCGATAAAATATTATCTTGTTCTAGTATAAATACCTTGAAAACATTTGTATGGCCAAGACACATTCACTATGAATTCAGCAACATCAGTATCTGAGATCTAGCTTAGCCATCAAAGAGCACTATCAGGGTTAGGCCTCAGTAGTGCTTCCTATCCTAGTGTTCCCTTATTTTAAAGTGCAACTTCCATTATAGCATCGCCCAAGGAACGGCCTAGAGCATTGACCCCAATTAGGGAAGCTACTACGCAGCATCAAATGTTGGTTTCAAGATAGTTATTAGGAAATCTTATCTTAAAATAATATTTTCCATAATAATTTATTTAAGAAATTTAATTTTCGGGTCATGCCTCTGCTAGTTGGACCCGTAAGGGGGCATAACCCCTTGAACTTCATCGTTTGGTCAAATCGGGTTAATAGTTGCATACAATAATATATTCTGAATCTCCTGGATTATCTAGATTAAGACTTCGACTCTCATTGATAATCTATAAATTCAATTACACCAGAATGACCAAATAACACTAAAATCATCAATACTATGTTATAAACATTGTAAACGCTACATATAATTTTCCAAAACATAAAAACTTTTGGAGATATCATGCATAAAGCCATAAGGGTGTATGGAGTCGTACTAGAAGAAGAGAAACCACCATGAACACCTTGTACCTATCATAACCGGAGATACCCACGTCAACGATGTTCCTCTTGAATAATTTTGTTGTTCAAATGCTAGTTGAACCACTCTACCATTGTCTACACTAACTTGTGGTTGTCCCTATTTATTAACGACTATAAGCTCAATTTCAAAGTGATTATGCCAGAAAAACTGTAATTTTAAAATATGACGAAAATACAATGACTTTTTGTTTTTAGTTCCCATAAGAAAAATAAAAAATATATAAAAAATTGGTGGATAACTTACACTAATAATAATAATAATAATAATAATAATAATAATAATAATAATATTATTATTATTATTATTATTATTATTATTATTATTGTGTATATATATTTGAACTTTTCCCGACTCTAGTAGTCCACCCTCCATGTAACTTAATATATTACAAAGCAACTAAAGATGCTAAAAGCCAAATTCTCAATTTTCTTTCTTTTCTTAGATTCTGTCATAGAGTTTTCAAAATATAAATGGTCGTCAAAGTTAAGAGAAAATTCGGCCCTTTACCTTTGCTTAACAACTTGAAAATAACAGTAACAAAACATTTTTTTTCCTTATAAAGAAAATAGTCCTACTACTAGTAGTAGCAGTACCATTGCCTTCATTATTCAACACTTGTGTTCAAAGCAAGGAAATTATTTAGTGTCTCTATCACATGTGGTCCTCTCTCTCAATTAGACAACACAAAACCTGACTCACACCTTAAATTCACTTTGCTACCTACCATTTCATCTATTTCCATTCATGCCCCCCATCAATGTTAATAATTCTATATCCCTTGGTTGCATATTTAATTTCAAGATACATAACTTTTGATTATAACCATAAAAAGTTTATAAACTTTTATACATAACTATATTATAAGTAAAATATTTATATTTTTATAAATTTTATGGAATAAATGGTAAGTGAAAGAAAAAGAAACAAATTAATTTATATATGTTTCATATGTGATCTTTTTACAAAGGGCACCTATAAAGTCCATACTAGTTAGGAGATAGAAATTATAAGAACTTAACAAGAAAAAACAACCGCTAACAACATAACTAATTGCTTTTAATATGTCTAAATAGGTGCCAAATAAACAATACTTTATGACTTAGGTAACACATCCAAACATTTATTATATTATAAAATAGATATCTTTTTTTTTCACCACATGGATTTTATACTCATAATTTTGAAATTGTTTTCTAATAATAAATATAATTTGGTTAATTAATGTTAAATAAGTAAAAAAATAAATAAAATTGAAATCTTTATCTAGACATTAAATTATAACATTTAAAATTACTTAAGAATACCAATGAACTATAAAAAGTAGTTTTATAATAACAACATATCGTATATCAATTCTATTAGAGTAAATTACACAATTCGTTCTTGATTTGAATACGAAATGAGATTTGGATGATGGATGCAAAAAGGAAAATGGATGCAAAAGCAGTATTGGATGTGGAAGTGGAATCGGTTATGAAAAGGGTCGTTATGATTTAATGTGACCGGATGCCATTGATTGCAGTCCGTCGCAGTCTGATTCTTTTGGATGCGAAGGCAAACCAATATGGAACATCACTAATTGCGAACCACTTCGGAATGAATGCGGATCTCGGAACCTTGGATGTGAACCTTGGAATTCTAAGGGCTTTTTCAATGGAACTTGCATGGTGGTGAATGTTGGTTAAACCTAGAATATTATAGAGATGCTTTGGGAGTGATTTTTGGTCTTTTATTTGATGGTTCATTTTTATTTAATAATTTCATTTTATTTATTAGTTTTCTTTTATTTTGTGAGCTTTGTAAGTCTATAAATAGTCCTTTATGTCGAACCTTTTGGGTAACTGAATAAAACTGAATTTGAAGATCATTGTTCTTTTGAGCTGCATACTCACCCATTTATCAAGTCTAGGACGTGTATTCTAGTTTGATACGCATTCAAATCAATAAGTGTTGATTTCTTTTCATCGATATTCAATCTATAGGTCTAGATTGTTTATCAAAATCTATCTTTTTTTTGTTATAATGTCGAACAAGTAATCTTCGTTCTTGTGTTCTTGTTCTTGTTTCTTATTTTACTGTAGGAATTTTATATCTAAAAATCTAAAAACAGATAAAAATTCATATTGAGTTTTTTCTGAATTTTAGTTTCGATTTGTTGTTTACTTTTGTGGAATTCGATTTGCTGTTGTGATTTTCGCATTTAAATTTTCTGCCCAGATTTTGATGTTGGTGTTGATGATATCGGATCAGGAACCACGAATGTTGATGATCCAAAATTTGTTAAAGGTTTGCGTGAAGCCTTGCGTGGATTTCAAGCGGAAGAAATGCAAAAGCCTAGTTGTGGCCTGTTAAGGGTTATTGAAGATTTCAAGATAAACAAATTACCTGAATTTATATGTGGAGCCAATCTAGAAGATTATTGGGAGTAGGAGAGAAAAACTGATTGCACTTTTTTGTACAGAAAATTGGAAGATGAGAAGTGTTGTAAGCATGCGATCTTGAATTTTAGTGATGGGGCCTCGCTTTGTTATAAAGGTTTAAAGGCCAAGTGAGTTCATGAAAGAAATGAATTTTTTTTTCTTAGGTGTCTCTGAAGAAGAAACTTTGAAAGTGATATGTACCAACTCGTCATAGGACGACCACTTATAGGTAGCTGGTGACTTTGATGCAAGGAAAGATGAGTTTGGGTGAATATATTAATGAGTTTGAGAAGTTAACGCTATTGGGAGATGTTGAAGAGGTGGGAGAACAAAAGATGGCTCATTTTCTTCGTGGGCTGAATTATAACATCTCTCGTATGATGGAACTTTACCATTTTCTGATCTTGCTACACTTTATTGCCTTTGTTTGATGTTTGAAGGCTAGTGTTAGGACATGATTTATGGTTTATACTTTACTTTTGATGGCTTTTAGAGTTCTCGGTCTAGGACCAAAAACACCAAGTTTATATATATATATATATATATATATATATATATATATATATATATATATATATATATATATTATTGTTTAAGCCATGTAAAGAGTAGGTCATTCTAAGAAGCTGAGATCGATTTTAGAGAAAAAGAGTGAACTGAGAGCAAATTCAAAATCATATGTTCTAAGCTATTATCAATATAGTGCGCATTGAAGATTGATAACTATGTTGTTAATTTATAATAGTTGTTTTTGGGTTAATCATTATATTGGGATTTCGCACCAATTCTAGTGATTTCGATTGATACTATATATCGGGTTTTACAATTGGTATTATAGCAAGGATTGGTACCAATCAAATTGAAAAACATTAGATGTTTATTGAGTTTGTTTTCTTGGAGCTTTTGGTGTTATTTGAGTTATTTTTGACAAAAATTATTGCTATTGTTCTTCATGTTCTTCTCTACATTAGAGATTTTGATCGAAATTTGTCTTAATTAATTACAAATTTCATGTTTTTGGCATTTTTAGCATCTTCGGTCAAAACCTAGTGGGTCTCGGTGGCATGCTCAGGTTCTCGGTTAGGTTTAAGAGTTCTCGGCGGCAAGTTGATAGTTTTCAGTTAGGGCATCTCCTCGGACTCAACTTCAGAGCTCTCAGTCTCAGCCATGGAGTTCTCGGCTGAGAATTTGTGTTTCCGGCTCTGCATCCTCGTTTCAGTTTTTTGGTTGTGAGATTTTGGCTAAGGTTCTCTGTGACAACCCGAAATTTATTCCGTCATTTTTAACCCCGTTTACCAGCAGTATCGGGTAGATTTCCACTGAGCCTCAACTCAAGCCCCTATATAAGAGAGAGTAAACTTCATTTCCACCCTTTTTACTCTCTCTCTACAACTTAATTTCGAGCGAAAAATCGTCTGTTTCGAGCCCCAAACTAGTAAGCAATCTACCCTAACTTGTTGTATAGCTTAACTAACATGCAAATTCGTGTTTAAAACATGAATTAGGGGCCAATACATGTGTTTATGGCCCATGAACTATCTCGGACCGTGAACACCCCTAAATGGGGTTTTTGAGCCCCAAAACCCCTCCAAATTGCCCCTAAGGCTTAGACATGACTTGTAGGCTTACACACTCAGACTTAGAACACCTTGAAACGAGTTTTTGGAGAGTAAAGATGAGTTTACTGCCCAAGAACATACTTGGGCCGTAAACTCCTCTTCATGGGGAGTAAACTCAATTTTATGTGTTAGAAATGCCCACAAACACTTCCTATCGCCTTGGAAAAATGTCTAGAAGCAATTCCGTTGATGTAAAGGCATTAAACTTCAATAAATCCAAGGACATGGGAGTCTACGGCCGTAAACCCCCCTAGGAAAGGTCCATGGGCCGTAAACTCCTGGAAAATGCCCAAATGGTGCCCTAAACTCCCCATTTGACTTAAAAAAATGCATAGATTTTATTCTCTATCATTTAAGCCCTTAAAACACCAAAGGAATATGTACATACGAGTTTACTGCCGTAAACTCCTTGTTTAGGGTCGTAAACTCCTATTTGGTCCATTTAGATGCCTTAAATCCACTCATGTGCCTTATATTTGGACCTAGCATAAATCTACAAATGATTTGAGACATTTAGGCATCCTAGAACACCCTCACCATGAGTTTACGGCTGTAAACTCATGGGGAGTTACTCCCAGGGTCGTGAACTCTATATAGAGTTTACTCTCAAAGGGTAAACTCCCTATCTAAGCCATATACACCCTTAGATGTTACCTGGGACACTCCAAACACTTAATCAAAGTGTTTTCTGCACTTTAGGATGTGTATACTTGTGTAATTAGTATTATATGTACTAATTGTATGTAAACATATGTTATCATATGTTAATAGTGTTGGATTAATGTCTAAGTCCATAACTATAATTGGTAAGACTTGACCCGACCCGGCATGGTCCATTTGGGTTGCATGGCATCATGCACTTGGATAGACTATAATGAGAGAAATAAGACACTTATGGTTATTAATATATTATAATTTCTAGTATATTAATAATAAGAATAATAAGATTATTTAATTAGTATTGATCAAGAATTAATCTAGGATTAATTAGGTGATCAAAAGAAGACTAATTAAATATATGGGTTGATTGTGTAAATCATCCATACTTGTATAGTGGGCTAATGCTCCATGGATTATCTAGTTGGGCCAAAACCCATATGATGCTCCTTGGATGCTCCATGGTGTATTTGAACCCATGGATCCAAGGAAATGGAAAGTCATGACAATTAGAGTTTACCCTAATTGTAACACTATATATAGATATTATTCTTGACCAAAATCGGCCACTAGATTATTCTAGAGAGGGCTAGCCGATTTTATGAAGTGTAGAATCCTTTCAAGTTATTCCAAGTGTATTTGGTGTTGTGTGAACCATTTGAGGTGTCACACTTGGGGCACTAGGCACTCAAGCTTCATGAAGACATTCTACATCAAAGAGGTATGTATTCTATCTTGTTATATTGATAGTTTTGTATGCTAGATTAGGATAATACCTTGGATGTTCATATTTGCAAGTATAATAGAGAAAAAATAGATCCAAGTTATTTAGGGTTGCATGTACACTTAGGAGTGTTAGAATGCTCAAAACCCAACAGTAGTATCAGAGCATAGGCTTGTTTTCTTGTTATACCTGCAATAGAAGCTGAAAAATCGAAATTGGTGCTGTCAGCCCAGCAGACTCACCGAGTCCATGAAGGGACTCGACGAGTCCAAGGCAAAATGCATCCAACTCGTCGAGTTTTGTTCATGCACTCGACGAGTTGGACCCCAGACAGCATATCCTCGAGGTTTTTGGCTAGAAATGGACTAGGAACATTACCCTAAGTTGTTTTTGAACTTATAAACTTGTTTTTTAATGTGGTAATGTTCATGCTAATCCATTTTTCAAAGATAATTGTCAATAGAATCATGTTTTGTATTAGTTTAAAGGTTAGACTAATTACATGAAAAAGTTTGATTTTAATTATCTTGTTCTTATGAGTTTCTTAGATTAATAGAAAAGTTGAATGAAATAGTTGGTTTCAATCCATTTTAATCTAAGAGTTGAGTATAAAATGTGTTTGTGTAACTTATCCTCAAGTTACATGAAGAGTCACATTAAAGACTCATAAAACTCATAAAGTTGGCAAAGGTTACAAAAAAATGAAGAGTCTAGTTCTAATTAATTGGAGTTATGACTCCATAATTTGTCCTCAAGTTATGGAGGACCAAGAGTCTCTTCATTAAATAAATATATAAAAAAAAAAAATAATGTAACCTTAATTAATTTCATAAGTTATAAAATAAAGAAAAAAAGTTAATTCTTTATTAGTTTAAAGTCTTCCATAATTTGTCCTCAAGTTATGGAACTTGAAGAGTTTTTGGATTAAAACTACTTTAAACACATAAGTTATGGAATTAATTAGTTTTGAATAGTTTCAAAACTTGCCCTCAAGTTTTGGAATTTGTAAAGTTTTCTCTTATGAATACTTTAATTCCAAGTTAGCCCTTAGAATTTTAAAAGTTAAAATTCAACCCTTATACTTTATAATATTATAAGTTAATAATATATATATATATATATATATATATATATATATATATGTGTGTGTGTGTGTGTGTGTGTATAAGATTAAAGTCGGTCTTACCGCTAGTACGCCTCATTCACGAAGCCGGTCTATAAGGTGGGTATAAGGTTGTTGCCTATAAAATGGCAACTTAATGGGTGTCCACTCTCACCCACCGCTTGCTTGACTGGTGGAGGGTCGTTAGCCGAACGGGTTTGACATGACTATAATTCTCCCTTCATTAAAAGTATTAATGATAAATACTAAGTAACTAAACTCTTAATAATTCCCAATCTTAGTTCTTAGGAAAATGTGAATAAGGTGCTAATCCATGAAATTACACTTTGCACTTTGTTTAAGTCGGTTAGTGGAGAGTGTGTGGTTAACCGGCACACTAACTCGTATTTAACAAGGTAGGCAAAGGGTAACTTAATGTTTATCATAGTATCGATGGAGCGTGTGTGGTTAACCGGCACATCGATTGAGGGGTAAACACTTAAGGGTACCAAGTAATTTGCATGGTTACTTTACACCTTGTTTTGTGATCCTCGGCATCCCAGTCACAAAACCTGAAGGGCACACTCGAGATTGAAACATGCCATTGAACAGTTCAATGAATCTCAAAAGATCTAGGAATTTCAAATCCAATTAAAACCTAATAATACATTTCGTTTATCTTGGTGGAAATTGGTGAATCGTCATTCACCTACCTTCAAATTGTTTTATAGCTTGGATTACGGCATACCTCTTCTAAGTTATAAAATAGTCTGTTGGGTCCTAGCCTTAATATTTCATATTGGGTGTCATATTAAGGACTTTATGATCTTCCAAAATCTCTTGAAACAAGCTTTCCTAAATGAAGATGATGTCCCATGGATATCATACTTCTCTCTCCTCCTCCAATTATTCTCCCTAACCCACAAGTTCTTGAAAAATTTAAGGTCACTCGAACCCTATTGGCAAGACAAGGTCTAGGTGTGATCACATCTTGGAGTTGTAGTCACATATTGACAAGCCGGGAGAGTTGGGTGTCAATGTCTTGAGAAAGTTGGTGGTTCAATCACTTTCTAAGTCACATAGTGAGTTCCTTTGGGACACCTATGAAATAGACTATGACAAGACCCTTAATGATCTTATCTATTGTTAAGATCAACTTCCTGAAACTTTATGGACATTGACAATGGTGACACTGGAAATACAGAAAAAAAAAAACATTCTCTTCCCAAGGAAAGGGATTGACCATAGTGAACTAGGTTGACCAAATGGTAAAGAGAAAAAAGGCTAAGTCTGTAATAGTCCTGTGTACCATTATCAAAGGGTCCATACGTTTATATTGCCAAAGTAAGGGTCATTAGTTTCGAAGCTGCCAAATTTACCTAAGGTTGTTAAAGTCAATAAGATTGACTCTACTTCAGGTAAAGTCCACTAATCTAACTCTGTTAAGTTTCTATTCTGAGATTCCGGATACATGATGTGACTGGGTCACATGGTAATGTTTTAAGAATCAAAGAAAAGTAAAGGAACTTAAAGAAAGAATATGTTGAATCTGATGGCATAGATGGATTTCTATCGCGTAGTTTGAAAATCGGATTCTTGAGCTACTTCTTCGGAGTTATGAGATATTGCTAAGGAATAGATAACAACAAGTTTTCATATGGATTGTAAGGATAAGTTTTTTCCGCATAGTTTTGAAAATAAAAGAAAATTTTGATTTTATTTATTTTAAAAAATATCCTTACAATGGCATTTGAGGAAAAAATTGTTGCTTATATGATTCCATTAATAGCAAGAGTGGAAATATGAAATTGATTCCTTCATTTGTGGTAATGTCTAAATTTACCAAATAAGGAAAGATTCTCATCATCCAAAGTCTCAATTGGACCGGGACTTGGAATCATGCAAGTTGTATAGCATGATGAATGAGAACTTTTCAAGTATTGGAAAAATTAAGACTAATTACTTATTCACATGGATGTGTGAGTCAAGTAATGGACTAAGGGATCGAGTACATAGTCATGTGCACTGATTAGGTCCACCACAAAAGATATTAGGCTATTCGTCATATTTTACTAGAGTTCAGTAAATATGATTATACTTACAAGCTTAAGTGTAACTCTGAGACATTGGAAAAGGTTCCAATGCATAGCAGAGCAGATAAGAAGAATCAAATTAGGCAGAAGGATAAAAGTTTCTCAAATCTGAAAAGATGGGAGAGTACTTTAGTATCAGTTTTGTGATCATCTTAATGATTAAGAAACCATATCAAAATTAGTTCTCTAAGGAAGTCTTAGTGCATTCTTATGACTAAGAAGAAGGGATCTTGAATTGTTGAAATGGTTAAATCAAGAAGATGAGTCATACTTCGTTCCAATACAAGTCTTAGAGTCGTACTCCAAGATTGTAATTTGAGTGACATGTCTTAAAGAAGGTTTAAAACACTTATCAAATGTAAGAGTAAAAGTTATCTACTCTTGTACATTTGAAATTGGTAAGTTGTGATGTTTTGGATAAAACAAAGACCAACTAAGGCCAATTGTGTGAAGTGTTTGTCTTGATTAGAATCCGCACTATCTCTTGGATGTTTGACAAGGGAGTCTTATAGGTCAAGAGGACAGTGGGAGTCTTAAAGGTCTTGAAATTCTCAAGAACTAATCAAGAATGAAACCTGAAGTTCTTCACTAGCACACGACTTGAGGTTTATAACCTATCGTGTTGACATATTCTGTGCCCATTCTAGTTAAAGTTGGCTTTGCATATGAGTTCTTAGAGTTCTCAATGTGTTGCACAACAACTTGGAAGCAATGGTAGGCCCTTGAGCTGCCAGGTGGCAAGAAATTAAGATTGAGTTCAATCCATATGGTTTTGGATTTGTCATTATCCTTGTCTTGTGATTATGGTTTTGTCAAATTCATATGGGTAGGAACTCATACACCAATAAATCTAAGTGTCATAAGGTTTCTCTCTGATTCATGAAAATGATGGTGAGGAAACACTTCCACTAAGTGGATTTTAGCTAGATAGCAATTGGGATATTTGCATTCTCAAAGTCGTTAGTGGAGCGTGTGTGGTTTACCGGCACACTAACTTGGACTTGTGAGAAGTGGCAAAAAGGTCTAACCATTATGATTACGGCATCCCTCTTCATAATTGTTTAGACACACAAATGTGATATCTAAGGGAAGGTGTAGGTTTTTTGATAAAGTCTTATCAAAACAATCTAGTATCATAAATCTGAACTTTGGTCAGAAAGTCAATAAAGTATTGATTTCTAGAAGTCGAGCTTTCTAAGTACATGTCAAAGCTAGTGGGAGCATAAGTGTTATGCTAATAATCATCATGTTAGTGGGAGCATGATAATTACGATAAGTATTGCAAGCTAGCAATGTTAATTATAGAAAACAAAAGGTTTCAATTGGGAAAAAGTTGTTTTGCTATAATTAAGGGAGAGGAAATTATACTTCATCTCAAATCTATAAGCTTAGATCGTGAGGTTTTAATCATTTAGTCAAGGATATATATGAATTTCATGTTGGAATGGCTCAACATAAGGAAATTCTGTATATGGGTCCATTATTTGCGTTCTTAAATTCGATTATGATTACGACATCCCTTTTTCATAATCTGAATTATGAGAACTTGGCAAATTGAAATGGAAATATTATAGCAAAAGACTGGTTTAGTCTTTATGTGAGACATCATGAATCGTGTCCCATATGCTTCGGATATAGGATCGATTACATGTGCTATATTCATCCTTTCTAAAAATTTCCAAATGCCTGGGGCATTAAGAAGGGAAAAGGTTTAGAACTCGATATGACTAAAAGGATTAAACAATTGTCGAGGACAATCTAAGGTTTACCAAAGATTGGTTGCTCAAGGACAGTTAGAAGTATAGTGATAATTCTGGAAGGACCATATTGACATAATCTGTAAGGAGGCAACTCTTGTTCAGAAGTGATAGTCAAAATGGAATCTGGAAATGTTTCAAAGTTAGAATTTTCAATCTGTGTAAGATTAAGGAAACTTAATGCAAGAAGGATGATTCCAAGGACTTGATATCCTTTGGAATGCTCTGTAATGATTGTTGTTAAGTCTTTCTGACTTTGTGCATAATCATTACAAGAGGATCGATGCATATAAGTTTAGAATCTAACAGATTTCAGTAAATGACATGAATTTGGAATTCTTGCATTTGCAGTAAGGATTTGGGAGTGTGAAAAGAGAATCATTGAAGTTATGTTCATTTGATCTAGTTCACAAAATAAAGATCATAGACAAACATATTATGCATACTTGGTGTATGGCATTACTAGTGTTTAGAAAACATAGTGTGCATGCTTGGAGTATGGAACAACTATTGTTTTAAATTCAAGAATAAAAGTTGATAGCTGAAGCAGTATACAATGAATAATGTGTAATCATATGGTGATAAATAAAAGGTGTTTTATTTATATTCATAAGTTCTGAGACCATATTGGATTCAATTATTATTGTGTTTCACTTTGCATGTTTTGACTTCCCGAATAAACTAGGTTATTCTTCCAGGAATGACTACGTTATTCAAACCATCCACAGTCGGTCATATGTTGGAAGTAAATATGAATTAAGACTGTCATGGGTTGGCTTGTAGAGGTCTAAGTTGTTGGACAAAGGGCTACAACACTCATGAGTGCTCATAAGTTCTGAGTATTGGATTCAACCCGCGCTCATTGGAATTACTTCATGGATTTTATCACGAGTGATCATGAGACGATAATATCTTATATTCTTCAAACCTAGAGATATGAGTTGTTACTATGAGTTGGTTGTACATTGATTGCACGAAACGCATTGGTAACCCGATGTTATAAAACGTGTCTTTGTGTATGATTCAACAAGTAGTAGAACAAGCCATATGAGTCGAAGTTTATCCATTCCTTTTACCTTCGGGATAAAAGCGATATCTGTGGGCCCCTCGATGATTTGATGATGACAAATGGAAGTGCTCGGCCGGGCCAGGATTGATTTGATTTGTTCAATTAGCCAGTCGTCATAAATCGGAAATCGGGAAACAACAAATGGACAGAGAGAATGATTAGAATCCATGTCTCAGTCCATATGATATCTAGAATGGAGGAATATATGATCCCTTATCTAATGGACAAGTCATTGACAAGATCAGAGTTCATCTACAAGGTCAGAATTCGACAGAAGCTTTTGAGAGCTACGATTGCCAGTTGGTTCCTGAAGTCATACGCAAAAATAGTTTTAGACTTATCCAAGTGGGAGACTGTTGGATTAATGTCTAAGTCCATAACTATAATTGGTAAGACTTGACCCGACCCGGCATGGTCCATTTGGGTTGCATGGCATCATGCACTTGGATAGACTATAATGAGAGAAATAAGACACTTATGGTTATTAATATATTATAAGTTCTAGTATATTAATAATA
Source organism: Lactuca saligna (assembly GCF_052625555.1). Lineage (NCBI taxonomy): Eukaryota > Viridiplantae > Streptophyta > Magnoliopsida > Asterales > Asteraceae > Lactuca > Lactuca saligna. The sequence goes on from NC_136420.1 coordinate 165,925,379, forward strand.
AGAATAATAAGATTATTTAATTAGTATTGATCAAGAATTAATCTAGGATTAATTAGGTGATCAAAAGAAGACTAATTAAATATATGGGTTGATTGTGTAAATCATCCATACTTGTATAGTGGGCTAATGCTCCATGGATTATCTAGTTGGGCCAAAACCCATATGATGCTCCTTGGATGCGCCATGGTGTATTTGAACCCATGGATCCAAGGAAATGGAAAGTCATGACAATTAGAGTTTACCCTAATTGTAACACTATATATAGATATTATTCTTGACCAAAATCGGCCACTAGATTATTCTAGAGAGGGCTAGCCGATTTTATGAAGTGTAGAATCCTTTCAAGTTATTCCAAGTGTATTTGGTGTTGTGTGAACCATTTGAGGTGTCACACTTGGGGCACTAGGCACTCAAGCTTCATGAAGACATTCTACATCAAAGAGGTATGTATTCTATCTTGTTATATTGATAGTTTTGTATGCTAGATTAGGATAATACCTTGGATGTTCATATTTGCATGTATAATAGAGAAAACATAGATCCAAGTTATTTAGGGTTGCATGTACACTTAGGAGTGTTAGAATGCTCAAAACCCAACAAATAGGTCACTAAGTGTGTCCAAGTCCTTACTTGACATCGAGCACCCAACGGGCACCTTCGTCGAATCCGCTTACATCAGGTGAGTTCATACCCCTGAATTAACCTTTTCAATGTTTTTACATGCTTTTAGGGGGGGGGGAATACAAGGTAAACATGTCATTTATCATATCAACCACATGTGATTGATAACCCGCATGCGCAAGGTTTCATTACACTGTTAACTGTTTTACCAAGAATGATACTATAAATGGTTTTCTAAAATGTCTTATTGTGTTCAAAGCTTTTCTCAACTTGCTTCTTGTGCTGTACCTATTATTTCAAACTTTGTTACAGCAGCATTTTAAACAAAGGTTTTCTCTATTTTATCAAGGTTACAATCAAAACCTGTTTATGAATGATTTTCTTAAAGAATAAAGGTTTTCCAAGGATTACATCAAAGTTTTCTTCCATGTTTTATACTCCTACTTTGTTAGATACTATTGCTTCGATTATACTTCTTCGTAGTTAATTCTACTACTTTGTTAACGTTTTTACTTCACGCTACGCGTTTACTTCACGATACGCTTTTAGTTCACGATACGCTTTTACTTCACGATACACTTATACTTCACAATTCACTTATACTTCACGATACGCTTATACCTCACGATACGCTTATACTTCACGATACGCTTATACTTCACGATTCACTTATAATTCATGATTCACTTATACTTCACGATATGCTTTTACTTCACGATACGATTTTACCTCATGATTCACTTATACTTCACGACATGCTTATACTTCACGATACGCTTATACTTCACGATTCAGTTATGCTTCACGGTACACTTATACTTCACGATTCACTTATACTTCACGATACGCTTATACTTCACGATTCACTTATACTTCACGATATGCTTATACTTCACGATAAACTTCTACTTCGTTGAACACTTAAACTTCGTTAAATGTATGCCTATGCTTGTATAGTTATATCAATAATGTTTAAAGGACTTAAGAAGGCTAGTTCGCCCTATTTCCTTTTCTTCGTTGAGATGTGGTCTGGTGGGATCGAATACCCGTCCGAAGGTTGTTTGATCATTAGTTATACATTATGTATACAATCATAGACATATAGGTTTACATCGATCAATTCAGTTGTGAGTCTCTATCATTTGTCTAGTATTCTACATCGGATCTCACTACACGAGATACATCTGCATTACACGGCCTTCTCCGTTGTCAGGATAGTAACCAGAGTCTCTTGTAGGGAGAGCGGGCATTTTGTGTATAGATCTGTACGGGATTGACACCCCCACACCCTGACTGCTAGGTACAGTCCCCGACCTACCAAGTCGAAAAGGGTGACATATTTCACATTATTACCGATGCTTGTAGGCCGTCAAGTTCTCTAGTGTCTATTAGTATGGTTGCGAGTATCTCGGGGTTACCTTATAATTCATGGCCTTAAGGTAACGGGTTTTTAACATTGTATTCACTGTATTTAGACCTTACTAGATGTATCATTCATTTGATACTGTCTGGGGTCTATGTTCACTGTATTTAGACCTTGCTAGATGTATCATTCATTTGATACTGCCTGGGGTCTGTGTTCACTGTTTTTAGACCTTGCTAGACGTATCTTTCATTTGATACTATCTGGGTCTGTGTTCACTGTTTTTAGACCTTGATAGACGTATCTTTCATTTGATATTGTCTGGGGTCTGTGTCTCCTCTAGTTAAACTGAGTCAGGTGCGTCGTTCATTCGATACTCCCCTAGAGCCTATGAAGTCTTTTGCCTTAGTCCGCAGTCTTCACTGGTGAGGCATATGTTATTTTCCCTGATATTCTCCTACTTTCTTTCAAAATCTATATCACATTTTGATAATGATAGTGTTAAGGAAATGACACTAAATACTTATGAACTCCCAGCATTTGTAAAAATGCTGATACTCGCTTTTCAAATAACTTGTATTCTCCGGTCAGCTTTAGACAGGTACATCCTAGGAGCTTTTGGTGAAGACAGTTTAGTACCAAGCTGCACCTATATTATTACTTGTATTACTTTGTTGATGTAATGTAATGTAAACCATGTAAAACTATTACTATTAATGCAATGGTTGTTGTACTTTAATTACTATACTACATATGTTGTGATACTTGACATGACATCATCCACCCCAGAACGTTTCCGCCATTCTGGTTTTGGGGTGTGATAGATTTGTATCATAGCATTGTTTATAGTGAGCTAAGTATATCAATTCATAAAAGATATACAACCTATAAATACATAGGGATAAAACACTCTGACCAAGAATTATACTTTAAAATATAATCATATTTTACCAAAGTATAAGAACATCCAGAATCTAAACACACGAACACAAGTATCACAAGGAGAACAAGAATAAAAGTCGTCGGATGTTGAGCATTATCGTCAAACATGGGCAGTTATGTAATCGTAAGCTGGAATAAATGTAACCTGATCAACTACATTTATTCGAGATGCGATGAACGTGTGCTTGGGACTGGTAGTGGTGTTGGAACAGGTGTGAAACTTACCAGCTAGGAATGCTAGAGGCAAACATAAAGTTTAAAATACTATAGGAGTATTTTGGAATACTAAAAGACTCACACTGATCCCAAAATCATATTCAGAAGATAAGAAACAAACAAGGAATTAAAAATACCATAGGGGTATTTAAGGATCCATAGATAACCTTGTGTGAAAAACTAAAAAGATCCTTATTGATATACCTACAACTACAGAGGATATATTCCCAAGGTTATATATAATACGGATCCCATATGCTAAGAATGTGTGGTTTCGCCCTACTTCCTTTTCCTTGTTGGGATGTGGATATAGAGTAGTATCACATATTCGAAGGCCTATCGGATCTAAGCTATATATGATTTGTATACCCTACGTAATCGTATCAGGACTCGATATGGATCGCCCAGTGAAATGTTAATAATCTCTTAAGATTCTTTAGACATTTCCATTCTCGCACGAACCCTGTCGAAAACTCTATCCACTTTAGTACTTGGCAGAAGAGATGATGCAGACCCAGAAGAGGTTCATTGAGAGGATTTCCAGTTAGGAAATAAATGAACCAAGATGAGACTATTGGAATCACTAAGTGCCTATATCTTTTAGGGACATGGTGGGAAATTTGTCTAAACTTGCAAGATTTCTAGTCATCCATCCTAAAGCGATGACACTCAGAGTCGGAATCAGAAGGAAGGCGGGGTATAGATTCAATATGTCCATACGAGGAGAGAACCCTAGGTAACTACCCGAAGGAAACCCATGCCAGTACTAGTCAAAAATACAAGGTAGACAGAAGGAGCCAGTACATGGAACCCGAGAAGTGTCTTTTCCTCGTGTTCGTCACGCTAATACACCCATAAAATAATACAATTTAGTGAGTTAGTGGTTACACTACTCACACTATGTGTTAGGTAAATTGCCATTTTCCGATGCCGGTAACGCGATTAGAGCGGATCCCCACCCCTCTATTGAGATTGTTTGGCCATAAGTCTTCATGAGCCTTTCTTCACGCGGTCTTCATTCCCAACTGTTCTCGAATCTTTTCATGCCAGAGAGTGAAACCTTTCCCAGTATAAATGTAACGTAGTAGGAATGATTCCCATCTTATAGCTTTTCCGATACTCACACTCCTACCTTGTACACGAGGACTACATCATAGGGATGTAGGTCGACACTAAAACAAACAATACCTGAGGCACGGGAGAAATTTATGCCAAATACAGTAAGGACAAATATGTCCAGGGTTAACCATCGTCTCTCATCTACTTGAGTTGCTTTTCGTCTAAGGAAAAACCATGCCTCTGAGCAAACGTAACCAATCCACTAGCAAGAAACCTACTCTCCTACTCGATGAAGCTATGTTCCAGACTGTAGTCTCGGCAGTCGTTGCAGCTGTCAGGGCTCAGCTGAATGCTAACAACGCCAATGTTAGTAAGAGCCCTATCGGGAATTCTGATCCTAGCCACAGACAACAGCAACCCTCAACCGCATACCCAACCACCCAAGGACCTCAGCCAACTTTACTAAAGAGAAGGTTCTAGAACGGGGAGGGAAGTACCTCAGCTCAAGGTCCTTCCGAAGGGCAATGAGCTGAGGCAGTCAATACCTCTATCAATGCTTCCCTCCCAACTTCAAGAAGACCATACCTAGGAAACCTTCCCAGCTGTAGCAAGTACGGTTACCACCATCGTGATAGCTGTCGAGAACTCTTTTGTGCTAGGTGCAATATGAAGAGCCATACTGCTCGCGTCTGCAAAATCCTATTTGAGTTTATTACATCAACCACCAATGTGGCAGACAACCTAGTTTACCGCCTATGTGGTAAGGATGGACATTTCAAGAAGAACTATCCAAACTGAAGGAAACAACAAAGACTTAAGAGGATTCTGACTCTAATGCTTAGGGAGAAGCATCAAGGAACCTGGTAAATTTTGGTACGTCTCTCGATCTCAGATAACTAACCGAAAACATAAAAAGGCTAATTCTAAATGTAAATACTTCCCTGTTAAGGCGAAAGTCATAGCACTGTTATAAAATTTAAAAAAAAATCATCAGCTGAAACTATAGTGGCTAAACATATACGTTACGACCATGTATAATTGACATGGATAGACCTAGAGTGAGTGAAGGCCGCCTCATTTCCTGTTCCTCGTTTGGTTGTGGATTTAAAGTGGAGCCGCTCAGTCAGCAGTCCTCCCCACCTTAATTAAACCTGACTAGTATGTGTTAGGCGATTATAGAAATGCCTCGTGAGAATCCATTCATGAAGAGGTACTCTATTCAGAAACATTCAGGACTCTCTATAGTTCCGCATCAACTCTATCGGTCCAAGTATCCGCGATAGTGATACACGGGACAAAACCCAAGATGCCAAGAACTGGTGTGCCCGTTCGACACATGACTCTAATGACTCTCATTCTATATCATGTCCAAGTATGCCAACTTCGACGCCTCTATCAATCATGGTTCAACTTCATGAAACCATGTGTAACTCCTTAGTGCTATGTAAAAAGAACTTTCTCCATGGCCATTTCGGCAAACAAAGGTTCTTCGGAACCTAAGCAAAATAAAAATAATAAAGACTAATGCGATCCGTCAGTCGTCAGTCTTATTTCAAACCTCCCTAAGTACCCCAGGAGAAGAGTACCGCGCATTGTTAACCAACCCTTCTTAGACAGATAGAAACCGAAGCGAAAGACACTGCAGGCATTCCAAAAGACGATAACCACCCGAAGCATACCTCATAGATTTCCCAGAAATACTCTTCGCGCCTCACAATCAGGTTCGTGAGTTGAGAGGATAGAACTCATGAGACTGACCACTATAATCGAGTATGAGCCCTACTGCGAACCTCATAGTAAGACCATTCATCCTGTTCCATAGAATAGGAACTAGAGTCAAGAGAACCCATGCGGGTTGAGCTACTATAATGACCACAAATCCGAAGATTGTTGTCACCCCTGTTAAGCCAACATAGTAGCTAACACCCTGAGTTGATAAAGAAATCTGAGTCGTAAGAGTCAAGGACACTGACTACGACCATCCATTCACGCTTTATCCCACAAATTAAGCATCTCAATGGATATCATGGAAATCCAAAAACTGAGAAAGGTTAAACCCTGAGAAGAGTGGATGAAGAGATTAAAGTTACGAATGATGGGAACCTGTACTCACTAGATTTGATCTAGACTGAGAAAACTCAGAACCTTTGGAAGAGTAGTTGCATAAGGTGTTCGCACTACTCAGGCACTTCGTACACCCCGTTATAGACGACTAGTTCCTAGGATCCTCTGCCCTCTCACATGGAGAAAGTCACCTCCGCCTTGTAGGCGATAGACTGCATTCTCCGAAGCGAACACTAGAATACCAAGAACCATAAGATAACCTTCGCAGCCAAGAATACTTGATGAAAGTGCGAATGTAGTTGTGTTAAGCCTTATAACCCATATCCTGAAGAGGTTATAGACTTGACACCAATCTAGGTGTTAGTCAATGGGTTATACAGGAGCAACCGTTTTCCTCGCTAAAATAAACCAAAATCTTAGAGATTCATTGGACTACTAGGTGTTCCACGAATACTATCTCACGCAGAAATAGTAGAACCACCTCCTAAAATAGTCCAACACTTGTCTGGAGAGACCCTATCTCCCCGACCCTAAAGGTTTCTGTTAGGAATATCTCAAGATTCATTAGTGCAGGTTCATTTTGCACAGGATTGAGATAGCCACTCTACAACAAAAAGATACTGTAGACACATAACCCATCGGATGATCAAGAAAGTCTCTAAAAGCCAATTGATAGGAAACACGAAACTAAGGACAACCCGAGCTTCCTAAGAACCAACCTGAAGGGCTACACTTCCAGTATGAGAGAGAAAGTTAGGAACTTCGGAATGGCGATCACGCTTGATGATCTTGCCATAGAAGTACACTATGTTCTAAGTACTGAAAAGCTCTACCCTTCCGAGAGATTGGTCTAACCCTCAGCAGACCACTACTACTTTCGGATATTCCACAAACCTCATCCTAGATCGATCCACTTCTTATACTAGATAAGTGCTTGCCCGATGTCACTCTTTGTATCCCACACATCTTGATATAAACCACTAAGAATCCTAACTTCGTAGACATACCTAGAGGAAATCGCTAACAACACGAGACGGAATCCGCATCCCATAGGTGAAGGTTTGTTGGAATAACAGACACAGGCTAGAGATCACTTGGGAGTGCAAGGCAAACCGAATAGGAAGTACCCTCCCGCTTTAGTCGATCATTCATACCTACTTCCTTGCCTAAACCTGAATTTCGAGACGAAATTCCCTCTAACGGGGGGATGATGTGACAACACGAAATTTATTCCGTCATTTTTAACCCATTTTTCCGTTAATAAGCTTCATTTAATTTAACTGTCCGTTAACTTTTGGACTGCTTAATTTATGTGGGACTTTTATAATGATTTGGTAAGGGTTGAAACAAATTAGAAACACCCTCACTAATCCCTTGAAAAGTTCTAGTTTCAACCAAGTCGAAATACGACCACTAAATCGGGTGCGACCAAAAGCCCCGTTTAACAGCAGTATCGGGTAGATTTCCACTGAGCCTCAACTCAAGCCCCTATATAAGGGAGAGTAAACTTCATTCCCACCCATTTTACTCTCTCTATACACTCTCTCTCTCTACAACTTAATTTCGAGCCAAAAATCGTCCGTTTCGAGCCCCAAACTAGAAAGGAATCTACCCTAACTTGTTGTATAGCTTAACTAACATGCAAATTTGTGTTTAAAACATGAATTAGGGGCCAATACATGTGTTTATCGCCCATGAACAATCTTGGACCGTGAACACCCCTAAATGGGGTTTTTAAGCCCCAAAACCCCTCCAAATTGCCCCTAAGGATTAGATATGACTTGTAGGCTTACACACTCAGACTTAGAACACCTTGAAATGAGTTTTTGGAGAGTAAAGATGAGTTTACTGCCCAATAACATGCTTGGGCCATAAACTCCTCTTCATGGGGACTAAACTCAATTCTATGTGTTAGAAATGCCCACAAACACTTCCTATGGCTTTGGAAAAATGTCTAGAAGCAATCCCGTTGATGTAAAGGCATTAAACTTCAATAAATTTAAGGACATGGTAGTTTACAGCCATAAACCCCCCTAGGAAAGCTCCATGGGCCGTAAAAACCTAGAAAATGCTCAAATGGTGCCCTAAACTCCCCATTTGACTTAGAAAAATGCATAGGATTTTATACTCTATCATTTAAGCCCTTAAAACACCAAAGGAATATGTACATATGAGTTTACGGCCATAAACTCCTTGTTTAGGGCCGTAAACTCCTATTTGGTCCATTTAGATGCCTTAAATCCACTCATGTGCCTTATATTTGGACCTAGCATAAATCTACAAATGATTTGAGACATTTAGGCATCCAAGAACACCCTCACCGGGAGTTTACGGCCATAAACTCATGGGGAGTTAGTACCATGGCCGTGAACTGTATATAGAGTTTACTCTCGAAGAGTAAACTCCCTATCTAAGCCATACACACCCTTAGATGTTACACAGGACACTCCAAACACTTAATCAAAGTGTTTTCCGCACTTTAGGATGCGTATACTTGTTTAATTAGTATTATATGTACTAATTGTATGTAAACATATGTGATCATATGTTAATAGGTCACTAAGTGTGTCCAAGTCCTTACTTGACACCAAGCACCCAACCGGCACCTTTGTCGGATGAGTTCATACCCCTAAATTAACCTTTTAAATGTTTTTACATGCTTTTACGGGGGAGGGGGGGGGAATAAAAGTTAAACATGCCAGTTATCATATCAATCACATGTGATTGACAACCCGCATGCACAAGGTTTCATTACACTGTTAACTGTTTTACCAAGAATGATACCGTAAATGGTTTTCTAAAATGTCTTATTGTGTTCAAAGCTTTTCTCAAATTGCTTCTTGTGCTGTACCTATTATTTGAAACTCTGTTACAGCAGCATTTTAAACAAAGGTTTTCTCTATTTTATCATGGTTACAATCAAAACCTATTTATGAATGATTTTCTTAAAGAATAAAGGTTTTCCAAAGATTTCATCAAAGTTTTCTTCCATGTTTTATATTGCTACTTTGTTAGATACTACTGCTTCGATTATACTTCTTCGTAGTTAATGCTACTACTTTGTTAATGTTTTTACTTCACAATACGCGTTTACTTCACGATACGCTTTTACTTCACAATACGCTTTTACTTCTCGATACACTTATACTTCACGATTCGCTTATACTTCACGATACGCTTATACTTCACGATACGCTTATACTTCACGATTCACTTATAATTCATGATTCAGTTATACTTCACGATACGATTTTACTTCACGATAAGATTTTACTTCATGATTCACTTATACTTCACGACATGCTTATACTTCACGATACGCTTATACTTCACGATTCAGTTATGCTTCACGATACACTTATACTTCACGATTCACTTATACTTCACGATACGCTTATACTTCACGATTCACTTATACTTCACGATACGCTTATACTTCACGATACACTTCTACTTCGTTAAACACTTAAACTTTGTTAAATGTATGCCTAAGCTTGTATAGTTATATAAATAATGTTTAAAGGACTTCGGAAGGCTAGTTCACCCTATTTCGTTTTCTTCGTTGAGATGTGGTCTAGTGGGATCGAATACCCGTCCGAAGGTCGTTTGATCATTAGTTATACATTATGTATACAATCATAGACATATAGGTTTACATCGGTAAGTTCAGTTGTGAGTCTCTATCATTAGTCCAATATTTTACATCAGATCTCACTACACGAGATACATCTTCATTACACGACCTTCTCCGTTGTCAGGATAGTAACCAGAGTCTCTTGTAGGGAGAGCGGGCATTTTGTGTATAGATCTGTACGGGATTGACACCCCCACACCCTGACTGCTAGGTACAGTCCCCGACCTACCAAGCCGAAAAGGGTGACATATGTCACATTATTACCGATGCTTGTAGGGCGTCAAGTTCTCTAGTGTCTATTAGTATGGTTGCGAGTATCTCGGGGTTACCTTATAATTCATGGCCTTAAGGTAACGGGTTTTTAACATTGTATTCACTGTATTTAGACCTTACTAGATGTATCATTCATTTGATACTGTCTGGGGTCTGTGTTCACTGTATTTAGACCTTGCTAGATGTATCATTCATTTGATACTGCCTGGGGTCTGTGTTCACTGTTTTTAGACCTTGCTAGACGTATCTTTCATTTGATACTATCTGGGTCTGTGTTCACTATTTTTAGACCTTGATAGACGTATCTTTCATTTGATACTGTCTGGGGTCTGTGTCTCCTCTAGTTAGACTGAGTCAGGTGCGTCGTTCATTCGATACTCCCCTAGAGCCTATGAATTCTCTTGCCGTAGTCCACAGTTTTCACTGTTGAGGCATATGTTATTTTCCCTGATATTCTCCTACTTTCTTTCAAAATCTATATCACATTTTGATAATGATATTGTTAAGGAAAAATTACTTTTTACCACATAACTCTGTCCAGTCTTGGTAGAAGACTGCTTTTAATTAGAAAATATAGGATTTTCTGGAAAGGACTCTAATTCACTGTATACTTTAAAACTACTACTTATATAAAGTTATTTGAATGAAATGACACTAAATACTTATGAACTCACCAGAATTTGTAAAAGTGTTGATACTCGCTTTTCAAATAACTTGTATTCTCAGGTTAGCTTTAGACAGGTACATTCCAGGAGCTTTTGGTGAAGACAGTTTAGTACCAAGTTGCACCTATATTATTACTTGTATTACTTTGTTGATGTAATGTAATGTAAACCATGTAAAACTATTACTACTAATGCAATGGTTGTTGTACTTTGATTACTATACTACACATGTGTTCACCGTCCTTATGCTAAAGAGAAAATTGTCAAATTAACTGCCAAAATTGATGCATTAAAAGCTAAATTTAATGATGTTGAATTTAACTTTAAGAAATTTAGTGTGTCAAGTGAGAAAGTTTAGTCTACGATTTAAAAATAATTAAACTGGAATGAAAAACAAGGTACGGGTCTAGGGTATCGTAATGATCCACCTCTTTTCAATGATAACTATATTCCACCCCTTGAAACCAAATAGATAGAGATACCTGCACAGTATGGTCAGCCCCCAGTAACTGCCTTAATCTAGACTAAACAATATGGCCCAACTGATAGTATTAATGTGAATGATTCTAATGCTTTCTTCATGTGATGATAAACTAACAGTCCAAGATGGGTTCGAGCAGAATAAAAATAATTCTAGTTATGCTAAAAATGCTTCAAAAACCTGTGTTGATAATAATCTCACCGTTGAAAAATTCAATCCATAAAAATTTGTTAAACAATTTAATAAATATGCTTGTGCTTCTAGATGTTCTTTGAAACAAACTTCATTTGGACAAGGACCAAGTCACAATCATATTTATTTGAAAAGACAAACATGTTTTAATTGTGGGACTGTCGGTCACACTGCTAGAAAGTCTCACATTGTTCATATGTTCCCTACTATAAACAAGGTTAGCAAAACATGCCATGAGGGAGATCTTCCTCAAGAAATCCTTCGAGGTTACATTCAAGAAGTGGTGATTGGAATGCTAAAAGGCCAAGATTCAAACTCCCAAGGTCATAAAGGGCATATCGGACAAGAAGCCTAATTTGAGAAATAGTTCAGTCAAAACAAGATCGGTAAGGTCAATGTCATCTCAACAATTGGTCTCAAGCTCTAAAAAAAGTGCTAAAACATCCATAAAATTAAACAGGAAAATGGTTAAACCCGACTACAGATTGGTATCAAAAGTTTCAACTCCTAAATCACCTAGAAGTTCTAACACCTCTTCTTTTTATGTGTTTTATCAACAGGATATGACTTGGGAAAGAGTATCATGCATTGATGGCAAAGGCCAACCCAATTACAAAATAGACTAGGTTCCTAAAAACAATTGATCCCGCACTCTATGCCGAAGTAGCTATGGAGGAATAGCATCAGACTTCGGTATGTTGATACTGGTTGTTTAAGGCACATGACTGGGGACATCTCTCTTATGCGTATTATTAAGAATTTCAATGGAGAGCATGTGTCCTTTGCGAGAAAAGGGAGAAAGAAAAGCTCACACAAGTAGGAATCATATTTAACGGCATGATGAATTTTGAATATGTCAACTTCGTTTCGGAATTGAAACACAGCTAAGCCTTAATATGTTGTTGCTTCTGTTTGTTGCTCTCATGTCATCTGGATGCAACCTCAGTTGCTGAATTATGGTTTAAATTTTCATGATACTCCTAAGTTTTTCTTAAATTGATTCGTTTTTACAGGCTAAAAGTTTTTTGTTTTTTACATTTTGTATTTTATTTTTGTTTTTGTTAAATTTATTCATTTTTGCTCTATGCCCAAATTTAGGGGAGAACTAAAGCCTAACAAAAATCATAAAATTCAAAAATTCCAAAAATATGTTTATTTATGTTTTAATTTTTTTTTTGGAAAAGAAAAATCAAAAAATATTTTTATTGCTTTTGAGCGTATTTTAACTTTCTCTTATTTCTTAGTTATTTGTATTTTTTATCTCAAAAAAATTCATTTATCTTAAAATTAGAATTCAAAAGAAGGAGAGACTCTGGGAGATTGTGTCGGAATTTTCTATGCTAAAAGTGATCTTGAAAGGAATTGACGGAATTACACTTCACACTACTTTCACAAGAAATAGAAGGCATGAAACCGTACAAATTGTCAGTTAGGAAGTTTCTCTCTAAGAACTGTCGTATTCTTGTAATTGAAGGCATGAAACTATACAAACTGTCAGTTAGGTGATATTTGTTTAAGAACTATCGTACTTAAAGAATTGAAAGTTTTAAATAGTAAGATCATCAAAATTAGTCAGTGTTAGTTATCTTTACCTAAGAACTATCATGGCACCGGGGTGATTCACCCAACAGAGAAATATATATCGCTGAACATCCCGCCCAGGGTCTTAACATTTTGTGTGTCATGCAAAATTGTAGAGACCCAGATGTATTCTCAGATATGTTATCCGTAGGTAAGGAATTAACGATTATTGGCACTAGGGTGATGCACCTTGCAAGGCACGATTATCGTTGAATGTCCCACCAAAGGGCCTTGACCTCGTATCAGGTTAAAACTATGGAAATATGACTTCAGATATTTTTGTCACATGATAGTTTGGTGAGTTATTCCTATTCACTTTTACTGTCACTTGAATGGTACAGTCAACTGAGATTCAGAAACCATTGCACGTATCACCAAGGGCCAAGTTAACTTGTTAACTTGAAAAACTGTACTGAGATCTTTAATCAAGGATATGCAGGGGCTAATATTAAAAATAGCCATGAATATTTATGTAATACTCAACAAATAACAGTGTGTTCCTCCGTCTATACACATATACTGCGAGTAGTCTCCATCTGAGCCAAGGGGGTGTACTTGAACAAAGTTGGTGAAAAGAGTTTTTATGCCTCTGTGATTCACAGGGACTTTTTAGTCATGGTTACTTTTCAAGACGCATCTGTGATTGACAAAGAATTTTCATTCGAAGGAACAAGAAGTGAGGATTATCTTTCAAAACACAACCTTTTAACCCCATAATCAAGGTGAAGTTGTATTTGAAGTTATGTGTCGAATTGCATTGAATCCTCCTCAATCAATTTGTTGCTATCTATGAACTTGCTAAAGTGATATAGAAGAATCGGTCTCTCAATTATTATCTCTTTTCAAAGCTAAAAGTGTTCATGTTCAAAAAGCCTCTATACCCAATGTGCATTCAAAGTCAAATTTTAAAGGAAGTCCAACTGTTCAAGATAAAGTCATTCATGTAAAAATTCATATGTTCATCTTGAAGTGGTGAAGAAAATGAAGATATAACTGAAAGTCAAGAAAAAATAGAAGATTGAAAAGAAAAGAAAGCTATAAACCAAGGGAAGATTGTTAGGACTTGATTTATGGTTTATGCTTTACTTTTGATGAATTTTAGGGTTCTTGGTCTAGGACCAAAAACACCATGTTTATCGTGATGTTTTCACCGAAATCCTCATATGATTTGGTAGGGCTTTTTTTCATTGAGTTATTAGGTTGGGCCTTTGTAATTAGGTCTAGGTCTATATATTATTGTTTCAGCCATGTAAAGATTTGGTCATTCTAAGAAGTTGAGATCGAGTTTATAGAGAAAGGGAGAACCGAGAGCAATTTAGAATCTTATGTAATAGACTATTATCAACATAGTGTACATTGATGAATGACAACTGTGTTCTTAGTTTATAATAACTATTTTTTGGTTAATCATTAGATTGGGATTCCACACCAAATCTATTGATTTCGATTGATACTATATATCAGTTTTTACAGTTATACAAAAAGCGGTTATGAAGCAAATTATAGACTGGAGGTTATGAACACCCCTACTGCCACCTCTACTTCTGTTGATACGAATGGATTTTCGGTTCTAGGTGTGAAAGGTTCATCATCAATCGTGAAAACTACTATTCTATCCACAGAAACGAAGGAGGTCAACTTATCGAAAGTTCAACGTTTTAAATGTCAAGGCTTAGAAGATTATTAGTTAATTTGTGCAAACAAAAGAGTGGTAACATTGACTGATCCTATTAAAGTTCAAGTTGAGTTACTTGTGGAAGAAGAAAGAATTAATAATACTTTTGAAGAAGCGTGTAAAGGAGAAGAAGAAGATGAATATGAAAGGTGTGTAGCGCCAAAATGTGATATAATTTTGGTTCTAAAATTATTGCAAACAAAGGTGGCTCAAGGTGATAGCGATAAAAAAAACCAACTATTTCATACGAAGTGTCACGTGAAGCACAAGTTGTGTGGCTTAATTATTGATGGTGGGAGTTGTGCGAACGTTGATTCTACTAAGATGGTTGCAAAGTTGGGTTTAGCAACATTTGATCATCCTAAGTGATATGCACTTCATTGGCTACATGATTCGGGAAAAGTGATGGTATCAAAGCAGGTTAAGATTGGTATAGTGATGGGATCATATGAAGATGAATTCTTGTGTGATGTGATTCCAATGGACACATGTCACATACTTTTAGGATGTCCATGGAATTTTGATATCGATGTGATACATAGGGGATGAAGCAATGGATATGAGCTAAAGCATAATGGTAAAAAAATTGTGTTATCGCCTATGTCTTCTATTGAAGTGGGATCGATGTTTAGAAAACAAACCAAGAAACAAAACCTTGCCATGGGGAAGTGGAAGAAGATTCTATGACTAAGAAGGTGAAGGAGATTGCAAAAGAATAAGATTCTATGAAAGGTGTGATCGAAGTTACAACGATGACCATAGACTACTTTGAAGGTGATAAGACAAAGAACGAAAAGAAGCATGTGAAAGTTGATTCTCAAACATTGCTTAAAACTACTGTTCAATCTGATGTTTGTTCGATGCTAAAAGTTTTTGAAGAAGTTTTAAGTCCAACTGTGGTTTTTAAGAGTGATCCTATTAAGATTAAATCCATTAATTCTTCGTTTAATGTTGTATTTGGTGTTAGAAATGATTTGGACTTGGAAAAAAAGAGTGTTGATTTGTCGAAAGGTGTGATTGAGGTTTTTCTTCATCACATCGAATTGAGGAAAATTCCTTCCAAAAAGGGAGGGAGTGATGCGAATGGGAAAGGAGATTTAGCTGATGGATGTAAAGAGGAAAATATATGCGAAAGCAGTATTGGATGCAAAAGTAGAATCGGTTGCAAAAAGGGACGTTGTAATGGGATGTGATCATATGCGATCGATTGTAGTCCATCGTGGTCTAAAGTTTTTGGATGCGAAGGAAAACTATTTCAGAACATGACTAGTAGTGAACCACTTCCGAATGAGTGTGAATCTCAGTACCTTGGATGCGAACCTCGAAATTTTAAGGGCTTTTTGCATGGAGCTTGCATGGTGGTGGATCTCAATTAAAGCTGGAAAATTTTAGAGATATTCTTGGAGTTATTTTCCATCTTTATTTGATAGTCTTTTTTTATATAATAATTCCCTTTTATCTATTAGTTTCCTTTTATTTTGTGAGCATTGTAAGACTATAAGTAGTCCTTTACGTCAAACCTTTTTGGGTAGTTGAATGAAACTGAATTTGAAGAACGTTGTTCTTTTGAGATGTGTACTCGCCCAGTTGTCAAGTCTAAGACGTGTATTCTACTTTGATACAAATTAAAAATCAATAGGTTTTGATTTTTTTGTAACACCGAAATTTTCAAAACAAAATTTTCATTTAAATTAGTTTATCTCTTTAACACTTTTCATAAAAATCTCCTTTTTGTTTTAATTACAATACATGATTCTTATGTTCAATCACTTAATAAACCAGGATCCTCAAAATAAACTTTTCCTATGGTGTGTACAATCGATCCGGTGCCGTCCCGTGATCCTGAGAAAACCTGAAACACATAACACAAAACACTGTAAGCACGAAGCTTAGTGAGTTCCCCAAAATACCAAACATATCACATACTAGCCACTCGAGGCTATAACTCTGCGGGCCCTTGGGCCCTAACTCTATGGACCCTCTGGTCCTAGCTCTGTGAACCACCCGGTTCTAACTCTGATATACTCTGATATAGACACAACATAAATCACATAGAAATAATGTAGTGAAACACATCACATAGATAGCATATAATAACTCTATAACATAACTCTAATCACCTACTCAAGGTAAAGTATAGGGAGAAGACTCACCTCGGATATCTCGGTAAATCTCTGACTCGGTAGAAATATGGTCTAGCCTCCGCCTGATCACATAAGGTAAATACTCCCATAAATATAACTCTCAAGACTAGACTCAACTCTCTCTTGGCATCCTCAGAAGGGTAAAAGACCATTTTACCACTCTCTTGGCTCAACGGCCCCATTGTTGACCAAACACTAAAAGTCAACAAAAGTCAACGGTCAAACTTTGACCCAACTCATCAAGTGCACTTGGGCGACTCGGCGAGTCTACATGTGTCCACTATCTCTCTAGTGTCGCTTGGCACATCGAGACTTTCCCCTTGCTCGACAAGCTACACCTGGCATGAATCGTGGGGCCACCCCGAGTCAACTCGCTGAGTCTCAAGATTGACTCAGCGAGTTCCACCTAGAACTCGAGTCCTCTATCCCCCCTCTTACTCACTAAGTAATTTCCCTAACTCGGCAAGTTACTTACTGAGTGACTTAAGGGAAACCCTATCCCTACTCGCCGAGTCAGCCCTTGGACTCTACAAGTTCATGCCATGCATAAACTTAATTGGCCTCTTGATGTCAGATCTGTTCCTTTGATCCGTAGATCTGACCTTCCCAAGCCTAATAATCACGTAAAGATCGGAGCTTGACACTCATGTGACATCTAGGAGGTTTCACTTGGTGATTTAGCCCCAAAAACAACAACCTACACTCATTACCTCCATAGATCAACATAAAGCAAGCTGGAATAAGCTCTTTAGACCACTATGGATCCAGATTTGAAGTCTCAATATGAATAAGGGCCAGATTCTCACAATTCATTGCAATAAGGACATAAAAACTCTACATCTATGGATTCCTTCAACAAAACAGATAAAGGGGCGATATAATACCTCAAAGATGAAGTTTTTTTTCTATAAATCGCCAGATGCACAACCTCCTTGGTCTCCTCTAAGCTAGAATCACCTTCTTCTTGCAAGAATCAACCACAAAGATCAAGAAATGGCTCCTTTCTTCTCACAAACGCTCTAGCTCTTTTAGGGTTTCTCTCTGGGGTTTGGTAGCCGCAAACAACGGCCCTAAGGGCCTTTAAATAGGTCCCAAACTCGGTAAATTAGGGTTTCATAAAACAGCGCGGGCTCGCCGAGTCCACTCATAAACTCGCCGAGTCTGGTCATTAATCCGGATGAGAATTCGCGACCCTACTCAGCGAGTCTAAGCACCAACTCGCCTAGTCCCTCCACAAACTCCAAAATAAATGTATCAAATAATATACCTAAGAATCCAGATGTTACAATTCGCCACCACTAGAATCAGACTTCGTCCTCGAAGTCTCACTCTGTAAACAACTCTGGATGCTGCTCATGCATCACTCGCTCCGACTCGTAAGTCAACTCTGACCCTTTCCGATGCTGCCACTGGACCTGTACCAAAGGCACTTCCTTTTTCCTCAGAACCTTGATATTCCGATCCCTAATCGCCACCGGTCTCTCAACATAGTTCAGGCTAGCATCCACCAGAATATCCTCTAATGGTACCACTGCCGACTCATCGGCTATACACTTTCTCAGCTGCGACACGTGGAAGGTGTCATGTATCTGACCCAACTCTGCAGGTAGCTCCAAATGGTAGGCTGCCCTGCCTACTCTTGCGATCACCATGAAAGTTCCAATATATCAGGGCCCCAACATGCCCCTCTTCCTGGATCGGATCACTCCTTTCCAAGGAGAGACCTTCAGGAACACGAAATCGCCAACCTAAAATTCGAACTCGGACCAGTGCCTGTCCGCATAACTCTTGTGGTGACTCTGAGCGGTCAACAATCTCTGTCTGACCTGTTGAATCTGCTTGGTTGTCTGAAGTGCAATCTCTATACTACCCATAACACATTGCCCTACCTCTCCCCAACAATTTGGGTTCCGACACCTCCTCCCATACAACATCTCAACGGGTGGCATACCGATGCTCGAATGATGGCTGTTGCTATAGGAAAACTCATAGAACCTCAACCCCATAGTTGAACATCCATGGTTACCTATGACATGATTCATAATGTCTCACTAACTTCCTTCTCGTATCAACTATCTCGGCCCAATGACACATAAGTCACAAAATTCTCTTTACCTCATACGAAAACTACACTCCAACCGAAGATCGACTCAACCCTGACCTCTGATGTCTGTTGCGTATATCTCATGTGCCTCTCGTCGTATCTCCCGTACCCGATTACTGACCTATACAGGTTTTAGATATCGGACGACAACAATACTCTCATCCAAGAATTCACCTCAAAATTCCAAAATTTCATCTCGTTTACCCATGCACCATCAATGCCAAACTCAACTCGAGAGTTTGGTCCGACCCAAAGTTGGAACCTCGCTACCCAATAAGATACTCTTCTCATGACTCGGCCTGCGCCCCGTGCAATACTACTTTTCCAACTTCCTCATGTTGCGACAATCACAACTCAAAACAAAATATAATAATTCCCGATAGAGAGGGAGAACCCAGTCTCACCCGTGGTTCAACCACGAGGCTCCAAAAACACAATACTAGGGCTACTCAAGCCTAAAACTCTTTTGCATCATACACTGATCGGAGAACACCCCATCATCACACTCTCTTGCCGTCTAGTGAGAACTATGACTCCCCGCAACATCACGAAAACCTCTGACTAGTGAGTACTACGGCTCCCTGTAGCACCACAACACCAACTGACTAGTGAGTACTACGGCTTCCCGCAGTACCACGGCTCCCTCTCTCTAACTTGTGAGTACTACGGCTCCCCATAGTACCACGACTCCTTCTATTTGACTTTTGAGTACTACGGCTCCTCGTACCATCATAACACCCTCTAACTAGTGAATACTACGGCTCCCCGTAGCTTCACCCCATACTCTCAATCTCATCACAACGCCACACTACGTCCACCAACCCATGCTCTGTAGACTATCATAGATAGCTACACACCCTTGTCCCATAGGTGAATCATAGACTCTGGCGGTAACCGCTATAACAAAATACCTACCTCTACGGAGATCCACTTTCTTAATTAATCATTCTTGATGCCAATACCCGAAGGGCTCCCACTGGAACTGTAGATACGTGATACACCACTAGTCGTCTAAAACTCAATATTCCAAATAACTCCGAAATCGGAACATTATACCCGGGTATTACGGAACACCATTACAGAACATCACAATGTCCTGCCTCAACCACTGATCTCCTACTCCCATCACCATATAGATACAACAATACATTTCCTCTAAACCCCATAAATAATTCTTCATTTACGCAAGGCGCAACTTCAGTGTATCCGAACACTCAATTGGAATACAAATAAAGCCCTAAGGCTTCAGAACACGCTGATGATCCTCTGAAACCCTTTCCCCTACCACTCAAAATCCAAGCAAAAATACACATACCGGTCCGGGAGTTGGCTGCTCGATAATCTTCTATCCATACTTCGACCCAGAAGTCCTCAAGTGCCCATATCATCATTACGAGCCTACCACTCGAAATGGCCCTGACCACCACCAGATTCCTGACCATCAGCCACATGCCGTGGAGACACTCATCCTTTCTCAAACACGCACCATATGCATTATCTTGCTCTGCACGTCTCCTTGATCACCAATGACCCTAGTCTCATGAATTCGAGCCGCAGGTCTCTGTATCTAACCCCTAACTGCTCTTTCACAAATCTCCGGTTTCCCGAATAAAATACCCGTTTCTCCCCCACTTAGGGTTCGAACCATCACCAACTGACGCATCAACAATCTACCCGCAAACGGTTTCGATCAGAAACATCACATCTTCTCTTGGAAGGTGCCACACAACGCCCAATGATCTCCCCACGTAGGGATCAAGAAACCTCAAATACCCTAAATCTCTGATGAAATCCTCAGGAATTTCTCATCACGACTGCCCCTAGCCTCCAGAGCCTCATACCATCCTAATACTGAACATCTCAACTATCCAATACTATCACTAACTCTTAGACTGAACAGCAAATCATCAAACTCCTCACCCTCAACTTCTCAACCCCCGTTCCAACACATGAATCATCACGAGAATAGGGACTGCACTACCATACTCAATACCCATCATAGACAAAATAGCCACCACTATGATATACTCGTTTGGATTACCTGCTGATACCACTAACACACGCCCTATTATACCCAATTAGGCTGTAATGTGGTCCTTGACCATCTCAGTCCCCACTGACTACCTGCTCATGGTAGATCATTTCCTCACGGCAGACTTGCTACCTGCTATACTGGTGGAAAAATCGACATCAATGTCAACATGTAGGGTTTACTCCTGAATCTAGAACTGAAATCTCATGTTTCTCTTGTTTCCCACAAGAAACAAAAATAACATCCATCAGGTCACAGAAGGTGACATCTCCTCCATCGAATGATTGCTCACTCAGACCGCAATCCCCCATAAATTCCTTCTCTACTAATCCCTGAGTCTTGTGACTACATCTTACATCATACCAATAATACTCTGAAATGCTCTCGAGCTCCCTCTCAAGGGATGCCTCTTCGGACACAATCATTGCCCTTAGGCCTAAAACCCCATCGCGTCCAAACTCCACCAATCAATCCTGATCGGACAACCGGAGAATTACAAGCATCATTTGCTAAGAACCATGGTACACATACCATGACATCTATCCTCAATCAGCTACAATATATGGTACTCGAACTATAACATCACCTCCTCAATCTGCTAAGATGCGTGGTACTCGAACCATGGCATCACTTCCCAATCTGCTCCAGTGTATGGTACTTGAACCATAACATCACTCCTCAATCTGCTACGATGTATGGTACTCGAACTATAACATCACTCCTCAATCGGCTCCGATGTATGCTACTCGAACCATAACATCACTCCTCAGTTTGCTCCGATGTATGCTACTCGAACCATAACATCACTCCTCAATCTGCTCTGATGTATGGTACTCGAACCATAACATCACTCCTAAGTCTGCTCCTTAGAACCATCAGAATACTCCCCATATCGAGTATGGGTCCTCTGCTTTCGGTAGTAAATACTCTCATAAATATAACTCTTGAGACTAGACTCAAATCTCTCTTGACATCCTTAGAAGGGTAAAAGACCATTTTACCCCTCTCTTGGCTCAACGGCGCCATTGTTGACCAAACCCTAAAAGTCAACGGTCAAACTTTGACCTGACTCGTCGAGTTCACTTGGGCGACTCAGCGAGTCTACACCTATCCACTATCTCTCTAGTCTCGCTTGGCATATCGAGTCTTTCCCCTTGCTCGACGAGCTACACCTGGCATGAATCGCAGGGACACCCCCACTCAACTTGCCGAGTCTCAAGATCAACTCGGCGAGTTCCACCTTGAACTCCAGTCCTCTATCCCCCTATGAATCACTGAGTCATTTCCCCCAACTCATAAGGTTACTCACTGAGTGACTTACGGGAAACCCTAGCCCTACTCGCCGAGTCTGCCCTTGGACTTGGGAAGTTCATGCCATGCATAAACTCAATTGGCCTCGTGAGGTCAGATATGTTCCTTTGATCCATAAATCTGACCTTCCCAAGCCTGATAATCACGTAAAGCTTGGATCTTGACACTCATGTGACATCTAGGAGGTTTCACTTGGTGATTTAGCCCCAAAAACAACACCCTAAGCTCATTACCTCCATAGCTCAACATAAAGCAAGCTGGAATAAGCTCTTTAGACCACTATGGATACAAATCTGAAGTCTCAATAAGAATATGGGCCATATTCTTACAAATCATTCCAGTAAGGACATAAAAACTCTACATCTATGGATTCCTTCAACAAAACAGATAAAGGAGCGATATAATACCTCAAAGATGAAGTCTTTTGCTGGAAATCCCCAGATGCACAACCTCCTTGGTCTCCTCTAAGCTAGAATCACCTCTTTCTTGCAAGAATCAACCACAAAAAGATCAAGAAATGGCTCCTTTCTTCTCACCAATGCTCTAGCTCTTTTAGGGTTCTTCTTTGGGGTTTGGTAGCCACTAATGACGGCCCTAAGGGCCTTTAAATAGGTCCCAAACCCGGGAAATTTGGGTTTCATAAAACATCACGGACTCCCCGATTCCACTCATGAACTCGTTTAGTCCGGTCATTAATCCGGATGAGAATTCGCAACCCTACTCGGCAAGTCTAAGCAACAACTCGTCGAGTCCCTCAACAAACTCCAAAATAAATGAATCAAATAATATACCTGAGAATCCGGATGTTACAGTTTTCATCGATAATCAATATATACATCAGGATTATTATCAAATTTTATCTTTTCTTGTTTTCTTGTCGAACAAGTTATCTTTATTTTTGCTTTCTTATTCTTGTTTCTTATTTTTCCGCTGAATTTTTATACCAGAAAATCTAAAAAGAAGTTAAGCCCTCGTACGCACATCAGTTCCTATTTTAAGTGACAAATTACACGTTTAGCACCTATTTTTTGGATTTTACTTGATTGTCCTTTATATCGTTATAAATTGCATGCTTCTTCTCTAAAATATTTTATCAAATATAAAAAGTCTATTTTTTCCCATATCCAATTTTCTTTTATTTATTTTATTCGTTTTTTTTATTATTATTTATATATTAAAAAGGGAAAATGCCCCCTATTCATCTATGATTTTATTCTCTCACCCTCACCGTCCAATGTTGAGGTGACTCCCAAGACACCCTCACTCACCTGTTTCTCTCTCTCTCTCTCTCTCTCTCTCTCTCTCTCTCAAGATTGCAATAACCCTGTCCATCCTCTCATTTACCATGGGCATGTTATAGAACCTTGACACTTAAAAACCACAAAACAAATGGAACATCTATTTAAGAAATTCTACAAGAACTTAGTCATTGATCATAATGTGTGGAAAGAGAATAAGGATGAAACAGTTTGAATCTATGAACTAATGAAGGTATTTCAAAACATGTTTCATGAAACCAAAAAATGTTGTGAATGACATCTTCCAAATCTGCGACAGTGGTGGTTTAACTTTAATTTGTCTACTTCAAAATGTAGAGCAATCAAGCGTGTGGCTTCGTTGACTTGTAATATTAGAAATGAAAGTCGAGAGCTTTTTGTGGGGTACATTTACCGGAGATACGTGTTTAGTATTAACTGAGATCAAATCTTAATCTCAATGAAAATGATTGCCAGATGGGATAAACTATCATCCATCTCTCATTTTCAACATCAATGTGGCCAACAGAAAATCCATTTCTACCCTTGTGAATATGATAGCGATCATCCCATCCAACATCGAATTTGCATAGATCTACTTAAGAAACTCAAAAACTTCTATGCCAAGACCAATGCACTTGCATATAGAATCAATGTAATGGAATATGAAAGAGTGGGGTTATACAACGGTTTCGGTCTCATAGTAGATTAGGTGAAGGGAGAAAGAGATCATAGTACATAAGGTGGAGGCAGCAACGATGGCCCCAATACATAGGAGTTTATAAGAAAGAATCATTGGTGGTGGTTTGGAGCTTGTCGAGGGTCAATTTGCAGGCAACGACGATAGCCCAGTAGCATTTCACAATAGGATTGGATACCTAGGGTTTGACGTCCCGATGATTTTATCATTGATGGCAGGAAGAATTCTCAAATACGTTGAGATAAAGAAAAATGCGAAGAGAGGCAGAGATGCAGCAGGGGTCTTCAGACTTAGCAATAATGGACCGGTGAACTAGGTGGTTTCTAACATAGGTAGAAAGAAAAAAAAATATAAAGGGAAATTAGAGGGTGTTAAGAACTGTTGTGGTGCTTAAACAAATAAATAATATGAAAAAAAGGCTGGTCAAATGCACTAAAAGTCCAGTACATGAAAGCAGAGTCAAATCTATAAGGACACGTCCTAAAGTCTATGTGTCTCTTTCATAAGGCACACACTACTTTGACAAGAATTTAAATGGAGTGTGTTTAATAATTATTAAAACGAATTAACACATAACCGAATAAAAGAGAAATGAAATTTAAATAGTTGAGATATTTAGAAAATAAAAGGAAATTTAAATTTCATGGTAGCTCTCCAAATCATGAATATAACCTTCAACACAATTGTTTGAAATGTGTACTTAAACTGGTATTGGGAATCATTAATAAGCTCTAATAATTGTGTATCAGGCCAGTTGTTTGAGGAAACCCTTTACCATACTTAAAATACCAAGTCGGCGTTACAAGCACTACCACTTGCTTTAGACAAGTATGAATTTGAAAACATCATATGCAAGCATCAGAATCATATCCCAGAAAATATGCAAAGTAATATGAAGCAAATAAAATTAAAAAGGAAAGGAAAAAAAAACAAGCATGTGCATAGACCGAAAAATAAGTAGAGGACCAGTCAAGGATATAGGGTATTCTAACAATGAGCAACCTACAAATACCCCAGAGATACAATAACCTGGGGAGATAAGAGAAGGAGGATATATTGTCCATAGCATTAAGGAAACACCATGAATAGCAATCTAACTTAGGTATCAGAGAGCTATGATAGGGTTCAACCATCGGTATGGTTGTCTAACCTAACTCTTGTTTATCTTATGCATAGTGAATTCTCAGACGCTTATTGCACCAAGACCCTTTGGCTAAAAGACCTAAGTACCGCCTGGAGTTCACCGTAACACATCTAACAATTTTCTTTTACTAAAATTTTTAACCACAATAAGCACTTGGAATTAAACGTTACTTTTTACTGAATTAACTAAACTAGCTATTAATTAGTTTAGAAAATTACGTTACACACATTGTAAAATTCCTAGTAAAGTCAAATAATTATCACAAGTTCAGAAGTGTAAAAACCCATCTAATCATTTATATTAGTGTTAAATCATTGACATAGAACCAATCTAATAGTTGTTAATTTTAGTGATTATGAAAGACAATTACATATCTAAATAGTTAGATAACTAGTGTGACTCAATAACAATTAATGTGGCTAGTAGAAACTGAATCAATATTAAACATTCAATTAAGCATAAAACTGATAGAACTAAACAATAATCACAAAAAAATAATACCTAATGATTACTTGCTTGAAAATTCGAGTATGTGCGAAACCAAAATCTTGATAACCTGACATGACTAAGTATTGAACACAAAAGATAAAAATAAGTTCTAAATGTCTAAAATTATTAAACTCGTGACACAAATGAAATTGTGTTCTTCATATCTTCATTTTGCACGTGGAATCATAAAAAATCGCATCTCGGTAGTCGTTGTTGGAAAATTGTGGTAACTGAAGAGTTATAAGGTGTTATTTATATGTTCAACTTTTTGTGATCGCATAAATGAAGTATCGTACTATTTTTTTAAATTTTCAAGAAAGTGAAAGGAAATCGTGATCGCATTTTGAAGGGTCCATGATCGCATTATTGCCAAAAAAAAAAACTCGAGATGAATTTTTTCCGGTCCAATAAATCTTCGATACATAAATGCGATCGCAATTATGGTAAAGCACGATCTCATTTTCTACTCTTTCACTGAGATTGATCATAATTCTTCCATTCAAGCAATTTTCAGCTATTCCTCAGTATCCTTATTCAGTTCCACCTTCAATTAAGCTCCAACGCTTCCTAGAACGCATCCTCAAACGGTCGTATTCTCATTGTGCTCCAATTTGCCCTGAAAATCATAACAAAAGTGAGAAGTACATACAATTCGTAAATGTAAAGAGAAATATCCAATTCATAATAACAATAATAGCGAGATATGTAGCTTTTTATAGGAAAATACCAAGAAAAACATGCTAAAAGATACAAATAAAATGCATCTAACAGAGTGGTATAGTCATTTTATGTCTTCAGTGACGATCCGAGTAAAGAAAAAAATAATACAAAGACAGTCCGAGTTAATTTGTGAAAATAGGGATTGAACGTTTATTTTGGCACTTATGGATGATTTGTGTAATTTACACATTCTATTATGTATTTATATCTCTATGACCTCTATAACTCTTATAATAAAAGTGTTTTGAGACAATATAGTTCACGATAAATTATTCATTTTGAACCAATACTAATTTGAAACTCTATATAAGAACATTATTAAACTTTGTTATTTACACTAACATCTCTTCTCTTTTTGCTTTGCTTTTGTTATGTGGAGTCCATGAAAATGGAAAACATGTACATATAAGGTAATTACAAAGAAAAATATGGCTAAAAGTGTCTTAACATATTGTATATGTAAGTTTGTGTATTAATTGCATGCAAGCTTCCACTTCTACCCTTTTTCCATCTATTTTCATTAAATATTTAGAAAGCACTTATGATTTTACACTTATAGCCAAAAGAAAAGAATGATATTTTTGTTAATTAGTTAGTCACAGTTTGTTAATGAACGATTATATTATATTTTTGTTGTATAGACCATTTCAATTATTTGTCATAATTTTCTAGTTGCTTTAATAGCTTTTGTGGAGAGATAGAAACTTTATTAACATCTTGACTTTTCTTTAGATTGTGATAATCACCACCAATATATAGAAAATACTTTATTCATATTTTTTTAGAATCCAGAATGTTTCCCATCGAATATATTATACTAGATCATAATATACATTTAAGAACTATTACTTATATATTAGAAAAAATGATATAAGTATTCAAAATTCATATGAAGATATGATATATGACGTTTTGGCAAAAACGTCTTTTTTTTTTTTTTTTTTTTTTTTTTTTTTTTTTTTTTAAATATATGTGCTTGTTGGAATGTCGTTTAAAAGTGTCCAATAATAATCGTATAATAGGTAATTTATAAGTTAATTATTTTTTTATACATGAATTCCAAATATTTGAACATGCATATAACTCCCAAAGATTCAAGATTCAGGATACAGATTAAGATATAATAAGAGATAAATAAGACTTTTTCAAAGAAGGTTATATATGATAAATAATCTTACCCAAAAATATATTATATGAGAAAAGGATTTTGTGCATATAAAGAAATCTGAAATCTGACTTCGTATGAAAAACCTATGTTTATTCGATGTTCTATGATTAAGCCAATGTGACTATGAATCATAAAAAGTCAATTTTAATATATTACTTATTGCCTATGTAATCTAAACGAATTTCATAGTAGCCATAATACTGAGATCAGGAATATAGAGAACATCCAAATTTGAATTTGTGAAAAGAAGTTATGATTTTTCAAAAGTTTTAGTGTAGCAGTAATAGCTTAGAAACGAAAAAATAAAATTGGTCGATTATTAGGATAAACAATCAAAAAGAAGGTTGAAGAGCTCATTAATAGGAGTATGTCTATATAATGACAGTCGAGAACGAACGATGCACGGGAAAGTTATGAATTTTTAACGGACTTTAACGGTACAAGCATGTTAAAAATATAACTTTAATAATAAAGTCAAAATTATCCGAAAAATGAGAAATGAAGGCTGTAGATCTCGTCGATAGCTACGCATGGATATAAAACTCGTCGAAAATGGAGCTTGTATAAAAAGATACAAAATTTTCAAGTCTTATAAAGAATCTACATGTCGACGTGCACGCCGATAGTGTATACAGTGTGCCTCTAACATTACACAAGATCACGACATGTATCATAACCCAGACGAAGCTACATCAGGACCCCCAACTAAGTGTGTGGTGCATAGGGAACTAGTCGTAACGCACGCAAATCCAAGCTAGTCAATTAAAGTAAAACTAGCATAAAAATGACATACTGATAGAAGGTTATTTAAGATAATTAACCTCAACGAAATTTCTAGTGTATGTGACAAGGGTTTCATACATATAATGAATGCTAAAATCCAACTTTGTATGAAGAAAATATGCTTCTTCGAAGTTTTGAATTAAACCGACACGATTTTGCTTTTAGATAGATTTCTTTCTAGCATAAATAATCTAAACGAAAGTCGTAGTGGTCGTTAAACCGAGAGTGTGCATATAGAGAACGTCGAAATCTGACTTCATAAAAGGAATTTATGATATATCGAAGTTTCAGCGAAGCAATATACGACTCAGAAACCAAAGTAGAGATCGCTTGATTGATAGGTAAAATGATCTAAACAAGAGTTGAACATCTCGTCTAAATAGTTCCTTTGATATAAAGAAACTTGAAAACAGATATCATATTAGAAAGTTGTAGATCATGTCCAGAGCTATGTGGAAATATAAACAATGTATAAAATAGAGATTGAATAAAGAACTTACGACATTTTAAAAATCTAGATATTTGTGCGCACACGAAGTCTGTCGCATGAACCAATGATGTGGCACCACAAGAGGGCGCCATGGGGCATGGTCAAGAGTTGCTTCCTCCAAGAGACTCATCGATATGGTCCCATAATAACGCAATATGTGGCTTCATAACTGTGTGACACATGTCACATTCTATATGGGGCGAGGTGGGCGAATGGTGATGGGACACGTGTTAGAAGCCCAATGGAAGCACCCACACCCTAGTGTGTGGTGCACATACCTAGAGTGCATGACGCACAAACTTTCTCTTTCTTATAAATAGATGGCTACATATATTCTTTCACCTACACACTTTCTCTCTTGAGCAATCATACCTTTTAAGATAGGTTAGTGTTGCCTAAAAATATATATACACTAAGATAGGTTAGTCTCGGCCAATACTCTTAAGGAATATATATATATATATATATATATATATATATATATATATATATATATATATACACACCAAGATAGGTTAATGTCTCGCAAGAATAAAGATGGTATTAAAAAGTTTGTTTCGGGAAATATAATTTAGTCTAGGAATAAACTTAGACTTATGGAAGATGCCAAGTTCAGTTAAGTTGATAATAGGTAGTCTCATTAGGAGAATGTGTGTAACCTAGGAACAGAAAGTAAAGCTTTGTTCCACGACACTATCAGGTATTGATGTATGGGAGCTCCGTACAGGATGACCAGAAATTAAAGAATCAACAATGGACCAATTCCCAAACATATGGTCCAAGAATTAAATAATTTTGACTCGGAAAGTTATCAGGAGCCAAAGAAAATACACGTCTAGATAAAGGATGAGCCTTGGGGATATTGCAAGTATAAAAAGCAGTTCGTCATCAGGCTTGTCCCGAACGAACTTACCAAGATTAATAGTTATGCTAAAGGGCTACCTTAGGAGTACACTATGTCGGTTAATTTGACACATACATTTGAGATGGTCATCGAAGTTGCAAATTATGTCGAAGGGATGACGTAGAAAAGGACACCCGAAAAACGGTTAGAAGAGGAAAGTTTAGGGAAACAACAACAACAAAGGAAAGAAGAAGAAGTCAAGAAATGAGTATAGGAGTAACCAGGAAGGCAAGTAGTGCGGCCAGTATAGTCATCCTATATAGATAGTAATAGGATATGAAGCATGATATAAGGGGCATATTGTATGAATAAATGTTGTAATCATTTTCAAAAGTAATAAAATTTCTATTTATGTTACATCGTTGTTTGGAATTGGAAATTATGATTTAACACAAAAGATTGGTTAAAAATATACTTTGGTATAGTGTGCCTTGTAAAGCTAGATACTATACGAGAAAGAATTTATACTGAAGGTTGGACAGTGAAATTGCGATTCAGGAAATTTGTTTAATTACTTAGACACATCTATATGTGTTAAATTTCTTTTGCGATCTTTACGAAATAATGACTATGGAAACTATAGGACAACTTTTGGACGATTATGCATATGTGTGGAAGGTAGTATGGGCTCCTACTACCGGAAGCACAAGATTCGTACTTGGACTAGGTGGACTCAGAAGATTACTAAAGCAATAGTAATTGGATTCATTCTTATTCATTTCCATCATTACCTTTTTTTCAATGATGATTTCTGTTTGAACCTAGTGTTCAAATCAAATCAACTAATCTATGAAGTTAGTTAGTCGTAGTGTGTGACAACCCGACACTTTTACGCTCTGCAATCGATCCATATATCTATAATTCACTTGAATTTAGCATCTTTTAGCAAAATGTTGGGTCCGCGCGAGTGCTTTAGGCTTAGTATATCATAGATATGGGCCTTAAGAAGGGTTAGGAAGGGTGTTGCATCACAAAATCCAGCCAAACACACCAAGACAGGTATGTGCGGCCGCACACTAGTGTGTACGACCAGCCAGCCGCACACCCAGTCGTAAACCCCCCTCCAGCCTCACACCTGACCGTATATATAGTAGAGGACCCCCTTCCGTTCACTTTTGGTTGCATCATTCTCTCTCTATACTTTCTCTCTCTAGAAAAACCATCCAAGAACACTTAGAAGGCCTCCAAAACGTGAAGAACATCATCGTTCAGCTTGTTATAGAGGTAAAACACTTGAATCTAAGCTTAAAACTCAGAGTGTTCTTCGTGTTGTTCATCCCTTGAAGGAATGCGGCCACACACCCTCATCAGGTGGCCGCACACATTCAAAACACCCTCCAAAGTGAGAGTATGGCCACACAATCCACACATAGGACTCAAACAAGGAGTATACTGTCGTACACCCCTGTGTACGGCCGCACACACACCCTGTACGACCGCACACTCTAGTGTGTAGCTCACACACAAGTCTGGCTGCATTCCCCAGCCGCACACTCACGTTTATGGTCATACACGCACCCTAATACTCATATTTGGCCATAAACTTGCATAGATCATTGAGTATAGAACATGGGATACTTAGTCCTAGTGATTCCAAGCCCTTAGGGTGATTTCCCATCATTTTTAGTCATAAAACACCCTAGCTTTAACTTATATATATGTGTCACCATATGATTAACAGGGGCTACTTACGTTCAAAGCATCCGTTGACACTCAGCACACATATCGATAGCACACTTGAACCCTACGTTAAACAGTGAGTTCATACCCTTTAATTAACCTTTCCAATGTTTTTACCTGCTTTTATGGGGGGGGGGGATACAAGTTGAATCCAATACATTGCAGTATCAATTACACGTGATTTAAGAGTTGCTATCAAAAGGATTCTCTACATTTTCAAAGTATCTTGTCAGTAAAGTTATTTCAATTGTTTATCAACCTCATTTTCACAAATCAATTGTCTCAAAATTGATTTTCAATGTTTTCAAACCTTAAATTATTTCCAAATCATATCTACACCAACATATTTATATAAGTAAGTATCGAAGGACTTAGAACTAATAACTGACCTTATTTCCTGTTCTTGTTTAATTGTGGACTTAGGGTGTTAGGTTATTTGTCCGACTGTCGTTTAATACTTAGTTATATATCTTGTATATTTGTGTTAGATATAAAAGTTTTCACTCCAGTTCGATACTCCTACATATCAAAGACACTCAATTAACTACTCTATTTAACTATAATAGGTATAGTTAAGGATTACCATTCATTACCGATGTTACTATAATACACAATATGGTTAGTACAATTACAAGACTATATGTACAATACACTATACGAAAAGAATGCTATATACTATACTAAGGTAACACTATCCACTATATGAAGAAACATTATAAACTACATCAACAGAACATTACATAGTATACTAAGAGAATACTATATACTATACGAGAGAAAATACTACAATGGAATGTGATGCCCTATTTCTCTATACGACACTTTGCTATGTAACTATCTGGTTACCATCGCTTCCTGGAGGGAGAGTGTCCACTATGTATATAGATCTATACGGGATGGATTTTCCCCCATCCCGACTGCCAGCTACAGTCCAAGCCTTTTTTGCCCAATGATGACAAAACACTACTACACTATTGGTGACCTTGAGGGTTAACCGCTATACTACTATCACTCAGTATGATTACATACGAGCTCACATTCAAACCTTAATTAAACACACATCCCGAGGTGCATAAAAAATTAATACTATCCGGAGTTTACATTCACTATTACATTTAACCGGCAGGGACGCTGCTGGGGTGAAACTCTATTCATTCATAATGAACGAGTTTAAAACTGTATTTTCATTACAGATATTTTCACAAGAAGACTATTACATTTTCAAAGAAACAAACTTACAAATAACCCAGTTTTGCTGGAAAATATGGGATTTTCTAGGAATCAAACTACTTTCAAATTTTGATAACAGCCATTTCACTACATGATTGTAAACATTTTTATACAAGCAACGACACTAAATACTTTTGAACTCACCAGCTTTATGCTGACACTCGTCTTCAAAATAACTTGTATTCTCTGGTCAACAATAAGCAGGTACTGATGCAGTTTTTGGGAAGATGGAGCATAGATAGGACTCATCTTTTATTTTGTTTATACTTTTGGTGTCTATCAAACTGCTCAGAACACGCCTGTATTACAAATATTATATTAATGGAATGGATGTAGTTGCTTGTTTTTTACTATAATGCGTTGTTATGATACTGTACATGACGTCCTCCACCCCAAAACGTATTCCGCCATTCTTGGTTTTGGGGTGTGACATAGTGTCCTACTTTAAATTAAAGGAAGAGATCGTCAAAGAGATTAATAGAAGTATCATAGTTTTCGTAGCCTATAGCGAGAAGTGATACATGCTAGAATGCAATTGTATCACATTAGAACATGAAGGAAGGTATCCTTCATGTTAAGAGCCTGACTCAAAGAGACCTAAGTCTAACCATTATCTCATTGATAAGAGGTCAGTAAGGATATGACCCATTGATTTATTACAAGAGTCAAAGTAAGGACCTTAGTTCAGATCAAGAAAGAGGATAAGCTTCCAATAGAGATCAATTTAGAAGGAAGAATAGATGCAGCACTGTCAGCGATAAAAAACGTCTAAGAGTAAGAAACTCAATAGAAAAGACATAAGAGTTACTATTACCACCTAGGATAGAAAGGTAAAGTGTGGAGTCATCATACGACCCCTTTTTTGTTGAAAATTATGGAACGTAATCATCATAAGGGGGAGATAATTGTAAGGTCCACAGATCCGGGCAAGTCAATTAAGACATATTTAGTGTTAAAAACGACATTTTCATAGAAGAATATTTAGGATAAATAATTTCAACCAAAGCTATAGTATATGTGAAAAGGTTTTGGTACATATAATGAACCCTAAAATCCGACATCGTATGAAGAAATTATGCTTCTTCGAAATTTCATGATTAAACCGACACAACTCTATGTATCCCAAAAAGGGAATTTTTGATAGATTGCCTTTTAACCTAACTGATCTAAACAAAATTCATTGTATTCGTTACACCAAGAGCGTGCATATAGAAAATGTCCAAATCTGACTTTGTGGGAAGAAGTTATGATTTTTTGAAGTTTTAGCACAATAGTATCCGACTCAGAAATCAAAGTAGAGATCCACAGTTTGTTTGTAACACCCTAAGTTTCAAAGGCCAAGAAAGGAAAGAAAAGCCCTAATTTAAGGGTCGACTCGGCGAATCCGAGCGGGATCCGAGTCAAGGAGTAAGTGACTGACTCGGCGAGTCGGCCAAAGGGACTCGACGAGTCTGGTCTGTGCGGGGAAAACCCTAGAATCGGGACTTAGAGCCTATTTAAACGTCCCATTCTCTCCCCTAGGGTTCCTTTACTGCCCCTTTCACCCAGAACGCCGCACCCTAAGCCCCCATTGTGCCCATTCATGCTTTTGGCCATTTTTGAGTGAGTTAAAGGAAGAAGAAGAAGTGGGAATCTTTGAAGCATCAAGGAGTGGCATTGGATCCGAAGTTTGGGGATCATTTCAGAGCATTTGAAGGTATTAAGTCGTTTCTCTCCTCCAGATTTTCCTTGGTTATGAGTTTTGGGGCTTTTAAGCTAGGTTTGAAATCAATCTCGAGCTTGAGTTCCAGATCTAAGGTTGCTACCTCAGATCCATGCTTGTTTTGGTGTATGATTTCGTAAAGTATCATCCCTTGAGTGGATCATGGAGTCTTTTTGCCTTAAGCCCTAGTTTTTGACATGTTTTGCTTAGATCTCCTTCTCTACACGTAAAGTTTGCAACTTTACGTGTGGAATAGGCTTGGGAAGGGTAGATCTACAGCTTGGAGTCCATGCATGACTCAAAAATCCTCTGCATGTAAAGAGAACTGAAGGGACTCGACGAGTCCTTTGAGTGGACTCGGCGAGTAGCATGAAGTTGTGGAGAAAATCGACGAGTGGGATGAACAACTCGTCGAGTCGTATGAAGATTGCATTGGACTCGGCGAGTCAGGTCGCGAAACCCCAAACCCTTCGAGTTGAGGCTCGAATCAGTGAGTCGGGTGGAGATTCAGTGAGTTGGACAGGTCTGGACTCAGAAATCGGCAGACTCAGCGAGTCATGGACTGACTCGACGAGTCGAGTCACGAATGGAAGGAATCTGATCATTTTGAACTCGGCGAGTCAGTAGGGTGACTCGGCGAGTAGGGTTGACCTGGAAGGTTGACTTTGACCATGACTTTGACTTTGGACCAGGGTGGACTTGGTTGTCTTTCGGGGGTCAGTTAGACTCAATGTTGCATTGATATTGGTAGTTCGGGGAGCAAGGGGAGCAGGAGTTTCGTGAGTTGTCGGGCAGCAACTAGTGAGATCATCAGCAAGTTCAGCCAGTGCAGGTGAGTTTCCCTTTGTGTAAATGGGTCTAAGGCCACAATGTCGGCCCATGTAGTTATGAGTAGAAGACCCGGGGGTTAGCTCTAGGCACAGTATGCTAGTATTATTTGCAGGACGAGGTCCAGTGATAGCGGGCGGGTACCCAAGGAATTGTTTATATGATAGTTATACTTGTTGTCTGTGTGATACATGTATGTGCCTGGTAGGGAGGTGAGTGTGGGCGAGGTCCCGTATCTCACCAGTAGCAGAGTGTGGATGGGGTTCCATATCTCATTAGTAGCAGAATAGGGGTGAGGCCCGAACCAAAACAGGAGTGAGAGTGGGCTAGTCCCGTACCTCACTACCATTAGTAGCGTGTACGGGGTTCCATGAATCATCAGTAGCAGGACATGGGAGAGGCCCAGGATAAGCGAGGCCTTAGGACAGAACCAGTTGTATGTGTTAGTTATGTGTTGTGAAATGTTTATGTGTTATTATTTGTTGGCGGGCGAGGCCCTGTGACAGGCGGGGCCTAAGTAAAACAGATATGTATCCGAGCGGGGCTCGAAGCCAGGCGGGGTCGTTGTAGCAGGCGAGGCCTGAGGTAGGGGGCGAGGCCCAAGATAGGGGGCGTGGCCCAGTATGTGCAATATGTGGTTATGCATGGTATGTGGTAGGGTGGGGAACTCAATAAGCTTCGTGCTTACGATTTTCAGTTTTGGTTTCAGGTACTTCCGGTAGCGGAGGGAAGAGCTCGGGGTGATTGCATGGCGCACACCATAGATTAGACAGCCTGGGAATGTTTACTTTGATAATGAACATGTGTTTTGAAAACTTATACTCATATTATGTTTTGGAATGATGACTTTACTTTAAGTAATGATTTATTAAAAGAAATTTTTGGTCTTAAATTTTGGGTC
This sequence comes from Lactuca saligna, assembly GCF_052625555.1. Classification (NCBI taxonomy): domain Eukaryota; kingdom Viridiplantae; phylum Streptophyta; class Magnoliopsida; order Asterales; family Asteraceae; genus Lactuca; species Lactuca saligna. The sequence goes on from NC_136420.1 coordinate 165,961,731, forward strand.
GTTACATTGTTAAGAAAAACAATCTAAATAATAGTTGTAGATCTCATCCATATGGTTCCATAGGTATAAAGAAAGCCGAGAAGCGATATAATATAAAAAAGGCTATGAATTTTTAATGGAATTTAACTGTCTAAGCCTCTTAAAAATATAACTTTAAAAATAAATTCAAAATAGATGAAAGAGTCTAAATAAAAGTAGTAGATCTCATCGAGATCTTTCAAGGGATATAAAGCAATTTGAATATGGAGCTCAAATCAAGTAGTGACGACATTTTGAAAATCTGGAAATTCACGTACACATGAAGTGTGTCACACGTACTGATGACGTGGCAATATGAAAGGGTGCTACATGGCATGGTAGGGAGACACTTCCTCCTAGAGACCCGTCGACGTTGCCCCACAATAACATGACACGTGACTCTAAAATAGTGTGACACGTTCACCTTCTAGATTGAGCCAAGGTGGGCGAAAGGCGACGAGAAACATGTCAAAATCCCAATGGAGCTACCCAAGTCCTAATGTGTCACGTGCATACCTAGAGTACATAGCGCATAGGGTTTTCTTTCCTATAAATAGTTGGCTTCATATATTCTTTCACCTCCACACCCATACACACTTTCTCTCTCAAGCGATCTTTGCTTTTATGATAGGTTAGTGACGCCCAAGAATATATATACACTAAGATAGGTTAGTGTCACCAAGACTCTTATGGAATACATACACTGAGATAGGTTAGTTTCATCCAAGAATAGAGTTGGTATTCTAATGTTTTTTTTGAGGAACTGTAGTCTAGTCTTGGGATAAACTTAGGCTTATGGAAGGTACCAAGTTAAGTTAAGTTGATATTAGGTAGCCTTATTTGCAGAATGTGCGTAAGCTAGGAACGGAGACTAAAGTTCTGTTCCATGACACTACCAGGTGTTGATATATGGTAGCTCCATACGGTATGACCATAAATGGTGGGTCATCTCTCAGTGTAGGGTAACAACACAAGACCATTCTGTTAGGAGTCTTGTGAATTACGTTGATAGTGTACATTCAAAACCTAAAAACGTTGATGAAAGGTAGTAACCTATTCATCAAATTAGTTTAAAAGGGTTGGGTGCCTTAAGAATTACACCAACCAAGGGGGCCCCTAACTACGTATTGAAATGCTTACCTTAAATGGTACATCAGAGAGATCATTATCTATGATAATCTTGGACTAGGATCTATGAGGATCGATATACATAAATATGTAGGAATGTAAGCCTATATGGATTTAGTATGGTAATAGTTGGTTTTATAGGTCTGATAATTAAGAAATACATCATAGGGATAAAGACTTAAGCTACTGTAACTTGACTAAGACACTCAGTGACTATGAGACATCCCAAAATAGTATTAAGCACCATCATGGGTTTATGCTATACATACGTATCTGTATTGATTATGACATCTTGAGGGTTTTAACAGATTAACAAAAAATATTTGTTATCAAAATTATCTTTTATACTATGATTTTCCTCAAAAATAAATAAATTATTTTAAAAGCATAAAGAAAAGTTTAAATTGGTTCTGAAAATTAGAGGATGGCATGGTTGGTATCATATCATTAGTTTAAATGAACTAGGTATTAGTTGGGTGTCTAGACTTAAACTTATGGATTAAGAAATGAAGGTGACTTATGTGTCTAGGATATTTTCGAATAGACACAAGTTATTGGATATTTTACGGTATAGGCATTAAATAATATACAATCCTAGATAAGAAATTGATATATATATATATATATATATATATATATATATATATATGTGTGTGTGTGTGTGTGTGTATGTGCGTGTGTTTGTGCGTGTGTGTGTATAGCATAACGTAGGTTAAATACCTTATTTTCTATATCATACACTAGCCTACTTTAGGATAAGATGCCTGATTTTCTTTTATGTGGCAAATGAATTGTAGTATAACATGCCTTAGATTGTTATCTAGGTTGCAATTATTAGATTTAAGTTCTGTTGTCGACCTAGTTTAGGAATTTTTATGTGTTCAAATTTCTAAATGCATAATTATTAAATTAGAATGGGCAAATAATTTTTCGGAGTGTAATGAAGATTTCGCGTCTATATTCTCTTCTTGGTACATTAAACTGCTTGCGTATATAAAACTTCATGACCATCACAAGGAGCGGTAGAATTGTCACAAATGAAGGAGGTCCAATATCTCAGAACGTCGGAATGGGAGTTGCTGAATTAATGATCATTGAAATGCTTGATAAAAAACAATGCAAGTTTAGGGAGCTTTTAGCTCAAGAGTTGGCTACAATTATAGGCAGATCACATGCGATCAATGAGCCCATAATTGTCTAAAGAATAAACAACGGACCATTTCTCAAGCATATGTTCCTAGAAGGAAATTACGATAACTCGGAAAGTTATCAGGGGATAGAGAAACCAGATCTCTAGATAAATGATGAGTGTAGGGGATATTGCAAGTATAAGGGATTATTAACTTCCAATCCATCATCATTTAATGGGAAGGAAGATCCTATAGGAGTCGTGGATTAGATATAGGAGATGGAATTAACTTTCATAATGAGTGGATGCATGGACAAGCTACAAACCGCCTATATTGTGAAGCAGTTCAAGGCTGCAACACTTCGTTGGTGTAACACATTAGGGAAGATTGTGAGCCCTAACAGACCACAACAACTTACATGGGATGAATTCTTGACCCATTTCAATAGGAAGTTATCATCAGCTGATAAAATGTTGGAACTGGATAATCAATTCTAGGCTTTGAAAAAAGGAAGCATGTTAGTAAATGAGTACACCAACGCTTTCAGTGATAAAAATCCGCTCGCCCCGTGGCTTGTTCCGAACGAACTAACTAGGATTGCCAGGTATGCCATGGGGCTAAATTGGGAATACAATATTCTGGTTACAAAGACACATAGATTTGAGGCAGTTGTCTCGGCTGCAAAATCTATTTAAGGGATGATGGAGAAAAGGACACCCTACAATGCTAAAGTTGGTGAGATGAGGAAAGTTGAGGGAAGCAACAAAAACAACAACAGCAAGAAAAAGAAGTAAATAAATGAGTCTAGGAGCAAAAAGAAGGGCACGTGGTGCAACTAGTGTAGTCGTCCTATATAGATAGTAATAGGACATGAAGAGTGATTTAAGGGGCATATTGTATGAATAAATATTGTAATCATTTTTAAAAGTTATAAAATTTCTAATTATGTGTCACACCCCAAAACCAATAGCGGAAACGTTCCGGGGGGGACGACGTCATGCAAAGTATCACAACCAATGTACATCGTAAGCACAGTAAACACGAAACATTACGTTACATAGAATCAATACATTTGTTTGAAAGTAGAAAAGCAAAGTTGTTAAAAACAAAGTTCTATTAGGATCGTATGATTCTAAGGAAGATATAAAATAAGAACGTAATAAGAACAGAAGTATTGCGTTGAATGTGTCGAATGATTAATGCAAATAACACCTCAGAAGAGCTCGATAAAGAACTTCAATCTATAGAGGCGTTTAGGGTTACAAAAATCAACGTAATGAAAAGCTGATCGATATACGCATACATTCATGCATATATATACTACAACCTTAGCAATCAATCTAGATAACTACGTAACAAATCTAGATAGACACGGATGGACAGGCCCAATCCGGATTACAAAACACTTTGCCCAAGACGCAACACAAATATACTCTACAGAAGTAATACAAGATTATAGATACAAAAGTTTAATCAAAAGTTAGACGCGACTTCCATATGCTCCGTCTTCAACAAAAGAACGCAGGATACCTGTCTAAGGAGAACCTAAGAATACAAGCAATTTAAAAATCAGCATAAAGCTGGTGACTTCATAAGTTGGTTGTTTATGTAAAAAGATCATGTTTTCTTTGGTTTTTCTGAAAAGTTGTTATCCAAGAAAATCCCATATTTTCTAACATGTTTGTCGATTTCCATAAGATAGACCCTGATAATCACCAGTACGATAAGAAAACCATAAGTTGAGATCATTGGATTACCATCCAGTACGAAAGTAGGTAGTTTTAACATATAAAACTATAGATTAAACGAAGATATACAATCCGTGAAAAAAATTTATATTAATAGGTATTGTGAGTCGGATAACCATGCTAATATGACAAGAGACCTCCTTGGCGTTCTTCAGGCGTCGGATGATGTCCAGAATTTGTAACCCCAGGCATGCCCGCCTAACTGTAGCAAGCAGTTAAGGTGTGGGATTGTCGGTCCCGAATAGATCCATTCACGAATTCCACGCTCTCCGTCCAGAAGACTCTGGTTACACTTCCAGGGAGGATTTACTGATGACCCGAAGGGTATAATGATGATAAATCTCATAAGCTAGTATTAAATTATTCACGATGTACTCGGTCGTTATCAAACACCGTATTCTTTTTGAAACATAATACAGTAAAAACAGTTTAATACAATGAAATTATCTAGCATGATACTTTAAATTAAACAGAGATAAACTGAATTATAAATAGTTTATCTATTAACTTTGCATAAAATCTATGCTCGTAAAACAAGAACTAAAGATCCCAAATTATTACCATAAAAATTTGATTTTTTTGATTGTTTATTACACTGTAATTGATCTACTTAGTTATATACAGCAAAACATCCCTTATGCTCCGCATGATGCAAAAGGCGTAACGATATCTAAAAGTTTGCCAAATATTTATGGAATTACATTAGTTTTAGGTTTCGAAAACATTTATAGTTTGCTTGTATCCCCCCCCCCCCCCCCCCCCCCCCGTGAAAACATTGAAAAACATGGAAAAAGGTGTAGGGGTATAAACTCACCGATCGAGAAAAAGTGTCGACTAGGATGCTAAATGACAGCTCACAGCTTTAACGTGTGCGAGGTTCCTACGTAATAGGAAGAGATACATAATTTGTATCTAATTAGACCTTGATCTAATAATTAAATAAGAATAAACATTTCTAGATGCGAAAACACTTCAATTCAAGTGTTTGGAGTGACGTGGGTAGCATCTAAGGGTGTGTATGGCTTGAATATGGAGTTTTGCTCTTCAAGAGTAAACTCCTAATGGAGTTTTCAGCCCAAATAACCAACTCCCCATGAGTTTAGGGTTGTAAACTCATGGTGGGGGTGTTCTTGGGTGCTTAATGGTCTTATAACTCTTGTAGGGTAATGCTAGGCTTGGTTTTAAGGCACTGGAATGGAATTTTAACATCATAGGGACCATTTGAGGAGTTTACAGCAGTAAACTAGGATTTTACGGCCTTAAACTCTTATGTACCCATCCTTAATGTGTGTTGGTGGTCCTAGGTTAGTTACAATGCACAAAGGAAGGTTCTAGGGTTGATTCCATGGCTTTGGAAGTGAGTAGGACTTGAATTGACCTTGGAAAAGGAGTTCAAGGTCTATGAAGGTGTTCTTGGTGTGTTTACTACCTTAAACACATGACTTTATGGCAGTAAACTCATGTTTGTCCATGATTCATGTGATTTGGTGGTTGAAGGTTAAGCATGCTAAGTTCTAGACCCATTTCTATGCCATACAAGGTGTTAAGGGCACTTTAACACCCATTGGAGGAGTTTAAAGTCTAAGAAGAGGTGTTTGTGGTCCAAGAATGTTCTTGGGCTGTAAAATCAAGTTTGACCCATTTGTGTATGTTTTGGTGCAACTCTTGAAGGATTATAAGGTTCTATACTCTCATGGATGCTTTTTGGAGGTGTTTAGGGGAAAACTAACACCTTAAATGGTGTTTATGGTCCATGAATGAGGGTTTATGGTCCAAGCATGTTCTTGGACCGTAAACTCAAGTTTACCTCCTAAATGGTAAGATTTTGGTGCTCTAAGTCCATTCCTGCAAGTCCAAAGGTCTTAGCTAAGCACTAGAAGTGATTTGGAGGGGTTTTCGGGCTTCAAAACCCTCTTTAAAGGAGTTTACGGTTTTGGGAGGGTTCCCAAACCATAAACACATGTTCTAGATGGTTTTGGGTAGTTTAAACACAAATTTGAATGATAAACAAGCTTAGAAACATGCTAGGATAGATTACTTACCAAATAGAAGCTTGAAAGGGGTGATTTTGGCTCAATTTCCAGTTTTAGAGAATGAGTAGTGAGAGAAAGTTATGAGGTGGTCGGTAAAAGCTAAATTGAAGTTCACTCATCCTTTATATAAGGCTTGAGTTTGTGGCCCGGTGGAAATCTACCCGATACTGACGTTTACCCAGACTTTTGGTCATACCTGATTAAGTGTTTGTAATTCGACGTGGTTGTAACTATTAATTATCCAATTAACTATCGAAAGTGTTTTCACGTGTTTCTAACATGTCTGAATACTTACGAGTTTATAATAAAAATTTTAAATTAAATGACCTAATCCAAAATGTTAATGGGAAAATCAAAAGATAGACGGGTTTTGCTGATGGGGACGGGTTATCGTGATGGAAAAATTTTTGGGTTGTCACATTATGTCTTTCCAGAGCGAGACCTTTAACACGACACAGTCTCCAACCAGGAATTCTAAGGGTTTTTGTAGTTTATTGGCGTACACTTCTGTCTGTCTCGTGAAGCTTCTCAGTCGATCTCGGATCTGAATGATTTTCTCGGCGGTTTCGCGGATAACTTTAAGTACCAAAGGAGGCACTGTCAGGGAATTGTCTCTTGGCTAGCTGTGTGTCCTCTACCTCGGTCCAGCACAACGGGGATCTTGCACTAGCGACACATGCTCTTAGTATAGGTGTCCCACGATTTTCCTAAATCGATGACACATCCTCTTAGTATGTCTTCTAGGGTCTGGATAATTCTCTTACTCTGTCCGCTTGTCCGAGGATGGTAAGTTGTACTCGTATCCAGCTTAGTTCAAGGAGCTTTCTGAAGGGACTTCCAATAATCTTAAGGTAAACCTGTTATCTCAATCGGAGATAATGGACACAAGTACACCGTGCAGTCGGACTATCTCTTGGATATAGATTCGCGTGAGTCTTTCCATCTTGAAGGAAGTGAGCGTATTTGTCAAACGATCGACCATTACCCAAATGGTATTGTACCCACTCGGAGACCTGGGTAACTTGGTGATGAAATCCATGGTATTCATCTCCCATTTCTATTCAGGTATCTCGGGCTACTGGAGCAGAACCAAGGGCTTCTGATACTCGACCTTTACCTTGGCGCAAGTCAGACACTTGCCCACGAAGGTTGCGTTTTCGGATTTCATGTTTGGCCACCAGTATTTTTTCTTGATATCCAGGTACATCTTGTCCGAACCTGGGTGATCAGAGTATCTGGCCTTGTGAGCTTCGTTCAACACGTTCTATGGATTTAGGGCTTCCAACTGGGTTTCTTGGATCTGTACGGATAAGTGGGAATGGATGGTCATTGTTAATGTCTTCGCCTTGTTACTTGAGCTCTCCTTTCGGCTCAGGGCATATGCTACCACATTGGTCTTTCTAGGATGGTAATGGATTTCACACTCGTAATCACTGAGTAGCTCTACCTATCGGCATTGCCTCATGTTTAGGTCTTTCTTATTGAAGATGTGTTGCAGGTTTTTATGGTCAGTGAAGATCGTGCACTTACTTCCGTAAAGATAATGTCTCCAAACGTACGGTGGGAAGACCACAGCTCCTAACTTTAGGTTGTACATCGTGTATTTAACCTTGCGTGTCTCCAGCTGTCTCGAGGCATAAATGATAACTTTTCCTCTCTGCATAAGTACACAGTCTAGACTCTGATTATACGCATCGTTGATGACAACGTAATCTTCTGTTCCTTCAGGAAGAGACATGATAGGCGTGTTGTACAAGGCTTGCTTCAATGTTTGGAACATCGTATCTTGCTTTTCACTCTAACGAAAAAGTACACCTTTTTGTGTCAGAGTGGTTAGGGCTTGGCAATTTCTAGAAAATTTCTGGATGAATCTGCGATAATAACCGGTGAAACCCAACAATTGACGGATTTCAGGGGGTGTTTTCGATGTCGACTAATTCTTTATCGCCTTGCTTTTGGAAGTTCCATGTGTATGTCTCCCATTCTTACTACGTGACCAAGGAAAGTGGTTAGACTGAAGGGCATCACTACAAACTCGTAGTGATCATATCGAGTCCTGAACGCCATCTTGGAAACATCATTCTCGTGAACTTAAAGTTGATGGTACTCTTAGTCAAGCAGTTCATTAAGTTGACTGGATATGTCCTGCATTTCTACTAGAGGTAAGGGATATGGAGACTTGGCTACATGATTAGTTCCAGGAATTTAGTCGATACGAAACTCGACTTGATGTTCGGGAGGAATTCTAGGGAGCTCTTTAGGAAAGAGATCAGGAAAGTTGCAGACTTCAAGGATTCTCTTGAGGTCTTTAACTATTTGTTTCTCGCTAATTACATGGGCTAGGAATGTGCGACATTCCTTTCACAGAAGCCTTTGAGCTTTGATGCATAATATGATACAAAGATTGGAACTACATCTATCGTTGTGGGTCAGAGATTCTGGCCAGAGGGGAGATTGAGATGGACGGTTGTAACAAAGGATATCTGCATGATTGGGACTCCACCAATCCATGCCAATAGGAACATAAAATCTCTTCATGGTAACTGGTATTAGGTAAATGGGAAATGAATGATCGCTTAGGGTAAGGGTACAATTTATGAATATGTCGTTAGCGTTTCCCTTTATGAATATGTCGTCAGCGTTTCCCTTTCGGTTACCAGATGAGGACTATGTTTAAGAAGATGTTTGAATGAATGGCTACTATGAACCTCTTTAACACTAGATTTGAAAAGGATACGAGTATAAGAAATGTCGAGAAGGAATGTACCCGCATCAATGGTGGGATTGGCGACTGCCTCCTCCTGCTTAATAGCTAAAACTATCCTGATGTTGTTGGTTGTTGTTGCTTTTGGACAGTTTCGCTTGAAATGCCCGACTTCACCACACTTGTAGCAGGCCTGACCGATACTTGCTCCTGAAGCTTGATTGGTTAGTTGGGCTGGTGTTTTTCCGTTTCGAGCAGTGTGCCCCTTTTTGCCATAACTGTAGCAGATCATCTCGAGGCACGGGCCAGGTGTATAATGGTGATAATTGCACTTGTTGCACCAAGGGAGGTTACTAGCATACCTAGTGGTAGGTGCTTGAGCTAAAGTTGCAGTGACAGGAGTGGTAGCAGCTTGGACTGCCACTGTTTTGGGCTTCTTGGAGGATCCTTGTGAACTCTCACCCTTTCGATTTTTCTAGATAACCTTTTTACTTTCCTTACGCTCATTTTGTCACTCCTGATTATCTTCATGGTTTTGGGGGTAGGTGTTACTTCCTGGTCCACTGGACCTGCTAGGGTTCAAAAGCGCCATTGCAGCCATCACTGCAGCAGTAACAACTATTTGAAATAAGTTAGGGTCGAATAGAGGAGAATATGGTGGCAGAGAGTTGTTGTTCCTAGAGCTGGTTCCTTTCTTTGGAAACATTTTGATCTAAAATGATTAGGATAAAGAGGACGGTAAGTCCTCTGAACTGAATCTAGAGATATGAAACAGGGGATAATTCATTATGACAGATATAGGGTTCCATAAACGATAAACAGGAAAGCGTTATCAAAGCAGATAAACTATTGCTAAGGAATGAGTGAGTAGCAACACTCGGAATGACTTTCTTCAATCTACTCGGCTCTGGCTAAAATACTGATGGGTTTTGAGCATACTAACACTTCCTAAGTGTACATGCAACCCTAATAACCTTGGATCTATGTTTTTCTAATTTGTCATGCAAAGTTGAATTCCAAGGTTATATCCTATCTAGCATACATGGGGAACAATTTTAACATAAAGTATAGATAGAATAACTTACCTTGTTGTTGCTTGTGTTCCTTGAAACCTTGTGAGCCTAGCACCTCAAGTGGTGATGCCTCAAATGCTTCACACAACACCAAATACTCTTGGAAGAACTTATGAGAGAATACTCACTTCTCCAAATCAGCCAAGCCCTCTATTTCTTTGTTGCAATCGAATTTGGTGGAGATTATGCTTCTTATATAGTGTTGACACATCTAGGGTTAAACCCTAATGTGTCATGACTCTTCATTTCCATGACCCATGGGTTTGTAACTCCCATGGAGCATCCATGGAGCATCCTATGGGTGGAACCCAACTTGATGATCCATGGAGCCTTTTAGCCCACTATACAAGATATGGATGATTTACTTAATCAACCCATATATTTAATTAGTTATCTTTTGATCACTTAATTAATTCTAAATTAATTCTTGATCAAACTAATCAAATAATATTATTAATATATTAGAACTTATAATATATTAATAATCTCCAAGCGTTATTTCTCTCATTTAGTTTATCCAATTGCATGGTGCCATGCAACCCAAATGGACCATGCCGGGTCGGGTCAAGTACATACCAGAAATAGTTATGGACTTAGACACCTTATCCAACAGTCTCCCACTTGGATAAGTCTAGTAACTATTACTGCAAGTATGACTTCAGGAACCGATCGGCAATCGTAGCTCTTTACAAGGTTTCTTGAAACTTGAGAAGACGATGGTACGCCATTTAAGATAAGTGATCATATAATCATCTGTTCTAGATATCAGTCGGACAAATACATGGAACAATGTCTTACTTATTGTCCAACATTTGTTTCCCGATTTCCGATTTGTTTGACAAAGAACTTTATTGAACACATCAATCTAGTTCTGACCGGGCCCGGTACATAGGTCAAAACAAAATCATCGAGGGGCCCAGATATCAGCTTCTAATCCAAGAAGGAACAGATAAACTTCGACTCATATGTTTGTTCTACTACTCATTGAATTACACATAAGAGCACGATTTTATAACATCGAGTTACCAATGCGTTTTTCGTACAGTTAATGCATAACCAACTCGTAAGTAACAAATCATATCTCTAGGTTTAAAGACTTATATGATATTACCGTCTCACGATCACACGAGATAGAATTCCATGAAGTGATTCCAGTGAGCGTGGGTTGTGTCCAATGCTCAGAACTTATGAGCACTCATGATTGTTGTAGCCTTGTCCCAAACCTCTACAACCAATCATGACAGTCTTGATTCATACCTACTTCCGACATATGACCGACTGTGGAGGTTTGAATAATATGTTAAACCAAACAAAATTATTCTGGAAGTCAAAACATGCAAAAGAAATATAGTAAACGATCGACAAGAGATAGCAACACTTTACTCATAAATAAAACACTTTTATTCATCATCAAATGTCAATTACACTTTACAAATTTCGAGATTATCTAACTACTAAATCTAATATCATCCTTCAGCCCTATGCTCCGAGCATGCTGGAGATGCTTAACCCGAGTCAGTCCCTTCGTGAGGGGATCTGCTGGGTTCTCATCCGATGATACCCTCTTTGCCACGAGGAGTCCTTCTTCGATCCGATGTCTGATGAAGTGGTATTTTCTGTCGATGTGTCTGGATCTCCCGTGATCCCTTGGTTTCTTGGCTAAGGCAACAGCACTTTCACTATCACAGAAAATTTCCAGCGACTCTTTAATAGCTGGTACAACTCCAAGGTCTCCAATGAAGTTCCTCATCCATAACGCCTCCTTTGCTACTTCGCTAGCTGCAATATACTCTGATTCACAAGTAGAATCTGCCACTGTCTCTTGCTTGGAACTCTTCCAAGAAATTGCTCCTCCATTTAGGGTAAAGACCCAGCCCGACTGAGAGCGGAAGTTATCCCTATCAGTCTGGAAGCTAGCATCACTATACCCTACAACTCTCAAGTCATCACTCCCACCGAGGGTAAGGACCCAGTCCTTAGTCCTTCGTAGGTACTTGAGAATATTCTTTACCGCAATCCAGTGTGCCTTGCCAGGGTTCCCCTGAAACCTGCTAACCATGCTCAAGGCAAAGGCTACATCAGGTCGAGTACACGTCATAGCATACATGATCGAACCTACAGCCGAAGCATAAGGTAATCGACTCATTTCTGCTATCTCAGCCTCAGTGCTAGGGCTTTGTGTCTTACTCAGCTTGGCGCTACTATGGATGGGCAACTCTCCTTTCTTGGAGTTTTGCATTCTGAATCTCTTCAGAATCTTCTCCAAGTAGGTACTTTGACTAAGTCCAATTAGTCTTTTACTCCGATCTCTCAAAATCCTTATCCCCAGAATATAGGCAGCTTCACCAAGGTCTTTCATAGCGAAACACTTTCCAAGCCAGGACTTTACTTCCTGCAAGGTTGGAATGTCGTTTCCTATGAGTAGTATGTCATCCACATACAATACCAAAAAGCTAACTATACTCCCACTAGCCTTGACATATACACAAGATTCATCTTCACTCCTAGAAAAGCCAAATTCCTTGACCTTTTCATCAAAGCAAAGATTCCATCTGCGAGGTGCTTGCTTTAATCCATAAATGGATTTCTCAAGCTTACACACTCTATTAGGGTACTCGTTACTGACAAAACCCTCTGGCTGACTCATGTAAACATCTTCAGCCAACTTTCCATTAAGGAAAGCGGTTTTGACATCCATTTGCCAAATTTCATAGTCATGAAATGCGGCTATGGCTAACAGAACCCGAATAGACTTAATCTTGGCTACCGGAGAAAAGGTCTCATCATAGTCCACTCCAGGAATTTGAGAAAAGCCCTTTGCAACCAGCCTAGCCTTATAAGTGTGTACTTTACCATCCATGTCGGTCTTCTTTTTGAAGACCCATTTGCACCCTACAGTCTTTCGACCTGGTACATTCTCAACCAAGTTCCAAACTTGATTGTCATACATGGATTGTATCTCGCTATCCATAGCCTCTTTCCATTTGGCAGACTCGGGGCCCGCCATGGCTTCCTCGTAGCTGTTAGGGTCATCTTGACTTACTAGTGTCTCATCACTAATAAGTGTCTCACCTTCTGCAGTAATATGGAATCCATAGTAATGCTCAGGTGCACTCCTAACTCTCGTGGAACGCCTCAGAGGTACAGATTCGTCAATTGGCTCAACAGGAGTTTCCTCCTCAAGTTGAGGGCTAGAGTTTGAAGTTCCTTCACCACTTGACTCTTGAATTTCTTCAAGATCAACTTGCCTCCCACTGTCTCCTTGGCTTATAAACTCTCTTTCTCGAAAGACTCCTCTTCTTGCTACAAAGACCACGTTGTCACTAGGTCTGTAGAAGAGGTAACCAAAGGATTGCTGTGGGTAGCCGATGAAAATACACCTCTCGCTTCGGGGTTCGAGCTTATCATGAGTCTCGCGTCTCACGAAAGCCTTGCAGCCCCAAATCTTGATGTGGTCTAGTTTAGGTACTTTACCAGTCCACATCTCGTGAGGAGTTTTGGCAACTTTCTTTGTAGGGACTAGATTAAGGATATGGGCGGTAGTCTCTAAGGCATACCCCCAGAATGATATTGGTAGCGAAGCTCGACTCATCATGGAACGAACCATGTCCAACAAGGTTCGATTACGCCTCTCAGCCACACCATTCAACTGCGGTGTCCTCGGAGGTGTCAATTGTGAGACAATCCCACATTCCTTTAGATAGTCGAGGAACTCTGAACTAAGATACTCACCACCTCGATCGGATCGAAGCATCTTAATGTTCCTGCCCAATTGATTCTCGACTTCCTGTTTAAATTCCTTAAACTTCTCGAAAGTCTCTGACTTATGCTTGATTAAGTAGACATATCCATATCTACTGTAATCATCGGTAAAAGTCAAATAATAACGATTAGCATCTCTAGTGGCATGTTTGAATGGTCCACACACATCCGTGTGTATATGGTCCAACAAACCTTCACCTCTTTCACATGAGCCTGTGAAGGGTGACTTTGTCATTTTTCCAAGTAAGCATGATTCGCAACTACCATTTGACTTTAGGTCAAACGACTCCAAGACTCCATCCTTTTGGAGTTGGCCTATGCATTTCTTGCTTATATGTACAAGACGACAATGCCATAATGATGCTTTATCCAAGTTATTATTATTAGTAGAATCAATACACAAAACATTATTTCCTAAGTTATCTACAATAGATACAGCTTCATACACACCATCACAAGGTAATGCTTTAAAATAAAGTACATTATTAAAGAAAGTATTAATCGAACCAACTTCATTATCAATTGAAAAGGTGAAACCTTGTTTGTACAATGCATGAAAGGAAATAATATTTCTTGCCATTTCTGGCGAATAACAACACTTATTCAAATCTAAATTTAACCCACTACTTAGCGATAAAGTATAAACTCCAATCTTGGTGACAGGTGTAACTTTCCTATTCCCCATGATTAAGTTTATTCTTCCTTGCTCCACATTCTCACTTCTTCCTAGTCCCTGCAAGTCACAGCAAATATGAATTCCGCAACCTGTATCAAGGACCCAAGATTTCGAATGGGGTGAGTTATTAGAAATGATAGTGTAAATACCTGCATGGTTGGGTTTGACTTTCCCATCCTTTACATCTTGCTGGTACTTTGGGCAGTTCCGCTTCCAATGAGCTTTTTCGTGGCAATAGAAGCATTCCGCCTCTTTTGGGTCAGAAGACGGAGTAATGAAACCTTTCTTGGTTCCACTTGAAGAAGAGCCATCAAGGGTCCGAGCCTTGGTACCGTTTGAAGATCTCTTTCTCTTCCTCCCTCGACTCTGCCCGATTGCCAAGACCGGAGTTGTTTCTGGAGTAGGAGTGATAGCAACCGACTTCCCCTTAAGACCTGTTTCTGCGGTCTTGAGAAGTCCCTGAAGTTTGCTGAGGGTTGACCTCTTCCTTGTTCATGTGATATGTCATGCGGAATTGATCATAGCACGATGGTAAGGAGTGCAAAATGATATCTATTGCAAGCTCCTCAGGGAAGTTCACATTGAGCTTCAGCAACCGATCCACATACCTTTGCATTTTCTGCATGTGGCTCGTGACGGACTCTCCGTCCTTCATCATGGTCGTTATCATGGAGCAGATGACTTCGTACCTCTCTTGTCGTGCACTTTGATGGTATCTTTCCATCAAATCTTGGTGCATTTCATAAGGGTAGAAGTCTTCATAAGACTTTTGGAGTTCAGCTGTCATGGTGGCTAACATGATGCAAGCCACCTTGGTTGCATCTCTTTCATGAGTATGAAAGTCAGCGATCTCCTGGGGAGTTGCAGTGGACTCGTCAATTTCCTTAAGCTCCTTGTCAAGGACATATTCTTTGTCCTCGTAGCGAGTAATCATCCTGATGTTTCTGATCCACTTATTGAAGTTGGATCCATCAAAGGTGACTTTCCCACAAAGACTCATAAGAGTAAAGGAGCCATTAGGATTCGAGCCAGAAGCATTAGTTGAAGACATCTGAAAAGAAGAACGAGTTTAGTTTAGATTTAAGAGAGTCCTTAATAAAACACCCAAATGTAATATTAAGGCTAGGATCCAATCACAATATAGTATAACTTAGAAGAGGTATGCCGTAATCTAAGCTATACCATATTTGAAAGGTAGGTGAATGACGATTCACCAATTTCCACCACGAAAACCGAAATATTAAATATTTAGTTTTTATTGGTTTTAGAAATTCCTAGATTCTTTGAGATCCAATGAACTTTTCAAAGGCATGTTTCGATCTCGGGAGTGCCCTCCAGGTTTTGTGACTGGGATGCTGAGGATCACAAAACGAGGTGTGAAGTAACCATGCAAATCACTTGGTACCCTTAAAGTTTATCACTCAATCGATGTGCCGGTAAACCACACACGCTCCACCGATACTATAATAAACCTTAAGTCACCCTTTACCTACCTTGTTAAGTCCAAGTTAGTGTGCCGGTTAACCACACACGCTCCACCAACGACTCAGACAAAGTGTAAAGTGTAATTTCATGGATTAGCACCTTATTCACATTTTTCCTAAAGTAACTAAGATTGGGAATTTAATAAAACGTTTAGTTACTTTATATATTCATCATACTTTGAATGAGAATTTATAAGTCCTTGTCTTACCCGTTCGGCTAACGACCCTCCACCAGTCAAGCAAGCGGTGGGTGAGAATATACACCCATTAAGTCACCATTTTATAGGCAACAACCTTATACCCACCTTATAGACCGGCTTCGTGAATGAGGCGTACTAGCGGTAAGACGACTTGTTCTTATACATATATATATAATTATTAAATTATCATAATATAAGTATAAGGGTTGAATTTTAACTTTTAAAATTCTATGGGTTGGAACTAAAGTTTTAACTTAACTTTACTTGTTCCAAAACTTGAGGGCAAGTTTTGTAACTTTCAAAACTTTTCATTTCTTGTAACTTATGAGTTTAATAGAGTCATAAAATGAAGACTCTTCATTTTTATAACTCTTGTGTTTTCTTAATGGTTTTAACTCAAGTGTGACTCTTGGTTTTCCATAACTTAAGGATAAGTTATGGACTCCATTAAAACACATTATGATCAAGAATTAAACTACCAAATAGGTTACAAATAATTCCTATGATCATCTAAAACATCATAAGAACAAGAACATGAATATGAACATAATCAAAAATTACATAAAACTTTGTAATTTTGATAACTAGTTGTTGTAAATGAATTAGCAAAACATTACACCACCAAAAACAAGTTTATATCTACTAAAACAGTTTAGGGTAATGTTTCTAATTCATTTTCCAGCAACTGAATCGAAATTCTGCACTCATTCGACCCTACTCGCCGAGTGCATGAACACTACTCGCCGAGTTGGTTGAAGATACACATGGACTCGACGAGTCCCCCCTATGGACTCAGCGAGTCCGATCGCAGACAGCAAATTTTCGATTCTGTTTTCAACTTTTAAGAACAAATAAGAACAAACAAGCCTAGGCTCTGATACCACTGATGGGTTTTGAGCATTCTAACACTTCCTAAGTGTACATGCAACCCTAATAACCTTGGATCTATGTTTGTCTAATTTGTCATGCAAAGTTGAATTCCAAGGTTATATCCTATCTAGCATACATGGGGAACAATTTTAACATAAAGTATAGATAGAATAACTTACCTTGTTGTTGCTTGTGTTCCTTGAAACCTTGTGAGCCTAGCACCTCAAGTGGTGATGCCTCAAATGCTTCACACAACACCAAATACTCTTTGAAGAACTTATGAGAGAATACTCACTTCTCCAAATCGGCCAAGCCCTCTATTTCTTTGTTGCAACCGATTTTGGTGGAGATTATGCTTCTTATATAATGTTGACACATCTAGGTTTAAACCCTAATGTGTCATGACTCTTCATTTCCATGACCGATGGGTTTGTAACTCCCATGGAGCATCCATGGAGCATCCTATGGGTGGAACCCAACTTGATGATCCATGGAGCCTTTTAGCCCACTATACAAGATATGGATGATTTACTTAATCAACCCATATATTTAATTAGTTATCTTTTGATCACTTAATTAATTCTAAATTAATTCTTGATCAAACTAATCAAATAATATTATTAATATATTAGAACTTATAATATATTAATAATCTCCAAGCGTTATTTCTCTCATTTAGTTTATCCAATTGCATGGTGCCATGCAACCCAAATGGACCATGCCGGGTCGGGTCAAGTACATACCAGAAATAGTTATGGACTTAGACACCTTATCCAACAAATACTCCCATGGTATTTTATGTTTTGTTTTATATCGATGAATCATTGTTTGCATCTTAGGTAAGCTTTAGGCATGCTGCACACCACAGTCACTCCCAAGCACATGTTGGCCGTGTCTCGAATGAATATAGTTGATCTGGCTATATTGACCCTAGACACGACTACATAACTGCTCAGGTTTAGCCGCAACACACAAAACCCAATTACTTATGTTTTGTTCTACTCGTAGTTACGGATTCCGGCGGTTAGGTATACTTGTATATTTTTTAAAAATACTTATATTTTAAAGTATACTTTTAGTTCAGAGCATTTCGGCCACTAAGTGTTCATAGTCTTATATAATGTAAGGTTTGGTATACTAGTTCACTATAAACAAGGGCTCTGATACCAATCTGTCACACCCCGAAACCAATGGCGTAAACATTCTGGGGCGTAAGACGTCATGTAAAGTATCACAACCAATGTACACAGTAATCATAGTAAACACGAAACATTACATTACATAGAATCATTACATTTGTTTGAAAGTAGAAAAGCAAAGTAATACATGATTATAGATACATAAGTTTAAACAAAAGTTAGACGAGACTTCCATACGCTTCGTCTTCAGCAAAAGAACACGGGATACCTGCCTAAGGTGAACCTGAGAATACAAGTTGTTTAAAAATCAACATAAAGCTGGTGAGTTCATAAGTTGTTTGTTCATGTAAAAAGATCATGTTTTCTTTGGTTTTTCTGAAAAGTTGTTATCCAAGAAAATCCCATATTTTCTAACATATTTGTCGATTTCCATAAGAGAGATCCTGATTATCACCAGTACGATAAGAAAACAATAAGTTGAGATCATTGGACTACCATCTAGTATGAAAGTAGGTAGTTTTAACATATACAACTATAGATTAATGGAAGATATAAAATCCATGAGCAAAATTTATATTAATACGTATTGTGAGTCGGATAACCATGCTAATATGACACGAGACCTCCTTGACGTTCTTCAGGCGTCGGACGATATCCAGAATTTGTCACCCCAGGCGTGCCCGTCTAACTATAGCTAGCAATTAAGGTGTGGGATTGTCAGTCCCGAATAGATCCATTCACAAATTCCACGCTCTCCCTCCAGGAGACTCTGGTTACACTTTCGGGGAGGATTTACTGATGACCCGAAGGGTTTAATGAACATAAATCTCACAAGCTAGTATTAACTTATTCACGTTGTACTCGGTCATTATCAAATATCGTAGTCGTTTTGAAACATAATACAGTAAAAACAGTTTAATACAACGAAATTATTTGGCATGATACTTTAATTTAAACAGAGATAAACTGAATCAGACATAGTTAATATATTAACTTTGCATAAAATTTGTGCTCGTAAAACATGAACTAAAGATCCCAAATTATTACCATAATAATTTGATTGTTTTGATTGTTTCTTACACTGTAATTGAAATCTACTTAGTTATATTCAATAAAACATACCTTACGCTCCGTATGATACAAAAGGGGAAACGATATCTAAAAGTTTGCCAGATATTTATGGAATTACATTAGTTTTAGGTTTCGAAAACATTAATAGTTTGCTTGTATTCCCCCTGAAAACATTGAAAAACATGGAAAAAGGTGTAGGGGTATGAACTCACCGATCGAGAAAAAGTGTTGGCTAGGATGCTAAATGACAGCTCAGGGCTTGAATACGTGCGAGGTTCCTATGTAATATGAAGAGATACATAATTTGTATCTAATTAGACATTGATCTTAGAGTTAAATAAGAGTAAACATTTCTAGACGTGAAAACACTTCAGTTCAAGTGTTTGGAGTGACCCGGGTAGCATCTAAGGGTGTGTATGGCTTGAATATGGAGTTTTGCTCTTCAAGAGTAAAATCCTAATGGAGTTTTCAGCCCAAATGACCAACTACCCATGAGTTTACAGCCTTAAACTCATGGTGGGGGTGTTCTTGGGTGCTTAATGGTCTTATAACTCTTGTGGGGTAATGCTAGGCTTGGTTTTAAGGCATTAGAATGCAATTTGAACATCATGGGGACCATTTGTCGAGTTTACGGTAGTAAACTAGGAGTTTACGGTCGTAAACTCTTATGTACCCATCCTTAATGTGTTTTGGTGGTCCTAGGTTAATTACAATGCACAAAGGAAGGTTCTAGGCTTGATTACATGGCTTAGGAAGTGGTTGGGACTTGAATTGACCTTGGAAAAGGAGTTTATAGTCTATGAAGGTGTTCTTTGTGATTTTACTACCTTAAAAACATGAGTTTATGGCAGTAAACTCATGTTTGTGTATGATTCATGTGATTTGGTGGTTGAAGGTTAAGCATGCTAAGTTCTAGACCCATTTTTAAGCTATACAAGGTGTTAAGGGCACTTTAACACCCATTGGAGGAGTTTAAGGTCTAAGAAGAGGTGTTTATGGTCCAAGAATGTTCTTGGGCTGTAAGCTCAAATTTGACCAATTTGTGTATGTTTTGGTGCATCTCTTGAAGGATTATAAGGTTCTATACTCTTATGGAAGCTTTTTGGAGGTGTTTAGGGGCAAACTAACACCTTAAATGGTGTTTAGGGTCCATGAATGAGGGTTTATGGGCCATGCATGTTGTTGGGCAGTAAACTCAAGTTTACCTCCTAAATGGTAAGATTTTGGTGCTCTAGGTCCATTCCTGCAAGTCCAAAGGTCTTAGCTAAGCACTAGAAGTGATTTGGAGGGGTTTTGGGGCTTCAAAACCCTCTTTAAAGGAGTTTATGGTTTTAGGAGGGTTCCCAAACGATAAACACATGTTCTTGATGGTTTTGGGTAGCTTAAACACAAATTTGAATGATAAACAATCTTAGAAACATGCTAGGATAAATTACTTACCAAATTGAAGCTTGAAAGGGGTGATTTTGATTCAATTTCGAGTTTTAGAGAGAGAGTAATGACAGAAATTTATGAGGTGGTGGTAAAAGGCTAAGATGAAGTTCACTCATCCTTTATATAAGGCTTGAGTTTGTGGCCGGGTGGAAATCTACCCGATATTGACGTTTATCGAGGCTTTTGGTCATACCCGATTAAGTGTTTGTAATTCGACGTGGTCGTAACTAAAAATTATCCAATTAACTATCGAAAGTGTTTTCACATGTTTCTAACGTTTCTGAATACTTACGAGCTCATAATAAAAATCTTAAATTAAATGACCTAATCCATAATGTTAATGAGAAAATCGAAAGATAGACGGGTTTTGCTGATAGGGACGAGTTATCGTGACGGTAAATTTTTTGGGTTGTCACATTATGTTACATCGTTATGTGGCATTAGAAATTTTAATATCAACATAATGGATTGGTTAAAAATAAATTTTGGTATAGTGTTCCTTGTAAATCTAGATGCTACCTGAGAAAGAATTTATACTAGTGGTTGGAGAGTGAAATTGAGGTTACAGATACGCGTTGCAGAACCCTAGTAGTGTCTAGGAAATTTGTTGTATATGATTACTCGAACACATTTATATATGTTAAATTGCTTTTGTGATCTTAAGGAAATAAAGACTTGGGAAACTGTGACACAACTTTTGGGACATGTATGAGTAGGTGTGGAAGGTAGTATACGCCCGTACAACCGGAAGCACAAGACTCATACTTGGATCAGGTGGAGTCACAAGATTACTAAGGCACTAGTAATTGGATTAATTATTGTTAATTTCCTTCACTACCATTGTTTCAGTGATAATTTTTGTCTAACCCTAGTGTTCAAAGAAAATCAAGTCCGAGTAATCTACGAAGTAAGTTCGTCATAGCGTCCTATTTTTGATTGAAGGAAGAGATAGTCAAATGGATCAATAGAAGTATCACGGTCGCCATACCCTATAGCTAGAAGTGCTACATGTTAAAATGTGATTGTATCATGTTAGAACATGAAGGAAGGTATCCTTCGTGTTAAAATTTTGACTCAAAGAGACCTGAGTCTAACCATTGTATTATCGATAACATTTTATTAAGGCCATGAACCATCTATCTGTTTCAATAGTAAAAGTGAGGACCTTAATTTCGATTAAGAAAGAGCAGAAGCTTCCAATAGAGATCAAATTTAGAAGGAAGAGTAGATGTTGCACCGTCAGCAGTCAAAAAGTCTAAGAGTTAAAAACACAATAGAAAAGACATCAGAGTTATGCTTACCACCTAAGATGGAAAGGTAATGTGCAGAGACATTATGCAAACCCTGATTTGTTGATGAGTCCAAGACACAATCATCCTAAGGTGGAGATAGTTGTTACACCCATAGATCCAAGATAGTTAAATAATACATATTTAGTGTTAAAAATAACATTTTGATAGAAGGTTATTTAGGATAAATAACCTCAACCAAAGTTATAATGTATGTCACAAGCTTCTCATACGTATAATGAATGGTAAAATCCAACTTCGTATAAATTAGTTATGCTTGTTCAAAGTTTCGCGATTAAACTGGCATGACTCTGCGTATCATAAAAAGTGACTTCTTGATATATTACTTTTTAGCCTATGTGATCTAAACAAAATTAGTATTAGTTATCAAACCGAGAGTCTGCATATAGAGAACGTCCAAATCTAACTTCATGAGAGGAAGTTATGATTTTTTGAAGTTTCATCACAACAGTATCTGACTCATAAATCGAAGTAGAGATCGGTTGATTATTAGGAAAAACAAACTAAATGATAATTGAAGATCTCGTCCATATGGTTCCGTCAATATAATGTTGGATTAGTGTCTAAGCCCGTAACCATATTTGGTAAATACTTGACCTATTTGTGCATGGTCCATTTGGGTTGCCTTCACCAAAGCAACTTGAATGGACAAATAAATAGAGAAAGAGGTTATTATGATTTACTAATATGTCATAAGAATAATATATTAAAGGATAAATCATATTTGTTTAATTAATATTGGTCAATAATTAATTAGAAATTAATTTTGTGATCAAGTGTAATTAATTAAACTAGAGGGGCTGAATTGTAATTATGTAATAGTTGCAAAATAAGGAAATGGTTATCCTTGGAGAAGTGTGGACGAATTCAAGGGATTGGATATCCTTGAAATCGTCCATATGGTCCAAGAGATAATGGTTATCAAGGCTTATCTTGTGGTTGCTTGGTGGGCAACTAACTGGATAAGGATAAGGACTGATACCGTAATCCCAACCCTATATAAAGACCCCTAGGTCTTAAGAAATCGTCCCACTTGCTTCTAAGAGATCCCTAGGTTGATTTCTACCTCTCCCCTTCTCTCTCTATAGCCTCTCCAATCACTTGTGGTGTTTGTGAGCCATTAGAGGCAGTACACTTGTTGTACTTGCTTTCAAGACTTAGGGTTTGAAGATTTAAGTTGTTATTACAATATAACAACAAGATGTATGTGATCTAACCTTATATATCAATTTCGAAAATAGCAACATACTTTAGGGTTTTATTCATGTGTTCATAAAGTTGTATATCTAATAGTGAAAACATAGATCCAAATCTAGGGTTGCATGCACACATAGGATTGTTTGTATAAAACCCATCAGTGGTATCAAAGACTTTGGTTAACTTGTTTTCAATTAGTATTATTCAATTGTATGGACTTGACAAATTAGGGTTTATTGCTTATAAACCCTAGGAGGCTATAGATTTCCAGATTAGGGTTTCCTAACCCTAATTTGCGAAAATCTTGAAGGGTTTTTGAATCCTTTCCTTTTAATTCAAGATTTCGAGATCTAGGGTTTGCAAAACCCTTAGATTTCGAGATTTGCCTCATTCCCCAAGATAAGCTGCTAAATTTGAGGGATTTGGATAAACCATATCTTATAATTATCTCTTAATTGTTAAATATGGTAATTAAAGATTTTGAATTATCCCCTCCCATTATTTTCGAAATTTAGAGGGATAAAAGGGATTAGGATAAGTTAATTGTTAACTGGTAATTATCCTTTAAGATTTAATAATCATTTATGATTTAATAATTTGAATTAATAGTTTAATTTGAGATAATTATTAAATCAAGAGTTTTAATATTTAAAATTTTAATTTGACTGGTATTAAATTTCGAAAATTTTAAATTGAAGATTAAAACCCTAGTATTTTGAAATGTTTAAAATACACTCTATACTATTATATTATTACAAGCTTAATATATATATATATATATATATATATATATATATACATATATATATATATATATATATATATATATATATATATATATATATATATATATATGCATAATTAAAAATGCTAGTCTTATCGTTAGTAGGCCTCATTCAGGAAGCTGGTCTATAAGGTGGGTATAAGGTTGCTGCCTATAAAATGGCGCTTAATAGGTGTACACTCACACCCACCGCTTGCTTGACTGGTGGAGGGTCGTTAGCCGAACGGGTAGGATAGGGCAGTCCTCTCCTCATTAATAGGTATAATGAATATAAATAAAGTAACTAAACATTTTTAAAATTCCCAATCATAGTTACTTTAGGCAAAAGTGAAATTGATGCAATCCCATTAAATTACACTTTGCACCCTTGCTAAGAAATTAGTGGAGCGTGTATGTTTTACTGGCACACTAATTGGTTCTAAGCAAAGGTGGTGAAGGGTGATTCATTGTTTGTCATAGTTTGATGGAGCGTGTGTGGTTTACCGGTACATTGTACATGTGATTGTAACAATGAAGGCACCATGTAGATTTGCATGGTTATTCACACCCACTTTGTGATCCTCGGTATCCCAGTCACAAACGAGAGGGGCATATCGAGATTTCAACATGCCATTGAAAAGTTCAACGAATATCCAAGAAAATCTAGGAATTCTCAATACGTTTAAAACTTAAGCTTATGTTTTTCATGGTGAAGAATTAGTGAATCGTCATTCACTTACCTCCAAATTATTTGCGTGTTGGATTACGACATCCCTTTTCTAATATGTAAATAATGTTGTTGGATCCTAGCCCTAAATTTTCATTTTGGGTGTTTAATTAGGGATTCAATTCTAATCAAACTTTTTTCTTTCTATTTGTAGATGTCTAACGCAAACAACACTGCTGCAAGCTCATTCACGCTAATGAGCCTTTGTCAAAAAGTGACTTTCGATGGATCGAACTTTAGCGAATGGATAAGATACATTCGCACTATCACGCATTACGAGGACAAAGAGTATGTTCTCGATAAGAAGCTCGAGAAGATCAATTCTAAAACTGCTACTCCCGAAGAGATGGTTGTCTTTGAGACCCATGAGCGTGATGCAACGAAAGTCCATTGCATCATGATAGCGACAATGAACTCCGAATTCCAAAAGTCCTATGAGGACATGTATCCCTACGAGATGCATATAGACTTGATGGAGAGATATCACCAAAGCGCGAGGCAAGAACGCTATAAAATCATTGTGAATATGATCACTGCTAAAATGGGAAGTGGAGAGTCTCTAACCGTGCACTTGCAAAAGATGCAAAGGTATGTTGAGTGTCTTTGCAAGTTGAATGTCAACTTTGGGGAAGATTTGGCTATCGACATTGTTCTTCACTCCTTACCTTCATGCTATAACCAATTTAGGATGACCTACCACATGAACAAGGAAGAGGTCACCCTAAGCAAACTCCAAGGGCTCCTAAGGACTGCTGAGAGCAACCTAAAGGACAAGTCTGTTGCACCAACTCCTAATCAACCCGCTGCTACTGTTTTGGCAATTAGGAAAAGAAGGGGCAAGAAGAGGAAGGCTCCGTCAAAGAGCCACCACAAAGGAAAGTCCCAAGATGGTTCCTCTTCTAGTGAGACCAAGGTTGATCCTGCTAAGCCCAACTCTAACCCAAAGGAGGAAGAGTGCCATCATTGCCACAAAATAGGGCATTAGAAGAGAAGCTAGTCGGAATATCTGCAAGCCATCAAGGATGGAAAGATCAAGCCATCGTATGCAGGTATATACACTAGTAAATATAATAATTCATCTCATGCTATTTCTTGGGTTCTTGATACAGGATGTCGTTACCACATTTGTTCTGATTGGCAGGGACTAAGAAGAAATAGGGATGTGGAGCATGGAAGAATAAATCTAATCATGGGAAACAGAAGATCGTCGCCTGCCATCAAGATTGGAGTGTATTCTTTAGTGCTTAGTAAGGGATTAGATTTAGATTTAAACAATTGTTGCTACTCGCCAGATATGGCAAGAAACATCATTTCTTTTCATGGTTTGTTTAGACAAGGATTTACATATATTCATTTAATAATGAGAATGGTTCTATTTATGCTTATCTAATTGGTGTTTTATACTTTGAAGCAATGCCTTGTAATGGAATTTATGAAACTGTTATGGTTGTAGATAACCTAGGATATGATGTGTTGTGTATGGATTCTTCCAATAGTATGGATAAAGCATCTTTATGGCATTATCATCTTGGACATGTCAACAAGAAGCGCATAGCCCAACTCCAAAAGGATGGAGTGTTGGAGTCATTTAACCTTAGGGAAGATGACACGTGCGAATCTTGTTTACATGGAAATATGACCAAGTCACCCTTCACTCGCACTTGTGAGAGGGGTGAGGGTTTATTGGACCTCATACATACCGATGTATGTGGACCCTTTAGATCCACCACAAAGGATGGAAACCACTTCTATGTGACTTTCACAGATGATTATAGTAGATATGGGTATATTTACTTAATCAAACACAAGTCAGAAACATTTGAAAAGTTCAAAGAATTTAAGCATGAAGTGGAGAATCAATTGGGCAGGAAAATCAAGATGCTTCGATTCGATCGAGGAGGAGAGTACCAAAGTCTTGAATTCCACGACTATCTCAAGGAATGCGAAATAGTTTCGCATTTGACGCCACCTGGGACACCACAATTGAATGGTGTGGCAGAAAGGCGTAATAGAACCCTATTAGATATGGTCCGTTCTATGATGAGTCGCGCTTCACTACCTATCTCATTTTGGGGGTATGTCTTAGAGACTACCGCCCATATCCTTAATCGAGTCCCTACAAAGAAGGTTGCCAAAACACCTCACAAGATGTGGACAGGGAAAGCTCCCTCATTAGCACATATAAAGGTTTGGGGTTGTGAAGTTTTCGTAAGACGAGATACTCACAACAAGCTCGAACCTCATAGTGAGTGATGTATTTTCATCGGCTACCCGCAGAGATCCTTTGGATATCTCTTCTATAGACCGAGTGACAATGTTGTCTTCGTTGCAAGAAAAGGGGTTTTCCGAGACCGAGAACTCATAAGCCAAGGAGATAGTGGGAGGAAAATTGATCTTGAAGAAATTCAAGAGTCGAGCGATGAAGGAACCTCTAACTCTGGTGCTCAACCCGAGGAGGAAACTCTGGTTGAACCAATTGACCAATCCTTACCTCTTAGACGTTCCGAAAGAGTTAGAGTGCAACCCCAGTTGTATGGTTTTCATATTATCACCAAAGGGGACATGTATATTAGTAACAGTACACTAGTAAATCTAGATGAACCTAACAGCTATAAGGAAGCCATGGCAGGCCCGGAGTCTGCTAAATGGAAAGAGGCGATGGAGAGCGAGATTCAGTCCATGTATGACAACCAAATTTGGAATTTGGTTGACAATGTGCCTGGACGTAGGAAGGTTGGGTACAAATGGATAGGAATGTGTATACGTATAAAGCATGATTGGTGGCGAAGGGCTTTACTCAAACTCCCGGAGTTGACTATGATGAAACCTTCTCACTAGTTGCCAAGATAAAATCTATTAGGGTGATGCTAGCCATTGCTGCATTTCATGATTATGAGATTTGGCAGATGGATGTCAAGACTGCTTTCCTTAATGGGAAGTTGGCTGAGGATGTTTACATGGATGAGCCAGAGGGTTTTATCGATACGAAGCATCCCAATAGAGTGTCCAAGCTTGAGAAGTCCATTTATCGACTTAAGCAAGCATCTCGCAGATGGAATCTTTGCTTTGATGAGAAAGCCAAAGAGTTTAGATTTGTATGAAGCGAAGATGAATCATGTGTATATGTCAAGGCAAGCAGGAGAATAGTTCGCTTCCTCGTTTTGTATGTTGATGACATACTGCTCATATGAAACGACATCCCGACTCTGCAGGAGGTTATGTCTAGGCTCGGGAAGTGCTTCACTATGAAGGACCTCGGAGAGGCTTCCTATATTTTGGGAATAAGGATAGTGAGAGAACGAAGTAAGAGACCAATACGACTTAGTCAGAACACTTACTTGGATAAAGTACTAAAACGTTTTAGTATGGAGAACTCAAAGAAGGAAGAACTACCGATACAGAGTAATGCCAGGTTGAGTAAGACTCAAAGTCCAGGTACCGAAGCTGAGATAGCAGAGATGAGCTGAGTACCCTACGCTTCTGTAGTTGTCTTGATCATGCATGTTATGACTTGTACTCAACCTGATGTGGCCTTTGCCTTGTGCATGGTCAGTAGATATCAAGGGAACCCGGGCAAAGCTCATTGGATTGCGGTTATGAATATCCTTAAGTACCTTTGGATGACCAAAGAATGGTTTTTAGTCCTAGGAGGGAGTGATGACTTAAAGGTGCGAGGATATAGTGATGCAAGTTTCCAGACCGATAGGGGCAACTACCGTTCGCAGCCGGGCTGGATCTTTACCCTAAATGGAGGAGCAGTGACTTGGAAAAGTTCCAAGCAGGAAACTGTAGCTGATTCAACCTGTGAATCAGAGTACATTGCAGCGAGCGAAGCATCAAAGGAGGCGATATCGTTGACGATCTTCATTGGTGACCTTGGAGTTGTGTCTGCCATAAAAGAGCCTATGGAAGTTTTCTGTGATAGTGAAGGAACGGTTTGCTTGACCAAGGAACCAAGGGATCATGGTAGATCTCAGCATATTACAGAAAGTATCATTTTATTAGACATTGAGTAAAAGAAGGACACCCCGTGGTTAAGAGGATATCATCAGAAGATAACCCAACAGATCCGCTTACGAAGGGGCTGAGTAGGGTTAAGCACTTGCAGCACACTAGGAGCATTGGGCTGAAGGATGATATTAGTTTAGATTAGATAGTTTTAGAAACATATAATGGATAAATGCAATTGACATTTGATAATTAAATAATGGAGTATTGTTTATAAGTAAGGTTACTTTCTTATGTTAATTGTTTAACTGTTGTTTCAAATTTGCATGTTTTGGCTTCCTGAATAATTGAGTTATTAAGAATAATCGAATTATTCGAATGATCCACAATCGTTCATATGTTGGAAGTAGGTATGAATGAAGATTGTCATGAATTGGTATGTAGAGTGTCTAAAAGGTATTAGACATAGCAAAGGTTTGCTGCAACATTCATGAGTGCTTATGAACAGGTTTTGAGCATTGGAATAAACTCGCGCTTGATGGAATCATTTTATGGAATATGACAAAAAGTGATCGCAAGACGACAATATCATATGGTCTTAAAACCAAGATATATGGTTTATTGTTTACTAATTGGTTGTACATTGATAATGTGAAACCACATCAGTAAATTGATGTCATAATACGCATTGTTGTGTATAGTTGATTAATAAATAGTAAATGCATATAAGTTGAAGTTTATCTATTACTTCTATGCTAAGAGGGTAAAAGCTATATTACGGCTGCTTGATGATTTGATTTGACTTATGTGCCGAGCCCGGTCAGGACTAAATTGACGTGTTCAATTAAGTTCTATATCAAATGAGTCTGAGATCGAGAAAATACTATTGGATAATAAGTTCCATGAAACTGTCCGCACAATATCTAAACAGAGGACTGTACGATCCCTTATCTAAAGGACATGTTACTGATAAGATCAGAGTACGACAACATCTTTGAGAGCTACGATTGCTAATCAAGTTGTATGTTATATTTGTGGTTACTAGACTTATCCAAGTGGAATAACGTTGGATTAGTGTCTAAGCCAGTAATCATATTTGGTAAATACTTCACCCGGTTGTGCATGGTCCTTTTGGGTTGCCTTCAACAAAGCAACTTGAATGGAGAAATAAATAGAGAAAGTGGTTTTATGATTTATTAATATGTTATAAGAATAATATATTAAAGGGGAAATCATATTTGTTTAATTAATATTGGTCAATAATTAATTAGGAATTAATTTTGTGATCAAGTTTAATTAATTAAACTAGAGGGGCTGAATTGTAATTATGTCATAGTTGCAAAATAAGGCAATGGTTATCCTTGGAGAAGGGTGGACGAATTCAAGGGATTGGATATCCTTGAAATCTTCCATATGGTCCAAGAGATAATGGTTATCAAGGCTTATCTTATGGTTGCTTGGTGGGCAAGTAACTGAATAAGGATAAGGACTGAAACCCTAATCCCAACCATATATAAAGACCCCTAGGCCTTAAGAAATCGTCCCACTTGCTTCTAAGAGATCCGTAGGCCGATTTCTACCTCTCCCCTTCACTCTCTATAGCCTCTCCAATTGCTTGTGGTGTTTATGAGCCATTAGAGGCACTACACTTGTGGTGCTTGCTTTCAAGACATAGGGTTTAACGATTTAAGTTGTTATTACAATATAAGAACAAGAGGTATGTGATCTAACCTTATACATGAATTTTCAAAATAGCAACATACTTTAGGGTTTTATTCATGTGTTCATAAAGTTGTATATCTAATAGTAAAAAAATAGATCCAAATCTAGGGTTGCATGCACACATAGGATTGTTTGTATAAAACCCTTCATATAAAGACAGTCGAGAGTGGATATCATATGGGAAAGTTATGAATTTTTAATGGACTTTAACAGTCTAAGCGTATTAAAAGTATAACTTTAAAAATAAAGCCAAAATTAGTAGAACAAAGTCTAAATGAAATTTGTACATCTCTTTAAGAGATTTCTAGGGATATAAAGTACATAGAAAATGGAGCTCATATGAAGAATGTGAAACATTTTGAAAATTATGAAATTAGTGTACATGTGAAGTGTGTCACGTGCAATGAAACATAGCGCCAAGAGAGGGTGCCATATGGCAAGGTCGGGATCTGCTTCCTCTGAGAGACTTGTAGATGTGGCCCCACATTAACGCAACACATGGCTCCATAATAGTGTGACATGTTTCACCTTCCAGAAGTGGGCTAGGTGGGCGAACAACGATGCGACACGTGGCGGATGCACGCAAGAGTGTGTAGCACGCAAGGTTTTTATTGCCTATGAATAGTCGGCTTCATATCTCTTTTCACCTCCACACCCCTACACACTTTCTCTCTCGAGCGATCTTACCTTTTAGGTCATTTCTCTCTCGTTAATGACCTCCGGCGAAGCCCTGCGAAACCCCTAAGTGATCATCTGAGTAATAGTATTTGAGTAAGAGATCCCGAGTCAATATTCTACCCACTTAGATTACGTTTTTCATCAAGAACCTCTGTAAGTTAAGCTACACTATGTTCAGGTTAAATGTAACTTATAATTATAGTCGTAGTCATTATTATACTTAAGGTTTATTAGTAACTCCAAGTTAGTATACTCATTGATATACTCATAGGAGTGATGTCTAGGCTTGATTTAGTGAGGTGTTTAAGGTGACATTTCGAAACAGAATACTATGTATACTAAACAGACCCTACCTCCAATATGATCTTACATCGTTATTCCTTATTTAGATCTTGAAGTAGATTTTGGGATTGTTTTGAAATTCGAACCCTTAGGATAATAGTTCCATGAACTATCAAATTAGACTTTGACTTAGCTTTATGTATATCTAGGTCTTTTGGAAAAACGTGGAAGGAAAAGTTTTGCACAATTCACCAATCACCATACCTTTTGTCTAGTGAATGTAGAATCCAGTTCATGAACATGATTTAATACAAGTATTAATTAAAATATAAGTTCGAATTACTAAGTGAATTATGTGCTTATTTCTAGGATTATATGTTAGGATATATAACTTGCTATGTGCGAACTATATATGGTTCTTTTTTATGTTAGGATAAATTTATAATATTATATAATAATATTCAAAGTAAAATTTGTAGGGTTTCAAAGCACTCCATGGATGATGGCAATGGGCCCCTTTGATGAATTCTAGGTTAAAAGCCCAAGACTTGTCTTTTCCCTATAAATAGTCATGTATTATTCCCAATTAGGGTTAAGAGTGAGGCAAAATGTAGCCGCCACGTTGTGAGGTTTCTTGTAGAGTTAGATTCTTATTTCTTAAGTGTAATTTGTTCCTCACAATTCAATAAATCGAGTGATCATTCAACATAATCTTCATATTTGTGTTTGTTCTTATTTTCTGCATCTTGTTCATCAAATCACAATTAGGGTTTTAATTCCAAAAAGTGGTATCAGAGCGGGTCTTTGAAGATCTATTGATTTTTGAAGTATCGGTTCTTGATTTGATGATTTTCTGCACAAGTTATTGAAGATTTTTGATGTTTTAGTAGTTTGGAATCAAGATTTTTGTTCGATCTACTTTTCATGGATTCAGTTACTGTTCATCATGGTGATTTCGATATTATTCTCTTTTATTCATTTTTTTGTCACTGTTATATTCATCCGAGGATGGGCCAATTGTCTTTGACCTACGTTCTTCCGGTCGATGTCATAATGTTCTTGAGCCATTTTTTTTATCGCCTTCTGTTCATTTGTTCCAAAAAAACCCCCCCATTGATTAGGTTCACTGTTCATTGACTTGTT
Organism: Lactuca saligna; assembly: GCF_052625555.1. Classification (NCBI taxonomy): domain Eukaryota; kingdom Viridiplantae; phylum Streptophyta; class Magnoliopsida; order Asterales; family Asteraceae; genus Lactuca; species Lactuca saligna. The sequence continues at coordinate 165,993,971 of NC_136420.1, forward strand.
CTTATATTTATGTCGACATTGCTCTTTCTGATTTCTCAAGTTCAATTTCGTGATTCAAATAATGAGTTCGACCTTATATTGATTCAGTGTTCTTGTATTTTAATCGATTCATAATTGTTGGTGTTTTTCCATAAGTTTCGATTACAAACGCTTTCAATCGCTTTAATCCTCATGATAATAGAACTCACATTATAATGTGTTTTCTGTTTTTGATTCACTCTGTAATCAATACTTGATCAATCGTGTTATTTGTTATACGATCTTGTGGTTAAATAACCTATTTGTTTCAATCGTTTTGTTTGAGAACCAACTTTTGTGAATCCTTGATTGTGTGCTCTGTCGATTTTTGAATGTAGCGATTGGGTGCTTGTTGAATATAGTCTCCTTATGATGAACATAAGATGATGGTATGAACTGTGTTGAATCTCGTTTTGGAAGTCTATGCAAAAAGTCAAAATTGGAATTGTGGACTTTTTGGTACGAATGTTTAGCTTGCGAATGTAATCGGAAACCAGGTCTCGGAATCGTAACTCATATTTGCAATTGGAATCGAGCCTGTGTTTGGAATTGATTCGGAGTCTGGATTCATAGTTGCTATCGGAAGTATGATTGTTTGACTCGGAACGAACCTGGATTCGGTGTTCCAGTGGGCTCGGAATTGGAATGAGTTGTTGTATGGCCTGGCTTTTGGATCTATGTGCTCGGAATGAAGGGATGTTTGGAGTTTGGAAACCTTGTTTAGTCACCGAATCGATCTTTGGATTTGAGTCGCTGTTGCTATCGTTCGTATTTAATCAAATGGGGAAGATAACTTCTATTTTACACATTTGGTCCCTGTAACTTCACCAGCTTGGTAATTTTAATTTTATTTCCAGAAATTGTTACAAATCAAGGGGAAAATGATGTTGTTTTACCATTTCAGCCCCCTGACTTTTAGCAAAGTGACAATTTCAGCCCAATATTCAGAAAAGTTTACTACATCGAGGGCCAGTGAACAATTTTGGATTTTTCGACGCTCATATTTTTTCGTGAACAGCAAAATAATGATTCCATCAAGTCTTGGCAGTTCGGAAAGTCGTTTTTCGTGATAACGACAAATTTTCACGACTTTTTTCGGATTTTATACTTCATTGTATATATCATTTTGTCGCGGGGGAGCACAGTAATTTTTATTCATTCAAGATCATTCTCATGACCATAAGAAGGCTTTATAATCACGTTTTCGATTATAAATCGGGGGAGAATTTGGTATGGCCATTCGAAATTGGATTTGTGAGTTTTCAAAGTTGATGATTTTTTATAAAGCTTGTGGTAGAATTATGAAGGTATCTTTTACAGCGGAAGTTCTTCATCGAGCTCTACTAAAGCTTTTACAGAGAAGTATCCTTTACAGCAGAAGTTCTTTATCGAGCTCTGCTAAGGACTTGTTATATCTCCGACTTCTTGTATTTTCTCGATCAAGTGACTTTACGAATCTTAAAGTTTGGGTTGTTACATGATATTTTTTGATGGCTTATATCATTAGCTTATTTGAAGATCATTGTGACTTGGAGGGGAGCTCTTCAAAGACAAGAAGTGATTCGGTCTCTTTGTTCTTAAATGGGTTTTTATGGCGGGTTTGGTTTTCATGAAGATTCTTTGGGATTACATTCGAAAATGAAGTTTAAAGACATTACTTCAGTGCTTGATTTATATATCCTAGAGCCCGTGTTTGAAGACTATTGAAGAATCAAGATTCGTAGATTGTTTCATATATTCCTCGTTGCAGATCTTTTTATTTGCTAGATGCTTGTTTTGGAAGTTAAAGCATTGTCATCCATTCCATACTTTGAGGGGGAGATTGTAGGGTTTCAAAGCACTCCATGGATGATGGCAATGGGCCCCTTTGATGAATTCTAGGTTAAAAACCCAAGACTTGTCTTTTCCCTATAAATAGTCATGTATTATTCCCAATTAGGGTTAAGAGTGAGGCAAAATGTAGCCGCCACGTTGTGAGGTTTCTTGTAGAGTTAGATTCTTATTTCTTAAGTGTAATTTGTTCCTCACAATTCAATAAATCGAGTGATCATTCAACATAATCTTCATATTTGTGTTTGTTCTTATTTTCTGCATCTTGTTCATCAAATCACAATTAGGGTTTTAATTCCAAAAAAATTGTTGAGAAGATAAATGATTAATAATACCTAATAGTCTTATGGAATATATATATATATATATATATATATATATATATATATATATATATATATATATATATATATATATATATATATATATATATAGACACACACACTAAAATATGTTAGTGTTGCCCAAGAATAGAGTTGGTCTTAAGAAGTTTGTTTCAGGTCTTTAATATAATCTAGGGATAAACTTTGACTTGTGGAAGGTACCTCATTCAATTAAGTTGCTATTAGGTAGTCTCATTAGGCGAATGTCGGTAACCCAAAACAGAGAATAACGTTCTTTTCCATCAAACTATTAGGTGTCGATGCATGATAACTCCGTTCGGGATGATCAGAAATGATCAGTCTCAATCAGTAAATTGTTAGCAGTATATATGGTCATCTCTCAAAGTAAGATGACAACACCTATCGATTCTAGGAGGTCTTGTGAATTACTTTGTTAATGTAGGCTAATAACCTATAGAAGTAGATGAAAGGTAATATCCTAGTCATCAAATAACTCTAAACGTTTGGGTGCCTTCAGAATTAAACTAGCCAAGGGATTACCCAGCTAGGTAGTCAAATCCTTACCATAAAAGGTTCATTGGAGAGATAATTCTCTCTAATAATCTTGGACTAGGAACTATGAGGATATGTAGAGCTAGATATGTAGGAATGTAAGCCTATATAGATTTAGTATGGTAACAGTTGGTTTTGAAAATCCGATAATTAAGGAAAATTATGACCAGATTTCCCCAAACTTATCCACTGAGTTTATATGTATCACATGTATCAAGAATTAAGCTATTCAACTTGATTAGGGCATAGTGTGATTAAGAGACAACCCGCATGAAGCACATCAGTTTCCTGCCTAAAATTTTTACGTTTCTCAACTTATTTTCTCACATCTTTCCTTTGAATCCTATGTAGATCATCTCTAGCCCTTAATCCCATTACTCTCTATTTCCCAGTTACTTTAGTGAGGCTCTCAATGTCAGATATTCAAAGATTAGAAGTTCTCAGGTAAGATTTATACTCGTAAAACCTGATTTTCATCGGAATACTCTGTAAGTTGGTTTACACGTACTCTACTTTAAGTGTAACTTATAATTATAGCCATAGTCATTATTATGAACCTATAATTAAGATTTAACAATGATGACAAAGTCATTATATTGATTTGTCTAGTTACAAAAGTGATGTCTTGGTTGGATTTAGTGTGGTATATAAAGTAGGATTTCGAAACAGTATACTTTGTATAAAAACTAACCCGACCCCCGATATCATCCTACAAAGTATTCTTTACTTGTTAGTGATGGGTTTTAAGCATTATAACATCTCCATGGTGCACACACAACCCTACTGCTTTTGATATAAGTTTTCTCAAGTTATACATGCAATTTTATTTTATCCAAAGTTTGTACCCTAGATAGCATGCAATTAGAGATATACAACAAATAAACTAGTTAGATGAATACCTCTTTGTTGTAATTTGTAATCATTGTCCTTTCCAGAGCCTAGTACCTCAAGTGTGATACCTCTAATGTGTCACAAAACAGCAAAACAAAATGGAGGAATATGAGAAAGAGGTTAGAGGCATCATAATTGTAACGCCTGCAGATCCGGGCTAGTCAATTTTGAGGCAATAAGTGTCGAAAATGAATTTTTGGTAAAATATTATTTAGAATAAATAATTCTAACCAAGAATTAGAATATGTCTCATGATTTTCGTACATATAAAGAACGCCCAAATCTGAGTTATAACGAAGAAGTTATGACCCGTCGAAGTTTCACGACGGAACCGGCATGATACCGGGAAGCGTAAATAATGAATTTATGATAAAGTGAGATTTAGCCTTAGAAATCTAAACAAAAGTCATAGAATACGTTAAACCGAGAGCGTCCATAAAAGAACGCCCAAATCTGACTTCGTATGAAGATGTTATGATTTTTCGAAGTTTCGGCTTTGTAGTGTACAGTCCGAAATTCGAATACTAGATCAAGCAGTTTTTTAGCCGACACAACCTAAATGAGAATCGAAGGTCTCGTTAATATTAGCATAGCGATAAAAAGACAGACGAAAACGGACATCGAATGAAGAAGTTATGAATTTTAAACGGACCAATCGTGTCCCGGTCTGTTAATAATATAACTTTTAAAATAAAGTCAAAATTAGCCAACGGAGTCTATATGAAAGTTGTAGAGTACGTTCCAACAGTCGCTTGGATATAAAGAACATCTAAAATGGAGCTCGTATGTGAAAGTTATGAATTTTTAAAGTTGAAGCATGAAATTGCGAGACCTAATCAGAGGTTGCCTCGGATTCGGAGACGTCGCTCCTCGCCTACGCCCCGCGTCCGAAGTTGGTACACTCAGCGTACCTTCGCTCCTTGTCATCTGATGCACGTGCGAGACAGATGGACTGAGGTTGGCAGTCTTATCCGGAGATACGCCCAGCGTAGTCCGGAGATACGCCAGTAGCCTATAAATAGTTGTGAATTCTCTCGGATTTTCACACCAAATCTTATTCTCTCTGTAGATTTCCTTCTCTCTCTAGGGTTCCAAACCCTCCCTAAAGTCTAGGTGAACCAATAGCACCCGAAGGAAGCCCCGAGGCTCCTGGAGTCCCGAGAAAAAGGGTCTTTCGGTTTCGAAAACGCTGCTCCAAGCAAAGCCCGATTTTCTTTAAAATTCGTTGTAAATGAGTTATGCTTACGCAATTTTTAATATAGCTTTCAAATAATTATAGTAATGTTATTAGGTCCTTAAAATAATTGTTTGGGCTATTATTATAAGTTATATAAGTATCATTTAACGCTTATATAATAGTAATAATAATCAGACTATTAACTTGTCGCGATTATCGTTAGACTAAACCCTAGTGGTAATGATACTAGGGTTTATCGAAGGAAAATTGGTTTGAGAGTATCGAAGCGTTGTATGAGTGCTGAGTGACCACCTTTCAGGTGAGTGCATAGTTTCTTTCATCTTACACATAGATATGAAGTACTTATTATGACTTACATGCTATGTGTGCATACTATCTGAATACTTGTTGTCTATGTTGGATGAATGTTTTTATACATGCTTTAAATGATTTAAACTGTATATGTATTTTATATCTACAAATATGTTGGGATAAAACATGGGTAGATGAAATAGTTGGTGTGTTTTGAAATAAAATGATGAGAGATAGGCGATGATAGGAAGGTGATGATAGTTAGGTGAGGATGAATAATTGATGATAAATCAGTGATGTAGAATACCAAAACATTGTCCGGTAATGTGGAGATGTAGTCATCTACCAGAGTATAGATGGCGACCACGGATTATTCTAGACAACCCGTGGAAACCCCAACAGACTTATAACCTGTAGGTGATGTATTACGAGTCCAGGTGATGTTGTGACTGTATATTGATGTGATGATACTCTGACCCTTACTATGAATTACGAGTTCATGTGATGTTGTAACAATGTATTCATGCCTTAGGAACGAGTATATAAGGAAAGGTGATGTAAAGAGATGAGAGCTAAAGATGATGTAGCAGATGAACCTTAAGATAATTCTTTTGGGAATATTAACGAAGATAACGGGGATGGGTAATCAGGTTGACTGTTTGTCGTTTAAATATAATAATAATATTATTGTGGGTTGAAAACCCTATGCACTCATCAGGTTTCCCAACCTGACCCACTCAAGCTTATTTGTATCACAGGAATCGATAGGAAGCAAATTTACACTGAGAGATTTAAAAGAGACGTAGATCACTAGTGAAAATATATGTATGCTCTGTTTATGCTTATGTTTCTGTATTAAAGATGACATACCAAATGTTTTAAAATGTATTATTCATGTTTTTCTGGGAACAAATTCCGCAACATTTTTATTAAAAGAAGTACTCTGATTTTTATAAAGCATAAACAAAATCGGTATTTTCTGACCGTGAAAATGGGGATGTCAGAATAATCAACTAGGGTTTCACCTTAGAACACAATTGCTGATTTTGGATGCTAGGGGTTACTTTTATAGTGTGGAATTCATAGGTTTTCATACATAAAACCCTAATTTACCTAATCCTTTAGGTATTCCAATGATCCATATGATAGGCCCTTTGGGATAACTCTTCATGGACTCTCACATAGATTTAGCCCATCCCTAATCAACATGGATCATTAGCCCAAACTATAAGTATTACTGATTTACCTAATCAGTCCCTGTAAATTTAATCAGTCTCTTTTAATCACAAAATTAATTCCAAATTAATTCTTGACCAATACCAATTAAATAATATGATTTCTCTATTAATATATTATTCATATAATATATTAATAAATCACAAATAACCTCTTTCTCAAATATCTATCCTATCAAATTCCTCTGCTGAATGCAACCCAAAAGGACCATGCTACTATCGGGATAAGTACATACCAATTATAGTTATGGGCTTAGACACATAATCCAACACTCTCCTACTTGGATAAGTCTAATGACTATAACTGCCAATGTAACTTCAATATCTAATTAGCAATCGTAGCTATCAAAAGTTGTTCTCAAACTCTGATCTTATCAGCAATGCGTCCTTTAGATAAGGGATCAAACATTCCTCCATTCTATAAGATATCGTACGGACATGAGACATGGATTTATGATCATGTGCTCTGTCCATGTGTTATTTCCCTATTTCATATTTATGACAAATGACTATAATTGAACACATTAACTTAGTCCAGGCTTGGCAAAGCGCCTCAGGTGTCATCAATAAATCATCGAAGGGCCCACAGATAAACTTCGACTCATATGCTTGTACTATTTACTCATGAAATCACAAACAACAATATGTTTTATAATATCAAATTACTGATGCGTTTACGTATTATCAATATGCAACCGACTTGTAAACAACTCATATCTCTCCGTTTCATAATATAAGATATTATTGTCTAACAATCACTCGTGACGAAATCCATGAAGTGATTCAGATGAGCGTGAGTTTAGTCCAACACTCAAATTCTTATTTCAGGAGTACTCATGAACACTGTAGCAAACTTGTTATATGTCTAGGCACTTTAAACAGTCTATAGTCGGATTCATGGCAGTCTTACCTCATTAGTTACTTCCACTAGTATCATTGACTGGGGATGTTTGAATAAACTTATTACTCGGGAAGTAAAACATGCGAAGTGAAACACAAGAATAATCTTATCCAATAAGGTCTCAAAAATTTTGAATATAAATAAAACATTTATTATTTAATCACCATATTAATTAGATCGTATTAATTCTATAATGTTTCTAGTAATCAACTTAATACTTGAATTAAAACAATAGTCATCCCATGCTCCAAACATTCACACTATGTTTATCTATGGTCCTTACTTTTTGAAATAGATCAATTGAACACATTTCCAATGATGCTCATTTCACATTTCCAAATCCTTATTATAATTGTAAGAATACCAAATTCTTGTCACTATTAGAATGTGTTAGATTCTAAACTATCATGCAACGATCCCTTTTTTAATGTCAAGACACCAAAATCATAGAGACTTTTCCAACTACAAGACATTCCATTGGAGATTGTTACAAGGCAATTCCACAGATACGAAGTCTCATATTCAGAGTACATTCTGTTGAACATATTTCATGCATAAACGTTTCTACCAATGGATTCTTAATATCCAACTCCCATTATGGAAACATTCCATAATTACCGTATGCCTATCCATTCTGTAACAGCCCGGATTTCCAGGTATCTTTAATTTCATATTTTTGGTATTTTGTGAGGGGACTCGGCGAGTTGGAGGTCGAACTCGCCGAGTCGGGTCGCGGTTTTGGACGAAGGTTCGCTTCTGGACTCGGCGAGTCGAAGGGATGGACTCGGTGAGTCCGCGCTGTTTAATGAAACCCTAATTTTCCGGTCCTAAGCGCTATTTAAAGGACCTTATGGCCTTTCACTGCGGCCACCTTAAGCCTTGAGTGCACCAAAGCAGCTGAGAGTCCTGGTGAGTGAGATAAGAGGCTATTTGTTCACCAATTGGTGTGTTATTGCAAGAAAGGAAGGAGAAGATCAAGCTAGAAGAGTTGGGGAGCTTGGATCTGCTTCTATTTCATCAAGGGAAGCTTCTTGAGGTAACTTTCAGAGCTAATCTTCATGTTTTGGTTGACATGTCAAATCTAGGGTTTGTTCTTGCCTTATTTGACTTGTATTTGAAGTGTGAAAGGTCCCATGGAGATATGGAACCTAGATCTGGACCTTAGCAGGTCCAGAAGGCCCCAAATGATATGCTTTATGTCCATTCTTTTGAATTGGAGACTTGGGTTGCCATATTAGAGGTTATTTCCCCAAAAAGAGCCTTGTAAGTGTTGCATGGCGGCCAAGACTGAGACTTTACGTGATAAATGAGCTTGGGAAGGCCAGATCTATGTGTGTATGGAACGGATCTGACCGCAGAAGCAAGTTTTAGCTGATGCATGGCATGGACTCGCCGAGTCTGAAGAACAGACTCGACGAGTAGCTTGAAGATTGTCCTTAAAACCACCCAGTGAGTAGTCCTGCCGAATTATGGGTGACTCAGTGAGTCACAGAGAGTTAGAGAGGTATGGACAGGTGGACCGGGTCGAGTTGGGACTCGCCGAGTTGTCCTTGCGACTCGGCGAGTTGAGTCGCGGTGGCCCCGTGATTCGTGACCAGGTGGAACTCGTCGAGTCAGGGGAGTACTAGCGAGGACCGTTGTTGTGTTATGTGTTTCAGGTACTAGCGAGGACCGTAACAGTTGTTGTGTTATGTGTTTCAGGTACTAGCGAGGACCGTGGGAAGGCGCCGGCCTGATCGTACACACACTCGGGGAAAAATATTTTGTGATCTTTGTTATGTAATCGGTCGTGACAATATTGTTTACATTGGAACTTAAATTATTACTCGATGTTTTTGATGTTTGTAAAAATGAAAAAAATTGGTTTAAAATTTACGTCGTTACACATTCTAAATAGAATCCTATCTATTCAGAATTATATCAATATGGTCCATCAATTACTATACCTCCAATTGTTCACAAGCAACCAATCTTCAGTGAACCTTAGATTGTCCTTGATAGTTGTTTAACTACTTTAGTGATATCAAGTTCTATTACCTTTTCCCTCGTCGTACCTAAGGCATTTGTAAAATTAGAACATGTGAATATTATAGCATATGCAATCGATCCTATACCCAAAACATATGGGATACGACTCATAATGTCTTACATAAAGACACGATCCCATGACCAGTCACTTGCTATAATATTTTCACATGTAGAATTTCCCATATTGAAACATTTCAACATGAAATTCTTATATATCCATGACTAAGTTCGACTAATACTTCAATATAAACTTTTAGAATCAAAATAAATTATTAACACCCTTTCCCTTAAACCTTACTAGAGCGAAACAATTTTCAAATTCTACAACTTTTCAAATTTAGAACTCTGTTTCCTATAAGTAGCATTGCTTACTTGCAATACTGAAGATAATAATCATGCTCCCACTAGTATGACAGTTATGTTCTTAACAACATAATATTTATTCTCCCACTAGCCTGGACATGTATTCAGAAAGCAGCTACACTTCTAGAAATCAATGCTTACTGACTTTCTTACCTAAGTTCAGATTTCTGATATGTGGCATTCTGAAAAAACTTTATTTTGACTTCTCAATCTTATACGCCTTTCATTAGAAAGCTCATATGCGTGTCTAAAATATTTTAGAACTTATATCGGTAAGTCCCAAATATTCAAACAATTTTCCATTTCTCACAATTCGGACTGTAAAGAGGGATGTCGTAATCATAATCGAATTTGAGAGCATAAACAACACACCAGCTAACTCTTTGAAATCTTCCACTGAGAGCGTTTCCTCATAATCATTTTCATGATGTAGAGGGAAACCTCTTTCCACTTAGATATTATGGTGTATGTGGTCCTATACATGTGAATTTTTCATTTCCAACCACAATCATAAGGCAAGGTTTGCTACAAATCCAAGCTCATATGGACTGAACTTTCTTATCTTAATTTCTCGACATTTGATAGCACAATGGCCTACCATTTCTTCCATGTTAATTAGAAACTCACCCTTACGGGTCAATGTACTTTCATTGATCTGTTGGATTAATGTCTAAGTCCATAACTATAATTGGTAAGACTTGCCCCGACCCGGCATGGTCCATTTGGGTTGCATGGCATCATGCACTTGGATAGACTATAATGAGAGAAATAAGTCACTTACGGTTATTAATATATTATAAGTTCTAGTATATTAATAATAAGAATAATGAGATTATTTAATTAGTATTGATCAAGAATTAATCTAGAATTAATTAAGTGATCAAAAGAAGACTAATTAAATATATGGGTTGATTGTGTAAATCATTCATTCTTATATGTGTGGGCTTGTGATCCAAGATTCCTTATGTTGGACTAAGTCCATGGGGTGACCCATGGATACTCCATGGAGGTTAAAATCCATGGAGCATAAGGAATGGGTAAAGTCATGAGTTACATGGTGTAACCCTAATAGCCATCATATAAAAGAAACCCATGGCTCAAGAAATCGGGACTAACACTATGTGTATGTATGAGGGCTACACGATTTCATGAAGTGTTCTAATTTCTCTCTAAGTTATTCCAAGTGCTTATGGTGTTGTGTGAACCATTTGAGGTGTCACACTTGGGGCACTAAGCACTCAAGCTTCATGAAGACAAGCACCATTAAAGAGGTATGTATTCTATCTTGTTATATTGATATTTTGTATGCTAGATTAGGATAATACCTTGGATGTTCATATTTGCATGTATAATAGAGAAAACATAGATCCAAGGTATTTAGGGTTGCATGTACACTTAGGAGTGTTAGAATGCTTATAACCCAACAGTGGTATCAGAGCCTAGGCTTGTTTTCTTGTTATACCTGCAATAGAAGCTGAAAAATCGAGTTTTGATGCTGTCAGCCCAGCTGACTCGCCGAGTCCATGAAGGGACTCGACGAGTCCAAGGCAAAATGCATCCAACTGGCCGAGTTGTGTTCATGCACTCGACGAGTTGGACCCCAGACAGCATATATTCCAGGTTTTTGGCTAGAAATGGACTAGGAACATTACCCTAAGTTGTTTTGAACTTCTAAACTTGTTTTTAAATGTGGTAATGTTCATGCTAATCCATTTTCAAGATAATTGTCAATAGATTCATGTTTTGTATTAGTTTAAAGGTTAGACTAATTACATGAAAAAGTTTGATTTGAATTATCTTAGTCTTATGAGTTGCTTAGATTAATAGAAAAGTTGAGTGAAAAAGTTGTTTTCAATCCAAATTAATCTAAGAGTTGAGTATAAAATGTGTTTGTGTAACTTATCCTTAAGTTACATGAAGAGTCACATTAAAGACTCATAAAACTCATAACGTTGGCAAAGGTTACAAAAAAGATGAAGAGTCTTGTCCTTAAGTTATGGAGGTTCAAGAGTCACTTCATTAATAGATAAATAAATAAAATATGTAACCTTAATTAATTCCATAAGTTATAAAATAAAGAAAAGATTAATTCTTTATTAGTTTAAATTCATCCATAATTTGTCCACAAGTTATGGAACTTGAAGAGTTTTTGGATTAAAACTACTTTAAATACATAAGTTATGGAATTAATTAGTTTTGAATAGTTTCAAAACTTGCCCTCAAGTTTTGGAATTTGTAAAGTTTTCTCTTATGAATACTTTAATTCCAAGTTAGCCCTTAAAATTTTAAAAGTTAAAATTCAACCCTTATACTTTATAATATTATAAGTTAATAATATTTATATGTATAAGAGTAAAGTCGGTCTTACCGCTAGTACGCCTCATTCACGAAGCCGGTCTATAAGGTGGGTATAAGGTTGTTGCCTATAAAATGGCAACTTAATGGGTGTTCACTCTCACCCACCGCTCGCTTGACTGGTGGAGGGTCGTTAGCCGAACGGGTTTGACATGACTATAATTCTCCCATCATTAAAAGTATTAATGATAAATACTAAGTAACTAAACTCTAAATAATACCCAATCTTAGTTACTTAGGAAAATGTGAATAAGGTGCTAATCCATGAAATTACACTTTGCACTTTGTTTGAGTCGGTTAGTGGAGCGTGTGTGGTTAACCGGCACACTAACTCGTATTTAACAAGGTAGGCAAAGGGTAACTTAATGTTTATCATAGTATCGATGGAGCGTGTGTGGTTAACCGGCACATCGATTGAGGGGTAATTTATTAAGGGTACCAAGTAATTTGCATGGTTACTTCACACCTTGTTTTGTGATCCTCGGCATCCCAGTCACAAAACCTGAAGGGCACACTCGAGATTGAAACATGCCATTGAACAGTTCAATGAATCTCAAAAGATCTAGGAGTTTCAAAACCAATTAAAACCTAATAATACATTTCGTTTATCTTGGTGGAAATTGGTGAATCGTCATTCACCTACCTTCAAATTGTTTTATAGCTTGGATTACGGCATACCTCTTCTAAGTTATAAAATAGTCTGTTGGGTCCTAGCCTTAATATTTTCATATTGGGTGTCATATTAAGGACTCAAAGATAAACTATCTTGAATATCTCCCATAACATGTCTGGATTAGACATTTATGATCTTCCCAAATCTCTTGAAACAAGCTTTCCTAAATGAAGATGATGTCCCATGGATATCATACTTCTCTCTCCTCCTCCAAATTATTCTCCCTACCCCACAAGTTCTTTAAAAGTTTAAGGTCACTCAAGCCCTAATGGCAAGGCAAGGTCTAGGTGTGATCACATCTTGGAGATGTAGTCACATATTGACAAGCCGGGAGAGTTGGGTGTCAAAGTCTTGAGAAAGTTGGTGGTTCAATCACTTTCTAAGTCACATAGTGAGTTCTTTTGGAACACCTATGAAACAGACTATGACAAGACCCTTAATGATCTTATCTATTTGTTAAGATCAACTTCCTGAAACTTTATGGACATTGACAATGGTGACACTGGAAATACAGGAAAAGCATTCTCTTCCCAATGGAAAGGGATCGGCCATAGTCAACTCGGTTGAACAAATGGTAAAGAGAAAAACTAAGTCTGTAATAGTCCTGTGTACCATTATCAAAGGGTCCATATGTTTATATTGCCAAAGTAAGGGTCATTAGTTGCGAAGCTGCCTAATTTACCTAAGGATGTTAAAGTCAATAAGATTGACTCTACTTCAGGTAAAAGTCCACTAATCTAACTCTGTTAAGTTTCTATTTTCAGATTCCTGATACATGATGTGAGTGGGTCACATGGTGATGTTTTAAGAATCAAAGTAATGTAAAGGAACTTAAAGAAAGAATATGATGAATCTGATCGCGTAGATGGATTTCTATCGCATAGTTTGAAGATCGGATTCTTGAGCTACTTCTTAGGAGTTATGAGGTATTGCTTAGGAATAGATAGCAACAAGTTTTCATATGGATTGTAAGGATAAGTTTTTCCGCATAGTTTTAAAATAAAAGAAAATTTTTTTATTTAATTTATTTTAAAATATCCTTACAATGGCATTTAAGGAAAAATTGTTGCTTATATGATTCCATTAATAGCAAGAGTGGAAATATGTAATTGATTCTTTCATTTGTGGTAATGTCTAAATTTACCAAATAAGGAAAGATTCTCATCATCCAAAGTCTCAATTGGACCGGGACTTGGAATCATGCAAGTTGTATAGCATGATGAATGAGAACTTTCAAGTATTGGAAAAAATTAAGACTAAGTACTTGTTCACATGGATGTGTGAGTCAAGTAATGGACTAAGGGATCAAGCACATAGTCATGTACACTGATTAAGTCCATCACAAAAGATAAAAGGCTATTCGTCATAGTTTACTAAAGCTCAGTAAATATGATTATACTTACAAGCTTAAGTATAACTCTGAGACATTGGAAAAAGGTTCCAATGCATGGCAAAGCGGATAAGAAGAATCAAATTAGGCAGAAGGATAAAAGTTTCTCAAATCTGAAAAGATGGGAGAGTACTTTAGTATCAGTTTTGTGATCATCTTAATGATTAAGAAACCATATCAAAATTAGTTCTCTAAGGAAGTCTTAGTTCATTCTTATGACTAAGAAGAAGGGATCTTGAATTGTTGAAATGGTTAAATCAAGAAGACGAGTCATACTTCGTTTCAATACAAGTCTTAGAGTCATACTCCAAGATTGTAATATGAGTGACATGTCTTAAATAAGGTTTAAAACACTTGACAAATGTAAGAGTAAAAGTTTTCTACTCTTGTACATTTGAAATTGGTAAGTTGTGATGTTTTGGATAAAACAAAGACCAACTTCGGCCAATTATGTGAAGTGTTTGTCTTGATTAGAATCCACACTATCTCTTGGATGTTTGACAAGGAAGTCTTATAGGTCAAGAGGACAGTGGGAGTCTTAAAGGTCTTGAAAGTCTCAAGAACTAATCAAGAATAAAACCCAAAGTTCTTCACTAGCACACGACTTAAGGTTTATAACCTATCGTGTTGACATATTCTGTGCCCATTCCAGTTAAAGTTGGCTTTGCATATGAGTTCTTAGAGTTCTCAATGTGTTGCACAACAGCTTGGAAGCAATGGTAGGCCCTTGAGCTGCTAGGTGGCAAGAAATTAAGATTGAGTTCAATCCATATGGTTTTGGATTTGACATTATCCTTGTCTTGTGATTATGGTTTTGACAAATTCATATGGGTAAGAACTCATACACCATTAAATCTAAGTGTCATAAGGTTTCTCTCCGATTCATGAAAATGATGGTGAGGAAACACTTCCACTAAGTAGATTTTAGCTAGATAGCAATTGTGATCTCAAAGTCGTTAGTGGAGCGTGTGTGGTTTACCGGCACACTAACTTGGACTTGTGAGAAATGGCAAAGGTCAAAACGATCAAGACTATGATTACGGCATCCCTTTTCATAGTTCTTAAAATTGTTTTGACACACCCACAAGCTATCTAAGGAAGGTGTATGTTTTTGATAAACTTTTATCAAAACAATCTAGTATCAGAAATCTGAACTTTGGTAAGAAAGTCAATAAAGTATTGATTTCTAGAAGTCCAGTGATTTCTGAGTACATGTCAAAGCTAGTGGGAGCATAAGTGTTATGCTAATAATCATCATGTTAGTGGGAGCATGATAATTACGATAAGTATTGCAAGCTAGCAATGTTAATTATAGAAAACAAAAGGTTTCAATTCGGAAAAAGTTGTTTTGCTATAATTAAGGGAGAGGAAATTATACTTCATCTCAAATCTATAAGCTTAGATCATGAGGTTTTAATCATTTAGTCAAGGATATATATGAATTTCATGTTGGAATGGCTCAACATAAGGAAATTCTATATATGGGTCCATTATTTGCGTTCTTAAATTCGATTATGATTACGACATCCCTCTTCATAATCTGAATTATGAGAACTTGGCAAATTGAAATGGAAATGTTATAGCAAAAGACTGGTTTAGTCTTTATGTGAGACATCATGAATCGTGTCCCATATGCTTCGGATATAGGACCGACTACATGTGCTATATTCATCCTTTCTAAAATTTTCCAAATGCCTGGGGCGTTAAGAATGGAAAAGGTTTAGAACTGGATATGACTAAAAAGGATTAAACAATTGTCGAGGACAATCTAAGGTTTACCAAATATTGGTTTCTCAAGTACAATTGGAAGTATAGTGATAATTCTGGAAGGACCATATTGACATAATCTGTAAGGAGGCAACTCTTGTTCAGAAGTGATAGTCGAAATGGAATCTGGAAATGTTTCAAAGTTAGAATTTTCAATCTGTGTAAGATTAAGGAAACTTAATGCAAGAAGGATGGTTCCAAGGACTTGATCTCCTTTGGAATGCTCTGTAATGATTGTTGTTAAGTCTTTCTGACTTTGTGCATAATCATTACAAGAGGATCGATGCATATAAGTTTAGAATCTAACAGATTTCAGTAGATGACATGAATTTGGAATTCTTGCATTTGCAGTAATGATTGTGAAAAAAGAATTATTGAAGTTATGTTCAATTGATCCAGTTCACAAAGTAAAGATCATAGACAAACATAGTATGCATACTTGGTGTATGGCATGACTAGTGTTTAGAAAACATAGTGTGCATGCTTGGAGCATGGGACAACTATTGTTTTAAATTCAAGAATAATGTTGATAGCTGAAACAATATACAATAAATAATGTGTAATCATATGGTGATAAATAAAAAGTGTTTTATTTATATTCATAAGTTCTGAGACCATATTGGATTCAATTATTATTGTGTTTCACTTTGCATGTTTTGACTTCCCGAATAAACTAGGTTATTCTTCCGGAATGACTAAGTTATTCAAACCATCCACAGTCGGTCATATGTTGGAAGTAGATATGAATTAAGACTGTCATGGGTTGGCTTGTAGAGGTCTAAGTTGTTGGACAAAGGGCTACAACACTCATGAGTGCTCATAAGTTCTGAGTATTGGATTCAACCCGCGCTCATTGGAATCACTTCATGGATTTTATCACGAGTGATCATGAGATGATAATATCTTATATTCTTCAAACCTAGAGATATGAGTTGTTACTATGAGTTGGTTGTACATTGATTGCACGAAACTGCATTTGGTAACTCGGTGCTATAAAACGTGCCTTTGTGTATGATTCAACAAGTAGTAGAACAAGCCATATGAGTCGAAGTTTATCCATTCCTTTTACCTTCGGGATAAAAGCGATATCTGTGGGCCCCTCGATGATTTGATGATGACAAATGGAAGTGCTCGGCCGGGCCAGGACTCATTTGATTTGTTCAATTAGTCAGTCATCATAAATCGGAAATCGGGAAACAACTAATGCACAGAGAGAATGATTATAATCCATGTCTCAGTCCATATGATATCTAGAATGGAGGAATATATGATCCCTTATCTAATGGACAAGTCGTTGACAAAGATCAGAGTTCATCTACAAGGTCAGAGTTCGACAGAAGCTTTAGAGCGCTACGATTGCTAGTTGGTTCCTGAAGTCATACGCAATAATAGTTTTAGACTTATCCAAGTGGGAGACTGTTGGATTAATGTCTAAGTCCATAACTATAATTGGTAAGACTTGACCCGACCCGGCATGGTCCATTTGGGTTGCATGGCATCATGCACTTGGATAGACTATAATGAGAGAAATAAGTCACTTACGGTTATTAATATATTATAAGTTCTAGTATATTAATAATAAGAATAATGAGATTATTTAATTAGTATTGATCAAGAATTAATCTAGAATTAATTAAGTGATCAAAAGAAGACTAATTAAATATATGGGTTGATTGTGTAAATCATTCATTCTTATATGTGTGGGCTTGTGATCCAAGATTCCTTATGTTGGACTAAGTCCATGGGGTGACCCATGGATACTCCATGGAGGTTAAAATCCATGGAGCATAAGGAATGGGTAAAGTCATGAGTTACATGGTGTAACCCTAATAGCCATCATATAAAAGAAACCCATGGCTCAAGAAATCGGGACTAACACTATGTGTATGTATGAGGGCTACACGATTTCATGAAGTGTTCTAATTTCTCTCTAAGTTATTCCAAGTGCTTATGGTGTTGTGTGAACCATTTGAGGTGTCACACTTGGGGCACTAAGCACTCAAGCTTCATGAAGACAAGCACCATTAAAGAGGTATGTATTCTATCTTGTTATATTGATATTTTGTATGCTAGATTAGGATAATACCTTGGATGTTCATATTTGCATGTATAATAGAGAAAACATAGATCCAAGGTATTTAGGGTTGCATGTACACTTAGGAGTGTTAGAATGCTTATAACCCAACATGATCAAGGTGTTTTGCCTAATACGATCAAATGAGAACTCATAGAGCTCACATGCATAGTTAACTTAACTGAAATGGCAAAGAAACAAGAATGTGTCAACACGATAGGTTACAAACCTGAAGTCGTGTGCTAGTAATGAACAACAGGTTTATATTTCATTAGTTCTTATTCAAGATCATCAAAACTGCCACTTACCTCTTGACATACAGGATTCTCTTTTCAAGAAACATTCCTTGACAAACAAACATTCAAGAGTTAGTGCGGATTCTTATCAAGAAGAACACATCTTACAATTGGTCTTAGTTAGCCTTTGTTTTATCCAAAACATCACAACTACCAATCGTAAATGTCAAAGAGTAAGAAAACTTTTCTACTCCATATTCCATGATGTGTTTTAAACCTACTTAGGATATGTCACTAAAGATACAATATTGGAGTATAACTCTAAGACTTGATTTTGGAACGAAGTATGACTCTGCTTCTTGATTTAACCATTTCAACAATTCACGATTCCTCTAATTAGCCATACAAATGCACTCAGATGTCCTTAGAGGATCAATTTTGACATGGTTTCATATTCATAAAGATGATCATAAACCATGAGACTGAAGTACTCTCGTTTCCTTTCAGATTGGATAAACCTCTATCTTTCTACCTAATTAATTCTTCATATTCATTCTGCTATAAATTGAAACTTTCTTCAATAATTCAGAATTACACTTAATCTTGTAAGCATAACCATATTTACTAATATTTTAGTAAATCACGACGAATAGTCTTATCATTCTTTGTGGCGGACTTGACCAGTGCACATCAATGTGTAGAGGACCCTTCAGTCCTTCACTTGACTCACATACATATGTGAACAACGAAATAGTCTTAATTTCCCAAAGATGAAAATTCTAATTCATCACACAATACAAGTTGCATGATTCCAACTTTCCGCTCAATTGAATCTTGGGTGATGATAATCTTTCCTTATTTGGTAAATTATGACATCACCACAAACGATATAACTAAGCATCAAGTACATTTTCAATACTGCTATCAATAGAAATATGAGCACCAATTTTCACAAATGCAATTTCCATGAAACATAAAAAAGATAAAATCAAATTTTATTTTATTTATAAAAAGGTGTGGAAAACCTTGTCCTTACAATGCAAATACTTATGAAAACTACGTTAGTAAATATTCCTAAGCAATCTATCATAACTTCTAAACAGCAGCTCAAAATCAGATCATCAATCCATGTGATCGAAATCCATCTCTTCGCGACTAAACTCATCTTACTCTTCTTTTAAGCTTCCTTTCTCTTCTTTGATCCTACAAAACATCAAAATGCAATCTTATCACATCATGTATTAAGAATCTATAAATAGGAACTTAATAGAGATAGATAGTGGACTTACCTAAAGTAGAACCATGCAACTTGATTTTACTCTCTCTTAGATCTCTCAGGTAGTCAGGGCAGCTTCGCTTCCAATGTCCCTTTAAATGGCAATAGAAACAAGTGGACTCTTTGGCATTCATACATGAAACTATCTCAAAACTGGATTTTCTCTTATGGTCAAATCTATCGACCATAGACAATTCCTTTCCCTGAAGAGAAGGAATCATTTATGGGATGTCTATGTTATTGCCTATGTCCAGGGAAATTTGGGATGTAGATCTTCCAATCAAATTCGCTTGACTAGTATGCCAAATCATTGTTGACTCAATAGGAATTAGCAAATATGTAAGATCAATAAGGTCACGTCATAATCTATTATATAGTAGTCTTTAACAAACTGACCATATGTCTCAGGAAGTGATTGATGAACCAAGTCAACAGCTATCTTTCTCGGTAAAACGACACCCACCTTTACCAGCCTATCAATATGCAACTTCATCACCAAGATGTGAGCACATACAAAGTTTCCATCTTCATGTTTGCTTGCCAATAGGGATTGAGTGACCTTGAGCTTTTCATGTCGACAAACATGTGGGTAGGGAAAATATTTGGAGGAGGTGAAGGAAGTGAAGTATGATATCCAATTCCTTGATCAAAACATGGAACGTCATCTTCATGAGGAAAGCTGTTACCAAAAGATTCGGAAAGAACATAGTTGTCAAAACTAGCCATCTCTAAAAGGCAGGAATTCAAGTTAGTTGATTTATTCCATAATATAACACCCAAATGAAATATTAAGACTAGGACCCAACACAATAATTCACAATTCAGAAGAGGGATGTCGTAATCAAATTGTAAATTATTTGAGGGTAGGTAAATGATGATTTACCAATTCCACCATGAAAACTAAGTTTTAAATGAATTTGGTTTTAAATGAAATTCCTGGATCTTTTGAGACTCATTGAACTTTTCAATGGCATGCTTAATCTCAGTTATGATCTTCAAGTTTGTGACTGGGATACCAAAGATCAAAAACAAGGTGAGAATGAACACGAAAATTTGATTGATGCTCTCGAAGTCATTTATCACCTAATCAATGTGTCTTTTAACTACACATGCTCCATCGATCTATGACAACCTACAAGATACCCACTTCCATCCTTCATTAGTCCCATATTAATGTGCTAGTTAACCAAACATGCTCCACTAACGACCAATAAGGTGCAATGTGCAATTTCATGGGTTAGCATCAAATTCACATTTTTCCTAAGTAACTAAGATTAGGAATTTATAAAACATTTACTTATTTGGATTTCATTGTACTTATTAATGGAAATTTGTGTCCTATCCTACCCGTTTGGCTAAGGACTCTCCACTAGTCAAGGTTTCGATGGGTAAGAGTGTATACCCAACAACGGTCATCTTACAGGACACTTCCTTAAACACCCCTTATAGACCAGCTTCGTGAATGAGGCCTACTAACAGTAAGACTGATCTTTTACTTATGCATATATAATATATTAAACTTTTAATTTTATATAGTACAAAGGTGTCATTTAAACTTTGAAAATACTAAGTGGTTTAATCTATTAATAAATTTAATTAAACCTAAACCATGTCATTATGGATTTATTAATTCTCTCTTTTAATTAAACACATAACTAATTTAATAAACCTTAAGGATACTATTCGAAATATCAAGGTTCTAAATTTAAGATTTCAAAATTAAGGCTATTTTATTAAATTTTAAGTTAGTAAACCAAGAGGTACACTTTTGAACCTTTTCAAATTACTAGGGTTTTAGAATTTAATATTTCATAATTAAGATTTTTCAAATTCCCAAACCTGAGGGTAAATTTTGAGACTCTTCAAAATCTTTTATATCAAAATTTTAAACTAATAAAAAATGATATAATTTTATCTTTTACTAATCTAACCTAATTCAACTCATATAGCAAGACAATTCAAATAAAATAATACAAATAATCATCTTATAATATAATCAAATAATTATCTTAAAATTTGACAAATTTCATTTAATTTGATGAGGATAATCACTACCATATCAGACAAGTCGAATTTTATGATTCAAAATAGTTTGTGTTAATGATCCTATCCAATTCAAGCTAAAAACTAAAAAAATCTGCCAACAGGTGGTCCAACTCGTCGAGTCAAGGCATAGACTCATCGAGTTCATCACCAGATAATCCAACTCATCAAGTCCCCACATAGGACTCATCGAGTCCAGCATTCATAGGTAAAAAATGAAACTTTTTTAGCTTTGAAAACAATACAATTGCATCAATATAATAGAAAACACCCAAGGCTTTGATATTACTGATGGATTTTGAGCACTATAACATCCCTATGGTGCACATACAACAGTAATTCTTTGGATCTAAGTTTTCTCAAGTTATACATTCAATTTCATTTTATCCAAAGCATGTACCCTAGATAGCATGGAATTGGATATATACAACATAAAAATTAGTTAGATGAATACCTATTTGTTGTAGCTTGTAGCCCTTGGCATTTCAAGAGCCTAGTACCTCAAGTGTGATACCTCTAATGTGTCACAAAACACCAAAAGCAAATTGAGGAATATGAGAGAAAGAGAGAGAGAGATAGAGAGATAGAGAGATAGAGGTTAGGAGGCACCAAAATCAGCTAGGGTTTCACCTTGGAACACAAGTGCCGATTTTGGATGATAGGGGTTACTTTTATAATGTGCAATTCCTAGGGATTCATAAATAAACCCCTAATTTACGTAAACCTTTAGGTATTCCAATGATCCATATGATAGGCCCTTTGAACTAACTCTTCATGGACTCTCACATAGATTTATCCCATCCCTAATCAACATGGATCATTAGCCCAAACTATAAGTATTACTAATTTACCTAATCAGTCCCTGTAAATTTAATCAGTCTCTTTTGATCACTAAATTAATTCCAAATTAATTCTTGATCAATACCAATTAAATAATATGATTTCTATATTAATATATTATTCATATAATATATTAATAAATCACAAATAACCTCTTTCTCAAATATCTATCCTATCAAATTGCTCGAGTGAATGCAACCCAAAAGGACCATGCTACTATTGGGTCAAGTACATACCACTTATAGTTATGGGCTCAGAAAACTAATCCAAAAGTTAGATCTCGATGTAGACAGTGATATTTTTAAGGAATCTAGAATATCATTAGTCATACGGAATATCAGACTAAGACTTAATAATAATAATAGCTAGGTCACATCAAGGGAAATGTCAAAGTACTAAGGCAAAACGATACCCAAATTCTGAGGCATCCACTTTAACTGTGGGTGCATAGTTACCTTCAACTTCTACATAGATATAAAGTATCTATTAAATCCTATATATTCTTACTATCTTTGTACTTGATATTTGTGCTATAATACGATATGATTTTATTTATATAAATTACTTTATCATATACTTATTAGGTATTGAAGAGTTTTAGGAAAGATAAAATAATGGGCTAGGTAGTATAGGGTTGGAAAATAAAATAATGGTGAAAGGTCACACATTGTATTACTAGGACCCATCATCTAACAGAGTATATGTGATGACCACTAACTATTTTAGGTAGTTTAGTATAACACTAGCAGGTCTCTTCAGTATAGCATTAGGGATTTGAGAGTAAGAATAACAGGAATAGGTAATAAGCGATTATTTGTTTATTTTGAAAACTATATAACTATAATATTGTGAGTTGAAAGTACTATGTGTTTACCAAGTGTGCTGTGACAACCCGTAATTTATTCCGTCACTGAAACCCATTTCCGTTAATAAAATTTATTTTTATTAAAATTTTCCGTTAACTTTTGCGTTAGGAAAATAAATCAATGTTTTTATTTTATTTTATTTTATTTTCTTAAGTGTTGGAACGAAATAAAATCACGTGAAAACACCCCCAAATTTTATTTGAGAATTTTTTTAGTTTCAACTAAGTCGAGTTATGACTACTTAATCGAGTACGACCATAACCCTCGTTTAACGTCGGTATCGGGTAGATTTCCAGCGGGCCACAAACTCTATCCTTATATAAAGGATGAGTGACCTTCAATAAATCTTTTTACCACCTCCTCATAACTTTCTCTCTCTACTCTCTCTCTCTCTCTCTAAAACTCAAGTTTTGATCCAAAAACGCCTCTTCAAGCTCCCAAAATCGTAAGTAATCTACCCTACCTTGTTGTTTAATTTGTTAACCGTGAAAAAATATGTTTAAATCACCCAAAACACTCAATAACTTCTGTTTACTGTTTGGGAACACCTCCCAAAACCGTAAACTCCTATAAAGGGGTTTTGAAGCCCCAAAACCCTTCCAAATCCTTTCTAGTCCTTAGATATGACTTACGGACTTGCATGAACAATCCTAGAACACCAAAATAATGTCATTTCGGTAGTAAACATGAGTTTACGGCCCAAGAACATTCATGGACCTTAACCACACCCTCATAGACCATAAACACCTTTTAAGGTGTCAAAAGGGTGTTTAAGTCCCCTTAACACCGTAAATGGCTTAGATTTGGGTATAGAACTTTGCGTACTTAACCTACAACCCCCAAAATACATGAATCATGGAAAAACATGAGTTTATGGCCGTAAACTCATGTGTTTACAGTACTAAACTCATCAAGATTCCTTCAAGAACCGTACACCCCTTTTCCAAGGTCATTTCAAGTCCCAATCACTTCCTAAGCCATGGAATCAACCCTAGAACCTTCCCTTGTGCATTATAAGACCATTGGACACCCAAAAACACACCACCCATGAGTTTATGGCTGCAAACTCATGGGTATATGGTCTTTGGACCGTAAACACCCCTAATGGTTTACACTTGAAGAGTAAACTCCTTATCTAGGCCTTACACCTCCTTAGATGCTACCCGGATCACTCCTAACACTTGAAATAAAGTGTTTTCGCATCTCGGAGTGTAAAATCTTAATTAATTAGTGGTTCAAAGTCTAATTAGATACAATTATGTATCTCTTCATATTACATAGGAACCTCGCGTGTATTCATGCCCTAAACTGACACATAGCATCCTAAGAGGCACATTTCTCCACTGGTGAGTTTATACCCCTACACCTTTTTCTGTGTTTTCTAATGTTTTCTAGGGGGGGGGGGGATACAAGCAAATCATAAAGGTTTTTGAAACTTAAAACTGATGTAATTATACGATTTCCTGACAAACGTTAAATACTCAATCCTTTTTGTAATATGTGGAGCATAAGGGAGATTTTCGGAATGTAATTACATAGCTTTCAAACGATTTGGAAACTTATCAAATCACCCAATTTATAACTTATCTAATCATTCAAATTATTAAGGGAATAATTTAGGATCGACCTTACTTATTTTATGGATTCAAACTGCATACAAAGTCAATAATATAAACTATGTCTGATTTAGTTTATCCATGTTTAATCTAGAGTATCTTGTTAAATAATTATCTCGTATTTGATTATTTATATTTTACCTTGTACCAAACTATTTTGAAACTCGAGAACGATCTATTATCCCGTGAATTAGTAATACTAGCTTGTGAGATTCGTCTTCATTATTCCCTTCGGGGTACCAGCAAATCCTCTCCGGAAGTATAACCAGAGTCTCCTGGAGGGAAAACGTGAAATTTGTGGATAGATCTATTCGGGACTGACAATCCCACACCTTAACGGCTAGCTATAGTTAGGCGGGCACACCTGGGGTGACAAATTTTGGAATCGAACGACGCCTGATAAACATCAAGGAGGTCACGGGTAAATTAGTATGGTTATACGACTCACAATACGTATTAAATTAACTAACTTTATTCACAAATTTCTTTCTTTCTTCTATAGTTTTATATATTAAAACTACATACTTATTAGTATTATATACGTGTTAAAATTATTGTACTTTCAAAGATAACTAGGCTTTCAGGATATTCCACTTAACTCTACAAGTATGGTAGATACTTGTACACTAAATTCAGAACCGATAACCAACCACCAACCTTTAAGAAAAATAAGGGTTTTTCCTAAGATAACATAACTGTTCTTAACCAAACTGGTAACAAATGGATAAATAAACTTTTCTTATAAGAAAATATGGGATTTTCTAGGATAACAACTTTTTCAGAATACTAAAGAAAACTTGTTCTTTTACAGATACAAACTACTTATGAACTCACCAACTTTATGCTGATATTTTTAAATTTGCTTGTATTCTCAGGTCCTCGTTAGACAGGTATTCCCGCGTTCTTTTGGTAGAACACGGAGCGTTTTTAGCAGTCTCGTCTTTACTTTTGTTATAATGATGTATATGTAAATCATGTATTTCCTTACTTTCAAACAAATGTAAATATTCTTATGTAATGTAATGGTTGTGTTTACTATTCTTACTATGTACATTGGTTGTGGTACTTTACAAGACGTCCTCCACCCCGGAATGTTTCCGCCATCGGTTTCGGGGTGTGACAGATCGGTATCAGAGCTGTAACAACCCGAAATTTCCGCTTCATTTTAATGTAACTTTTTCATAAATCAACTCGCGCAACCGATCGTCGTTCCGATTTCCGATTTCCGATTTCTCCGTTTAATTAAGTTATTAATTAGTACACATTTAAAATGACTTAATGGGTGTCTTAATACATTTAGAAATCATTTTAACACTCAACTTTAGTGATCGCAATAATTCTAAAATTTACCGTATCGGGTTACGGTAACTCAATCGGGTACGACCAAAAACCCCGTCTAACGCCGGTATCGGGTAGAATTCCACCGTGTCCAAAACCTAAACACTATATAAACGTGTTTAGGACTTCATTTGAAGCCTTTGGCCAAATTATCACTAAACATTACCCACCTCTCTCCTAATCCAAGTTTAAGGGATCAAAACTCAAAATTAAGGCTTCTAATCTCTAAGGTACCTTCCTAGCCTTAATCTCTAACATATTTGGCATCCAAATTCGAGTTCAACTCATGAATTAGGCCAACATTCATGAGTTTACGGCTATGGAACATTCATGGGCCATAAACTCATATTTCAAGGGTTTTTAAACCCTAAAACCCTTCCTTTGCATAGTTGGACACTAGATATGACTTAAGGGCTTAAAGGGAAGAATTTAATGTAGAACATGGATTTAGAGGGACAAAAGTGAGTTTACGGCCAAGGAACATTATTGGGCCGTAAACTCATATACAAGCGGTATTTAAGCCAATTAACCCTTCCAAAACCTAGTTGGGACTTAGACATGAACCATGGACTTGCTAATCTAGACTTGGAACACTTTAAACTTGATTTTTGAGTAATAAAGAAGAGTTTACGGCCAAGACATACTCTTGGGCCGTAAACTCCTCTAAAAGGGTGATTTAAGGCCTTTAAACATGTTCAAATGCTTCCAAACTCAATCTATGGCTTTGTGGTAAAATCTAGATGCATCTAAAAATGGTTTAAAGGATTGAAACACAACAAAAGTATGATTTATGAGAGTTTACGGCCTAGGAACATACCCTTGGTTGTAAACTCATAAAACAATGTTTAAGATGCATCAAACACACCCAAATGGCTTGTACAAATTTCTAGAATCACATGTGATTGTTTTAAACACCAAAAACTATCTTTTTCAATGATAATAGAGAGTTTACGGCCTTAGAACATACCTCTAGGCCGTAAACTCCAACAAATGTCTTAATTGATGTTCTAAATTCATAACAATGCTTAGAAAATTAGTTTGAATCACATGTGATTGCCCTAAGTAGCTTAAATCAATTATTCTTAGCCATTGTGAGTTTAAGGCCGTAAACTCTATGAGTGTGGCCGTAAACTCATCTTTTAATTGTTTTAAATCCATTTCAAGTGTTCCAAGGTGTTTAGATAATCATTTCTAGCAATCCCTAAATCCACTTGAGCCCTTAAAAACACCAAAACCTCACCCACATGAGTTTACGGCTGTAAACTCATGTATGTGGGTGTTCCAATGTTGTAAAATCTTTAAAATGTTTACTTATGGGGAGTAAACTCAAGTCCCAAGTCCCTTCTCTCATTACAAATCCAAAGATGTCACCCGGGTCACTCCAAACGCTCGTTTTGAGGTGTTTAACCTCATTGGAGTGTAATGTTCCATATGATTAGTGAATGTATCTCTAATTGTATATATATGGACATTATATCATTTTACATAGGGTCATCGCGAGTAATCAAACCCCGAACCGACGTCTAGCATTCAAAACCGACACGTTTCCGAGTCCGGTGAGTTCATACCCCTACCCTTTTTCACTGTTTTCACTGTTTTCAGGGGGGTAACACAAGCAAAGTACAAGGGAATTCTTGTACTCATAACATGTTTTCAAATGTGTGTTTCATATTCTTATGCTTTTATAACTGATAACTACAACTGATAACAGATCGAACATACAGATCACGTAACATATATTTGTGAAATAAGTCTTTAAACTAGTATGTTTTACATGTATTCCACAAATGGTTTTCCACATTTTATCAGTTAAAAGCATGACATTAAAATATTTGAATATAATACCTGTACACTGTTTTGTCCTCGGTAACACTCCCCACACTTATACGAGTGGAGGACTTTCATATTATTACTAGTAAATTTGTTATTCCGGTACGATTGGAGACACGTCCTCGGAGAACACTCCACCTGGATTACGCGAGTGGAGGACTACACCCATAACCAGAATCTCTGGTATTTAGAGAGCGTGACTTGAGTGTATAGATCTATACGGGGCTGACTACCCCACACCTGGCTGCTAGCTACAGTCGAACCGAAATGGTTCAAGGGTGACGAAAGTCATAAATATGTGGACGACTTATTGCCACATGTGGACTACTTATTGCCACAGGTTTCAGTCTATTGTATGGTTATGGAACTCGCAATTAGGATAACAGAGATTTACTTACAGTAATAATGGATTACTTTATACATCGTTTACATCTTTTACATCTTTTACATCTTTCAAGTACTATAGTTAACATTCAGGAAAGTACAGGACTTTCCTGGGGAAAACATGGAACCTAACCACGATTACATCTTTTACATTTTTAATATTGTTTACATAGAAACTTACATACAGGAAAGCATGGGGCTTTCCTGGGTAATACATACATAACTAGAAAGAGTAACAAACTGGATAACATTACATCTTTTACAATGTGAAACATACAATAAGGAAAGTATGGGACTTTCCTGGTAACACATGATAAGTAAACATGTTTTCAGTATACAAACTTACTATACTTTACATTTGTGAAACAATAACCAACTATTAAGAAAATACGGGATTTTCTTGGTGTACATAACATTTCAGAAACAGAAAGGAAACCGAAACATTTTCACAAATAAAAACCGCTTATGAACTCACCAGCTTTATGCTGATTTTCAAACCGCTTGTGTTCTCAGGTCAGCGTTAGAACAGGTACCCGAAGATCCTTTTGCTTGAAGACGGTGTACATGAAGACCCGTTACATTTTGTCTATATATACTATGTATCACTACTGTACAAACTTTACTTTTGAAACAACTGTAAAACTGTTACTATGTAATGTAATGCTTGTTTTACTTTACTTACTATGTACATTGGATTTGATACTCAACATGGTAGTCAACCCCGGAAATGTATTCCGCCTTTAGTTTCCGGGGTGTGACAGATTGGTATCAGAGCCCTTGTTTATAGTGAATAAAGTATACCAAACCTTACATGGTATAAAACTATAAACACTAAAGGGCCTAAGTGCTCTGAATTAAAAGTATCTTCAAACTACAAGTATTTTCAAAAGTATACAAGCATACCAAACCGTCGCCATCCGTAACCACAAGTAGAACAGAACATAAGTAAATGGGTGTTGTGTACTACGGTTAAACCTGGGCAGTTATGTAGTCGTGTCTAGGGTCAATATGGCCTGGCCAACTATATTCATTCGAGACACGACCAACATGTGCTTGGGAGTGACTGTGGTATGTGGCATGCCTAAAACTTACCCTAATATCCCAAACATCGAATCATTGTCGTAAACAATTCATGAAATACTTTGGGAGTATTTCTCGATCCCGATCCTCTGTAGTAGTCCTTATTCAAGTGGTTTCCTTGTGATCACTCTTAGCGATAAATTATCTGTTCGATAACTTTTTCCTGCTTTATCGCTTACTCGAATCATATAACTGTCATGTCTATCGATTCAATGTAGAGGACTTACCATCCTCTCTTTCTTGATCTTATTAGATCAAGATGCCTCCCTGAAAGAGACCTAGCTCAAAGAACAACAACAATCCTTCTTCGCCGCCACCTCCTCCCCAGTTCTACCTAGCATCAGTTCAGACAATGATGACAGCTGCAATGGTAGCAGCTATGTCACAAATGAACCCTAGTGGTTCGGGTGGTGGTACTCAATCTCAAAACCCTGAGGGTAGCCAGGGACACCAAAGAGGGGGTTCCTATAAGGATTTCATGAATGCGAAACCAACATCCTTTAATGGCGCTGGAGGTGTCATTTCTTTATCTTGATGGTTCGAGAAAATCGAGTCCATCTTTGAAATCTGTGCTTGTGCGGAATCCGATAAAGTCAAATTTGCAGCCTGTACCTTCGCGGATAAAGCTTTGACTTGGTGGAATGGCCGAGTCAAATCTCTGACCTTACCCGTAGCCAATGCCATGGGCTGGGAAGCCATGAAGGAACTTCTCATTGCTGAGTATTGCCCCCGTGGTGAAATGCAGAAATTAGAGCACGGGCTCTGGAACCTGAAGATGAAAGGTTCCGACATTGCTGCATATACTTCCCGATTTGATGATCTCGCACTTCTCTGCCCGGGGTTAGTCACTGCTGAAAACAAAAAGATCGAAAGGTTCGTTTGGGGATTATCTCAACCAATAAAGAGTCATGTTTTGGCTGCTCGTCCGGATACCTATGATAGTGCCAAGACCTTAGCACAAATTCTGATTGATCACAACGACGATGTCAAGGAAAGCACTACCACTTCTAAGCCGACTCAAAGGAGTGGTGAAAAGAGGAAATTCTGGAAAAAGAAGAAAGGTCAATCTTCTCAAGGATCATCTAAGAAACAACAGACGGTAGCAGTCCATGCTGACACTGCTACTCCTGTTGTTGTTGTTTCTGCTATGGGATCCACAGCCTCAACTCCTAGTAGTAAATATGCTGGTAACCTCCCTCTGTGTGACAAGTGTAAATACCATCATCATCCTGGTCCCTGTGGAGAATTATCTTGCACCAACTGTGGTAAGAAAGGGCACACAGTTCGATACTGCAGAACTCCTACCCAATCAGCTAATCAATCATCGGGAGCAGGAGTTAGTCAAGCCTGCTACAACTGTGGTGAAGTTGGGCACTTTAAAAGGGATTGTCCCAAGAAGCCAACTGCTGGTAACACTGGAAGGGTCCTAACCATGGGACGGGAGGAAGCAGTTGCCGATCCCACTGTTGTTTCGGGTACGTTCCTTCTCGACAACTCATATGCTAGTATTCTTTTCGATTCGGGTGCTGAAAGGAGTTTTGTTAGTCATGCATTCAAACACAATCTAAAACCAAATCCTCAACCACTAACCGAAACATTTACCGTCGAGATGGCTAATGGTGAGAAAGAAAGCGCTAACGATATATTCATAGGTTTTACGCTTACCCTAAATGATCACTCATTTCCTATAGATCTCATGCCCGTTTCCATTAAGAGCTTTGATGTTATCATTGGCATGGATTGGTTGAGTCCCAATCATGCTGACATTCTTTGTTACGAAAAAGCTATCCGTCTCAATCTTCCTTCGGATCAAACTCTCGTAGTCTATGGCGATAAACCCAGTTCCAACTTTCATATCATTTCTTGCATCAAAGCTCGAAAGCTCCTTCGAAAGGAGTGTGTTGCATTCTTAGCTCATGTAATCAACGAGAAACAAGAAGTTAGAGACCTCGCGAGCATCCCCGAAGTCTGTAACTTTCTCGATGTGTTTCCCGAAGAACTTCCAGGAATTCCTCCCGAACATCAGGGCGAGTTCCGTATTGACCTAATTCTTGGAGCTACTCCCGTAGCAAAATCCCCGTATCGCTTAGCTCCCGCAGAAATGCAGGAGTTATCCAGTCAACTCAATGAGTTGCTCAGTAAAGGATTCATTAGGCCGAGTTCCTCACCCTGGGGAGCTCCGATTCTGTTTGTCAAAAAGAAAGATGGATCCTTTCGGATGTGTATCGACTATCGTGAGCTGAACAAGTTAACTGTTAAGAACCGATATCCTCTTCCAAGAATAGACGACCTCTTCGATCAACTCCAGGGAGCCAGTTACTTCTCTAAGATAGACCTTCGGTCGGGGTACCATCAGTTACGAGTCCAGGAGAATGATGTTCCCAAGACAGCTTTTAGGACTCGGTATGGACACTACGAGTTTGTAGTGATGCCCTTCGGTCTAACCAATGCACCGGCTGTGTTCATGGACCTGATGAACCGGGTGTGCCGTCCCTTCCTAGACAAATTCGTTATCGTGTTCATTGATGACATCCTCGTCTACTCCCGAAGTGAAGAAGACCATAAACAACACTTGAGGCTAGTGTTGGAAACTCTTAGATCCGAAAAGCTTTACGCAAAATTTTCCAAATGTGAATTCTAGTTACGGAAGGTAACTTTCCTCAGTCACGTAGTAAGCGAGGAGGGTATTCATGTAGATCCTTCCAAGATTAAAGTGATAGAGAGTTGGTCGGCACCGAAAACACCCACGGAAATTCGTCAATTCTTAGGTCTCACCGGCTACTATCGACGATTCATTTAGAACTTTTCCAAAATCGCCAAACTGTTAACCACTCTAACACAGAAAGGTGTACCCTTTTGTTGGAGTGATAAGCAAGAAACTGCATTCCAAACGTTGAAGAGAGCCTTATGCAGCGCGCCTGTTCTGTCTCTGCCTGAAGGGACACAGGACTTCGTTGTCTATTGCGATGCGTCTAATCAAGGTTTAGGCTGTGTGCTTATGCAAAGAGGAAAGGTGATTGCCTATGCCTCTAGACAGCTGAAAGCACACGAAGTCAAGTATACCACACACGACTTGGAGCTAGGAGGAGTAGTCTTCGCATTGAATATTTGGAGACATTATCTCTACGGAACCAAGTGCACAATCTTCACTGATCACAAGAGTCTGCAGCACATCTTTAATCAAAAAGACTTAAACATGAGGCAACGGCGATGGGTAGAATTACTCAGTGACTATGAGTGTGAAATCCGTTACCACCCCGGCAAGGCCAATGTGGTAGCAGATGCCCTTAGCCGAAAGGATAGTACAAGCCACAAAGTGAAGAACCAGACGATGACCATCCATTCCAACTTACCTACGCAAATCCGAGAAGCTCAGTATGCAGCCCTCAAACCTGAAAACGTGTCAGATGAAACCTTGAGAGGAATGGAAAAGAAACTTGAGATCAGAGGTGACGGAGTTCACTGTTTCATGAATCGAATCTGGATTCCCAAATCCGGTGGATTCAGGGAAATAGTCATGGAGGAAGCACATAGAACCAAATACTCTGTTCACCCAGGTTCGGACAAGATGTATCTGGATCTCAAGAAACAATACTGGTGGCCGAACATGAAAGCTGAGATAGCTACATTTGTGGGCAAATGTCTGACTTGCGCCAAGGTCAAAGTCGAACATCAAAAGCCTTCAGGTCTGCTTCAACAACCCGAAATTCCCGAGTGGAAATGGGAGATGATTACCATGGACTTCATCACCAAACTACCCAAGTGTTCTAGTGGGTACGACACCATTTGGATAATTATCGATCGTTTGACAAAATCCGCTCACTTCATCCCGATTAAAGAATCATACAAGATGGAGAGACTCGCGCGAATCTACATTCAGGAAGTAGTACGTTTTCATGGTGTACCTGTATCCATTATCTCTGATCGAGATAGTAGGTTTACCTCCAGATTCTGGCAATCTCTTCAGAAAGCCCTTGGAACCAAACTAGATATGAGCACGGCGTATCATCCTCAGACCGATGGACAAAGTGAGAGAACAATCCAAACCCTGGAGGACATGCTTCGGGCATGTGTCATTGACTTTGGAAAGTCGTGGGATACACACCTATCCTTGATCGAGTTCTCATACAACAACAGTTACCACACCAGCATTAGGGCTGCTCCGTTCGAAGCCCTATACGGTCGTAAGTGCAGATCCCCTCTGTGCTGGGCCGAGGTGGGGGATACACAGTTTGCCAGGAGTCGAGTCCCCGAAAGTGCTCTCACTGGTCCTGAAATCATCCGCGAAACCACCGAAAAGATCATTCAAATCCGTAACCGACTGAAAGCCTCACGTGATCGTCAAAAGAGTTACGCTGATAATCGTCGGAAACCATTAGAATTCCAGGTTGGAGACCGTGTCCTGTTAAAAGTATCGCCCTGGAAAGGCACTGTACGCTTTGGCAAGCGTGGGAAACTTAATCCAAGGTATATTGGACCCTTTGAGATCCTCTCCAAGATTGGTCCAGTTGCCAATAAACTTCATTTACCTCACGAACTCAGTAACATTCATCCTGTCTTTCATGTTTCAAATCTTAAAAAGTGCCTATTCGATGAAACCCAAACAATTCCCTTAGACGAGATCGAGATCAATGAAAAACTCAACTTTGTGGAGGAACCGATCGAAATCATGGATCGAGAAGTCAAATGTACAAAACAAAGTCGCATCCCGTTAGTGAAGGTTCGCTGGAATGCCAAGCGGGGACCGGAATTCACTTGGGAACCGGAAGACTCAATGAAACAGAAGTATCCACAACTCTTTTCTTATCCATGATTTGTATCTTGTCTTATGTTCTAAACTTGAATTTCGGGACGAAATTCCCTTTAACGGGGGGATAATGTAACAACCCGAAATTTCCGCTTCATTTTAATGTAACTTTTTCATAAATCAACTCGCGCAACCGATCGTCGTTCCGATTTCCGATTTCCGATTTCTCCGTTTAATTAAGTCATTAATTAGTACACATTTAAAATGACTTAATGGGTGTCTTAATACATTTAGAAATCATTTTAACACTCAACTTTAGTGATCGGAATAATTCTAAAATTTACCGTATCGGGTTACGGTAACTCAATCGGGTACGACCAAAAACCCCGTCTAACGTCGGTATCGGGTAGAATTCCACCGTGTCCAAAACCTAAACACTATATAAACGTGTTTAGGACTTCATTTGAAGCCTTTGGCCAAATTATCACTAAACATTACCCACCTCTCTCCTAATCCAAGTTTAAGGGATCAAAACTCAAAATTAAGGCTTCTAATCTCTAAGGTACCTTCCTAGCCTTAATCTCTAACATATTTGGCATCCAAATTCGAGTTCAAATCATGAATTAGGCCAACATTCATGAGTTTAAGGCCATGGAACATTCATGGGCCGTAAACTCATATTTCAAGGGTTTTTAAGCCCTAAAACCCTTCCTTTGCATAGTTGGACACTAGATATGACTTAAGGGCTTAAAGGGAAGAATTTATAACATGTAGAACATGGATTTAGAGGGACAAAAGTGAGTTTACGGCCAAGGAACATTCTTGGGCCGTAAACTCATATACAAGGGGTATTTAAGCCAATTAACCCTTCCAAAACCTAGTTGGGACTTAGACATGAACCATGGACTTGCTAATCTAGACTTGGAACACTTTAAACTTGATTTTTGAGTAATAAAGAAGAGTTTATGGCCAAGACATACTCTTGGGCCGTAAACTCCTCTAAAAGGGTGATTTAAGGCCTTTAAACATGTTCAAATGCTTCCAAACTCAATCTATGGCTTTGTGGTAAAATCTAGATGCATCTAAAAATGGTTTAAAGGATTGAAACACAACAAAAGTATGATTTATGAGAGTTTACGGCCTAGGAACATACCCTTGGCCGTAAACTCATAAAACAATGTTTAAGATGCATCAAACACACCCAAATGGCTTGTACAAATTTCTAGAATCACATGTGATTGTTTTAAACACCAAAAACTATCTTTTTCAATGATAAAAGAGAGTTTACGGCCTTAGAACATACCTCTAGGCCGTAAACTCCAACAAATGTCTTAATTGATGTTCTAAATTCATAACAATGCTTAGAAAATTAGTTTGAATCACATGTGATTGCCCTAAGTAGCTTGAATCAAATGTTTTAAATCCATTTCAAGTGTTCCAAGGTGTTTAGATAATCATTTCTAGCAATCCCTAAATCCATTTTAGCCCTTAAAAACACCAAAACCTCACCCACATGAGTTTACGGCTGTAAACTCATGTATGTGGGTGTTCCAATGTTGTAAACTCTTTAAAATTTTTACTTATGGGGAGTAAACTCGAGTCCCAAGTCCCTTGTGTCATTACAAATCCAAAGATGTCACCCGGGTCACTCCAAACCCTCGTTTTGAGGTGTTTAACCTCATTGGAGTGTAATGTTCCATATGATTACTGATTGTATCTCTAATTGTATATATATGGACATTATATCATTTTACATAGGGTCATCGCGAGTAATCAAACCCCGAACCGACGTCTAGCATTCAAAACCGACACGTTTCCGAGTCCGGTGAGTTCATACCCCTACCCTTTTTCACTGTTTTCACTGTTTTCAGGGGGAACACAAGCAAAGTACAAGGGAATTCTTGTACTCATAACATGTTTTCAAATGTGTGTTTCATATTCTTATGCTTTTATAACTGATAACTACAACTGATAACAGATCGAACATACAGATCACGTAACATATATTTGTGAAATAAGTCTTTAAACTAGTATGTTTTACATGTATTTCACAAATGGTTTTCCACATTTTATCAGTTAAAAGCATGACATTAAAATATTTGAATATAATACTTGTACACTGTTTTGTCCTCGGTAACACTCCCCACACTTATACGAGTGGAGGACTTTCATATTATTACTAGTAAATTTGTTATTCCGGTACGATTGGAGACACGTCCTCGGAGAACACTCCACCTGGATTACGCGAGTGGAGGACTACACCCATAACCAAAATCTCTGGTATTTAGAGAGCGTGACTTGAGTGTATAGATCTATACGGGGCTGACTACCCCACACCTGGCTGCTAGCTACAGTCGAACCGAAATGGTTCAAGGGTGACGAAAGTCATAAATATGTGGACGACTTATTGCCACATGTGGACTACTTATTGCCACAGGTTTCAGTCTATTGTATGGTTATGGAACTCGCAATTAGGATAACAGAGATTTACTTACAGTAATAATGGATTACTTTATACATCGTTTACATCTTTTACATCTTTTACATCTTTCACGTACTATAGTTAACATTCAGGAAAGTACGGGACTTTCCTGGGGAAAACATGGAACCTAACCACGATTACATCTTTTACATTTTTAATATTGTTTACATAGAAACTACATACAGGAAAGCATGGGGCTTTCCTGGGTAATACATACATAACTAGAAAGAGTAACAAACTGGATAACATTACATCTTTTACAATGTGAAACATACAATAAGGAAAGTATGGGACTTTCCTGGTAACACATGATAAGTAAACATGTTTTCAGTATACAAACTTACTATACTTTACATTTGTGAAACAATAATCAACTATTAAGAAAATACGGGATTTTCTTGGTGTACATAACATTTCAGAAACAGAAAGGAAACCGAAACATTTTCACAAATAAAAACCGCTTATGAACTCACCAGCTTTATGCTGATTTTCAAACCACTTGTGTTCTCAGGTCAGCGTTAGAACAGGTACCTGAAGATCCTTTTGCTTGAAGACGGTGTACATGAAGACCCGTTACATTTTGTCTATATATACTATGTATCACTACTGTACAAACTTTACTTTTGAAACAACTGTAAAACTGTTACTATGTAATGTAATGCTTGTTTTACTTTACTTACTATGTACATTGGATTTGATACTCAACATGGTAGTCAACCCCGGAAATGTATTCCGCCTTTAGTTTTCGGGGTGTGACAAGAGCCCTTGTTTATAGTGAACTAAGTATACCGAACCTTACATTGTATAAGACTATAAACATTAAGGGGCTGAAGTGCTCTAAACTAAAAGTATACTTTAAAATATAAGTATTTTTCAAAAGTATACAGGAATACCTATACGTCAGAGACTGTAACTATGAGTAGAAAAAAACATATGTAATTAGGTGTTATATGCTGTGGTTAAACCTGGGCAATTATGTAGTCGTGTCTAGGGTCAATATAGCCTGATCAACTATATTCATTTGATACCAATCAATCACACCCCAAAACCAAGAACGGCGGAAACGTTTTGGGGCGGAGGACGTCATGTAGAGTATCACAACACAGTAAATGTAAATAAGCAAACAACATCATCCATTTCATTAAATATATATTTTTAATACAAGCATGTTCTGTACAGTATAGACACCAAAAATAATGTATATCAAAATAATAAGATGAGTCTTGGATGCGCTCCATCTTCTCAAAAGCAGGCCTCGGTACCTGTCTACTGATGACCTGAGAATACAAGTTATTTTGATAGAGTTTATCAGCATTAAACTGGTGAGTTCATAAGTATTTTAGTGTCGGTATTTGTCATCCAAAATGTTTGAACATGTATCAAGTATAAGTTTGTAAAATGTATGTAAAGGTTTGTAAGTGTTTGTAAAAGTTTGAATCTCTCAGAAAAACCTATATTTTCTATTAAAGTAGCCTTTTACCAAGTCATAACTGTTCTGTATTCTCGTCTATTGTAAAAGTGTGTAATTTCCCAAGTGTAACTATCATTTAACAAAATATAGTTTGTACATTAATGTTTAAGTGAGGTTGTCACTAAAATAGGTAATGGGTAAATCATTGTAGTACTGTAGTTTTGTATTATAGGAACTACTGTTGTACTAACTACCTTAAATCGGATTTATATTAAGGTATAATGTGATAAATTGCACCATGCTATCGACTGGTAACAACGACATAATGAATGGTCGTAATAATGAAATGACGTTTGGCACCCGCAGACCTGCAGGTCCGGCTGTAGCTAGCAGCAAGGTGTAGGATAGTCAATCCAGTATAGATCTATACGCAAACTCACACTCTCACTCCAAGAGAATTCTGGCTACAACTCAGGCCATGACATTTAAGGCATGCTCCGACACAGTGGATCACAATTGTTAACGTGTTCATGTATATGTAATGTTTTCTCGTTCTAGTATAGTTGTATATGTTCTGTTTCTAGTATAGTTGTATATGTTATGTTTCTTGTATAGTTGTATATGTTTTGTTTCTAGTATAGTTGTATATGTTCTGTTTCTAGTATAGTTGTATATGTTCTGTGTTACCCCGATGGTAACTAGCTATTGATGTATTGATAAGTATGAATATGGAAGTACTTTTATGTCTATACATGTATATATGATATATAACTAATATTGAAACGACCCTCGGAGGGTCACCCGAAATCCCACCATACCACATCCAAATCGAGGAAAAGGAAATAGGGTGGAAACGTTATGGGGCGGAGGATGTCATGTACAGTATCACAACAATGAAAAGTAGTAAACAAGCAACAACATCATCCATTTCATTAATAATATAATTATTATACAAGTGTCCTGTCAAATTTTGATAAACACAAAAGCATAAATCAAAATGAAAGATGAGTCTTGAACAAGCTCCATCTTCCTTTCTCCTTGCATCGGTACCTGTCTATGATGACCTGAGGATACAAGTAATTTTGAAAGAGAGTATCAGCTTTAAAGCTGGTGAGATCATAAGTATTAATGTGTCTTAATTTGTAAAACTTGTAATTTAAGACTTGACATTGTTTTGAAAGAAAGCTCGTATAAGTATGAAAATGTTTGTAGAACAACTGTAAATGTTTGAAAAGCCCTAGAAATCCCTATGATTCCTACTATTATAAAATGGAGTCTTCTACTAAGACCTAACTGCTCTAAATGTAGCCTTCTACCAAGACTTGACTTGTTACTATTATTATTATTATAAGAAATTGTATCATTTGGTACTAGGATACTCAAATATAATTCACCTCCTTGGTTATGTGACTGAGTCACAAAATAAAGGTAATAATACAACTAACCTAAGTATTACCCTTTGGTACTAGGGTAACTAACAGTGTTAACTTAAGACATCCGTAGATGTACATTTACCTCTGTTGCTAACAGCTAGGTGTAGGAATACTTAATCCCTTAAAGTATACCTGTAATGGTATCAACTGTTGACATCCGTGGATGTG
Organism: Lactuca saligna; assembly: GCF_052625555.1. Classification (NCBI taxonomy): domain Eukaryota; kingdom Viridiplantae; phylum Streptophyta; class Magnoliopsida; order Asterales; family Asteraceae; genus Lactuca; species Lactuca saligna. The sequence continues at coordinate 166,033,631 of NC_136420.1, forward strand.
CTTTTACATCTGTAGCTAACAGAGATTCTAGGAATGGTCAATCCCGCAACGTATCCTTTGGTAATAGGATATTAAATCCAATCTATCTCGTCGATTATGTGATTGTATCACAAGGTAAAGATAAGAATGAGGATTATATAACATAATATATACATATAAAATGTAATGATAACTCGTCATATATTATCTATGTAAACGTAATCATGTAAATGTAATCATGTAAATGTACTTATGTAAATGTACTCATGTAAATGTAATCATGTAAATGTACTCATGTAAATGTAATCATGTAAATGTACTCATGTAAATGTAATCATGTATTCTCTTTCTATCTAGCAAGTATTGACTCATGAATGAACTGACTCATTGTATGATATCGTGTTCTAATAATAGATCTAGTATCTTCCTAAACTACTCAAATGGTAGCTTACTAGTAATGTAACTTGTACGCATGAACATGGAAGTATACCCTTGCTACTCAAGGGTACTGAATAAACTGGAAGAACCTTTATGAATATTTATGTACACATGATATATAACTAATATTTAAACGACCTTCAGACGGGTACCCGATATCCCACCAGACCACATCTCAAGCGCGAAAAGGAAATAGTGTGGATAGCCTTCCTATGTCTTTTAAACATTACTCATATAAATATACATATATAGGAATGCAATTTATAATATAAAAGCATAAAGTAAGTTTTGTAAAACCTTTGAACATAATTATTATCTTCAGAAAAGATTTACTTGATGTCAATCAATAAAACAGTTTGAAGTAAGACAGTTTGGAGTAAAACGTTTTGATAACAGCTTGGAGTAAAACAGATCGGAGTAAAATGGTTTGTAATAGGATCATACAGTGTGTAATGAACCATTTAATAAGGATTTTTAAACATATAAAACATTTAAGAAAATCATTTGAGGAACCTGTTTGGTAAGAATGGTTAAAGTGAAGTGAATCATTTGAATGTTGCATATTAATCACATGTGATTGATATAATAACTAGCATAATTCTACTTATTAATCACATGTGATTGATACAATAATTAGCATGATTCTACTTGTATCCCCCCCCCCCCATAAAACATTTAAAAACATTTAAAACATTAGTTAAGGGGTATGAACTCACCTGTAGTAAGTGGATCGGAAGGAAGTGTCGGATAAGTGCTTGGTGTCAAGTGATAAACAAAGTTAAAACACTCTAAGACATGTTAAACACTTTATACATGTGTTAAAAGTCTCAAGGGTTGCATCTAAGTGTTGTAGGGAAAGGCTAGTGTCTTTCGTGCTCAAGGGTAACTCTTAAAATGAGTTTACTCCCTAAGGATCAACACCCCTTCAGTTTACGGTTGTAAACTCTTGAGTTTACGGCCGTAAACTCTTGAGTTTACGGCCGTAAACTCCAAATCTTTTGACCATTTGGTGATTTGAAGTCTTTTAGGCTATTCCAAGCATTCCTACTTCACGAATTAGCCTTAGGAAGTGTTGTGTGGCATCAAAACACTCCTAATAGGAGTTTATGTTCTAAGGACCATTTCTCATGAGTTTACTACCTTAAACTCATGAGTTTACTGCCTTAAACTCCTAAGTTTATGGTATTTGGGGTTTTCTAGTCCTTAGTTCAATCATGGCACTAGTCTAGGTTAGATTTAGCCATAAGAGCCAACTATGGGGCTTTAAATGGACATTTACCCACTTTTTGGGGTGTTTACGGTTTTGGAACATCCCTAAACCGTAAACACATGAAAATGGAAGATTGTGGTGGATTTTGGGTGACAAACTCATAAAGGATGAATCTAGACAAGTCCTTAAGGCATAATGAAGCATCTAAACACCTTAACACACCATTTTGGCCCTATACTTGGTGTTTACGGTTTTGGGACCTCCCAAAACCGTGAACACCTTTATTTTGGTGTTCTTGGGACTTTTCAAGGCTTAAATACAAGGAGGAAAGGTTTAAACATGTCAAGGATGTTCTATACATCAACTATGGCTTAGATTTGGGACTTATGCACACTTTGGTGCATTTTAGGGTGTTTACGGCCTAAGAACACTCTAGGATAGAAGTACTTACATTGGGAAGCTTGAATTGAGCTAAAACGCCAAGAACACATAGTGTGTGTTCTTGGTGTTCTTGGTGTTTTGGAAAAACTAATCAAAACACATAAATGAATGGATTAAAGGATGTACAATCACTAGATTAAGTGATATACCAACTTCAAAGGCTAGAAACACTTACTAGATTGAAGATTTGGAATTAAATCTTGGATGATACTTGAGAGAAAACTTGGAGTTTACTCTTTTTCACTTTTGGGGAGTAAACACAAACGAGGAGTAAACTCATGTATAAGCATGAATTTACGGCTTTTTGGATGATTTTTCGACCCGAACATAAATGTTTGGTCGGGTGTTTCTGATACGTGAAGTGTTTGCGGTTTTCAAAAATCAAAACCCAAAATTTCCATTCGGTCAAACCCTAAAATTCATCCACTTCGTGTCATAAGTCAATGTCATTATTTCTTATTTTTAAGAAAAATGAAGTTCATTTGATTATTTTAATATTATTTTAAGCGAACGGGTGTAAGAAAGTGTCACACCCCAAAACCAAGAACGGCGGAAACGTTCTGGGGCGGAGGTTTAACCAATAGAGCTCTGATACCAATCTGTCACATGTGACAACCTGAAATTTTCCATTCTAATCAAACCATTTCAATCCAATAGAAGTAGAGCAGTTACAGTAAAAATTCAGACTTAGAATATAAGTTTGGCAGTTTCATGGTTTTACACCTAAAGAGATATTAGGAGAGTGGTTGCACTAGGATTTTGTGCAACACTGAAATTCCATTACCCTAGATCATTAGAATCCATTTCGAGAATAGAAATATTTTCTACCGAAATTCTCAGGACTGTAAATACAATTCTGAACCAAATTGGTTCATTAGTTGAATTCCATTTAGAGAAAAGCCAATTTCTCTCTCACGGATCTTCGAGTTTTCATCCCAGATTGTGAGTCTACTTCCCTAGATGTGTTTTAATACTTGTTATATACTTAATAACATTATTTACATGTCCAAAACACAAGATCGGGGAGCTTACGGCCCAAGAACGTTCTTGGGGTGTAAACTCCAAAACAAGGCCTAAAGGCCATCTAGTCCCAATTCCTTGTTAGGCAACTAGTTAAGGACTTTATGTATGAACATTAGAGGCTAGAAATCAATCAAAACCATATAGTTTTAGGAGTTTACGGCCAAGGATATGCTCTTGGGCCGTAAACCCCTTTTTCAAGGACTAAAAGTTCCCTAATCACCCCCAAAGGTTTGGACTCTATTTTTCGCAAATACCTTAATGTGTTTAGGACCTAGGAAAGATAATAAAAGCACAAGTATTGAGGAGTTTACGGCCAAGAGTGGTTCTTGGGCCGTAAACTCCCATAAAAGGTTCAAAGGACACCCTAAACACTTCCTTAGGCCATGAGACAATTTAGGCATGTACCTAGACGAGTTATGGACTAGCTAAAACATTTAGAACCCCATGTGTGAGGGAGTTTACGGCCTAAAAGGTTCTATGGTCGTAAACTCCAAGAAATGGTACCAAATGGTGCCATAAACACTTCCAAAGCCAAGAGCAAAAGCCTAGAATTGTTCCTAGTTATTATAGAGACTTGAAAGCACCATAATCACCCTCCCAAGGGAGTTTACGGCCGTAAAATCCAAGGGAAAAGGGTCTTTGGGCCATAAACTCCCCAAAGGAGTCAATATGGTGCCCAAACACTTGTATAAGCCTTGAATAAATTCCCACTAGAGTTGTAGTAATTGTAAGCATCATTTCAAGACTTGGTTGAGAGTTTACGGCCAGGAGCTTACTCCCATGGGCTGTAAACTCCAATGAATATGGTCTTTTGACCTTAAACTTCCATTAGGGGCATTGCATTCATTTGTTGCAACCCATTAGCCTCCTAGCACTTGACCAAAAGTGTTTTCCTCGCGCTTAAATGTTATTACTTGTATAATTAGTGTTATAATCACTAATTATTTATATACATATGTTTTCATATGTAATTAGGATCATTGTGTCTGTTTAAGTCTTCACTTGACACCAAGCACTTGTCCGATCCTTCAGTACGATAACAGTCCGTGAAATTCGAGTCACATACTGCAGGTGAGTTCATACCCCTTAACTAACGTTTTAAACTATTATTAAATGTTTTATGGGGGGGGGGGATACAAGTAGAAACATGCTTATTATGTCAATCACAAGTGATTTGTAAGTAGGATTATATTTACTTATTACATCAATCACATGTGATTAATGTACTGCATTCAAATGATTTGGCTACTCGTTAGCCGTTTTACCAAATCGTTTCCTTCAAATGACTTTTATAAACATTTTATATGTTTTAAACTACTTATTACACTGTACATCTTACTCTGTACATTACCTTTCAAACTTATTTACAACTGCGTTTCAAACAAATGTTTCCTTACACTTAAAACTGTTTTATCAAACTTATGCCTTCAAATTGTTTTGTAGATTGACATCAAGTAGATCTTTCTTGAAATAATATTTATGTTTACAATGTCTTACAAAACTTATTTATGCTTTTATATTATAAATTGCATGCCTCTATATGTATAGTTATATAAGAAATTTTTAAAAGACTCAGGAAGGCTATCCACCCTATTTCCTTTTCGCGCCTTGAGATGTGGTCTGGTGGGATATCGGATAATCGTCCGAAAGTCGTTTAAATATTAGTTATATATCATGTGTACATATATAGTCATAAAAGGTCCTTCCAGTTCAACATATGCCCTTGGGTAGCAAGGGTATACATCCATGTCCATACTTACCAGATAGATTAATAGTAAACTACCATATGGGTAGTTTAGGAAGATACTAGAATAATTACTAGAACGCGATATCATAGAATGAGTCAGTTCATTCATGATTCAATACTTTCTAGAACTTTTCAGTACATTACATATACAACTATACTAGGACGAGAACATATACAGCTATACTAGAATGATTACATTACTATATTTGCTAGATAGAGAGAACACACATTACAGCTAGCACACGTAGAACATTATAGTACACTACTGTACTATTACATGATCACACTTACATGAGTACAATTACATGATCACACTTACATGAGTACACTTACATATACATAGAATAGACATCACTAGGGCTATAGCACGGAACCAGTTCAGGATCTAACTATACTGATGAATCACACCACAATTGTGATAGTTATATCGAGTATACATGATCATTAGTAATGTGGATGCTCACGGCTTGCATTCATGTAGGGGTCGTGGGTAGGTCCCAAAATCCCTTTGATAGGGGAGCGTATAGTCTGGGATCTAGACATCACATTATACCTTATCCCTCAAATAAGGCAGTTGAGTATCGATGTAGTTATTTATATCAAATACTACAGTACTTGGAAGTATTACCCTAGATTTAAGGTAATAGGTACGGTTGTAGTTCGGCACTACACCATAGTACTACAATGATTTTTTCCATTACATATTTTTAGTGATAACCTCACTTAAACATTAATGTACAAACTATATTTTTGGATAATGATAGTTATACTTTGGAAAATACATCCTCTTACAAGAGACACATACACAGAGAATAGTTAGGTCATGGTAGAAGACACCTTCATATACTAGAAGGAATCATCGGGATTCTAGGGTTTTTCAAACACTTTCAATCCATATACACTTACAAATTCTTACATACAAATTAAGACACTAAATACTTACGATCTCACCAGCTTCAAATCTGATACTCGCTTTCAAAATTACTTGTATCCTCAGGTCATCATAGACAGGTACCGATGCAAGCAGAAAGGAAGATGGAGCTTGTCCAAGACTTATCTTTCATTTTCATTTATGCTTTAGTGTTTATCAAAATTTGACAGAACATATTTGTATAATAATTATATTATTAATGCAATGGATGATGTTGTTGCTTGTTTACTACTTTACATTGTTGTTAATATTATACATGACGTCCTCCACCCCAGAACGTTTCCGCCGTTCTTGGTTTTGGGGTGTGACAGATTGGTATCAGAGCATTGTTTATAGTGAATTAAGTATATCAACCCATAAAAGATATACTAACTATAAACACATAAGGGATTAAAAATACTCTGACCAAGAGTTTATACTTTAAATAGTAAAATATTTAAGTAAGTATACGTGTTGCATTCATACTAAAATCGGTGTCACTAGGACAGTACAAAAGAATTACGATTGTTGGGCAACACAAGTGGGCTTAGAGACATATGGTCAAAACTTGGAAGATATAGCCTGATCACCTATATTATCCGAGGGTTGACTAGCATGTGCCTAATTTTAACTGTGTGGTTCCAACAATGCTAAAATCTTACCAACCCTACCACAATGAGAACAATAGAACATAACATTCAAATTTAAAATACTATAGGAGTATTTGGTGTTACTAGAAGTACTTTATACTTGAGAATTTAAAACAGGATCTTCATTACTAAGTTGATAGTTGCTAAGTGGGTACACTAAGGCTATATGTAATTAGGATGTTATAGACGTAGAATCTGTGATAATTTTGCCTTAACCTTATTCTGTGTGAATTTGGAATTAAGGTCACTTATTCGAAGGTCTATCTTGTTTAGATTTCACATAGCTGGTATGCACTTCACAAATAGCAATGTAACTGATGAAGATTTTCTAAATAATTATCTAGATAGTTCGTCTAATAATTATTCTCTTACCCTAAATTCTCGCATAGAAAACATAACTGGACTCCATCCCCTCGCCAACCAGTACCTTCCGAATGAAGACATAGCTGGTTGGTTTGGAGAAGAACCAGAGAATGATCACCCTATCTCCTTGAATGATCACCATGATGAAGACCTTTCGTATGATGCTAACTCCGAACCAGAAGTTGAAAACCTACCCCGAGCAGCTCTCTTTCCAATTCCTAACCCTCGTCCGGCTTTTCATGACCCGACCCTGAGTGAGTGGAATGCTTGGAAATATGGAGCCAAGGACAAGATCAGTCTATGCTATTTGATGGTGACCGAAGCTTTTACGACTTGAGCAATGAGGGCTTAGCAAATATAGTCTTGCCAATCTTGGTCCGTAGAGAGGCCCGAAATGAGATTCAAGGCAGGACAGCCCTAAATCAGATTACAGAAGTAGTCGCCTATGCTAGAATGCATACCCTCCACACCATTCATCTAGAATATGCTCACAAGAGATCAGAGAGAAACCATGAAACCCTGCTGCAAGCACTGGCTGAATCACGAGCCGAAGTCTTAGAACTCCGAGTACGCCAGATGGTGTTCGAAAGACACCCGTTTGACATGGAATGTCAATTGGCTGAACTGAGAGTTCACCAGAGGGATGACCGTCGCCAGTAGTAGACGCTTTACTTTATTTCCTTATAATGAAGAATCATATTAGTCTGTCTATTCCCGATGAGGAATTTTCTATGAAATTATCTTGTACCGTAAGTACTTTAGTTAGGTCTTTATGCCGTCAGGAACTATCTTTTGTAGATATGATGTAAGACCTTTACAAGGTCATTTTCCAGAATCTTTACATCGTGAATATATATTGACAGCCGGCTAACTTCTGTGTCATTCTTCATTTAAGTACTCTTATCATTCTTTCATTTGAGTCTATCTGAATCATGCTTTAGTCAAATCATTTGGACTATAGTGATTTATCTCCGGAGACATATCCAAGTCTCTTTCAGTGGTTGGATCTTGTTATTCACCAACCCCGATACCTTAGCTTGAACGTCAAACGTCTTGAGACCATTCTACGAACATACTATCATTCCGTACTAGGACTGCATCATAGGGATGTAGGTCAAACCTTTGCGAACATACTTCCATTCTTTACTAGGACTGCATCATAGGGATGTAGGTCAAACTTTCGAGAACATACTCTTACACTTTCAAGAACAATCTAAGTACATCAGAGTCAACCAGAATCGCTCATAAAATCTCTATTCTTTCGTGTTAACAGAATCATGTCATCATCCGGAAACAACCAGCCAAGCAACGAGACCTCTACTTTTCCTATGGACGCCGCTACCTTTCAAACGGCAGTTACAGCTGCCGTAGTGGCTGCCGTAACCGTGGTTCTTGCGCACCATAGCGCTAACAGCACAGTCAATGCTACTGATGGGAATGAAGTTTCCAATCGTGGTATCCATCCAGGAAGTCACCAAACGGTAACGGCCTCAGGCCCGCAAAGCCAAAAACCAAAGAACAAGAAACAGAAGCGTCAAACTCAGAAAGAACGCGAGAAACCCCGAAAACTTTCCATGCAACAACAGCAAGCGGAAACCTCTGCCATCCCAGTACCGAGCAGACCATACAAAAGAACACTCCCGAAGTGCGACCGGTGCAATTACCACCATGAGGGAATCTGCCGAGCCTTGCAATGCAAAAATCGCAACAAAAAGGGGCACACCAAACGTTACTGCAAGAGCCTATCAAAACCGATCAACAATTCGTCCAACGCCGATGGGAACCAGACTTGCTATCATTGTGGAGAGTTTCGGCACTATAAGAGAGATTGCCCAAAAAAAGGAAAGAACCCGCGTCCCCATAACTCCTACTCGACGTTTCACTTCCACCACCAATGTGGGTGCTGTCCATATATGTTACCAATGCGGTGAAATTGGACACCTCCAGAAGGATTGCCCGATAACACAAACCTCTGGCGCAGATGGGAAGATTCTCAGGATCACAGCCGCAGGAGAGCCTGCTCCGGAACCACGTTATATATAAATTAGGCGTTTCGTTGTAACAGACTTATAAACTATTTAAAACTAGTGCAACTAGAGCCTTACCTTTTGCGAGATCCTGTCTGCATAGGAATTCTTGTGCTACGTATACTTGTCTTTTGTAGTATATCTTATTCGCAGCAATAGTCTTATGGTAAATCTAAAGTACTGTAACTTTGTTCATGGTTGCACGGTTGTGCATTGTCTGTAAACGTCTTATGTTCAAATCCAATGTCTTTAAGTTTCAGTATCATTTCGACATTATCATACGAATTGATTCAGTTTGATCCTCACGAAAACAGCTTCATACGTACATCTCTTTCTTCTAGATCACTTTTCCAGCGAAACCGTCACATCAGAATGCCGAAGTACTCATTCCAGAAGTACCTCTTAGTTATTTTCTTTCCGAAGAAATCCCCGAAGTACCGCTCGTGCAGTACGTCAAGTTCAATCCAGGAATTCATGCGGATGATCTATCACTGAGGAATGTATACATAAGAGTGTTATATAATCAAGGTTCTACAGGTTTAGAATTAATGATTTCGCCTTAACTCTTTTCCTCATTGGGATGTGAGGGTAAGGAAGAATCAGTTATTCGACTACCTTTTCAATCTTAATTATATACGACTCGTATACACGAGATTGTGATTGTGAAGTCCTGTATGAATTCTAAAATGGACTTTAGGATGGAGAACTGCTTAATTATACGAGTAATCGCATCGTCATGCGAACAAACCTAGAAACCAGTACGACTCCCAAAAACAGATCGCCCTATAGTTTAAACACCCACGGAGATACAACAACAGTTTGGACAACTTAGCAAACTACACATTAATAGAATTAGAATACTAGGTTTCTCACCCTAGAGAACCTCGGTCATATTCTTCCAGAGATCGATGGATCGCATTGCATGTACCTCGGTTATCGAGGACTCCGTCGAGATTTTTCATTAGAAATCGTTATCTCTGCAGCGCGTAGACAAAATGGTTGAGCAAACGCAAAGAAAGAAACTACTTCTAAGAATGGATCCGGGATTCGAATATCACCAGTTCGAGTGTTAGGGAAAGATGTCCGGAAGACTATCTCTTGAACTCGATGCGAACACTTCGAGTCCGTAATGATACCCTTCATATAGGACCAATACGCCCATAGCTTTTATGAGCTAAAACGAGTAGGGTACGTCTTTCTTACCTGGATCAGTTCGTCATTTCTCCATGTAATGACTTACTTATCTACCCTTGTAGTAAGAAGGAACCCATGGGAAAAACATTTCCTTCAGAGGAAATTTTAGCGATGTTCTCAAAGCACGAGTTTTGAAATTGAAGAGTCAAATTTCTAAAGACACACTGTTAGTAATGTGAGAAATTATGAGCACTCTTACAATTTGTCAAAAACCGTTGAGCATTTATCAACATCAAAGACGCCGACATTCTTTCGCCAGATTCTAGGTCTTACCGACCTACCGCTTTAGTTCATTCAGAACTCCTCGCAAGCTACATAAATTCGTACGACTTTGACCCAGCAAGGGGTGGCCTTTGACTAGGAGGTTACGCAAGAAAAGGAACCTTTGAGATTCCAAGTGAATGACCAAGTTCTTTAGGATAACTCACTCTAGGAATGGCTTAATACGCTTCGTAAAGCGTGGAAAGCTAAATCCAAGGTAGACAGGACCTCCAAGATTCTTATCAAAATCGGTCCTATGCCTCGCACAAACTAGACCTACTCCGCGAACTCAGTAACATACTTTCTACTCTTCGCTTCCCGATCGTGAAACCATACCTTTCTGTTAGGACTCTTGCAAGTCCACTCGTCGAGATCCACACCTTCGTATTAGAACCGTAATGTCCCTTGATCGAGAGGTCAAGCGGACGAAGCAACGTCGTCGCCAGTTAGTGAAGGTTCGTTGGAATGCCAACCGAGAGCCCGATTTCACTTAAGTGCGCTAGAACCAATCGATTACGAAGTTTTCTCCTCACGACTCGATCATTCGTGCATACTTCCTTGCCTAAATTCTAATTTCGGGATGAAATTCCCTTTAACAGGGGGATGATGTGACAACCTGAAATTTTCCATTCTAATCAAATCATTTCAATCCAATAGAAGTAGAGCAGTTACAGTAAAAATTCAGAGTTAGAATATAAGTTTGGCAGTTTCAGGGTTTTACACCTAAAGAGATATTAGGAGAGTGGTTGCACTAGGATTTTGTGCAACACTGAAATTCCATTACCCTAGATCATTGGAATCCATTCCGAGAATAGAAATATTTTATGCCGAAAATCTCAGGACTATAAATAGAATTCTGAACCAAATTGGTTCATTAGTTGAATTCCATTTAGAGAAAAGCCAATTTCTCTCTCACGGATCTTCGGGTTTTCATCCCAGATTGTGAGTCTACTTCCCTAGATGTGTTTTAATACTTGTTATATACTTAATAACATTATTTACATGTCCAAAACACAAGATCCGGGAGCTTACGGCCCAAGAACGTTCTTGGGGTGTAAACTCCAAAACAAGGCATAAAGGCCATCTAGTCCCAATTCCTTGTTAGGAAACTAGTTAAGGACTTTATGTATGAACATTAGAGGCTAGAAATCAATCAAAACCATATAGTTTTAGGAGTTTATGGCCAAGGATATGCTCTTGGGCCGTAAACCCCAAAGGTTTGGACTCTATTTTTGGCAAATACCTTAATGTGTTTAGGACCTAGGAAACATAATAAAAGCACAAGTATTGAGGAGTTTACGGCCAAGAGTGGTTCTTGGGCCGTAAACTCCCATAAAAGGGTCAAAGGACACCCTAAACACTTCCTTAGGCCATGAGACAATTTGGGCATGTACGTAGACGAGTTATGGACTAGCTAAAACATTTAGAACCCCATGTGTGAGGGAGTTTACAGCCCAAAAGGTTCTATGGCCGTAAACTCCAAGAAATGGTACCAAATGGTGCCATAAACTCTTCCAAAGCCAAGTGCAAAAGCCTAGAATTGTTCCTAGTTATTATAGAGACTTGAGAGCACCATAATCACCCTCCCAAGGGAGTTTACGGCCGTAAACTCCAAGGGAAAAGGGTCTTTGGGCCATAAACTCCCCAAAGGAGTCAATATGGTGCCCAAACACTTGTATAAGCCTTGAATAAATTCCCACTAGAGTTGTAGTAATTGTAAGAATCATTTCAAGACTTGGTTGAGAGTTTACGGCCAGGAGCTTACTCCCCTAGGCCGTAAACTCCAATGAATATCATCTTTTGACCTTAAACTTCCATTAGGGGCATTGCACTCCTTTGTTGCAACCCATTAGCCTCCTAGAACTTGACCAAAAGTGTTTTCCTCGCGCTTAAATGTTATTACTTGTATAATTAGTGTGTCTAAGTCTCCACTTGACACCAAGCACTTGTCCGATCCTTCAGTATGATAACAGTCCGTGAAATTCGAGTCACATACTGCAGGTGAGTTCATACCCCTTAACTAACATTTTAAACTATTATTAAATGTTTTATGTGGGGGGGGGGGGATACAAGTAGAAACATGCTTATTATGTCAATCACAAGTGATTTGTAAGTAGGATTATATTTACTTATTACATCAATCACATGTGATTAATACACTGCATTCAAATGATTTGGCTATTCGTTAGCTGTTTTACCAAATCGTTTCCTTCAAATGACTTTTATAAACATTTTATATGTTTTAAACTACTTATTACACTGTACATCTTACTCTGTACATTACCTTTCAAACTTATTTACAACTGCGTTTCAAACAAATGTTTCCTTATACTTAAAACTGTTTTATCAAACTTATGCCTTCAAATTGTTTTATAGATTCACATCAAGTAGATCTTTCTTGAAATAATATTTATGTTTCAAATGTCTTACAAAACTTATTTATGCTTTTATATTATAAATTGCATGCCTCTATATGTATACTTATATAAGAAATGTTTAAAAGACTTAGGAAGGCTATCCACCCTATTTCCTTTTCGCGCCTTGAGATGTGGTCTGGTGGGATATCTGGTAATCGTCCGAAAGTCGTTTAAGTATTAGTTATATATCATGTGTACATATATAGTCATAAAAGGTCCTTCCAGTTCAACATATGCCCTTGGGTAGCAAGGGTATACATCCATGTCCATACTTACCAGATAGATTACTAGTAAACTACCATATGGGTAGTTTAGGAAGATACTAGAATAATTACTAGAACGCGATATCATACAATGAGTTAGTTCATTCATGAGTCAATACTTTCTAGAAATTTTTAGTACATTACATATACAACTATACTAGGACGAGAACATATACAGCTATACTAGAATGATTACATTACTATACTTGCTAGATAGAGAGAACACACATTACAGCTAGCACACGTAGAACATTACAGTACACTACTGTACTATTACATGATCCCACTTACATGAGTACAATTACATGATCACACTTACATGAGTACACTTACATATACATAGAATAGGCGTCACTAGGGGCTATAGCATGGAACCAATTCAGGATCTAACTATACTGATGAATCACACCGCAATTGTGATAGTTATATCGAGTATACATGATCATTAGTAATGTGGATACTCACGGCTTGCATTCATGCAGGGGTCGTGGGTAGGTCCCAAAATCCCTTTGATAGGGGAGCGTATAGTCTGGGATCTAGACATCACATTATACCTTATCCCTCAAATAAGGCAGTTGAGTATCGATGTAGTTATTTATATCAAATACTAAAGTACTTGGAAGTATTACCCTAGATTTAAGGTAATAGGTACGGTTGTAGTTCGGCACTACACCATAATCCTACATTGATTTTTTCCATTACATATTTTTAGTGATAACCTCACTTAAACATTAATGTACAAACTATATTTTTGGATAATGATAGTTATACTTTGGAAAATACATCCTCTTACAAGAGACACACACATAGAACAGTTAGGTCTTGGTAGAAGACACCTTCATATACTAGAAGGAATCATCGGGATTCTAGGGTTTTTCAAACACTTACAATCCATATACACTTACAAATTCTTACATACAAATTAAGACACTAAATACTCATGATCTCACCACCTTCAAAGCTGATACTCGCTTTCAAAATTACTTGTATCCTCAGGTCATCATAGACAGGTGCCGATGCAAGGAGAAAGGAAGATGGAGCTTGTCCAAGACTTATCTTTCATTTTGATTTATGCTTTAATGTTTATCAAAATTTGACAGAACATATTTGTATAATAATTATATTATTAATGCAATGGATGATGTTGTTGCTTGTTTACTACTTTACATTGTCGTTGATATTATACATGACGTCCTCCGCCCTAGAACATTTCCGCCGTTCTTGGTTTTGGGGTGTGACAGCCGACATGTTCTTTGGAGTGACTGTGGTGTGCAACATGCCTAAAACATACCTAATATACAAACAATGATTCATCGTTGCAGCGAAACATAAAATACTATGGGAGTATTTTAGCCAAAGCTGATTACGTTATAGAAATTCATTCCGAGTATTGCTACTTATTCCTTCCTTAGCGATAGTTTGTCTTCTTTGATAACTCTTCCCTGTTTTATCGCTTAATAGAACTCTATATCTGTCATATTGAAATATCTCTTGTTCCATATCTCTTGATTCAATTTACAGGACTTATGATCCTCTCTTTCCTGGCTATTTTAGATCAAGATGCCTCTAAAGAAAAGACCCAGCTCAAAGAACAACAATCCTCCTCCACCACCACCTCCCTCTCCATTTGATCCCGCTATGTTCCAAGCAGTTGTTACTGCTGCAGTAGTTGCTGCTATGTCATAAATGAACCCCGGTTATTCAGGCGGACCTGGAGCTGGAACTCAGCCTCAAAACCAGGAATGTAGCCAGGGACACCGGAAAGAGTATTCCTACAAAGACTTTATGAACGCGAAACCCATTCCCTTCAATGGCACTGGAGGTGTCATTGCCTTAACTCGATGGTTCGATAAAATTGAATCTATCTTTGAAAAATGTGCCTGCTCTGAAACTGATAAGGTGAAGTTCGCCGCCTGCACTTTCACCGATAAAGCCGTGACTTGGTGGAATGGCTGAGTCAAATCCTTAACCCTGCCTATAGCCAATGCTATGGGTTGGGAGATCATGAAGGAGCTTCTACTTGCAAAGTACTGCCCCCGAGGCGAAATGCAGGAGCTAGAGCATCATCTCTCGAACCTAAAGATGAAGGGTTCCGATATCGCCGCTTACACCTCCAGATATGAGGACATAGCGCTTCTTTGTCTGGGAATGGTTACCCCGGGAAGTAAAAAGGTGGAAAGAGTCATTTGGGGGCTGACGCAGCCAACCAAGCGAAACGTTTTGGCTGCAAAGCCAAACACATTCGACGGTGCTAAATGCTTGGCGCAAACTATGATTGATCATAGTGACGATCTCGAGGAGGTGGCCACCGCTGCTGAACCGGCTAAAGGGAGTGGTGAAAATAAAAAGAAATTCTGGAACAAATGGAAGGGCCAGGATTCGCAGGGATCCTTGAAGTAACAGCAAACGGTGGCAGTTCACGCTGCTACAACTCCTGCCACAACTCCTAAAACTCAAACTCCTACCAGTGGATACACTGGTACCCTCCCCTGGTGCGGCAAGTGCAGTTACCACCATCATACTCCCGGGCCTTGTTGTGAAAAGCTCTGCAACAACTGTGGAAAGAAGGACCGCATTGCTCGAAACTATAGAAACCCAACCCAATAAACCAATCAAACTTCCGAGCGGGTGTCAGTCAGTCCTGTTACGGTTGCGGTGAAGTCAGGCATTTCAATCGAAACTGCCCCAAAGCAGCAACAAATGGCAACACTAGGAAAATTCTAACTATGGGACGAGATGAAGCAGTTGTCGGTCCCACCGTTGTCTCGGATATGTTCCTTCTCGACAACTCTTATGCTAGTATCCTTTTCGATTCTGGTGCTGAAAGAAGTTTTATTAGCCATTCATTTAAACATCTTCTTAAACCAAACCCCCAACAATTAATTGAAACATTTACCGTCGAGATGGCTAACAGTGAGAAAGAAAACGCCAACTACATATTCATAGGATGTACTCTTACCCTGAATGACCACTCTTTTCCCATCGAGTTAATGCCAGTTTCCATAAAGAGCTTTGATGCTATCATTGGCATGGATTGGTTGAGTCCCAATCATGTTGATATCCTTTGTTACAAAAAAAGCCATCCGTCTCAATCTCCCCTCTGACCAGACTCTCATGATCTACAGCGATAAACTTCGTTCTAATCTTCGCATCATATCCTGCATCAAAGCTCAAAAGCTTCTGCGAAAGGAGTGTTACACATTCCTAGCTCATGTAATCAATGAGAAACAAGAAGTTAAAGACCTTGAGATCATTCTTAAAGTCTGTAACTTTCCGTATGTCTTTCCCGAAGAGCTACCGGGAATTCCTCCCGAACGCCAAGTCGAGTTTCGCATCGACCTAATTCCTGGAGCTAACCCTATAGCCAAGTCTCCGTATCACTTAGCTCCAGTAGAAATGCAGGAGTTATCTAGCCAACTCGATGAGCTACTCGACAAAGGGTTCATCAGACCGAGTTCCTAACCTTGGGGATCCCCGATATTATTTGTGAAGAAGAAAGATGGATCCTTTCGGATGTGTATAGACTACCGCGAGTTGAACAAGTTGACAGTCAAAAACTATTATCCTCTTCCTCGAATAGACGACCTTTTCGATCAACTCCAGGGAGCCAGTTACTTCTCGAAGATAGACCTTAGATCAGGGTACCATCAGCTTCGAGTTCATGAGAATGATGTTTCTAAGACAACATTTAGGACTCGATATGGTCACTACGAGTTCGTAGTGATGCCCTTTGGTCGGTCTAACCAATACACAGGCTATGCTCATGGACCTGATGAACCCGGTGTGTCGCCCCTTTCTAAACAAATTCGTCATCGTGTTCATTGACGACATACTTGTCTACTCCATAAGCGAAGAAGATCACAAACAACACTTGAGGTTAGTGTTGGAAACACTTAGAACGGAGAAGCTGTAGGCGAAATTCTCCAAGTGCGAATTCTGGATTCGGAAGGTAGCTTTCCTTGGTCACGTGGTAAGCGAGGAGGGTATACACATGGATCCATCCAAAATCAAGGCGATAGAGAATTGGTCAGCACCAAAGATGCCCACAGAAATTTGTTAATTCTTGGGTCTCGCTGGATACTATCGCAGCTTCATTCAGAATTTTTCCAGAATCGCCAAACCCCTAACCACTCTGACACAGAAAGGCGTACCCTTTTGTTCGTGTGAAAAGCAAGACACAACATTCCAAACTTTAAAGCGAGCCTTGTGCAACACACCTATCCTGTCCCTGCCTGAAGGGACAGAGGATTTCGTTGTTTATTGCGATGCGTCCAATCAGGGCTTAGGTTGTGTGCTTATGCAGAGAGGAAAAGTTATCCCTTATGCCTCGAGACAACTGAAGGCACACGAAGTTGACTACACGACTCATGTTCTGGAGCTAGGAGCAGTGGTCTTCGCAGTGAGGATTTGGAGACATTATCTCTACAGAACCAAGTGCACAATCTACACCGACCATAAAAGCTTGCAACATATATTCGATCAGAAACACTTAAACATGAGGCAGCGGCGATGGGTAGAACTGCTCAGTGACTATGAGTATGAAATACGCTACCATCCCACCAAGACCAATGTGGTAGCAGATGCCCTTAGCCGAAAGGAAAGCTCAAGCAACAAGGCGAAGACATTGACGATGACCATCTGTTCCCACTTATCCATATAGATCAGAGAAGCCCAGTTGGAAGCCCTAAAACCAGAGAACGTGTTGAATGAAGCCTTGAGGAGAATGGATAAGAAACTTGAGATCATATGTGATAGAGTCTACTTTTCATGGATCGAATCTGGACCCCCAAAGTTCGGAGGTTTCAGAGAAGTTGTTATGAATGAAGCTCACAAGACCAGATACTTTGTTCACCCAGGTTCGGATAAGATGTACCTGGATCTCAAGAAAAAATATTGGTGGCCAAACATGAAAGTAGAAATCACTACCTTTGTGGGCAAGTGTCTGACTTGTGCCAGGGTAAAAGTCGAGTATCAGAAACACTCGGGTCTGCTCCAGCAGCCCAAGATACCTGACTGGAAATTGGAGATGATTACAATGGATTTCATAACCAAGTTACCCAGATCTCGGAGTGCGTACAATACCATTTGGGTAATTGTCGATCGTGTTACAAAATCCGCTCACTTCCTTCCGATTAAAGAATCATTCAAGACGTAAAGACTCACCCGAATCTACATCCAAGAGATAGTCCGACTGCACAGTGTGCCTGTGGCCATTATCTCCGATCGAGATAGTAGGTTTACCTCAAGGTTTTGGCAGTCCCTTCAGAAAGCTCTTGGAACTAATTTGGATATGAGTACAACTTATCATCCTCAGACCGATGGACAGAGTGAGAGAACAATCCAGACCCTGGAAGACATGTTGAGAGCATGTGTCATTGATTTCGGAAAGTTGTGGGAAACTCATTTACCCTTGATCGAGTTCTCATATAACAACAGCTACCACACCAACATCAAGGTTGCACCATTCGAAGCCCTCTACGATCGCAAGTGCAGATCCTCTCTGTGCTGGGCCGAGGTAGGGGACACGCAGCTAACCAAGAGTCGAGTCCCCGACAGTGCTCTCACTGGTCCAGAAATCATCCGCGAAACCACCGAGAAGATCATCCAAATCCGATAACAATTGAAAGCTTCACGAGACAAACAGAAGAGTTATGTCGATAAACGACATAAACCCTTAGAATTCTAGGTTGGAGATTGTATATTGTTGAAGGTCTCGCCCTAGAAAGGAATGATACTCTTTGGAAAGCGCGGAAAACTTAACCCGATGTACATAGGACCTTTCGAGATCCTCGCTAGGATCGGTCCCGTAGCCTACAAACTCCGACTACCTCAAGAACTTAGAAACATCCATCCTGTCTTCCAGCTCTCTAACCTTAAAAAGTGCATATCCGATGAAACCCTCATGATCCCTCTTGATTAGATCGAGATCAACGAAAATTTGAATTTTATTGAAGAACCAATCGAAATCATGGATCGAGAGATCAAACGTACGAAACAAAGCCGCATCCGGATAGTGAAGGTTCGCTGGAATGCCAAGCGGGGACCCGAATTCACATGGGAGCGCGAAGACTCGATGAAACAGAAATATCTGCATCTCTTTCTAACTCCATGATTTTTATCTTAATTCTAAATTTCGGGATGAAATTCCCTCTAACGAGGGGATAATGAGACAACCCGTAATTTATTCCGTCAATAAAACTGTTTGTATTTAAAATTTTCCGTTAACATGTTGGAATAGGTCATTTAAATTAAGACTTTTTATTTTGACCTCATGAGTGTCCCAATTTTCTTAAGTGTCGGAACGAAATAAAATCACGTGTCGGAACGAAATAAAATCCAATTTTCTTAAGTGTCGGAACGAAATAACATTATCTAATAGTTGTTGTTATAATGTTACAATATCCAAATACTAAATCCAAAGCAAATATCCATTTCTAGAATAATAAAATCTTCTAGCTAAAGTGTGATTACACATACTTAGCTCAAAAGCATGACTTTATCAATGTGTCTGTCAAAATTTAATTTGTGTGAGTTCTGTGAATACTTTCATATCCATACATAACTTTACTCAAGGTATAGTTAAATATCTTAGAGAATATGATTCGTGTTCTTTCGTGATATAGAGTCTCTTACCTTGATTAAGTATACTCTCAAAGTCACAAAGATTTCAATGTGATCATTGAATGGCAGAAATCAAAATAGTTTTTCAATGATCTCATTCATCTAATCATATTTGAATTCAACTTCTAAAGTAGTATATATTCTCATTTTGTAGTAAATTGTGTCATTATGTTTTGCTTGGACCTCATTCCAACATGACTTACCCTTCATTCCATAATGAAGTTAAAATCCAATTATAATTCATAATTATTTATATATGTTTAGAAATTAACATATTATATAGATCTTTCCATACAGAGCCTTTCTAAATTGATTTTCTCATATAGACTCTCTTAGTTCTTCTAAAGTAGATTTAGAATGCTCTCTTAGTCATCCAACGACTTAACCATGTATTCAGTTAGTATCCTATGACATGCTTACATCGTGATCAAATACTACGTCTAATGCATAATATGGCATAAATGATGAAGTCATTTTCCAAGAAAATAGAATATAAATCATTTCATTTAGTTCAAGCCTATGAGCTATTTACTTTTGAGGCTAGCTCAAAGTGGTGCCATATAGCAATGCCTAGAACTCTCCAAAAGAATCTTGTGTTTTGATCCCTTTCAAGATATTTCCAACATATGTATAAGGATATGAAACTTTTAACATTCATTTTATCTATCCCTTATTGATTTTACATTCCAAGAATGTATCTTCTCCTTCCTAATTCTTTCATTATAGAAACCCTTTCCTAGTCAAGGTGAAAACGACCTTGCTTAGTCAGAATGTAATTTCAAATGATTAAGTATGTCTCATTCATGAAATATTAGGAATTTCACTTTCCTCCCACTAGTTCTTAGTAAACGCACATGTTCTATTCATTTTGATATAAAAACACACCTTGTGGTTTTACGTAAAATGATGATTATAACATTTTCGTATTTTCTTTGTATCTACAAGTGGATCTCAAGCACTATATATTTTTTAGGATAACTTGGATTAAGAAAACCCCAAGCTAATCTATATAGATATCTTCCTGTAGATGTCTATTAACAATATGAATTTAAAGAAAATAATATCATTGTTGATCTAATCATAGCTTCCTATTAAAAAGGTTTGATCACAGTCGATGTCATGAGTATGATGAGGACCATAGTCAATGACATGAGTATGAGAAAATCCTTTTACTAGAAGTGTTGCTTGAAATGTGTAGGGTTATCCATGTAAATTATTCTTTCTAGAAGAATTGTCTACTCCTTCTAGCCTTCCTACATAGATACATTTAATCAAGCCCATACTTGATGCTCATACATGGATTACATCTCATGTTCATGACTGTAAGTCATTTATCATATTCGAGATCTGATATAGCATCCTGGTATTTGATGGATTTTCCAAAAACCATCAATCAAATCTAATCAATCAGAGATTCCATGTTTCCCAAGTCATAGATGATTTCAACCATAAATGCAAACAATTTTGTTTTTGAATGGCTATTATCTAATATTAACAATGCTTGTTAAAACTAGTGTCAACTATTACTACATAAGGTTATGGTTCTTGAGATGTTTCAAGTTCCATGTACCTCCCACTTGCTTTTCCATTAGAATCTTGTTATCTACTAACGTAGCTTTCACAAGAATAAAAGAACCTATTCTTGGTGGGATTTCGTATAACAATCTAAGCCACATTTAGAGTATTATACATATATGTATTTAGTAGATTTTTGGTTTAGAATCTTTAGTCCAACATCGACTTCAAATCCACAAAACATTAAGTAACATGATGATTGATCCCTTCCATATTAAATCTTATAAGGTGTTTGATCTACTTATTAGTTGGTATTTGTATTCAAGATATAATTATTAGTAATTAAAGTACTATCCCAAAAATATTAAAGAAGGATATTTCTACCGTTCAAAAAGTAAATCTTACCAAGTAAGATTTAATTCATTCTTTATTATCATTAAGACCTTAGATGGTTCTTACTAGTTTGTATCTCAACTTTTGAAACCTTCAACAAAGATTTCACAATTATGCTTTACCACGTAAACTATAATTAAAACTATTATAGTTGTTAATAAATTTGATTTGGTATCGTGTACTTAATGTCATATATTAATAAGAAAGGAAGTCATACACCAAAGTGTATAGTTCCTTAATTATTTTCTCTACACTTTAGTGAAAATATCATTAGGAATCCTTTACATATAAATAAGGTTCACATATGTCAAATAGACTATGTTATTTGCCTTCAAATATCCCTTTCTTGAAGTTGGAATATGTGAATGCCATTTCTATAATAAAGATAAAAATGTCAAAGATGAGTTTGATTTAAAAAAAGTTTAAGTCAAAAGTTTTTGCATATAGAACTTAATTTTATTTACAAAATGTTGATATTTACATCACAGTTCTATTAAGAAATCTAGTCTCATAAATAGAAGCTAATCATTTTTGAATATTAATATGATCATTATGAAAAATGACTGAGTAAATTATCAAACATTTGAATAAAATAACTGATAAATTTAGACATTCTAAATTAAAACATACATTGTTCCAGAACAAATATTGTTTTACATTACAAGTACTTTATGCTCTAAGCATAAATAATAAACTAAACTCTAAGAGTGTAGTTCTAACTTGGTTTTGATCAGCTTGGTTACTCTTCAATAAATATCTGCAAGCCATTTACAAATATTAGATTAACATTTAAGTACCAAGTATCTAAGTGTTACATGAAAAGTATGAGTTATATCTATTAAATACTAGAAGTACCAGTCTCTTCTAGGGTTTTTTTTCAAAATAAAAGGAGTAAATCCTCTTCCGGTGTCCAGTTTCTTCACAAAAGAAACAAGACCCATCAATGTGGAGTTTAGTAAATTTCTTGGGCTTAAAGTTGTTCAGTCCATAAAATATGGGCTACTGGATCACACAAGGTGATTCTTTTAGCCTTGCATTATTCCAGGGTTTAAATTGGCTTTAAATAAATATCACTGAATTTACTGAAGTATTTATTGACTTGTTATATCATCAAATATATGTTTAAATTATCCAATACTTCCTAGAAGTCATGAATGACTACTCCTAGCTTGACGTTAGAAACTTCTTTAGCATCACAATGGTACCTTTACTAGGCATCATTTTTCAGGCTTATTACTCAAACCAAATGTTTTAGTACTTGGACCTTTAAGTGTACACAATTTCATATCTCTCATGAGATTGTCTTTTAAGACATGAGCTCATTCATTGAAGTTGTATCTATTAAATGTTATTGTTTCATTTAATCATTAAAGAAAAAGACAATTCATGATAATGAGAATAGATTATTTAACTACAAAATTTTAACAAAATTCATTTAGTTTTTTTTTTAATATTTAATTTTTAATAATTAATACCCTTTTAGTTTCCAAAAACATTAATTAACAAAGTCTAGGATCAAAGTTCCAAAACAAATTGGTTATGTATCCTTTATCCCATCCATTTGAATTCAACCCGGTAGACATCAATTATCAATTATAGATTGTTATATAATTCCTAGATTTATAGGATCTCTAATAAGAAATTTAATCAGACATGTTTAATCCCATCAATGTCTCAGAACTCTCTTGCTTAGGTATCCTTTATCCTAAAAGATTTCCGATCAAATCATCCAACTTGGATAACTTGTGTAATCAGCCTATAACATGGTTATAGAAATCACGAAGACACACCGGCCATCAAAACACAACACTAAGCGGTTAGGTATCCATTATCCCACTAGGGTATACAAGAGATGTGTCAGTGTTTTTCAAAAGGATTGCATATATTTGAGGTTTGTAAAATAAAGGTCTTTATATGTTTTATAATTCTATTTTGAAAACATATGATATCATGGTTATTACATACATATAATAAACCATGGTGTTAATTTTCAAAAGAAAATCATTTTTAAAGTTTCTACATAAAAAACTAGTTTTTATACAATTAACGGAATTCAATTTTAATAACGGGCATTAAGTTTGAATGAATTTGAACCTTTAACATATTTAATAAAATTTCATTCTTACTTATATATTTGGAGTTTGTATAAGTTATAAAAAATCATCATTTAAAAATTTATAATGGAGTATTTCAAAATTTTCCGTTATTAACGATTTTATAAAACCAGGTTTTAGTTTAAAATAATAACTTGTTACATCTTATGTCCAATTATGAAACCCCAAACTCCATGTGATGTTTATTTAGTCAAAAATTATTTTAGCATATGAAAAACTAATTTATCAACCACACATAATAATTGCATAAAATAAACCACACTAACATACATAAAAAGATGTGTATAAATATAACCAACTAATAACATTTTTGTGAGCCAACACAAAATATGCCAAGTACATTCCTAAAGAGATATTTAAGGAGACCAAAAGTCTTCTTGTAATGTTTTTGAAGAAGCTCCTACTTGAGTAAACACACATTGCTTGCAAAAGATTGGAAAATCTTCGTGAAGGCTAAAATTTAGCAATTGTCGCTAAAAGCCAATAGCCCTTGGTAAACAGCATTAGTGACACTTTTCAAAAAATGTCACTAAAAATCCTACACACCTTTTAATCTCGAAAATTGTTATTTTGTCTTTAAAAAAAGGTCCCAACTTCATTTCTTGTTATATTTTTGTACAAATAAATTATTTATAAAAACTAACCTATTACTTTACAAAAATAAAACGAAGAAAACTAATTTATTTAATTTATTACATACCATATTAATAAATAAATTATTACAACCATTTTTATAAAAAAAAGAAAAAAAAAAAACCAACACAACAATAACAATAGTCCTTGGCTAGTTAATGCACATCATATACATCAACATACATATAAAACAACATTTGCTTTTCTAAGACAGCTTTAAATGATAAAAGATGCATGAAACTTTTGTCACATAAAATAACAAATATAATGTTGTCATAGAAAATATGTATGAACTTATTTCTGTAAAAAACAAGTTATCCATATTGTCCAAAAACTAAGATTTTCAAAAATCAAAAATTTAACTAAACGTGAAAGGTGGCTCTGATACCAATTGTTGGGTTTTAGTTCAAAAATGATTTCATAAAATACAAAAATATGGCATCAGAAAACTTAATAATTTTGAAATAACATAAATATTTTATACCCACCAAGGATCTCCTTGCAAGTTATAGAAACATTAAAAGACCAACCATAGAAAGGATAATGAAATGACAACCCTTGAAGTTATTTGGTTCCTCTTGGGAGGCATGAAAGTTGATAAAGAATATGAAACCTTTGAGACACCAACAATGACTCAAATTGATGTAGATACTAGTACAAAACTCTTAAACCCTTATGTTTTAAGTTCATAACCAATATGAACTTAAAGAAGGCATGAAGATGCAAGTATCATGGAAAAAAAAGAAGAACAAAAGGGAGAGAGTGACATGCTCTAAGCAGGTTATGGTTTTAAGAGGAAGGAATGGAGCAAATCTTGCAAAAATGCGGGCCTCTTATTTATATACATAAAGTGAAAGTATTAACTATTAGGTCTTAACACTTTAAGCACATGTGTCCCCATTTCA
The DNA here is from genome assembly GCF_052625555.1 of Lactuca saligna. Classification (NCBI taxonomy): domain Eukaryota; kingdom Viridiplantae; phylum Streptophyta; class Magnoliopsida; order Asterales; family Asteraceae; genus Lactuca; species Lactuca saligna. The sequence continues at coordinate 166,058,735 of NC_136420.1, forward strand.
TAAACATGTCTCCCATGCTTCATTTATTTTGAACAAATAAATTCGAAATACATCCCTCATTTTAAGATATAGAAAAAAAGTCAATGTTTTATAAAAACTCAAAAGTTCTTTTATAAGTTATAAGGTTTGGTTTTTGGCTAAAAGACAAAAGTATTTCTAGTCCAAAATAATGTACATGACTTATAAATACACAAAATATGATACACACACACACACACATATATATATACATATATATATATATATAATGTTACTTTCTAATGAAAATTATTATTTTCATGAAATAAATAATTTCCAATTTAATTATAAGAGTTTAATTGAATATTTATTAAATTCAATTTCTAATAAATAATTAATTATATCAAGTTGTTGTTAGTGTGACTCATTAGTATCATATGTTAATTAGCAATATCACTTTAATATGATTCTTGAGCTTACTAGACCTTTCACTACTGCCAACTAGGAACAGACTCAGCAGAAGAAGAAATAATGAAAGTTAATCCAAGTACAACGATCAAATAGTAAGGATTAGTTTGGCTCTATCGACCAATTTGAAAGAAAGAAGAAAGACACTCCCGAGAAGAATAAGGGAACACAGGTTGAAAACATTATCCCAGATTTAATGTCTGCGAAACAAAAGAAGAGATTCATTATGAAAGAGCAGAACGAGATACTCAATAAAGATGTTGCAGATTTGATTCAGGCAGGGGTACTACGAGAAACGCATCCTCCGAAATGGATCGCTAACCCCGTGTGCATAAAAACAGGGGTGGAACTATGAGAATGTGTGTAGATTTCACCAATCTAAACAAGTCATGTATGAAACGTAGTTACCCTCTACTTGAGATAGAGAAAAAAGTATAATCATTAGGAGAGTATTGATGGAAATCTTTCTTGGATGCATATAAGGGGTATCATAAAATCTAGATGGATGAAGAAGATGAAGATAAATCGGAATTTCACATGGAGAAGTGAACTTTTTGTTATACAAAAATGCCCTTCAGGCTACGGAATGCAGTTGCGATGTATTATAGAATGGTAGATAAGGTGTTTAAGCGAAAAATTAGAATGAAAGTGGAAGTATATGTTAATGACATGGCAATCACACCCATTTTACATGGCTTTAAACAAACATGTAGGAAAAAGTGACATTGTGCGGAAAAAAGAGCCATGAGAAGCACTCATAAAGGTAAAGGAGTGCCTCAGTAAGTTACACACCCTAGCAAGTTCAAGGCCTGAAAAACCTATTGTGATGTATTTAGCTACAAACTGGGAAGCAATAAGCACAATTCTCATTGCCAAAAGAGGGAAAAAAAGCAAGATCCAGTTTACTTTGTTAGTGACATACTACAAGGCGCAAAGCTTAATTATGCATTCATAGAGAAGTTGATCCTCTCGTAGGTGTATGCAGTGAGAAAGTTGCGAAGATACTTCTAGGCTCACCTAGTAGCCATTCTGATAGATTAACCACATAGAAAAATATTGATGCAGGCGGGGAGGTCCGACAGGAAGACCAAGTGAGCAATTGATTTCGGAGAGTACGATATTGTGTACAAAATAAGAACAAGCATCAGATGAAAAGGTGAAAATAAGATTGTGCATTGTAAATCTTTCAATACCTAAGTCAATCATAAGGAGGTTTCCATGGAAGAAGAAAGTAAACAAGATCATAGTTGGATCCTTGACACAAACGTGGCCTCCAGTTATGATGGGTCTGGGGCCAATGTAGTTCTAGTAAGTCTAACTGGAGATTGTGTCACTTACGTACTATGCATTAATTTTAAGTGTTCCAATAATGAAAAAGCATACAACGCTCTTATATATCAGGTTTGCAATTGGCAATAAGTATAAATGTGATGAAGATATGAGTGTTTGGTGATTCAAGGTCAGTAGTGAATCGGGGAAATGGTATATACGATGAAAATTAGCAACACGTCAAGAAATACCTAGCAAGAGTGAAATGGATGGACGAACAATATCGAGAATTCCATATAACCCATATTTTAAGGGCAAAACACAAATAGGTCGTTGCTCTAAGTAAACAAGTGCTAGTAGTGCATCATCAACTATTAAAAAGAGTCTTATTGGAAGTATTACCCAACATCGAAGAGAAGGAAGAGCAAGTTTTAGAGATAGAGAACGAGGAGGAATCATGGATTAGCCCTTTAACTAGATACTTAGGGAAAGGAATCATGCCCTCATACGAAAAGGAGGAACAAAAAATTAGGGTCAACATAGCTAATTACACTAAATTTGATGGGAGGCTATATCAGAAAGGATACTCAATGCTCTAGTTTAAATGTATAAGTAAATGAGAGGGTGAACATGTAGTCTACGAGATGCATGTAGGGGAATGGGCTTTTCACTCAGGAAAAAGGCACTGGCTCAGAAGATCTTACAAGCGGGATATTTTTGGCCTACCATGACGAACAATACAAATTGTGTAGACTAAGTGTGCCATAGTTTCCAAATTCACTCAAACATACCAAACCTACCTTCGATGTGACAAGTTATCCAGCCCTTGGCCATTTTTCAATGTGGAATGGATATCATGGGACCATTCCCAAAGGCCCGTGGAAAAATGAAATTCTTGATAGTGGTAGTCGATTACATCACTAAGTGGGTGGAAGCAAAAGCCATAACAGTCATCACAGGTAAAAAGATCATCAAATTCATATGGAGAAAAATAATGTGATGATTTGGATTTCCTCGCATCATTTTTAGCGATAATGGGAAGCAATTCGTAGAATTTTTTTTCAAAAATGGTGTCAATAGCAGCATAAATTTGAACTTCACATCGGTATCTCATCCATAGGGTAATGGACAAGCAGAAGCATAAAATATAAGCCAGTATTAAAGGGAATGAAGACTAGGATTGGGAAGGTGAAAGGAAATTCGGTGGACTAGTTACAACATGTATTATGGTCCTACCAAACAACTGTCTAAAGTCCTAAAAAGAAACACAATTAGAACTTGTTAACTGATTCGAATCATTGGTAACTATTGAAGTCAGTATCTGAACCACTAAGATTAACAATACATGCAAGGATGCCAACGTAGTGACCCTGCAAGTCAGCCTGGATCATCTAGAAGAAACACGAAGCAATGCAGCCATACATCAAGTACAACACAAGGCAATGACCGAATTTAATTACAATAAAAGAGTCTGAGGGCATGTGTGGTAGGAGATCTGGTGTTAAGGAATAACGAAGCTATCCGACAACAGTATGGTGGCAAATTGGACCCCAATTAGGAAGGCCCATATCAAGTGGTGGAGGTGCAGCGAAATAGATGTTATGTTCTAGAGATAAATCAAGGCGTAAGACTAGCAAGAACATGGAATATGCATAACTTGAATACCTTCGATTTTCAATTTGAAATCGAAGAAGGAGGAGGTTAATAATAGAGTAGCTCAAACAAGCTAAGGGACATGATCTTTTTGGGAAAACTAGAGACTTTAAGACTAGCAGTATGAATATAGGAAATCTGTAATTGTAGTCTTTAACAATTAATGTAGCCTTCAACCGTAATTTTAATAGAATGGTTTTGTATCGTGTAATATGCATATTGTGACCGAAAGAAAGCTTATGCCATTAAACAAGTTACCTTGGCTTAAATACCAAGGTTGGATTAAATAAAAGATCATCATGGCTCGGCTGTCGTGGCTTGATTTTTCCAAATCCATCATAGGCAAGACCTTACATTTGGACTTAAAGATCATCATCATTGCACGGCCACCGTAACTCGGCCCCACTAAAGTTTTCATAGTTTGGAAACTATGTGTAGGGCTAAACAAAGATCACCACAGCTCGGCCATCATGGCTTGATCCAGTCGAATCTATCGTAGGCCAGACCTTATGTCACACCTCAAAACCGGAACGGCAGAAACGTTCTAGGATGGATGACGTCATGTCAAGTATCACAACACATGCATTATAGTAATCAAAGGACAACAAAACATTGCATTAATAGTAATAGTTTTACAAGGTTTACATTACAACATTATAAAGTGTACAAATAAATATAATAAGAACAGCATGGTACTAAGCTACCTTCATCAACAGCTCCGGGGATGTACCTGTCTAATTGTTGACCTGAGAATACAAGTTATTTGAAAAGCGAGTATCAGCATTTTTACAAATGTTGGTGAGTTCATAAGTATTTAGTGACATTTCATTCAAGTAACTTCATAAAGTAATAGTTTAAGTGTTTACAGTGTATTAGAGTTCTTTCCAGAAAATCCTATATTTTCTTTAATCAAAGCAGCCTTCTACCAAGACTGGTTAGTGTTATGTGGTAAAAAGTGGTTTTCCCTTAATCGCTATCATTATCAAAATGCTGAATTTGATTATTAAAGAAAGCATGAGATGACAGGGAAATAACATATGCCTCAGAAAGTGAGGAATACTGACTAAGGCAAAGGAATCATAGACTCCAGGAGAGTATCGAACGAACGACACGCCTGGCTCAGTCTAACAAATAGAGACACAGACCCCAGAAGGTACCAAATGAAAGGTACAGCTGGTAAGGCCCAAAGCAGTGAATACAGACCGCAGGCAATATCAGATGAAAGATACGTCTTGTATGGTCAAAAACAATGAAGACAGACCCCAGACAGTATCAAATGAAAGATACTTCTTGTAAGGTCAAAACTGTGAATACAGTGATAACAGTGGATACAGACACTAGACAGCATCAAATGAATGATGCGTCTTGTAAGGTCTAAAACAGAGGATACAGACCGCAGCCAGTATCAAATGAAAGATACATCTTGCAAGGTCTAAACAGTGTGACTCTGAAAAGTGAGATACCAGCGTACAATGTAAATGGCCGGTGAAATACCGGTACCTTAAAGCCATGAATTATAAGGTAACCCGGGATACTCGTAACCATACTAACCGAAACTAGAGTACCAGACGCCCTACAAGCGTCTGTATAATGTGACATTTGTCACCCCTTGGCTTGGTGAGCCGTGGACTGTAGCTAGTAGTCAGGGTGCGAGGGTATCAATCCCATATAGATCTATACACACAATGTCCGCTCTCCCTACAGGAGACTCTGGTTACCAACTAGACGATGGAGAAGGTCGTGTCCCGAAGATGCATCCCAAATAGTGGGTAATGACTTCCAAATAGTGGGTAGTGGGTTTCTAATGTAAGTGCTGACCTAGAGGTAGAGACTCTTAACTGAATTGACTGAAGAAAACCCATATGTCCATGCTTGTGTACATAATATATAACTAATGAATCAAACGACCTTTGGATGGACATCCGATCCCACCAGACCACATCTCAACGAAGAAAAGGAAATAGGGCAGACAAGCCTTCCTAGGTCCTCCAACCATTATTTATATGCATCTATACAAGCACAGACATACACCTAACTACGCTTGAGTGGGTATCCGGTAAAAGTAATTATCACGAAGTAGGAGTGTCTAACAAGTGAAGTAGGTTTGGTCGCAAGAGAAGTAAGAGTGTCAAATAAGTATATGCGTATCATGAAGTAGAGACAACAATAAGTGAAGTAAGAGCGTATCAAGTATAAGTGAAGTAAAGGCGATATCAAGTATAAGTGAAGTAGAATCGTATCACTAAGTAAGAGTGTGAATAAGTATAAGCGTCCATCAGGTATAAGTGACTTCAAGTATAAGTGAAAGCGTTACAGAGTAGGTGTATAAAATAAGTATAAGCGAAGCAGTAGTATTTAACAAGTAAAGTGTACGTCGAAAAAGGGAGTCTTCATCAGTAAGTTCAAGAGAACAGTCATTCTCATGAGCAGGAGGCTATTAAAGTTGAACAAGAGGACCAATGGTAGAGGTATCCACAAAGATGAATTCAGGATTGTATTTCTTAATAAAAGAAGCCAATATATCGCATATTTAAACTGAACAATGGCGCATGGAGAATGACAACCATTCATTAGTCAACATTGTCACATAGATGTAACGAAACACTAATAGGGATGGAACAATGTTCATGGATTTGTTTAGAAGCACAAAACACAAAATCTTCTTGAATACATTGGGGTAATAAGGGTAATATGAAGCTTGTTGTAACTCAAGACAGGATTCAAAAAATCATAAGCAGGAAGAAGAAGACCAAATCTAAAGAAGATAGTGTAAACACCCACATAGCTTGGAGGTGGGTCGATAATAGATTGATTATTAAGAGGGAATAGGGGCTTAAATTATGGATCATAGTGGTAAGACTTGATGAAATCATCCAATAGGTTTTAGCTGATGGAAGACGAAATCATGCGAATATAGCGACTGTCATTTGTCATGGATAAAGGGTAATAAGATTAACAAATCAAGTACAGATAAAGGAAGAAGAGGATGGTAGGTAAAAGGTAACGGTTGAAACATAAGACTCAATCGTGCTTGAAAAATAAGGAGACAATTGTAAAATCTAGAAGAGACAGTTACTTGATAAGTTTTGATGATGTAAAAAATGATAACAGTCAAATTAGTTGTATGATTCGTAATATGGACTTATCTGTTACCCATAATTGCGTATGAACCTCAAGGATAATGGCTCAAATTCAAATCATTAAAAATAATTCGAGCTTGGGGCTTAATAAGGTATGAGGGCTCTAGCAAGGCTGAACTGAACATGCTAAGGCCAAACCAAACATGTTAAAACCAAACCAAGAACTAAAGGTTGAAGTTTTGAGATCCTATGAAGCACACAGTATCACTTACCAAGCCAAGGACGTCCTGGCTGAAGCACATGGATCATTAAGTAAGTAATAAACAATTTCTCAAAGTTATCACATCAAGGGAATGTGGGAAATACGACAACTGGTAGCTACCCAAAGTGACAACGGCATATCTCATGTATTCATAATCACAAGATTGGTTGTACTTCCAACATGTAGCTTTTGTACCCTTGGCCTCAAGGAGCATTAACTGTTATAAAATGGGAACCTGTTCGGCCCATCCACGTCTCCGTTTACCTAGGTCCTAAGCTTTAAAAGCAATTCATCACCAACATCCCAAAGGTACGTAATCTAAGACTTTTGCAGATACAATATCGAATTTTACCTTATCTTGTTTTCTAAATTTGGCATCAAAGTGTTTTCCTGGGTCCAAGTCCCAGAAAACACATAACGGTTTGTTTACCTCTCAGGATCGGACTTCGTAGAGTCAGACATCATCACACCCATTGACTAAACTCGGCAAATCTTAGGAACAACAACATCCTTCAAAACCATTAAACATTTTCCATAGTAAGATTATTCTCACCAATTAACAACAATGCACCATGGTTTGGATGCCTTATTTCTTCTTTTACAATCCCTAAAGATCACACTTTTTATCCATATGATTCTTATTTACCTACCACCATCAATGAAACATTCTTAGTTCCTTAATATTCTCAAAGAAACAAGCCTAATCTTTAACTTTTTATTCTTTCTCCTTTATATTTTTTTAACATGCAATTCCTTGTGAGATGCCTCTTTCCATAGCAATAACTACAGTCATACACCTGATGAAAAATATTTTCTTCTGAACTCTGATCCTTCATAATCCGACTTAAATTTTGACCTTCAAATTTCCGCATTCGTTCCACCAGAAAAATTCTTTAAAGAGATTTTTATGTTTCAAAGGTTAGGGGTACCAAGGTTTGGTTTGTGGTTGAAATTCTTTACTTGATTTTCTGCAATCATAGCCACATTCTCATTAGATTCATTCAAAACTTCTTCTTCCCATCATATGAAACAACGACCTTTTAGGAGAGTTTAGATCTTCCTTGATTTACTTTCGAAACATACGTAAGTGTTCCACTAAATAAATTTTCAATTATTGGTTCATAAACATCATCTTCATGTGATTTCAGTTAGCTAAACAACTTACTAAAAGAGTACTTATAAACATATTTATGACCATTAAACATAATGATGATGAATTTCTACTTTGTTTTAAGTGATTGAAAAAAAGTAACATTAGTTTCATGAGATTTTTTATTCATTTGATACTTTTTGAGTTGTTAATAGAGAATACAAAGCCTATTCGATACATCATCCAATTATACACCAACCGTCTGCTTGAAAACATGAAATTTTGATAGAACGTTTGTTATTACACATTATTTATACTTTTCCATTCCTTCATAGCTAATATTAAAAGTATTCTAACTAATTGAGTCCTTTCTACAAAAATAGTAGCTTCGTATTCTATGACACCAAATCAATTTTGAACAACATAAACATATGTACCCTCATCTCCAAACATCTTGATTAAAACTAGTCAAATAGTCCTACATGAGATCCACCCATTGATCATAGTGTTCACAAAATAACATCAGAGCCTACTTGCTAGATCAAATGATGTTAGTGCAATTGATCATTATTTGATTTTTGTAATTTTACATTTGTAAAAAATAAAAATGGTTGATTGCCAAGACACACACACACGCACATATATATATATATATATATATATATATATATATATATATATATAGAGAGAGAGAGAGAGAGAGAGAGAGAAAGAAAGAGATAAAGGAAATTCACCTTCCTAAAAAATATATATGGTTTAGGAGACAATGAAAAAAATTTCATATTGAAATGCCGAAAAAATAGAAAAATAGATTAACTGTAGTGATTAATTTATCTAAGGACTTTTATGATACCTTCCTAATTGAGTTTTTGCTTAGCTATCTCCTTGATAGTGTGCCTTATAAACTCATTGTTTTCTATAAAAATGGTGAATCAGCGATGTGGATCTATGCCTTTGTCCTTCGGTTGTTAAGTGAAATCACATATAAGCGATGCATTTAGGAATGAAATTTTTTGGTTGGTATAGTGATGATTTTATTTCATTCTTACGTGCCATTCATAATTAGAGAAACAAAACTTGTAAAATGCGTTTGATTATCATATTGGTAAACGTTGAGGTTTGTACAAAACCACACCAAACCAGAACCAATGTAGAAACTACCGAATCCGAAAGTGTGATTGTATGGTTACCGAGTACCAAATTGATTGCTAGTATATTATACAAGTTCCGTATTGGTATTGGTACTTAAATAATAATCTAAATTTTATACCAAATTTCTATATGCAATAATCCATGTTGAAAGCTACATAACTTGAACTTAAATACAAAAACATGATACTTATAGGCTTAACTTGTAGCCAAGACAACAAAAAACCATATAGGAAAAAGAATCACCTAATATAAAAGCGTTATGAGTCTAACATGTGGCCACGATAAAGAAGAAAATACATTAAAAGGATCAACTCAAATTAGAGGAAACATTTAGCACAATTCTAGTAAGAAAAACAAAATCTAAGTATATGTAACGCCCGTAGATCCGGGATAGTCATTTTAGAGACAATAAACATCAAAAATTAATTTTTTATGGAAGATTATTTAGAAGGATTAATCTTAACTAGATTGTAGTATATGTTACAAGGATTTCGTACATATAAAGAACATCGAAATCTGAGTTATAACGAAGAAGTTACGACCTGTCGAAGTTTCGCGGTAGAACCGGCACGACGCTAAATGATGTAAAAAGTGAATTTACGTTAGATTGACACTTAGCCTTAGCGATCTAAACAAAAGTCGTAGCATTCGTTAAACCATGAGTGTGCATAAAAAGAACGTCCGAATCTGACTTTGTATGAGGACGTTATGAATTTTTGAAGATCGTGGCACGCATACCAAAGCTTATCCGAAGCGTACGCCCAACGTAAGGCTTAGTACGCCCAATGTAGTGAGTACGCCCAACGTACCAAGATTTACGCCCAGCGTAATCCCAGATTCAGCACCCTATAAATAGAATGCGAGGTTGCCTTATTTCATTGCTCATTTTCTCCTCTCTCTTTCTCTCTCTATCTCTCTCTCTCTCCCGTTTTACATCGATTTTCGTGCAAGAAATATCCCGAAGCACTGGTATCATTCCCAAGCCCCGAAGTGAGTCCTGAAGCCCCGAAGATCCCGAGAAGTGCAATTCCCAAGCTAAAGCCCTACCCGCGAGAAGCCAATTTTTATGAAGATCTTCCAGATCTACCGAAGAATACTACTTCTACAAGCTGTAGTACTGTCCAATCATCTTCGGATCAAGTGAGTGTGTAGTTACTTTCTTCTACTGCATAGATATGAAGTATTTACTATGAAATACGTGTTATGTGTTTATACGTTATTTTTTTACTTGAGATGATTGTTGGATGAATGTTTTATACAGATTTTTAAATGATTTAAACTATATATGTAATTTATATCTACAAATATGTTGGGTAGAACATGGGTAGATGGAATAGTTGATGTGTGTTGAAATAACGTGATAAGAGATAGGTGAGGATATAATGGTGACAATAATTAGGTGATGAATGATAGGTGATGACTTACGAGTCCAGCCAATGTTGTGGTTGCGTATTCATTCGATGATAGTCTAACCCTTATTATGAATTACGAGTCCAGGCGATGTTATGGCTGCGTATTCATGCGATGATAGACTAACCCTTATTATGATTTGCGATTCCAGGCGATGTTGTGGCTGCATAATCATGTGATGATACCCTAACCCTTACTAGACATATATTGACGGAGTGATCCCCGAATTAGTATTGTCTATGCGATGCAGGCAATGATCCTTAGGAAAAGTTCTTAGGAACAAACATACAAGGAAATAAGATGTAAGCAGATGAGAGGTAAATATGATATAGGAGATGACCCTTAGGATAATATGTTTAGGGAAGATTAAACGAAGATAATGGGGATGGGTAATTGGGTTGATTGTTTGATTATTAAATATAATAATTATATTATTGTGGGTTAAAAATACTACATGCTCACTAGGCTCCCAAGCCTGACCCACTCAATTTTCTTTTGCATTACAGGTAATGGCACAAGAGTATAAGTTGGTGGACTTAACGAGAGATTTTTGATTATAGATCAGTAGTTATAAATAACTTGTAACATCCCGAATCCAAGTATTCTTCAATGTTGGATTAAGTTGTAAATTTAGGGTTTCCATGGTAGGCGAGTACGCTGGGCGTACAAGGTGTACGCTGCGCGTACTCGCGCGCCTCATTTGGATGCGTTCCCCCTTAAGTACGCGGGGCGTACCCAAGGTTACGCCCGGCGTACTCATTCAGACCCAAACCCTAATTTCCTTTGTTGAGGCTATAAAAGGAATGTGTGGTTGGACTTATCAGCCACCACCCCTCAGAGTGAAACCCTAAGTAGTGTGTGCCATCGTCCTTAAGCCTTTGTGTGTGCATTCTAAGCTTGGTAGTGCCATTTTAAGGCTGCAAAGGAGAAGAAGAGCTTGTTGGAGAGGCTAGAAGTGGTGCTCAAGTGTAGATCTGAGCTTTGCAAGGGTTAAAGCTTCATTTTCAGGTATAAAGTTCAGATCTTGTCACTTGGTTCATGTTGTATGCTTTAGATGTCATTTTCTAGGGTTTAAGTCCCAAAGGTGGATACTTTTGTGCAAATGGCCTCCATAAGCTTAGATACTTCATATTTCTGATCTATTGGAGTTGTAGACTCATAAAAATGGCATCTTGGACGTGGATGTTGCACCATGCATGAGATCTAGATCCTTGAGTTTGAATAAAAGGTTGTTATGTGATGTTGGGGCCATTACAGCCATGCCAAGGCTTAAAGGTCTCGACTTTATGGGTTTAGACACCCTAAAAGAGTCGGATCTAGAAGTTGTAGTAATGGCTTAACCGATTAAGACCAGAAATGGAGGGTGGCTGATCTGGTGGTTACGCAGGGCATAACGTCCAGTACGCGCCGCGTACTAGGTGGAGACCCCGATCCAGGGGGGTTTGGCGATGTACGCCCTGCGTACATCTAGCAGTACGCCCCGCGTACTCTCATGGTTGACTTTTGTTGACTTTTAGGGGTTTGGTCAACATGAGGACTTTAGGTCAAGGAAGGGTAAAATGGTCTTTTACCCTTTCAGGAAGGATGATAAGGGGTAAAGTTTTAGTAGTGGAAGCCTTTGTGTAATAAATGATATTTTTATTCTTAGGCGAGGTTGAGCCATCGTTGGATTCGGTGATAGCAAGGACACGAGATCTTAGACTTTCCACAAGGTGAGTCTTCTCACTATACTATACCCGGAAGGGTTTGACTGTGTGACCGGAAGGTCGAATAAGATATGAGATATATGCATTATGTGTGATAAGTTAATCGTTATATGTGTCATGTATGATATGCTTGATATGGGCCGGAAGGCATTATGTTATGGGCCGGAAGGAGAATATGTTATGGGCCGGAAGGCATTATGTTATGGGCCGGAAGGCGAATATGTTATGGGCCAGAAGGCGTTGTAATGTGGACCGTAAGGTTGACGAGGGTAGGACCGGAAGGTTTACCCAATCGGGACGGAAGTCCCCTGAGACACATGGACCGGAAGGTCAGGGCCTGGAAAGGCGTATGTGCGTAGGTTGTATTTTTGGGGAACTCACTAAGCAATTATGCTTACAGTTGTCGTGTTATGTGTTTCAGGTACTAGCGAGGACCGTGGTAAGGCGCCGGCGTGATCGTACAAATTATCGGGGAAAACTATTTTTATGATCTTTGTGATGTATTCGGTTGTGACAATATTGTTTACGTTTGAATTTGAAATATTAATTGATGTTTTGATGTTTGCAAAAATGAAAAATTGGTTTTAAAATTTACGTCGTTACATAACTGTTGTAAGGTATATTTTATACTGTTTATGCTTTTGGTCTGTATCGGAACATGACATCCCGAGATTTTTTTCTTTAATAAAAATACATTTCTTTAAAGAAATGTTTTAATAAATGGTTATCATATTTTTTTGGGACAAATTCCGCAACATTTTTCTTTAAACGATTACTCTGACTTTAAAACAAAGTATAAACAAATTGGTCTTTTCAGGCCGTGAAATTGGGGATGTCACAATATAGAAGATTTATGTTTTTCAATTATCCATGTTGATGGATATGTAAAATACACTATAGTTATCTAAATCAATTGATTCTTGATCCTAACATGCACCCAAAAAGGAAAAAAAAAAAAAAAAAAAAAAAAAAAAAAAAAAAAAAAGATGCATGAATAAAAATATTCTTAGTGTTAGAGAACATATGGAAGTGTTATGAGGGTTACAAAACTCTCGATTTTTTTCCAATAAGATCAGAAACCCAGAACATAAAATACTGAAAGTATAAGAACTGATTTGCTTTATTTTGAGGAATTGAGTACCAACCCATATGTGTATATATGATATTGTTTTGGTTCGATACTATGTAGTTTTTTTTCTCGCCAACATTGGACATCTTTAATTTGTATTTTATTTTAAATTTCACATTTTCAATTTTTTTGAATTTGGATTGATTTTAAGGTCTAAAATGAAAAACATCTTCTGGTTTAATTAATAGAATGTGAGCAAAATGAAGAATCAAAATGATTTATTACACTTAGTATTCAACAACCTATTGTTAACACCATCAATACTAAAGTCTAACTTCCAAATAACTCCTTTAGAACCATATTTAAAACAAACAAAACAGGTTCATGATATACTAAGTCTTTTAAAAATTCATATGATTAATTAATATATCAATTTAGTCAAAGGCCATAATTGCTATGATTTATGTTATGGTAATTTAGGTAACATTAGATAGCATTATGTAGAGATGATAATACATATAATTTATATAAAAACCATAAGATAGTGGTTTTAATAGGACAAAATGACACCCAACAACACAAAACTTTATTTTTAGGTCACTTTTTTACAACGGCAAGCAATTTATTAAAAAGCGAACAACCAGCAGGAAGTAGGATGTGAATACATCAAGTTTACAAACAAAAGCTCAAGAAAACATAATAGGAAAGCAATAAACTAATACAACAAGAAACCCTATAAAGGTACTCAAGTAACTATTCGTCCTTAAAAATAGTGACCATGACAAAAAAAAATAAGACCTAAAATAGCACCAGAGTGAAGTCATCAACATATTTAATATCTTTCATCATAACAACCACACAAAACTTTAGACCAGCTCTAGTTTCATCGGACCCTCGAAACAATCAAAATCCCTACATAGCAATGAACTTTAAGGAATACATTTTTAGTGATAAACCTATCAAAAAAGTCTTCCAATGCGCACCATCGACAGTATTGTACAAGGGTCAAATCAAGCTATGTTTAATCTATGAAAATGTATACAGTTTTATGAAAACCTTTAGTTAACCTTAACTTCTTGAATAGTTTTCGTTTCTAGCTATCCAGATGAACCAGAAGACAAATCCAACTATTACATCAATAAGCTTTTTCTTTTTTGAGTTTTGGGGGATACACATTTTTTTGGATATCCACCAACTTGAGTGATGATCTAATAGGCCTACAACCCAAATCTCACCATAAAAAACCCATTTCCAAATTTCAAGCATATGTGGGTATACCAAGAACAAATGATAATAACTTTCTTTTGTTTGTGAAAAAATAGGTGTAAGGCCAAGTTGGCTGAAATACCTCTACTGGCCAATTAGAGGCTAAATGATTTATGCTTAAACAATCTTCACATGAAACAATTAACTTTGATCGGAAGCCAATTATTCACCTAAAAAACATCTTGCTCACAACTATTTTGATATGTTTTTTCAATAATCCCTCTAAATGATTCCACCCAAGGATTCCTTGAGGACTTCCAAGTCACATCCATGAAACTTTTATGTAGGAAAAATATTTTTGACCTTGAAGAAGTGTAATGAGGTCCTGCAATTGATTCGATTCCACTCCTCTTCTTAAATGGTTTCACCAATTCTAGTACCACGAGATTACTAAGTTGAATGACTTGTCAATTTTGTCTATAATCATACAATTCTTTTTCTAATTCAGTCGTGTATGACCAATGAAAAATGTTTTTAAGGTGGTTCGGCCTATCCACACATCTTTCCAAAACATAGTGTTATTGTCATTATTGACTTTCCTTTGAAACAAGTCTAAAAACTTGACTCCCATTTCATCCAAATCTTCAAATATCTTTAACATATTTAACGACACCCCTTTGATTGTTTTTTTCCCATGACGTAATTGTCGGGCCTGTAATGATTGTGGATCGCCCGTATACTTTAGACAATAAGCCATTAGAATATATTTTAATCCTCCACAATCATTTAGAATGCAAAACTAAATTACAGGTGCGAAGGAAAGATTCCAAAGCCACCGAGACATTTGTAATGTCACTTTTTGCGAACAACCCATCGTATTTTCTTTTTGAGAAATTAAATATCCTCCTACAGTTTATGCCTACTTATCATCCTACTATATCAAATGTTGACATATGTCACATTTAATTAGACATTTAATGAAATTAATAATCATTTAATCCACTTGTCATCATTATAAGTAGAACTAAGATATAAGAGGATATTTAATTTCTCTTTCTTTTTATCTACATGCCCTCCCCTAATGAATTTTCATCTAACAATTTGCAACATCTCAATGATTTTTTTGGGAGATATAAATATGGAAAAGTGATATGGACGCAAACTTCTATGTACTGATTGGACCAAGGTCATTCGAACCCGGAAATGATAATGTTCTAGATTTCTATTCATTAAGTTTGGCATTAAAACATTCAATGGTTGATTTCAAAAGACAACTCAATTTCATATTGCGCCAACTGGCACACCTAGTTACATGAAGAGAAGGGTTCGGACTTCAAAATTGAGAAGATTGGTCATTCGATTAATTCCGTATTATTGTATTCATTATGTCACTAAAATTTTTTCTAGGTTCCCATTACACAAGTAAAATGTATTTCAATCGGATCTCCCTTAATAAATAAAGGTTTTCTGCCATGTGTCACCTTCTCATTCAATATGACACATGGCATTTTGATAATTTTTTCAATTAAGTTTATTTCCACTTGGCAAATTGTGGATTTTTAGCTATTCTATTAAATTAAAAATATCATAAATTAATACTACTAAAAATACGTATACCATCACTGCATCTTCTTATATACAAATAAAAAGGAAACATGAATATCCCTCACGGTTTTGTCAAAAAACACATTAAATCCAAATATCTCTTCCTAAATTACATACATAATTCTCGGAAATCACCATCCAAATTGATTTTTAATTGCAGAAACTTAACAAATTTCAATTCATTCTATTCTTCATATTCATATCCTTTCCAAATTCGATTTTGAAAAATATATACAGCTACAATCTCCTTCATATGTCGACTTTTATTGAGAGATTGAAGATTTATAGCATCACCACGTTCATCATCACAGTTCATTATCGACAATATCTTCATCAGGTTAGCAAATTTAATTATCGGTACAATTAGTGTTCTGTGGATTATGATTTGATTCTTTTTTATTTGAATATTTGAAGATTTCATGTTTTAAACTTCTCCTTTCCATGATAATATCGAATTGTAGAGATTTATGTACTAAATATTTACTCATGTTTCACTGCATATAAGCTGTTTGATAAAATGTCTCAAAGATTTTTTTTTTATTTTACTTTTACTTGCTGAATTCGAATTCATATGGTTTTTCTTCAAACATTTAGTTTTTCATTATCAAAATCGACTACAGAAACATGTTTACAACATTGGCAAATCATTATGGTTTAATGATTAACTTAGTTTGCAAAGCAGTTTATTGTTGAATCAATGCAAATTTTGTGTATATATATATATATATATATATATATATATATATATATATATATATATATTTTTATCTTTTTCCTGCATTTTTTTTTATTTTTTTGTTTGAATCTTTGAAAGTGGATGGGATTTAGATCCTTTGTCGAAGTTAAAAACTTATCTGTTTAAGATCCTATCTTAAGTATTGTTATTATTTTTTTGTTTCTCTACTTTTTTTATCAACATTAATAATGGGTACTGTTAAGTTCGGATAACAAATTATATTATCTGTTCGAAATTGATCAATCTTTTCATAGAGTAATTTGTTGAAGATTCTAACATATTCTTTGTTCCTTTTTCCATTTTTCAAAAAATTTCAAATGCTTTAGTTCAAGTTTATATAGATGCTAAATTAATACAGATGATCAAAGTTAAATTTCTTGAGAGATATTATAAGCTTTAATTTTAGAGTTTCAGTTGGATATATGTTTTTCTGGCAATAATTGAATCCAAACAGATAAGAGGTTTTTTAAAAAGCATATATGATATGCAGAATTGCAGTATCCCTTAAACTAGGAATGGTTCACTTTACTACATCTGTAGAGGTTACTACATCTTTTGAAGAAAAACAGTCTCGTGAAAAAAATAAACTGATATTTACATTATTTTCATGCTTTAAGAATCAAAACAGATATTTACATATCTACCATTTTATTAGATTTATATGTACAACGGTATTGACTTCATGATTCTTTCCATTTATGACCTTTTTGTAAATAAATTTGTATAAAATCTGTGAAAGACAATATCAAGGGCATAAATGTCCATTTTAGACCTGCATATGATATTGTATGTTGAAAGGGAAATGTAACTACATTAATGGAAACTAAAATTTACCTAATTACCCTTTTATTATGTCATATTATATGTAAGCTATAAATTTAATATTTTTAATAAGTCACAGTATCATCCTTTACAATTTTACGTAATTTCCCTTTTATTAGCTTTATTAACAGAACTGTCCTTATTGTCTTTGGCAAATCTTCACAACGGTATTTTATTAAATTTACGGTATGCAAATGAGGGAGAAAGAATGTTGAATTTTCGTGTATAAATACCTTTTTGTTTTGGTTTTTTCTCTTCCATCAAATTATAAAAACTATATCACATATGGCATTACACAAAAGATGTAGGTCAATGTTATATGGGCCTACAAAACAATAATCTCTATTATGACCATTCTATTGAGAAAAACAGGCCCTAAGTCCTGCCACCTTGGACCTTCGTTTATATGATATTGTATGTGAAAGGGCATAAATGTCCATTTTAGACCTGCATATGATATTGTATGTGAAAGGGAAATGTAACTACATTAATGGAAACTAATAAAAGTCAAAATAACTCATACAATGTTGCATATAAAAACTGCAAAATTCTTAATATTACGAATTTAGACGTACAGTGTGTGTTAGTTCAAGGCTTTATGTGGCCCTTTTTTTTCCAACATAACAAAAGAAAACAGATATTTACATATCTACCATTTTATTAGATTTATATGTATACTATAGCATCTTATTTCCTAATTATGTCATTTTATATGTAAGCTATAAATTTACTAATTTTAAAAAGTCACACTGTCATCCTATACAATTTTACGTAATTACCCTTTTATTAGCTTTGTTAACAGAACTGTCCTTCTTGTCCTTGGTAAACTATGAATAATCATAAGTCATCATGCTTTTTAAAATTATTTTTATCAATTATTTATAGTAGTTCTCTATTATATAACAACTTATCTTCGTTACTACATTTGGTTTACAGCGTAATGGAAAACACCAACGTTACCATGATCAGTGACTTGACACTTGCACAAGATGACTACACGATCAAGGTTCGAATCATTCGTCTGTGGAAACAGATTCGTATGATTGGAATGATATTGATGGACGAAAGGGTATTATGGATTTTTTTAGTTTTTTGTTTTAATATTATTACTTTATACATGTTAAGTTATAATTATTTTTATGTATACTATAACTTATTATTATATTTTTTTTCATCTATTTATAGGGCGCCAAAATTGAATGTAATGTGGATAAACCATTTTCATACCTACAAGGAAATAATTTGGAAGAATACGGTGATTACTACATTCAAAAACCCACAATAGGGTTAAATAATGGTGTTATAAAGTTTGTTGATGGTCCACATAAACTCTATTTCCAGTATAGCACTAAGATTATTAAATGCAAAGACTTTTGTGGCCCCCGGAATTCCTTTGCTTTCATTGATTTCAAACAACTTCATTCTAATTCGATCCAAGCCAATTTGTCATTTGGTTAGTGTATTCCTAAAATGCCTTTGCTAATGGATTAACTTATCTAACTTTAATTTTTACACAATAACAGATACGTCCTTACACTTTTCATTTTATATAATATAAATATTATAGGAAACGTTTTCCAATGTTTTCCATTGGAACCTCCAAAGGACAAACAGGAGCAGAAAATCACACTAAAAATGGAGGATTTAGAGTGAGTTTCATTCTTTATAAATATATTTAATATTGTAATGATGCTTTGTTTTTTAATTTTATTTCTTTTTACAGAGGACATGAAGTTTTTGTTACTCTATGGGGACGTTATGCAGATGAAATTGTTGCATATGTTTCAAAGCATCATGGTCATTTTGTAATGATTATTCAACTTGCTAAATTCAAGAAAATCCGAGGTACGTATTACCATGATACTAATTTGTAATATTTCTATTATCAAAATCTTGGTTTTATGAAATTGTTAACATTCATACAAAAATTAAAATATCCATTTCAGAGCGTCCATATGTCAACAACACCTACTTAGCTACAAAGCTTTTTATTGAGGACAACATTGTCGAGATAACTGCTTTCAAAAAAAGGTTTCATGAATTTTCCAAATGATTTGTCATTTCAACTCAATATTTTATTAACTCTTATTTATGATATATAATATTTATTATAATTCTAAAAAAATAGTTTACAAGCAAGAAAAACCTCTTCGTGTTCTTCGGTCTCACGTGCATCGGGATCATCAATCATGTATTCACTACATGATGATTTTCTTCAAAAGAACTCCTTTTACAAAATATCGACTATTCACGAATTGAATGAGGTACATAATTCATCCCCTGTTAATTTAATTAATCCAATACTATAATATTAATCAACCCCATATACACCTACTATCATAGGGAAATTGTGCGGTAATTCTTGGAACAATAAAGATGTTTGAAGATATGCGGACTTGGTACTATAATGCGTGTACAAAATGCAAGTCAAAGGTTATTTTAATGGATGTTCCAAATGAGGCGGTCAATGACTTGGACCGCTTTGAAGAGAAAAAGATGATGTTTTGTCCAAAAAAAGATTGCAAAGGCAAAGATGTTATTGCTGAACCAAGGTATGTAACAAATAAAAACTTAATATATTCTAATTCAATGATTTTAAATTTATTTTTAATGTTACATATTTATGTTTATATATGTTCTTTTTAAGTTACATGATCAAAGTTCGAGTTCAAGGTTTAGTTAGAGTGGTCAGTCTTACAATGTTTGATCGTGAAGTAAGAAACCTTCTGAAAATATCTGCTGCTGAATTAATATCAAAATATGAAAGGGTATATGTATTTTATAATCAATACCATATTGCTAAATTAATGTTGTTTTTAAAACATTTATTTAATTCATATTGTTTACTACTAATTTTTTTAGTTCGACAACCCAAGTGACTTTCCAAATGAGTTGAACGCCATGCTCAATAAAAAATTGGCTTTTAAGATCGTTGTCAAGACTTTGAATTCCTCAAAATTTGGTCTTTATTACAACATTTCCAAGATAACAGATAATTTCGACATTATTGTTGCTTTGGAAAACATTGAGAAAAAGAATATCATTGAACAGGTAAAAATACACCATAATTTGATTACTTTACTACATAATATTTCATAGAATCCTTAATGTAGCAATTTTTTTTTACCCGTAATATTATAGGATATGGATAATGATTATGTTAATGCAGTTGGCTCAGAATTTGCATCTCAAGACACAGTGGGTTGTAAGGTAATCAACACTTTTATGTTATATATATATATATATATATATATATATATATATATATATATATATATATATATATATATATATATATATATATATATATATATATATATATATCATCATTTTCATTAATAATTTATCTTATTTTCTCTTTTTAATTTTAGGATGTTAATTCCCACACTGATGATAATACTCCTGTGTCAAATATTCCATCTGGTAATAGTACAAGTCCATCATCAGTAACCGCCACCAACAACCTCAATTCTCCACCTACAAGTGTCAAACGTAAACTCGTAGATATTTATGATCTTGATGATGATGTTTATGAATCTGCAACAAAACCTAATGCATCCCGTGTTGACAATGACAAAGCTGGAATAACAACCAAATTGTTGATTCCTAAGGTGGAAAAATGATCCTAAATAACAATCGTTCTTTGCTAATCATTGCTTTCTTCTAAGATATTTTTTTTTATATTTCCTTCTTTTACTTGCATATTATTTTGGATTTCTAAATTTTTTGCTTGGTAAACTATGAATACTCATTTGTGTTATCTTTTACTTTTTTAATTGAATAACGGAATTGGGTTTTGGATGAAATTGTTATAGCTTCTACTAAACAGCAGTATTGTTTTCTTTGTGTTTGTTCATAACAATATATGGTTTGATCCATTTTGGTTTAATGATTACCTTATTTTGCAAAGCAGTTTATTATTGAATCGATGCAAAGTTTATATATATTTTTTATCTTTTTGCTGCATTTGTCCCTGATTATATAACTCTACTATTTGAATCCTTTTGTATGTTGAGGTGTTCTCATTTTGGCAATGAAAATATCTACAACGGTATTGACTTCATGATTCTTTCCATTTATGACCTTTTTCTAAATAAATTTGTATAAAATATGTGAAAAATGGAATCAACGGCATAAATGTCCATTTTAGACCTGTATATGATATTGTATGTGAAAGGGAAATGTAACTACATTAATGGAAACTAAAATTTACCTAATTACCCTTTTATTATAAAAAATTGCGTTTATAGCAACCTACTTTCATTTAATACCAGCCTACACATTACTTTGATGCTTTCAGAATCAAAACTCATATTTAAATATCTATCATTTTATTAAATTTATATGTATCATTGCTTTCTTCTAAGATATTTTTTTTTATATTTCCTTCTTTTACTTGCATATTATTTTGGATTTCTAAATTTTGTGTTTGGTAAACTATGAATACTCATTTGTGTTATCTTTTACTTTTTTAATTGAATAACGGAATTGGGTTTTGGATATTTCCTTGTGGTAGCTTCTACTAAACAGCAGTATTGTTTTCTTTGTGTTTGTTCATAACAATATATGGTTTGATCCATTTTTGTTTAATGATTACCTTATTTTGCAAAGCAGTTTATTATTGAATCAATGCAAAGTTTATATATATTTTTTTTATCTTTTTGCTGCATTTGTCCCTGATTATATAACTCTACTATTTGAATCCTTTTGTATGTTGAGGTGTTCTCATTTTGGCAATGAAAATATCTACAACGGTATTGACTTCATGATTCTTTCCATTTATGACCTTTTTTTAAATAAATTTGTATAAAATCTGTGAAAAATGGAATCAAGGGCATAAATGTCCATTTTAAACCTGCATATGATATTGTATGTGAAAGGGAAATGTAACTACATTAATGGAATTTGAAATTTACCTAATTACCCTTTTATTATAAAAAATTGCGTTTATAACAACCTACTTTCATTTAATAGCAGCCTACACATTACTTTGATGCTTTCAGAATCAAAACTCATATTTAAATATCTATCATTTTATTAAATTTATATGTATACTATAGCATCTAATTTCCTAATTATGTCATATTATATGTAAGCTATAAATTTAATATTTTTAATAAATCACAGTGTCATCCTATACAATTTTACGTAATTTCCCTTTTATTAGCTTTATTAACAGAACTGTCCTTATTGTCTTTGGCAAATCTTCACAACGGTATTTTATTAAATTTACGGTATGCAAATGAGGGAGAAAGAATGTTGAATTTCCGTGTATAAATACCTTTTTGTTTTGGTTTTTTCTCTGCCATCAAATTATAAAAATTATGTCACATAATTTTGACCTAATAATCTACAAAATAACTCATATAATATTGCATATATAAACTGCAAAATTCTTAATATTACGAATTCAAACGTACAGTGTGTCTTA
Source organism: Lactuca saligna (assembly GCF_052625555.1). NCBI lineage: Eukaryota > Viridiplantae > Streptophyta > Magnoliopsida > Asterales > Asteraceae > Lactuca > Lactuca saligna. Next base: position 166,081,652 of record NC_136420.1, read on the forward strand.
GTTCAAGGCTTTATGCGGCCCTTTTTTTTTCCAACATAACAAAAGAAAACTACAAAACAATACCCAACTAAATTACAACTTTATTTTACAAAATAATAATTCCATTACACCATATTAATTAAATTTACAGACTATTTTCATATTGTACATAATAGAATTTCTTCTTTACAAATTTTTTTCATATTGTACATTATAAAATTGATGAATTTTCTTAGTTTGTGCACTGTGGTGATATGCATGCTACTTAGCCACCAAATCAGTCGCATCCTTTACAGCATTCACAACAAGATCCTGAGCATTATCAAAAAATAAAATTATCACCATTCATACAAAATTTAATTATATATTTTTCAAATTTTAATAATACTAATAAAAACCTTTGGAATTATCAACAATCACTCATCAAATTCTGCAATCTCCAGCTGTTTGCGGGACCCCAAAGTTGTAGCTAGGTACTCCAAAGTTGTAGCAAGGAAGGGGTGCAGTTGATGCTGCTTTATCTGTGTGGACATTTATGCCCTTGTAGCAAGGTACTCCAAATACACATGGAAGTAATCGTATGTGGAAATTTATTCAACATGGCATAAATACATACCTAAATCGACAAAGTTGGTTACCATTGTCTATAACTTATCAGTATAATTGTTATACACATAACTAAATCGACATTATTACTCACAAACCCTAGAACAAAGCCCTTTAACCCAAATAAATTTAGCCATACCGACGAATTAGCACCATCCCACATATCTTGCTAACTTTATGGACCCTCCATTTATAATTTTATCATTAATAAAAAGCGAATCATACAACTATGCATCACAATCTCATGAATATTAACTGAAAAAATCAAAACCAATTCGTGATTTTTAGAAACTAAATCTCTACAAATAAACCCAAAATAATGTTGTATTTTACTTTCTATTTACGCAATACTTCATAAAATATTAAGCCCTAAACTTAACAATAATCGATGATCAGAAAATTTGAGAAGCTAATCTCGAAGAAAAAAGATGAAACCCTAATTAAACAAAAAATACCTATTGTTTTCGTCAACGATGTTGTTGCTGAACCCATCTCCGCTCCGATTAGTTTGTCGGCACCACCTCGGTGCTCAACATCATCCTGCACTTTAGTACACTTCTGCTACACCTCACCAGTTCTTCCATTTCATTGAATCGGAGACGGCTTCCTCCTACCGTGTCTTTTATTTACAGGTGTTATTCTCACACTCTCATTTTCTCTCTGTTTTAGTATTTAATCATTTAATGTATTCCTTATAAAATAAAGCAATTGTAATCTATTGGTCAAAAAGCCTATTATCAATTGCAGTAAAATACTTTCAATAAATAATTTATACACGGAAATAAAATATAAATATTTTATTTATTTAGTTTGTATATGATGTTGGGTTGGTTTATTTCGCAATTAAAGTTGGGTGATAATTACGAGTACTTGCTTGCAACCAATTTATTATAATATATTAATTTTTTTTATCATTGTTATGTTATAGTTGCATTTAGTTCATTATTGACAGCCCGATTACATCACTAAAATTTTATAAGTCGTTTATTTTTATACGTCATTCAATTAAGACACATGTGACTTTGAATCCTAATATCGCCGTTGTCACCAACAGGGTCGTGAAATTACTAAAATTGTCACCGGTTAACAGCGTTGCTACCACCGGAGTGCTCATCAATCCCTCTATCGTCTTTGCCCTTGCCTAATTTGTGCTTTGTCGATTATTATTAGTAAAGTTTTTCTATCTTTCTCGATCTCATTATCAATCTGTATAACTATCTTTCTATTTCTATCTTTTTGTTGAATATTATGGTCAATATAATTTTTTATTACATAAATTGCTTTTTGTTCTTAAGCTACACAGACGATATGAATTCAAATGAGCATAAAGATAAACGAAGTCATAGAAAATTATATTTGGAAAATAGAAGATCCAATCTTATGTCCACCACGTCAATTGGTAATTTTTTATATATAACCCAATTTACTTTTATTTTCAATCATGTTTTATATTTGACTTATGTTGTGCAAATATTATTTTATATCTTATGATGTATTATATCACATAACTATCACATCATGTAATAACACATTCTTAATATTATATATACATTGTAGGTATTCCTCAACAACATTCACCCCGTTCAACCAATTCTACATATGTTCGCATCGATAATGATAATGTCAATCCAAATATATCATATGCATATCAACATACAAATTTCCAATCTACTTCAACTTTTAATATTAAGAATCCATTGTCTGTTGCTGCCAAAGAGAACAGAAAACTTAAAAAATTATATTTGGATAAGAAAAGATCCAATCATTTATCCACAACGCCGTCTGGTATGTCTTTTTATTCCTATGACACCGGTTTTTATTGCATTTTAAACATATTTTATTTTATACACATTCCCCAAATTCTGAAATCCTATTGTCTTTTACGTATACTCTTCTATACATTACAATTTATATTTCATTAAGATATTGTTATAATTTCACACCTAATACCTAGCACGGTCAAAATTTATTTCAATTTTTTTAACATTGGTATTTCATAAATCCCTTATATAGTAGGTGTAATTATATGATTACATTTATTTTTTTATATTTTTCTTATTTATCTTATCTTAAAATAAATGTTATGTGTACTGTAACTTACATATTCTTTATTTTTTTACAGTCATTTCTAATATAACTACCAACATTCAAACACCATCATCAAACAAGTTGGCATATCATGGTGGTAACAATGAAAATGTCACCACAACTTCTTCATATGGATATCAACAAACACGTGTTCAATCTACTTCCAATATCTATATCGATACTCCATTATCACACAACGCCAAAGACAAACGAAAAGAAAGGAAAAATTATTTGGATAAAAGAAAATCCAATCACATATCCACCATGCCAATCGGTATATCATATATATCATCTTACTTCTTTTATTTTATCCATCTATAGTTATTATAAATATTTTAATAAATATTATGTTCTTATATGTGTTTCTTTATTATTCCATAATTAATACATATTTATATTAACATATATTACAATTATAGGTAATAATGGTCGTCATCAAGAACGTTTTGAAGACGCTTCTAATTTTACTACAAGAACTCCGTTGTCCAACATTACCAATGGTATAACTACGCTTTTATCCAGCATATTGTTTCTTACTATATATGGTATACATATTATTATAATATGTATGCATTTTTATTTTTTCATTTTTATCAATTTACTTTATAAATTTAATACTAAATATCATACTTTTATTTTTAGTCAACGGAGAATGTTCAGTCTTGTGTCGTGACATGAGACCTATGACTTCATCTTCAATCACTCGAGACTATTCCAACAATTTATTGTGCAAAAATATAAATAAAAAAAGGAAGTTTCTAAATACTACTCACATACCCATTTTCGACCTAACGTCAGAAGAAGAGTTTCGTGATCAACAAATCCATAAACTAACTTTAACTTCAGGTGCCACAAAAGGTAACATTTAATTTAAATTTATCATCCACCTTTCTTTATAAACTATTACTCATCTAAACATTAATTTAGTTCAAACTTTATCATACATTTTTATTAAACAGATTACTTGGACCATGGTGATCAGACTTTTGTGTGTACGATGTGTCATGCATAGTTATGGAGGGATGAAGCACGTAAAGGCAATGCTTCTGGAAAGAAAACTTCTTTTTCCCTTTGTTGTGGCAATGGAAAGGTCGAGCTTCCTCAACTAAAAGAACCGCCTAAAAATTATGAAAATCTCTTTCGTGTTGTTGATCCAAAAGGAAAAAATTTCATGAAGAACATCCGTCGATTCAATTCGATGTTTTCCTTTACTTCAATGGGTGGAAAAGTTGATTCTTCAATTAACAAAGGTAATGCTCCATATGTTTTTAGACTTAGTGGTCAAAATTATCATTGCATGGGAAGTCTTTTACCTATTGATGGATCAAAACCAAAGTTTTCGCAATTATACATATATGATACTGAAAATGAAGTTTCAAATCGACAACAAGCGTTCAGGTATTTCTTTATACGTTTTTTATAAACCATTAATTTTATATATTTCATATAATTATTAACTTGCTAAATTTTACATATAACCGTTATTCTTAACAGTACACAAAAAGAAGGCTGCACATCAACTTCTCATTCTTTTGATATCGAAATTATACAGTTTTTGAAGGACATGTTGGATTCAACGAATGAGTTGGTTAAGTGTTATAGAATGGTCAGAGATTGTTTTGATGAAAATCCTCATATAGATGTAAAGTTACGTCTTATAGGAAGAAGGCAACAAGATGGAAGGACATATAACTTACCTTCTGCTTCTGAAGTTGCTGCTTTAATTGTTGGTGATATTGGTGATGCAATTGATAACAGAGATATCATCGTAAAAACTAAATCAGGAAGTCTACAACGTATAAACGAATTACATCCTTCGTACCTTGCTCTTCAGTATCCACTACTATTTCCATATGGGGATGATGGATATAGAGTTGACATCCCTCACAGAGATTTTGATGATTCAACGAATAGCAAACGTCGTAACTGTACAATGAGAGAATTCTTTTCTTATAGAATTCAAGACAGAGTTAATGTTTTTTCATTAATTCTTAATTCACGAAGGCTTTTTCAACAATTTTTGGTTGATGCTTATACGATGATTGAAACTGAGAGACTATATTACATACGTAATCAGCAAAAAGTTCTTAGATGTGAATCGTATGAAACATTACGAAACGTACAAAGTGATGGTCGTACTGATATTTCCAACATCGAAAAACGTGTTATCTTGCCTTCTTCATTTACGGGTGGTGCACGCTACATGATGCAAAACTATTTAGATGCCATGTCGCTTTGTAAGTGGTTTGGATACCCAGATTTTTTCATAACCGTAACATGCAATCCAAAGTGGCCTGAAATTAAAAGGTTTCTTGCTGACACCACACTTAATCCTGAAGATAGGCCCGATATCCTTTCCAGATTATTCAAAATCAAGTTGAATTCTTTGATTAAAGACTTAAAGAAAAAAGCGTTATTGGGTCGGGTCCAAGCAGGTACCTTATAATGCAACAATACTTTTTTATCATTATGTTTTTTATTATATTATAATATTATATTTATTTTAATAATTTACAGTTGTTTATACTGTGGAGTTTCAAAAGCGCGGTCTGCCTCATGCACATATATGTTTATTCATGCATTCTGATTACAAACTCCCAACTGTTGAACATATTGATCGAGTTATTTCGGCTGAAATTCCAAACAAAGAAAATGATCCAGAATTGTATGCACTTGTTAGTGAGTTTATGATGCATGGTCCATGTGGTTCTGATAATCCTAAATGCCCATGCATGATTGACAAAAAGTGTTCAAAAAATTTCCCAAAGTCATTCTTAGAAAATACCTCAGTCGATTCTGATGGTTATCCTATATATAGGAGACGTAATGATGGATCTTTTGTTGAAAAGTCTGGTGTTAGGTTAGACAACAGAAGTGTCGTTCCATATCATAAAGCCCTTTTGAAAAGATATCAGGCTCACATTAATGTTGAGTGGTGCAATCAAGCGGCTTCCATCAAATATTTGTTTAAATATATTAACAAGGGTCCTGATCGGGCTACTGTTGCAGTTGTTCAAAACAACGGAGATGATAATGGTGATGTTTCTGTTGATGAAATACAAAACTACTATGATTGTAGGTATTTGTCTGCATGTGAAGCTTCATGGCGTATATTTGCATTTGATGTTCATTACAGATATCCTTCTGTTGTAAGGCTTCCATTCCATCTTCCTGGAAAACAAAATATTGTATATGGAGCAGACGATGATATTGAAGATGTCGTCAATAAACAATCGGTTTCTTCTTCGATGTTCTTATCTTGGATGAGCTGTAATGAACATAATGCTGATGCACGAAAACTTTCTTATGTTGAGTTTCCTACAAAATTTGTATGGAAACAGGAAGATCGTTGTTGGGAGCCAAGAAAACAACGGTTTTCTATTGGAAGAATTCACACAGTCTCGCCTAATTTGGGTGACGCATATTTCTTGAGAATTCTTTTAAATAAAGTCAAAGGGCCGAAATCATTTGAAGATATTCGCAACGTTAATGGACAAGTCTGTCCTACTTTTAGAGATGCATGTTATGCGCTTGGACTTTTAGAAGATGATAGAGAATATATTGATGCCATCGAGGAAGCAAGTCACTCAGGATCTGGTTATTATTTACGGTTTCTATTTGCAACTATGCTAAAGTCTAATAGTTTGTCTAGACCATATTATGTTTGGGAAAATACTTGGCAATACTTATCTGATGGAATTCTCTACAATCAACGAATAAGATTAAAGACTCCAGGTATTATTATTTTTTCCATTATTTACATTACACACGTTATTTATATATTTTTCATATGAATAATTATACAATTATTTTTAAATTAACTTTACTATTGTACAGGTTTATCACTTAATGATGATCAGATTAAAAACTTGACGCTATATGAGATTGAAAAAATTCTACTCCAAAATAGTTCAAGCCTAAGAGATTTTGTTGGGATGCCTTACCCTGATCATGATTTGGTATCTTCTACAAACAATCGTTTAATTACTGAGGAGTTAGATTTTGATATAACGATTCTACAAAAAGAATCTCATCAGCTACTTGAGTCATTAACAATTGAACAACGCTCAATTTTTGATAAAATCATGACAGCTGTTAAACAGAAAAAAGGAGGAGTGTTTTTTGTTTATGGCTATGGAGGTACTGGTAAAACTTTCCTTTGGAAGACTTTATCTGCATCTTTAAGATCTAAAGGTGATATCGTCCTAAATGTTGCTTCAAGTGGTATTGCTTCGTTGTTACTAACAGGAGGTAGAACAGCACACTCACGCTTTATAATTCCTCTAAATCTTACAGAGGATTCTTTTTGTTCTTTTGGGAAAGACAGTGATGTAGCCGAATTGTTAAAAAAAACATCATTAATTATATGGGACGAGGCACCTATGATTCATAAGCATGCATTTGAAGCCTTGGATCGTTCTATGAAAGATGTATTCACTTGTGATCTTCGTACCAACTCAAAGTTGCCGTTTGGAGGAAAAACAATTGTTTTTGGAGGAGATTTTAGACAAATTCTACCTGTTATTCCTAACGGAAGCAGGCAAGAGATTGTTAATGCTTCATTATGTTCCTCTTACATTTGGTCAAATTGCAAAGTGTTAACATTGACAAAAAACATGAGGTTAAGTGTTCTCGCATCCAATATTCAAGAAACGACAACTTTTGCAAAATGGATTTTGGATATAGGAGAAGGAAAGGTTGGTGGTTTAAATGATGGAGAGACAACTATTGATATTCCTGATGATCTTCTCATTGTTGATTCTACTGATCCTATTGGTTCATTAATTGAATTTGTCTATCCTTCTATCGTTGAAAATGCCAACAATCCGATTTATTTTCAAGAAAGAGCAATCCTTGCACCGAAAAATGAAGTCGTTCAAGAGATTAACGAGCGTTTGTTAAAATTATTTCCAGGAGCACAACAGGAGTATTTAAGTTCAGATAGTCTTTCACATGCAGATTTTGTTCATGATAACATCGATGAAACTTTATACTCCCCTGATGTTCTAAATGGTCTTAGACCTTCAGGTATGCCAATTCATAAGTTGGTATTAAAAGTCGGTGTTCCAGTTATGTTACTAAGAAATATTGATCAAAAATCTGGATTGTGCAATGGAACAAGGCTACGGGTTATTGCATTGGGCAAACGTGTTATAGAAGCTGATATAATATCTGGAAGTAATATCGGAAACCGTACGTTTATTCCAAGAATGTCTTTGACGCCTTCGGATAAAAGGATTCCTTTCATATTTCAAAGACGACAATTCCCATTGGCTGTATGTTTTGCGATGACAATAAATAAAAGTCAAGGACAATCACTATCGAAGGTGGGGTTGTTTTTTAGACAACCAGTATTTACTCATGGCCAGTTGTATGTTGCATTGTCGAGAGTGAAGAGTAAAGATGGATTAAAAATATTAATATTAGATAAAGATGGTAAACTTACCAATAAGATATCTAATGTTGTATTCAAAGAAGTCTTTGGAAATTTGTAATTCATAAAAATAAGTCTCATTATTTCGATGTTTGTTTTTATTATCTTACCTACTTATTCATCATTTTGTTTTTTATATTTAGCAATTTTTATTTAATCAATGTTAAATGTTTATAACATTATTGTCATCATCATTTTATAAATACGTACGTTTTTTTATTTATTTATACTTCTAAATAGTTAATTTATTGTTTATATATTTTTTGTCTTTATGTTAAATTAATACTACAAAACATGTAATGTTTAACAAAATATATTAATTTTTTTTAAAAAAACCCGTGTATTACACGGGTCTCACACCTAGTAATTATATCATATCGGATGCCAAAGTAGGCAAAACCTTAACCTCAAGTGTGTGTGTGTCTCTGTGTGTGTATCTATATATATATATATATATATATATATATATATATATATATATATATATATATATATATATATATATATATATATATTACTTTATGACCGTGGGAACCACGATTACAAAATTAATTAAACTTTCTTAGTAAAAATTGATATTTATTAATAATTTACTTTAAATAAATTGTTAAATAATAGATATTTATTTAGTTATATAAAATTATAATCGTTTGATATAAATAAATAATTGAAATTATATTACATTATAATATGTATTAATGTTATTTTAATGTTATTAATATAATTTAATTAGAGTGAAAATTTTAAATTTGAAATTTAAAATAAAGAATCAATAGGTTGATAAATGACATGACATTAATTAGGAAAATATTCCAATTACACAAGTAAAATGTATTTTAATCCGATAATTGTATTATATCGGATGCCACATTAGGCAAAACCTCACCCTCAAGTGTGTGTGTGTGTGTGTATATATATATATATATATATGTGTGTGTGTGTGTGTGTGTGTGTTCCGTTGAGATTAAAAATAAATAAAAGATCTTGAGATTCAACCTCAGCCACGTATTTCATATCTGCCGCTATAAGCCTCTTGCGTACCGGTACAGCAAACCTGGTATAATCGTAAATGATTATACAATGCCGCCCATTTCTTTCTCCTCTGCCACTATCCCCACCACCATAACCGTCACCACCACCACCATTATCAGCACCACTAACACCAACCGACCCCACCACTATCACCTACGATATTTGTACTACCGCCACCTCTGTTACCACCACATTTTATATTACCATATGTCATAATTAACGTTCTAAAAAGCTCGCCATGGCTCCAAGGCTTGTAAGAGCCGCTAAGCTTTATCGAAACGTCGCATTGACTCATATATGTGTATAAAAAAAAATAATAGTTGAAAATACATATAAAAATATGAATTATATATCCAAAATTACCGCCTTAATTCACGCCTTACAAACAACATGACTCACCAAGGCTCGGAAAAACTTGAGGCTTGACATTACCGCTAAGTCACACCTTATGTTATTTAGAACCTTGGTCATAATCATTTATGATTAATCAATCTGTGAACACACATATGTATAATCATTTATGATTAGACATATACGAGTAAACATGTATAATATTATATGATTATACCTCTTTGCCATATAATCATTTATGATTAGGCATACACTATTGTTGTGGGTACGCGGGAGCATTTGAGCATCAAATAAAAAATACGCGACTGAGGTTGAATCTGAAAATCTCTACATTTTTTAATCTCAAGTGAATGGTCTCCTATATATATATATATATATATATATATATATATATATATATATATATATATATATATATATATATATATATATATATATATATATATATGAGTAAATTACATGAATGGTCCCTATAGTTTAGGGTAATTTGCATGTTTGGTCCTTAACTTATTTTTTTAACTCGAAAAGTCCCTACTGTTTGTTTTTATTACGCATTTGGTCATTGACTTACCTAAAAAGAATATTCTTCCCTTAATTTTTTAATTTATATAAATAAACACACCCCAACACAACCCCCACAATACGTTACCTACTTAATAATTTTTTTTATTTGAATAATAGTCTTTTTAGGTAAGATATCAAACAAGAATGTAATAAAAACAAACAGTATGGACCAAATGCGTAACAAAAACAAACAGTAGGAACCTGCCTAGTTAAAAAAAAATAAGTTAGAGACCAAACATGCAAATTACCTCAAACCATAATGACTATTCGTGAAGTTATATATATATATATATATATATATATATATATATATATATATATATATATATATATATATACACACCTAATCTTAGCTATATAGAATCTTCTAAACGACGTAATTTTAAACCAAACAAATCAAATCTTATTTTCTCTTAATTTTGTTTTAATATACTACCATTGAATCGAGTTAAATTATAGAATGTAAAAGATCAATTATATATATTTTTTATTGTAAAGAATTCGTGAAATTTATAGAGAAACTAAAAAATCAATATATTTTAACGAATATACTCAAACATTTTGCCTTCAATTAAACAACTATATCCAATAATTTTTTGAAAAACTTGATTGAGTTATTGCATATTCTTCTTTTATCTTTAATTCTATTAGTTTTCATTTACAATTTAATAGAGTTGATTAAATGATCATGATTTTCAACGTTTTAATTTTTTAGACATAATAGAAAAAAAGAACATAAATTTGATCGGTTTAGTAAGTAATGTGATTAAGAAATAATACCAAATGAGATATCATGAATAGTTTGGAAATATATTGATTAAAACTATATAGTTTGAAAGGTTCTATATATAAGCTTATGTACACAACAGCCATATAATCCCTGAATTTTGATGGTTAAAAATTATTGGTTTTTTAACAAATTTTGTTATATTTATATTTACGATAGAAATAAAGGAATATTTTATATCAATATAACGATTAAAATCTTTATCAATATTATGAAGGAAACCCCAAAAGTATATATGTTGACATATTAAATATAATCAAAAGATAAATTACCTAGAAAACTAACAGTGTATTAGTGATTATAATTTTATAATATTAATCATTTGTAAAAAAAAATCATTTGTAAAAAATCAACACTTTTTAGACCTTACTATTTAAATGATTAGACTTAGAGCCATGTCATTGCTCTCTACCCGAAACACAAATGTCGCTGCACTAATTTGCATACTTCAACAACATGCAAATCACATGTTTGCCTCCGTAGGTCCAACTCTTTGTATCTATGTATGCTAAGCTTTATTTTCTAGTTGTCACTACTATTTGCAAGGTATTTTAATAGATAATGTTCTTTTATTGTCATTCAAACATAATGCGCGAGTGGACCAGCATATATACGTACATAAATACCTATTAGAAATGATATACATGCATAAACAAATTAAGAAAGACTCGGTTATAATATTAAATAAAACCATCCCCTTGGGTCAAAGAGAAATATAAAAGTTGTTTGCTACAACCACAAACAGATATAAGAAAAAAAAACATTCGACGTGAAATCGATAATTAATATAAGAACATTACTCTAGTCAACACGTATGTTTCTCCAACCAACATGTTAATAAACATTAATATAATCAACAAATAGTTTTTAATATTGTTTCATTTTTAAATTTTTGAGTGTGTGATAGAAATTTAATTACATTACACATGTGTCACATGGCTAACCAGATGGTCCCTCGCCTCTCTCTCTCTCTCTCTCTTTCTCATAAATCTTGGAACCTAAATATGGTAGGATTAGGTAAGGGCTAGAAATGCCTTCCCTTTAAATGGGAAGCTTATTATCAGGACATTAACTATTCATAACCACACCCCTAAGTATTTGGCTTTTTACACTTGCTACCCTTACTTTTTATAAATGTGTTTTAGTTGTTACATTTGTCAGACTGTGATTAGAGAGAGCTTTGTTTCCTTATGCTGTAAGTCTGGTGGTGGTTTTTGTGTACATTGCATGTGCATCTTCTCTCACCTCATAACTAGACTCTGCCTGTGACTTACAGAAAAAAGATGGTACAATTATTTGCATTAAATACAATATGGTACTGTGACATTTAGACATTGCCTTAATTGGTCCCTTCAACTCAGCACTTTCTACCCGATACCAATTTAATGACAACCGTTTGCGTTTTATACTTTTCAACTTTAAATATCTATGCTCATAGCCGAATATACTAATTAAAAAAATTAAAGTCGACGTGTAGATAATTATTAGAGGAAATACTAACCTGATATAACGAACTTGTCTCTAATATATTTTTATGTGATTAAATCACTGATAGAGTCAAGCTTAAAGTAAAACGGTATTTCAATATTTTTCTCAGGATATCACCACAACGACTGATCATAAAGCGGGTTGGATTAGTTTTGACTTAAAATCGAACCCAAAACCGATAGCCTCAGTTTTGAACTTCTAAAACCAAAGCAAACCAAACCCAAACCCATAGGTTCAATGTTTCATTTTTCAGTTTGTACATGAGTTTGATTTTGGTTTTAAACCCAAACCTTAATCAAATCAATTGCTAATTTCAATCCTTGTTATATAAATATGAAGTTGAATTATCTTTTTATACTTGAATGGATGTGGGATTCAAAGTACATATCAAATGAAGCATGAAAATAACAAGTTTATATAATAGATGAAAATAACAAATGAAGCATGAAAATAACAAGTTTATATAATAGATGAAAATAATTGAGCTTACATGTGTTTGCTAACGTCTGATAAAATAGCTACGAAAACAAAAGAACAAAATAGCTGGAAAAATAAAAGAAATTTAAACAAATGATTGTAAGGGACAAGAAATGATCCTGAAAACTTTGTTTCAACAAGCCAATATCTTAACCAATAGATTAGTTGTTTGTTAGTTTTTATAACTTCAAAGGTATATATATATATATATATATATATATATATATATATATATATATATATATATATATATATATATATATATATATATATATAGGCTCAGGTTCAATTGAGACCATTCTAATTTTGTGAGATCGTGAGATCAAATCTAAAAAATAATTTTAAAATGCAAAATAAATGGAAAAATCCAAAAATTCTTTTTTTAAATATTATTTTCGGAACTTGAATTAATTAAAAACAATAAAAAAATTTTAAAAAAATAATTTTTTTTTAAAAAAAGATATTTGAAATGTTCTAAATAGAATATTACACTGATATATTCTAAAAAATAATTTTAAAATGCAAAATAAATGGAAAAATCTAAAAATTCTTTTTCTAAATATTATTTTCGGAACTTGAATTAACTAAAAAAATTTAAAAAAAATTAAAAAAAATCTTTTTTTTTTAAAAATACGTAAAATATTGTAAATAGAATATTACACTATATATATTCTAAAAATATTTTTAAAATGCAAAATAAATGGAAAAATAAAAAAAAATCTTGTTTTAAATATTATTTTCGGAACTTGAATTAACTAAAAAAATATAAAAAATATAAAAAATATAAAAAAAATGCATCTCACGGTCTCACAAAATTAAGGCGTTTCACATGAACCTAACTATATATATATATATATATATATATATATATATATATATATATATATACACACACACACTACATAAAACAAAATTTTTGTAAACAAATTACATTACTAAAAATTATTTGAGGGGTATTTCGGGCTACACATGATACCCCTTGGATCACTTATGGATTAAATAATATATTATATACGTATGAATACATATATTCATATACATACATGATAACGTTTTGATAGAGAGAGAGAGAGAGAGAAAGAAAGAGAGAGAAATGATCAATGGCAAATATATATATATATATATATATATATATATATATATATATATATATATATATATATATATATATATATATATATATATATATATATATATATATATATATATTCACACACATTTTGAAGCAAGGGGCACATACATAATATCATATCCAAAAAAAAAAAAAGAACTCTTTTTTGATTTTTTAATTTTCGGATAAATTTTTTATCGAATAAAAATCGAAAATACTTAAATATTAAATCATAAGCTTTTTTAGATGTTCCATAAGAGATTAACCATTAAAATTAAGAAAAAATAAATAATAACATAAATTTTGGTTATCTAGTCTAATAAGTGAAGGTTTTTTTGCCATATGTCATACTTTCATTCAATTTGCTAAATATCAGTTTATGGTTATTTTGAATTAATTTTGTTTCCACATATCATTTTATGGATTTTTTTTATTTCAATAAATTCCACATAATAATTTGATGTAATAATCACAATAAATGTACTAATAAATGAATATATCAATTTCATAAATTCCACATAATAATTTGATGTAATAATCACAATAAATGTGTATCGATGAGATTGGTTTTTTGTTTTTATTATTTAAAATAGTTTCTTATTAAACTTTTATATATATATATATATATATATATATATATATATATATATATATATATATATATATATATATATATATATATATATACCCACACACAAAAAAAACTATCATTTCCCGCATCTAAGACATTCTAAAAAGAAATTTTGAAAAAAAAAATCATTTATGCATACCCAATGCATATGTAAAATTTTGTGCTAAATTTAAATGTAGTTGCACATAAATTATATGCGTAAGAAAAATATTCATATGCATTCGCATATAACATATATGCATTCGCATATAACATATATGCATATGCATATAAGTTATATGCATATAAAAAAAATTATTTATGCATATTCATATAGGATATCTTTTGAACCTTAAAGTAACGTTTGCCCAAAGTTCAATATTCAATTACTTGCCGAAGTCTGGACGTGTTTTGAATGAGATTCATCAGAAGTTTGTTTTGTTATCAGAAGTAGTTGAGTTTTGTTATGTTTGTTTATATTAGGAGTTAATAACTATTGGGTCGTAATGATTTATGAATATTGACTAGATTATGTAGTCATATTAGTATCTCTTAGATGCACTTATTTACGTCATGTGTCACCAATTGTGTCTACAAAAGGGAAATCAAGTTGTGGTTTTTCTTTCACCTTTCATGTTATCCTGCACATATGAGAAATAAACTAGAAATATAACCATTAAACTTGTTAGAAAATAATAATGGTGATGTTCAGGATCCTGATGTATGTTCGGGATCCTAAGACTCCTTTAAGATCTGGGATCCTGGATAGGTTTAAGAATCCTTAGATATCTTTGAGATCCAGGATCCTATATAGGATTGCGGATATTTGCCCTAACGACTGCCTCCAAATTATACCTGCAAAATATTTGAATTAATTTCATGTATGTAAAGTGTATAATTTAATTAATTGGAAGTAGAGGATTTGAAATTCAAACTCTAACGGGTAGAATTGTTGTTCGATTAGGTGTCTAAGCCCATAATTATTTTGGTATGTACTTGACCCAATTATGAGCATGGTCATTTTGGGTTTCCTTCACCATAACAACTGATAGGATGAATTAAGGAGAAAGAGGATTAATTATGATTTATTAATATTTTATATGAATAATATACTAAAAGAGAAATCATATTGTTTAATTAATATTAGTCAAGAATTAATTAAGAATTAAATTTGTGGCTAAAAGAGATTAATTAAATAAAGAGGACGAATATTGCAATTATATGATAGTTTCAAATTTGGCTATGGATTCCTAATCGAAAGGTCATTGGACGAAATTTATAGGAAGCACATATGAGTATCGTCCAACGGCTTTCTGGAGGGACTCCATGGGTTGCTTAAGGCCTAAGCAGAGAATTAGGGTTTCACCTGAACCCCTAGCCACCTACACAACTATATAAAGACTCATAAGGCTCCTAAAAATGTGGCTAATACTTCTAAGAGAACCTTAGATGTTCTTGGTGCCTCATTCTCTCTCTCCTAAGTTATCTGGTTGCTAGTGGTGTTTATAATTCCATTAGAGGTGCAACATTTGAGGAACTAAGCTTTCAGAAGTCAAGATCAAGAAGGTTTTGAGATTCTTATTGCAACATAACAATCAAGGTAAGATCTAAACCCTTTATTATGATAACATCGATTATCGTATGCTAGATCTAGGGTTTATGAGCTTTGGATGATTATTGCATGTTCATTAGACAAACTAGATCCACAGATTTAGGGTTCACATGTACACCATTTGATTGATGTAGTGCTCAAAAACCATCAGTGGTATCATAGACTAGGCTGTTTGTTTAATGTATTTGATGCTTAACATGATCGTTCAAGATGAAAATCATGAAAAATTGAAATATGGAGGTTGGACTCACCGAGTTCATGCCTACTCGACGAGTTCAGTGCTGACTCAACGAGTCAGAGGGTCTGGCAGAGGGTTCTTTGGGATTTTGACCTGTTTTTGCTTTGGCTAATTACCAAAAATGTTTTTGATTGATAAATCTGAATTTTATTGATATTATGTGATTATCCTTGCCAAAATAGAAGATAATTGTCATTTAATTGGATAATCATTGCCTTATATGATAAACTTGATTTATATGAGTTACTTGATTTAAATTGTCTTGCAAGAAATTCAATTAGATCAAATTTAGATAACCACCAATTATTTGATTAACTGAATTATTTATAATTTGATCAAATTTAGATAACCACCAATCATCAAATTTAGATAACCATCAAATAATCAGGTAGTAACTGTAACTTCTATGTTGCTTCGAACGGGTATCTAACTCTTGGACTCCTTGATTGCAGGCGGTGCTTGGTCTTGCACCTGCTCGTTAGACTTTCAGTCATGACTTTCGTGTCACAAGCTCATTCCTTATCAGAGACACCTTCTTCTTCTTAGGACAAGTTAATTTGATTGCTACAATAGATCGAGGTGTCATATTCTAATGACCTATTATCGTATGTAACAACGCTTAGACTCAGGTCTCTTAGAGTCAAATTCCGGAATGAAATATGCCTTCCTTCATGGTCTAATGTGATATAATCACATTTTAACATGTAACATTTCTAGCTACCAACTTTTTTTAACAATGAGCGTGATACTTCTATTCATCGCTTTGATTTCAATCGTTTGGTTTAAGTCGGACACTACGTCAAACTTGGTTCTCTGAACCACGTAACCTACTCATCGTAGTCGGACTCAATGTGATATGACCAGTAGGGTCGGGATAACAACAATTTTCTTAGTTATTACCGAAACAATGGTAACGACATACTTGAATAAAACGAAATCAATTACTAGCTTCTTGGTAACCTTGTGACTTTCCCTGATCCAAGCGTGAGTCCTGTGCTTCCGGTAGTATATGCACCTACTACCTTTCACACCTGCTCATACTCGTCCCAAGTATTGTCTCGCAGTTTTCCAAGTCACCATTCAAGAAAATCACATAACAGTTTAACACACCAGATAACAAAATGAAGATTTTATTATTTCTTGAAACTATTACATAGGTGTTCAAGTTCACCCTAGACTATGCCTCTAATAGGCTACATCATATGGTTCTATCTCTTTGGCTACCTCATAGCTTGATCTTCGGGTATGAATTCCTCATCCTTGGTTCCTCGCATTGTTTTTTGCTTCGTCGAGGATCATGTGAAATGCCCTTGGCCTTGGTGGCGTGTTTGCCCTTGCTGCTTCATTCTTCTTTGGGCAATTCTTTGAAAGATGCCCCCCTTCTTTACATTCATAACACAACCTCTTGTTGGATGTACACTCATTGGCGTAATGCCCAGACTTTCCACAGTTGAAACATGTCACCTCTTCGCTGCATTTTCCAAGGTGTTTCTTCTTGCATTTATCACACCATCTTGCTTCACCTCCTCCTCCAGGCTTTGAGAATTTTCTCTCCTTGTTGGACCTTGAAGATCCTTCAAACTTCCGCTTCTCTCCTGCCTTACCTTTTTCTAGACCCTTTTCTCTTATCTAGGCCTCTACGTTCTTAGCTGCCCTAACAGCTATTTTAAAGGTAGTTGCCATTTTGACCATTGGGCCAAAGTTAGTGGTTAATCCGTTAGCAAACCTATCAATCTTGGAGAGTTCAGTAGGAACCAAGTAGGGAAGTAGCTTCATCCTATCAGTGAATGTGGTGGCGTACTCATCAACACTCATCTTCCCCTTCTTCAGGTTCTGAAACTCGTTGTTCAGGTCTATCAGATCTATCTCTGAGCAGTACTGCATTTTCAACTGTTCCAAAAACTCTTCCCATGACATCCTTAGGGCTTCTCCTCATGGCATCGTATCTGCCAGTAGCTTCCACCAGCTCAAGACTCCTGTTTTCAGTTGTCTTACAACGAAGATGGTCTTCTGTTTCTCGCTACAGTCGCAACTCTCAAACACCATCTCCATCTCGGAGATCCAATACATAATCTCAACAGGCTTTGGGCTTCCTGAGAGACTTGGTGGTTTCGCACCCAAGAAATTCTTGTACATTCGCCCATCCTTGTCGTTTCTCCTCTCCGGGGCGTCCCATCGTTCACCTTGAGTCTCCACTTGACTCACTTGGCGGCTGTAGTTCCCTTCCTCCGATTACTCGGGAATCAGTTCAGGTTGCTCAATGGGCATAGTAGGTTCGTCCCTATTCAACATCTGCCTCATTTCCTCCCTTTGTTCAGCTAACATAGCCCGAATCATGGCTTGAACTCCAGCCATGGTGACTGGATCAAGTGCAACTTCTTCTACAACAGGTATTTGCTGAACCACTGGGGGTTGCTTCCTATTCTCATTTGCATTCACGTTTCCACTACGGGTCCTTGCCATCTTGATCTATACACCGAATAAGGTGAATCTAGATCTTTATGTAGGATTGATGTTTAAATCATCCTTATCACTCCGAAACGTTTATATGCTAGTTCTAACGTCGTATTCGTACGTTTATAATCCTAAACACATAAGGTTTCCAGATCCGGTCGGCAACAGACCATAGATCCGATCAAACTATAGCATAACAAATCATTTAGCACATAAAAGCAATTTAGGCATCATTCCTAAAATAGGCTAGTGCTCTCACCTCACAATCATCGCTTAGCATTCTAAGTTTAAGTCTAGAAATAAATCCATATTCCTAGTTCACTTAAACTAATGCTCTGATACCAACTATGACATCCCCATTTTCACGGGCAGAAAAGACCGATTTTGTTTATGCTTTATAAAAGTCAGAGTACTTCTTTTCATAAAAATGTTGCGGAATTTGTTCCCAGAAAAACACGATAAATACGTTATTAAAACATTTTCGAAGAAACATATTTTATTCATTTTAAAACATTTGGGATGTCATTGTCAATACAAAAACATAAGCATAAACAGAACTTACATTTATTTACACTAGTGATCTACATCTCTTTAACTCTCAGTGTAATGTGACTTCATATCAACACCTGTGATATAAATAAACTGAGTGTGTCAGGTTGGGAAACCTAGTGAGTACATAGGGTTTTCAACCCACAATAATATAATTATTATGTTTAAACAATCAAGTAATTAAACCCAATTACCCATCCCCATTATCTTCTTTACTATTAAGGATCTACCCTAAGAATCAGCTATTTCTCGTTCTTTCATTCCTAAGGATTATCTTAACAAATCGGCATGAAGTCCATCGTTACCAAAGCTTATAGATTACAACTGGTGAACACGTAGTCCAAAACATCTGGTAAACACTTAGTTCAAAAGTAACTAGTGAACACACTTAGTTCAAAATACCTAGTGAACATACTCAGTTCAAAGATACGTAGTGAACACACTCAGTTCAAAATACCTAATGAGGACCTAGTTCAAAAACACCTACAGGTTACAAGCTTACTAGCGTTCCACCGGACCGTCTAGTATCGCCCATGGTCGTCATCTATACTCCACTAGATTACTGGATCACTGAAAACATTGATGTCTCCCGTCGTGTTATCACAAAACAACTATTTGATCTACCCATGTTTTACCCAACACATTTTGTAGATATAAAGTACATATACAGTTTAAATCATTTAAAACATGTATAAAAATCTTTCACCCAGCATAGACAGCAAGTATTCAGACAATATGCACACACAACACGTAATTTACATTAAAATACTTCATATCTATGTGTAAGATGAAAGGGACTATGCACTCACAATACGTAAATTATATAATAAATACTTCATATCTATGTGTAAGATGAAAGGGACCATGCACTCACCTGAGAAGGTGGTGACTCGGTACTCGGACAGCGCTTCGTTTACTTTAAAATAATTTCCTTCGACGAAACCTAGTATTATCACCAATAGATTTTAGTCTATTATTTGCCGAGACTAATTAATAGTCTAGCTATTATTACTATTATATAAGCGTTAAAAAAATACTTATATAACCCATAATAATAGCCCAACTATTTGTTATATGTTCTTAATAACGTTAATATAATTAAATAAAAACTATATTAAAAATAGCGTAGGCGTAGCTCACTTACAGCGGGTTTTATAGAAAACCAGGCTTTGCTTGGAGCAGCGTTTCCGAGCCGAAAAGCTCTTCTTCTCGGAGCTGTCGAGCACTCCGGGGCTTCCGCCTCGTGCTAGGGAGGTTCCCTAGGCTTTTCAGGGGATTTCGGGGCTAGAGAGAGGTTCTAGAGAGAGAGTAAAGAGAAGAAAGAATGGGAAAGGTGTGAAGAAAATGAGGGTGGGAGAGGTGGTATTTATAGGGTGAAAATGGCTGAGCTTTGTGCCACATGTCACCATCTAGTGGCAAGACTTGGGGAGAAAGCAATGGCGAAGATTGTGCCACATCACCCATTTTCGCACAACACATTTCCGACTTCTAAAATCCTTAACTTTCACATAAGACCTCCATTTTTGACGTTCTTTATATCCACGCGTACGTAAAAATAATATCTACAACTTTCATTTTGACTCCGTCGGCTAATTCTCGATCGATCTTAAATTTAACAGTATGAGGCGTTTAGACTGTTAAATGACCGCGAAGAATTTGTAACTCCTTTATATGGACTCCGTTTTCGTCTGTCTTTTTACCGTTGAGTTCCTATTAATGAGATCTTCAACTCTCATTTAGGTTGCATAAGCCAAAAACCGCTCGAACTAAAATTCGAGTTTCGGGCTGTATACTGCTAAACCGAATCTTAGAAAAATCATAACTTCTTCATACGAAGTCAGATTTGGGCGTTGTTTTTATGGATTTTCTCGGTTTAACATATTCTATGACTTTTGTTTAGATCACTAAGGCTAAATCTCACTTTTTATGCTTCCCAGTGCCGTGCCGGTTCCGTCACGAAACTTCGACGAGTCATAAATTCTTCGTTATAACTCGGATTTCGGCGTTCTTTATATCTACGGACACCTTGTGACATATACTACAACTTGGTTCAAATTATTTATTCTAAATAATATTTTGTCAAAAATTTATTTTCGACCCCTATTATCTCTAAATTGACTAGCCCGGATCTACGGGCGTTACAATTATCTCTAAATTGACTAGCCCGGATTGACTAGCCCGGATCTACGGGCGTCCCGGAATCATCAACGAAACAGGGCAGTATAATGACTCCATACATTACCTCTTCATCCTAGGTAGTAACTGTAACTTCTATGTTGCTTCGAACGGGTATCTAACTCTTGGACTCCTTGATTGCAGGCGGTGCTTGGTCTTGCACCTGCTCGTTAGACTTTCAGTCATGACTTTCGTGTCACAAGCTCATTCCTTATCAGAGACACCTTCTTCTTCTTAGGACAAGTTAATTTGATTGCTACAATTGATCGAGGTGTCATATTCTAATGACCTATTATCGTATGTAACAACGCTTAGACTCAGGTCTCTTAGAGTCAAATTCCGGAATGAAATATGCCTTCCTTCATGGTCTAATGTGATATAATCACATTTTAACATGTAGCATTTCTAGCTACCAACTTTTTTTAACAACGAGCGTGATACTTCTATTCATCGCTTTGATTTCAATCGTTTGGTTTAAGTCGGACACTACGTCAAACTTGGTTCTCTGAACCACGTAACCTACTCATCGTAGTCGGACTCAATGTGATATGACCAGTAGGGTCGGGATAACAACAATTTTCTTAGTTATTACCGAAACAATGGTAACGACATACTTGAATAAAACGAAATCAATTACTAGCTTCTTGGTAACCTTGTGACTTTCCCTGATCCAAGCATGAGTCCTGTGCTTCCGGTAGTATATGCACCTACTACCTTTCACACCTACTCATACTCGTCCCAAGTATTGTCTCGCAGTTTTCCAAGTCACCATTCAAGAAAATCACATAACAGTTTAACACACCAGATAACAAAATGAAGATTTTATTATTTCTTGAAACTATTACATAGGTGTTCAAGTTCACCCTAGACTATGCCTCTAATAGGCTACATCATATGGTTCTATCTCTTTGGCTACCTCATAGCTTGATCTTCGGGTATGAATTCCTCATCCTTGGTTCCTCGCATTGTTTTTTGCTTCGTCGAGGATCATGTGAAATGCCCTTGGCCTTGGTGGCGTGTTTGCCCTTGCTGCTTCATTCTTCTTTGGGCAATTCTTTGAAAGATGCCCCCTTCTTTACATTCATAACACAACCTCTTGTTGGATGTACACTCATTGGCGTAATGCCCAGACTTTCCACAGTTGAAACATGTCACCTCTTCGCTGCATTTTCCAAGGTGTTTCTTCTTGCATTTATCACACCATCTTGCTTCACCTCCTCCTCCAGGCTTTGAGAATTTTCTCTCCTTGTTGGACCTTGAAGATCCTTCAAACTTCCGCTTCTCTCCTGCCTTACCTTTTTCTAGACCCTTTTCTCTTATCTAGGCCTCTACGTTCTTAGCTGCCCTAACAGCTATTTTAAAGGTAGTTGCCATTTTGACCATTGGGCCAAAGTTAGTGGTTAATCCGTTAGCAAACCTATCAATCTTGGAGAGTTCAGTAGGAACCAAGTAGGGAAGTAGCTTCATCCTATCAGTGAATGTGGTGGCGTACTCATCAACACTCATCTTCCCCTTCTTCAGGTTCTGAAACTCGTTGTTCAGGTCTATCAGATCTATCTCTGAGCAGTACTGCATTTTCAACTGTTCCAAAAACTCTTCCCATGACATCCTTAGGGCTTCTCCTCATGGCATCGTATCTGCCAGTAGCTTCCACCAGCTCAAGACTCCTGTTTTCAGTTGTCTTACAACGAAGATGGTCTTCTGTTTCTCGCTACAGTTGCAACTCTCAAACACCATCTCCATCTCGGAGATCCAATACATAATCTCAACAGGCTTTGGGCTTCCTGAGAGACTTGGTGGTTTTGCACCCAAGAAATTCTTGTACATTCGCCCATCCTTGTCGTTTCTCCTCTCCGGGCCGTCCCATCGTTCACCTTGAGTCTCCACTTGACTCACTTGGCGGCTGTAGTTCCCTTCCTCCGATTACTCGGGAATCAGTTCAGGTTGCTCAATGGGCATAGTAGGTTCGTCCCTATTCAACATCTGCCTCATTTCCTCCCTTTGTTCAGCTAACGTAGCCCGAATCATGGCTTGAACTCCAGCCATGGTGACTGGATCAAGTGCAACTTCTTCTACAACAGGTATTTGCTGAACCACTGGGGGTTGCTTCCTATTCTCATTTGCATTCACGTTTCCACTACGGGTCCTTGCCATCTTGATCTATACACCGAATAAGGTGAATCTAGATCTTTATGTAGGATTGACATTTAAATCATCCTTATCACTCCGAAACGTTTATATGCTAGTTCTAACGTCGTATTCGTACGTTTATAATCCTAAACACATAAGGTTTCCAGATCCGGTCGGCAACAGACCATAGATCCGATCAAACTATAGCATAACAAATCATTTAGCACATAAAAGCAATTTAGGCATCATTCCTAAAATAAGCTAGTGCTCTCACCTCACAATCATCGCTTAGCATTCTAAGTTTAAGTCTAGAAATAAATCCATATTCCTAGTTCGCTTAAACTAATGCTCTGATACCAACTATGACATCCCCATGTTCACGGGCAGAAATGACCGATTTTGTTTATGCTTTATAAAAGTCAGAGTACTTCTTTTCATAAAAATATTGCGGAATTTGTTCCCAGAAAAACACGATAAATACGTTATTAAAACATTTTCGAAGAAACATATTTTATTCATTTTAAAACATTTGGGATGTCATTGTCAATACAAAAACATAAGCATAAACAGAACTTACATTTATTTACACTAGTGATCTACATCTCTTTAATCTCTCAGTGTAATGTGACTTCATATCAACACCTGTGATATAAATAAACTGAGTGTGTCAGGTTGGGAAACCTAGTGAGTACATAGGGTTTTCAACCCACAATAATATAATTATTATGTTTAAACAATCAAGTAATTAAACCCAATTACCCATCCCCATTATCTTCTTTACTCTTAAGGATCTACCCTAAGAATCAGCTATTTGTCGTTCTTTCATTCCTAAGGATTATCTTAACAAATCGGCATGAAGTCCATCGTTACCAAAGCTTATAGATTACAACTGGTGAACACGTAGTCCAAAACATCTGGTAAACACTTAGTTCAAAAGTAACTAGTGAACACACTTAGTTCAAAATACCTAGTGAACATACTCAGTTCAAAGATACGTAGTGAACACACTCAGTTCAAAATACCTAATGAGGACCTAGTTCAAAAGCACCTACAGGTTACAAGCTTACTAGCGTTCCACCGGACCGTCTAGTATCGCCCATGGTCGTCATCTATACTCCACTAGATTACTGGATCACTGAAAACATTGATGTCTCCCGTCGTGTTATCACAAAACAACTATTTGATCTACCCATGTTTTACCCAACACATTTTGTAGATATAAAGTACATATACAGTTTAAATCATTTAAAACATGTATAAAAATCTTTCACCCAGCATAGACAGCAAGTATTCAGACAATATGCACACACAACACGTAATTTACATTAAAATACTTCATATCTATGTGTAAGATGAAAGGGACTATGCACTCACAATACGTAAATTATATAATAAATACTTCATATCTATGTGTAAGATGAAAGGGACCATGCACTCACCTGAGAAGGTGGTGACTCGGTACTCGGACAGCGCTTCGTTTACTTTAAAATAATTTCCTTCGACGAAACCTAGTATTATCACCAATAGATTTTAGTCTATTATTTACCGAGACTAATTAATAGTCTAGCTATTATTACTATTATATAAGCGTTAAAAAAATACTTATATAACCCATAATAATAGCCCAACTATTTGTTATATGTTCTTAATAACGTTAATATAATTAAATAAAAACTATATTAAAAATAGCGTAGGCGTAGCTCACTTACAGCGAGTTTTATAGAAAACCAGGCTTTGCTTGGAGCAGCGTTTCCGAGCCGAAAAGCTCTTCTTCTCGGAGCTGTCGAGCACTCCGGGGCTTCCGCCTCATGCTAGGGAGGTTCCCTAGGCTTTTCAGGGGATTTCGGGGCTAGAGAGAGGTTCTAGAGAGAGAGTAAAGAGAAGAAAGAATGGGAAAGGTGTGAAGAAAATGAGGGTGGGAGAGGTGGTATTTATAGGGTGAAAATGGCTGAGCTTTGTGCCACATGTCACCATCTAGTGGCAAGACTTGGGGAGAAAGCAATGGCGAAGATTGTGCCACATCACCCATTTTCGCACAACACACTTCCGACTTCTAAAATCCTTAACTTTCACATAAGACCTCCATTTTTGATGTTCTTTATATCCACGCGTAGGTAAAAATAATATCTACAACTTTCATTTTGACTCCGTCGGCTAATTCTCGATCGATCTTAAATTTAAAAGTATGAGGCGTTTAGACTGTTAAATGACCGCGAAGAATTTGTAACTCCTTTATATGGACTCCGTTTTCGTCTGTCTTTTTACCGTTGAGTTCCTATTAATGAGATCTTCAACTCTCATTTTGTAACAACCCGAAACTTTGCCTCCTTGTCGTAACCATTCCGTCAAAACCCGTCTTAAACGAATTGTTCCGAATTTGTCCTGAATTAGGTTAATTAAGTCAAAACCTTTATTTTGACTTTGTAAGTATCAAAACATGTTGGGAAAAATG
The DNA here is from genome assembly GCF_052625555.1 of Lactuca saligna. Taxonomy (NCBI): domain Eukaryota; kingdom Viridiplantae; phylum Streptophyta; class Magnoliopsida; order Asterales; family Asteraceae; genus Lactuca; species Lactuca saligna. The sequence goes on from NC_136420.1 coordinate 166,107,789, forward strand.
TGAAAACGTCCCGAACTGGTAATTTGAAAATTTATAGTTTCGACCATATCGCGTAACAACAACTTAATCGGGTGCGACCAAAAGCCCCGTTTAAGGTCAGTATCGGGTAGAATTCCTCCGTGTCCTAGTCTTTGGACCTATATAAACGTGTTTAAGCACCCATTTGAAGCTTTTTCTTCCTCTCTCTACTCTCTCTCTAACCTCTCTCCTAAATCCAAAGTTAAGGGTCCAAATTATCAATTTAAGGCTCCAAATCTTTGAGGTACCTTCCATAACTTGTTGTACAACCTCTCTAGCTTTAGAATTCGAGTTTGAACATTTGATTAGGACCATTATTATGAGTTTACGGCCCTAGAACAGTACTAGGCCGTAAACTCAAGAAAATGGGGTTTTTAGAGCAACAAAACCCTTGCAAACCTCAAATGGACCTTAGACATGGCTAAATGACTTTATGGAATGGACTTAGAATGCCTTAAACTATAACTTGAAGCATTGTATATGAGTTTACGGCCATTGAAGGTGCCTAGGCCGTAAACTCACATTTAAAGGGGTTTTAAGCCCTTAAACCCTCCTTAAGCTCAATCAAGCCCTAGTTATGATTTTTAGAAATTATGTAATGGACTTGGAACTCATTAAACATCAATTTTGAGAGGTTTATATGAGTTTACGGCCAAGGCATATGCTTGGGCCGTAAACTCCTCAAACATGGGTATAAAATCACTTCTAAGGTGTTAGAATGCCATCCAACACCACCAAAAGCCTTGGAATAAATTAGGGAACCAACCAAAAATAGTTTAGAAGCCTTAAACACATCATAAACCCTCTAATTGAGAGTTTACGGCCAGAGCATATGCTCCTAGGCCGTAAACTCATAGATGTATGTCATTTGAAGCCCTAAACTCACCAAAAGCCTTGTAAAAATTAGTTGAATCACATGTGATTAATCCTTGGCCTTCAAATTAATTTAGATGGATGTGGGTAAGAGTTTACAGCCGTAAACTCTTAGTTTACAGCCATAAACTTTTCTATTAATCCATATAATGATTTAATCCCTTTCAAATGTCCAAAAGCCAAACCTAGCAACACCCATTATTTGATTTAAGGCCATTTTCCTCATAAAAACACCTACCATGAGTTTACGGCCGTAAACTCATGGGGATGTGGTGTTTAGGCCGTAAACACTCCCTAAGAGTTTACCTTTGAAGAATAAACTCTAAGTCCTAGCCATTCATGTCCTAAAACGCCACCCGAGTCACTTCAAACGACCATTTTGGAGTGTTTTCGCGTCTTAGATTGTTCAAGTGTATCAAATTAGTTATTTAAATCTAATTAGATATATATTGTGTATTATTTAATATTACATAGGAACCTCGCTCGTATTCAAGCCTCGGTTCACCGTTTAGCATCCCATTCGACAGTTTCCGCGTCCGGTGAGTTCATACCCCTACCCTTTTTCAACTGTTTTCACTGTTTTCAGGGGGGGAATACAAGCAAAAGTACAAGGAAATCTTGTACTCAAACTTATTGTTTTCAGTTTAATCATTTTCATTCTGTATATTCTAATATCAATAACTGTGTTTATCAAGTAGTTCGAATTACGAATTTAGCTTTCAAACTAATCATAGATTTCTCGGTAAAATGTTCTAATCTAAACTATGTTTCATAATCTAAGAATAACTTATACTAATTTCCATTTATAACTAATTACGAATACAAATACGAATACGAAGCTATAACTAGGATTAGAACGAATACGAAACTATAATTAGGAACAGAACGAATACGAATACGACTGCGAATACGAATATGAATACGAATACGATTGCGAATAGTATTAGAAGTAGGATTAGGAATAGGAATGCGACTGCGAATACGAATACGAATACGACTGCGAATACGAATACGAATACGAATACGAATACGACTGCGAATAGTATTAGGAGTAGGATTAGGAATAGGAATGTGACTGCTAATACGAATACGAATACGACTGCGAATACGAATATGAATACGAATACGAAAAGTAATAAGAGTAGAAATAGAGAAACAAATACAGTAACGAATACGAATATGAGGACGAATAAGTACGCAAATATGTTTAAGAATAAGAATACTGAACATAACCGTAACCAGTAAGGACACACACACAGTCAGGAAAACATGGGGTTTTCCTGGGGAAAACAAAACATTACCTAATCACGTGTTTATCTTTTACATCTTTAACATCGTTCGCATTAGAAATCAACAAGCAGGAAAGCATGGGGCTTTCCTGGGTAACACTTATATAACTAGAAATAGTAACAAACTGAATAACATTACATCTTTTACAATTAGTAATATACAATAAGGAAAGTATGGGACTTTCCTGAAATCATAGATAAACAACTAGAACCGTGTAACCTAGAAATCGATCAAACTTCTCTTTTAAGAAAATATAGGATTTTCTTGGATAATAACTTTTCGGTAAACTAAAGGAAACTCGTACATTTTCACAAAGTAAACATCTTATGAACTCACCAGCTTTATGCTGATTTTCAAACTGCTTGTATTCTCAGGTCCGCTTTAGACAGGTACCCGATGATCTCTTTTGGCGAAGATGGAATGCATAGAAGATTCGTCTCTCTTTTGTTGAAACTTTGTATCTATGAAAACTTGTACTACTTTAATTTTCAACTGATGTAATGAAATCTATGTAATATTTATGTTTGTGTTTTACTTCGCTTACTATGTACATTGGTTATGATTCTCATGAAGTCACCTCCGCCCTGAGACGTTTCCGCCTTCGGTTTCGGGGTGTGACACATTTAGGTCGCATAAGCCAAAAACCGCTCGAACTAAAATTCGAGTTTCGGGCTGTACACTACTAAGCCGAATCTTAGAAAAATCATAACTTCTTCATACGAAGTCAGATTTGGGCGTTCTTTTTATGGATTTTCTCTGTTTAACATATTCTACGACTTTCGTTTATATCACTAAGGCTAAATCTCTCTCTATCGTAAATTCACTTTTTACGCTTCCCGGTGTCGTGCCGGTTCCGTCGCGAAACTTCGACGAGTCATAACTTCTTTGTTATAACTCGGATTTCGGCGTTCTTTATATGTACGGACAACTTGTGACAGATACTACAACTTGGTTCAAATTATTTATTCTACATAATATTTTGTCAAAAAGTCATTTTCGACCCCTATTATCTCTAAATTGACTAGCCCGGATCTACGGGCGTTACAGATACAAGCGATATCTGTGGGCCCCTCAATGATTTAGTGATGAAAAACATAAGTGCTCGGTCGGGACTCAACTGATTTGAATTTATTCAAATAGTCGGTCGTCATAAATCGGAAATCGGGAAACAAAAAATGGACAGAGAGAATGATTATAATCCATGTCTTAGTCCATATGATATCTAGAATGAACGAATATTTATCCAACGGACATGTCATTGATTAGTTCAGAGTTTGACAGTGGCTTTTAAGATCTACAATTGCTAGTCGGTTTTTGGAGTTGTACTTGCAATAATAGTTTTAGACTTATCCAAGTGGGAGACTATTGGATTAGATGTCTAAGCCCATAACGATTATTGGTATGCACATGATCCGACAGCAGCATGGTCCATTTGGATTGCATATCATCAAGACAATTTGTTAGGATAAACTCTTGAGAGAAGGTTATATATGATTTATTAATATATTATAAGTTATAATATATTAATATGAAATCATATGTTTTAATTAGTATTGAACAGAAATTAATTTGGAATTAAATTAGTGATCAAAGGAGACTTATTTAAATCTATGGGGACTAATTATGGTAATTAGTTATATTTATATGTGTTAGGCTTATGATCCATGTTGGACCAAGTTTATGTATGGATACATAAAGTGGTACACCACATGAACCATGGATTATAAAACCATGGGTACATGTTTGGGTTAACCCATGACCTTTGGAATTCTACATATAAATATGTTACTTCATAGCCAAAATCACCACTAATGTATTCTTGGAGGATATGGATGGTTTTAGTGTGTACGAATTCTCTCTCAAGTTTCATCATTTTTCATGATGTGTTGTGACTTCATTTGAGGCTTCCACACTGTTGGGGCTAAGCTCTTAAGGCCAAACACATCAAGACTTCAAGCTACATAAAAGGTATGTTACTCTAACTAGTATTCTTGTATGGTTTATCTCAAATGCATGATAGTTATAGCTTTAATTCCTTTGAAATCATTTGCATGTATAATTTGTGAAAACATAAATCTAAGGTATTTAGGGTTGTATGTTCACCACAGGACGTTGTAGAATAAAAAACCCGTCAAAGGATGCACGAGGGCATGTGCAAGGCGGGGAGTTCGAGCTGCTACAAGTGCAGCCGAACAGGTCATGTGAGCCGAGATTGCACAGCCTCTACCACCACCACGACAAAATCAGATCTGATTTGCTTTCTGTGCAATCAGAAGGGATACAAAGCGCTCCCAGCGCCCGAGTTTAGCATCTGCAGGGAAGGTGGCAGCAGCTTCTCTTGCCACATTAAGGATTATAGATGGCCATCAGGCCTGGGCTAAGGCACCTACGGCGTGGAGCAGGGCTTTTCAGCTTACTGTAGAGGAGGCACGAGCAGATCCTGACGTGGTGACGGGTATGTATCTTTCTCTTATCTCTTTATTGATATTTATTGCTACTTACATTTATATGCTTTGTTATAGGATCATTCTTGGTGAACGATATATCTGATTTGCTACTGTTTGATTCGGGTGCCACATGATATTTTGTGTTGCTTGCGCTCAGCAAGAGATTGGTAGGAGCTCCGTGGGAGCTATATTTCCCACTTGATGTAGATATAGTAGATGACAGGACCGTCAGGGTTGCTAGGGTTTACCGAGGATGTAATCTACAATTATTCGATGAGCAGTTTTTAGTGGATCTGGATCCTATTCCCTTACGATGGAATAAGGTTATAGTGGATATGGATTGGTTGAGCCTTAATGGGGCAGTGGTTGATTGCGAGCAGCAGCTAGTGAGGGTTCTCACTCCTAGTGGGGGAGGGCTAGTAATCCAGGGCGAGAGGCCACATCGTGGAATGGTGTTCTATTCAGCAGCGAGGGTGAGGCGTCACCTTAAATAAGGTTGCGTAGGATACGTCGCCTATGTCATGGATACCCGAGATAAGGGTAAGGAGATAGTTGATAATGTACCGGTAGTGCGAGAGTACCCGGATGTATTCCTAGAGGATTTACCTGGGATACCTCCAGAAATACAGGCTGAGTTTGGGATTGCCATGGTTCTTGGTGCGGCTTCGATAGCGAAGGCACCATATCGGTAAGTTCCTCCCGAGATGCAGGAGTTGTCTACGCAGCTGCAGGAGCTTTTAGACAAAGGTTTAATCAGGCCAAGCAGTTCACCATGGGGAGCTCGATCCTATTTATGAAGAAGAAGGACGTGTCACATCGTATGTGTATGGACTACCGGGAGCTGAACAAGGTAACGGTGAAGAACCGTTACCTACTTCCGAGGATAAATGATTTGTTTGTCTTGCTTTAGGGAGCATATTAGTTCTCCAAGATTATTCTATGGTCAGGGTATCTCCAGATGTGAGGCAGGGATGATGATGTGTAGAAGACAACTTTTAGGACTTGCTATGGTCATTATGAGTTTGTGGTGATGCCGTTTGGGCTAACCAATGCTCCATCTGCATTCATGGACCTCATGATGCTGACTGATGTTGGATCGGTCTGTAATTGTCTTCATTGATGACATCATGGTTTACTCCATGACTCAGGAGCAGCATGATGAGTACCTGAGGGAGGTTTTGGAGACACTGAGGAGGGAGACTTTTTGCAAAGTTCTCCAAGTGTGAATTTTGGTTGCACGAGGTGCAATTTTTGGGCATCTTATCAACCAAAAGGGTATTTTGGTTGATCCGGCCAAGATAGAGACCGTGTTGCAGTGGGAGATTCCCAGGTTTCCAACTGACAGTTGGAGTTTCCTGGGTATAACGGGTTATTATCGGCGATTTATTTAGGACTTCTCCAAGATTGCAGTTCCTTTGACCCGACTGACCATAAAGTCGGTGATTTTCTGCTATGGGCCTAAGCAGCAGGCGGCCTTCGAGACCCTCAGGAAGCGGTTATGCGAGGTACCAATTCTGACCTTTCCAGAGGGAGTTGATGACTTCGTAGTTTATTGTGATGCTTTGATCATAGCCATGGGAGCAGTTTTGATGCAGCGGGGTCACGTGATAGCATATGCTTTGAGGCAGCTGAAGCCTCACTAGGCTAACTATCCGACACATTATTTAGAGATAGGGGATGTCATGTTTGCCCTTAAGATTTGGCGGAATTACCTCTACGGGGTCCGTTGTACCATTTACAAGGACCACAAGAGTTTGAGGTACCTCATGGATCAGCTAAATCTAACCATGAGGTATCATCGGTGGTTAGATGTGGTGAAGGATTAGGATTGTGAGATTCTTTACCCCCCTGGAAAGGGCAGCGTCATGGCCGACGACTTGAGCCACAAGGCGGTAGTGGCCCCGATCAAATATATCTATTTGAGGATGACAATGATCACCCTATTGTTGAAGCAGATCCAAGAGGCACATGTTGAGGGCCTGAAGGAAGAGCTTTGTAAGTGCGAGCGGATCATAGGCCTAATGGCCTCCTTTGATTATGACATCCATGGATTGTTGACCTTGCATGGAAGGGTCTAGGTACCGTACTGCGGAGGGGTACAACAAATATTTATGAATGAGGCCTACAAGTCCAGATTTTCCATCCATCCCAGGGCAATGAAGAGGCATAGAGATCTTCGACTCGATTACTGGTGGCCTTGCATGAACTGGAATGTAACCTGGCATGTGGAGAGACGCCTGACCTGCAGGAAGGTCAAGGTAGAGCAACAGAGGCCTCACGGAAAGATACATCCATTAGATATCCCCATGTAGAAGTGGGAGGATATTAGTAGGGATTTTATCACTAAGCTTCCAAGGACCGCAGGTGGGGTCGATTCGATATGGGTCATCGTGGATATGTTGACCAAGAGTGCTCAGTTTATCCCAATTCAGGAGAGCATATCAGCTGAGAAGCTGGCCGATATTTATGCACGAGAGGTGGTGGCATGACATGGATTGGCTGTCTCAGTGGTGTCCATTTTACTTCCAGATTTTGGAAACGGTTTCACGACGAGATGGGTACTCGTCTCCATTTCAGCACCGCTTTCCACCCCCAGACTGACAGAAAGTGTGAGAGGATGATTCAAAATCTCGAGGACATGCTAAGTGCATGCATATTGGATTTTGGTGGCAGTGTGGATACGTATCTTATGTAAGCAGAATTTTCGTATAACAACAACTACCACGCGAGCATAAACCGACCTCCCTTTGAGATTCTCTATAGGAGGAAGTGTAGGACCCTAATCTGTTGGGATGAGTTTAGTCAGAGTGTCATGGGGAGTACTGAGGTAGTACTCAAGGCCATAGAGCGGAACCAGGAAGTCTGGACCAGGCTCTAGACTTCTCAGAGTCGGCAAAAGAGCTACGATGACAAGCGGCTTTCAGATTTGGAGTTTCGGGAGGGCGACATGGTCCTCCTGAAGGTGTCACCCTAGAAGGGTGTCATCTGATTCCGGAAGTAGGGAAATCTGGGCCCCAGGTATATTAACCCTTTCAGAGTTATTGTGCAGGTGGGCAAGGTAGCATATCGATTGGATCTTCCCATAGAGTTCAGCCAGATCCACAACACTTTCTATGTTTCCCAGCTACAGAAGTGCTTAGTAGATGACATGGCACTTGTGACCTTAGAGGATATCTTGGTTGATGACATCCTGAATTACATTGAGAGACCGGTGGTGATTCTGGATCGCAAGAAGAAGGAGCTGAGGAACAAGAGTGTTGAGCTAGTGAAGGTGCAATGATAGCACTGTAAGGGTTTGAGTAGACATGGGAGCCTAAGGAGGAGATGAGGGAGCACTACTCGGAGTTGTTTCCAAATGTAGAAGACTTCGAGGATGAAGTCTAAGATAAGTGAGGAAGAATTGTATTGTCTAGTTTCCTGGTACATATTTAATTTAATTAGTATTTATTTTGAAAGAAGGACTCAACGAGTTGGTGGCCCTAGGTCGTCGAGTAGACAACGAAGTATGCATGAGGTTTAAGCTTCCTATTCGAAGAGTTGAGGTCCCTGACTCGATGAGTAGCTCGGCCAAGGTGAAACCCTAATTTCGGGGTTTTGTGCCTATTTAAGCATTCTAATCCCCACCCTTGGACTCATTTACAACTTCCTTGTCCTAAACCCTAATCAACGAAACCCTAGAGCATTATGGGAGAATGTGAGCCATTTTTGAGTGGTTTGTGTGTTCTTGAAACCTAGAAGAACAAGAAGGACCTAAAAGGATCTAGGAGAAGGTTTTAGATCTAGGGATTTCATTCGATTCTCATGACTTTCTGGTAATCAAGCTCTTAACATGCCTTATAGTTCATTAGATCTCTTTGTGACCACTTTTATAGTGTTTTTGTCCAAGCAGCATGACTTATGAGTCATGGATGTCCCAAGTTGATTATACATTCAGATCTGGAGTCATTAAGGGCTGTAAAGGCATAAAGGTGCAAAATTTATGCCATTTGAGTTTGATGCAAACCCTAAGGATGTTATTATAGCCTTTTTAAACACTAAAGGGGCCATGCATGGAAGCAAGCTCAAGACTTTACATGGTTAACTGTCATCTTGGCCCTAGATCTAGGTTTTCATGCTTTGGTTTGAGATACTAAGGCTTTTTTGACAAGATCTATGTCCTAAAGGAATTAGGATTTTAGTTAAACCCTTCAAGAAGGGCTATCAACGTGTAAAGTTGGAAACTTTACCCTTAGAAAGCTCATTTCCAGTGAACAAGCGAAGTATGGGCTTTAGATCTAGAGAAAAAGGGATTAATCTATTAAGACGGCCAAACAGAAAAAAGGACTCATCAAGTCAATGAGGGAAGTCGACGAGTCGGGTCGTGTTGTCTCGTTCCAGTTTATGGTAGAACTCGATGAGTCTGTAGAGGGACTCGATGGGTTGATTCGCCAAGTCGGGACTATGAGTAGCTCATTAGGACTCATCAAGTTGGTGAAACGACTTGGCGATTGAGTCGCGATTTCAAGATTTCTGAGTTAAAAGAGCTTGACAAGTTGAATGGTCGACTTGGCGAGTTGGTCAACTTAGAATGTTGACTTTGACCAGAGCATTGACTTTTACCAGGGCTAAAATGGTTATTTCACCCTTGGATGGATTTTTAGTTTTCTGACTAAGTATTATTGTATAGAGTTAGTTGGGGAGTCGTCAAAGCAGCCAATAGAGATTCATGACAAAGTCCCTAAGGGATTCCTTAGTATCGTTCGGAGAGATTGAGTTACCCATCTACATCAAAGGGATAAATTCTATGCAACACTCATGTAATCTTTTCAAACCTGTTCACAAAGTCCCTAAGGGATTCCTTAGTATCGTAGACTACCAGATAAAAATCACTTGTGATCTTTTCAAATGTTCTGCTACAAGAAAATTGTTTCTTAAAAATATTAACTAAATGTGCAAATGGAGTAATAGAGTAAGGAGGAATATTAGGAATCCATTTCAAGGATGATCCTGTAAGAGTCAATCTGAAGCCTTTGCATAAATAGGCTTCCTTTAAGTTTGATGTAATATGAATGATCTCTATTATCACTCTATATTGCCTTATGTGTAGTTCAAGATTCGTGGGGTACATTATAGGGCTTCATGTTGGGAGTTTGGAATCATTTTGGAGCTTCAATATCGGCTACCGCATGAGCAAATCTCGAGATCATATGGCTTACAGGGGATGCATATGATATAGGTGGGACTATTCCGGGTACGCTCGAGTTTATTTTCCTTAACTAATAAAGTTCCTTGGCCATGATCAGGTTTATTCCTACATCAAGGTCCATAGATTTAGTATTAAAAGTTTTATTATTCACCAAGATACCAGGATCCTTGTTATTAGGAGTGATCAAGGTTTCTTTGGGATCCTGGATCCCATGGGCTTGCTCGTTTGGATTTGCACCCCAAGTGAGAGTAGGTGTTGGTGTTAAGGATCCTATCTCCCAATCATTTCCTGAGGATCATACATTGTCAAAGTTTAGGATCTTAGGTTGCAAGATCAAGGGTGCTGATCCTTAGGGTTTATGGATCTCCGCCCTTGTTCTTTCCATCTCCTTGATTATAGTCTTTTTTTTCCTCCTATTGTTGGTTTAGTTGTTTCTTTACATCTTCCCTATGGAGAAGAGTTTTCTATTTCTGAATTGGAGGATCCTGGAATCTAAGGGATCTCAGATTCACATGGCTATTGATCAGAGAGGTGTACTTTTTAAAGGTATCTGTAGTTTTCCTTTAACCAGGAGGTCCTTTTGGAGGTGGTGGATGATTTTTTGTGGAAATGGGAGGAATAGAGGAAGAATATAAAGTTGTTTGTTTAGAGGCCGTGGTATTGTTATTAATGTGAATATGGAATTGAAATCAAAATAAGACAACTGGTATACAAGGGAAGCCCTTGATCCTCGCTAGGATCTCCGACGTAAAAACTTTGGAGGTGAAAATGACCATCTGCCTTGTATGATCTTATTGATTTGAATGTAAATTACATAGATGAGCTTGATAATATGATAACAAATGATAAAGTGAGTCTAGATGAGTAAGTTGTCATCTTATTGTGCTTGAAATGTGTATTTTACAGGTGTATATATAGTCTAGGTTAAGTAACTAAATGTCTGATATATTTGAGATCTTGTTGAATTGGTATTTACAACGTGCTTTGACTTGGTATTCCGGGATTCTTAGCCTGGTTAAAGTGGTTCTTCATTGTGTATGAGTTTTATACTGACCATTTCTACACATGTGAGAAATAAAAAATAAATATACCTTTTAAGCTTGTTAGAAAATAATAATGGTGATGTTCAGGATCTTGATGTATGTTCGGGATCCTGAGACTCCTTTAAGATATGGGATCCTTGATAGGTTTAAGGATCCTTAGATACCTTTGAGATCCGGGATCCATGATATGATTGAGGATGTTGGCTGTAACAATGGTCTCGTTCGTTTATTCATGTTCGTGAACGTTTGTTTATGATGTTCGTTTACATCCATTTTTTCGTTCATTTCATTTATTTATGTTCATTTATGTTAATTTAATTTTTAATATATTACCATACTATATGTTCTTTTATGTTCAGATATGTTGAATTGTGTTTGTTTATCTTTGTTCATTTATGTTCTTTCCTTTATGTTTGTTTAGTATGTTCACCAACATAAATAAACAAACATGAACAAGATAATTTGTTAAACGAGCAAGCACGAAAGAGAAAATATCGTTCATTTATATGTTTGTGTTCATTTGTTAGTTTGTCTAACTTAAACTAACAAACGCAGCGATAAACAAATATAGCTTGTTCGTTTGTTTGTTCGTGTTCATTAATTTGTTATACATATAACTAGTTCTGAAAAAAAAAACAAAGTAAACCTATATATATATATATATATATATACGTTGTGCTTTGACCTGTGGTTTTGACATATACACCGCAAACCACACTGCATAGTGTGATTTTCAGTTATTACAAACCGCAAACCGCATCGCGAAAATTTTAGAACCACATTATGAGTTTTGGTGTGGATGGTTTGTGCGGTTTTTGTGGTTTGTTACACACCACTACTTACATTTGATATATGTTTTTAACATCTAAAATGTTTGGACTACTCAACAAGAGCACCCATACTAATTGATGATGAATATGAGCACTGGAAAACTAGAATGTGTAATTACTTGAAACTAAAAGGAAATGATATATGGTGTTCCATTATTGAAGGTCTCTATATGGTTCCAACACTTCCTCTTGATGACCAAGCTCATGTCTTCTTGGTTGGTGTTGTTAGGGTTCTACCAAGTCAAGAACCATGACCTCTACCACTGGAAAATCTCATTAAACTGGAAAACAATGAAATTGTTGGGTTTTGAGCTCTATAACACTCCTATGGTGCACATGCAACCCTAAATGATTTGGATCTAGGTTTTCTCTAATTATAGTTGCATTTTCAATTTTCGAAAGCATTCTCCCTAGCTAGCATACAATTGCAGCTATACAATATAAACTTAGTTTGGATGCTTACCTCTTGAGTAGGGTAGAGTTCTTGACCTTTGAAGGGTTGAGCACCTCAAGTGTGATGCTTCTATTGGCTCACAAATACCAAAATGAAAGAGGAGGCTTAAGAGAATACGTTACTAGCACAAAATCAACTTCACCCTCTTGGAAAGTAAGTGGCAATCGATTTTGGATCTAGGAGAGTTCTATTTATAGTGTTACACATGCTAGGTTTACACTTTGTAAACCCTAATGACCCATGACTTTCCACATTCTCATGCTCCATGGAGTTAACCTCCATAGACTATCTACGGATTATTTTAGCACATCTACATAATCATGGATCGTTGGCCCACTCAACAAGAATCATTGATTTACATAATTAAATCCTCATATATTGAATTAGTCTCTTTTTACCATAAAATTAAATCCAAATTAATTCTTGAACATTTTTAATTAAATAATATGATTTCATATTAATATATTATACTTGTAATATATTAACAAACCATAAATAACCTTATTCTCAAAATCCATCCTATCAAATTGCACTGGTGAAGGCAACCCAAAAAGGACCATGCTATAATCTGTTGGATAAGGTGTCTAAGTCCATAACTTATTTGGTACCTACTTGACCCGACCCGGCATGGTCCATTTGAATTGCATTTCATCCAAACGATTTATGGATAATTTTATGAGAATTGTATACTTACGATTTATTAATATATTATAAGTTATAATATATTAATATGAAGTCATGTTATTTAATTAGTTTTAGTCTTAAATTAATTATGAATTAATTTAGAGATTAAAAAGAAGACTGATTAAATTATGGGCTATTATATTTTATAGAGTGTGGGCTAATACTCATTTGTTAATGGGCTAAGTTAATATGGAAGTCCATGGATGATCCATGGAGCTTTTAACCCATGGATCCTTGGAAAGGAAAAGACATGGGTTATTAGGTTTTCACCCTAACTATGCTCACTATATAAGCATGCTTATGTTGCATGAAATAGCCACTAGAGTATGTGTGTTTGTGTGTGGCCGATTTTATAAGTGTGTATACACTCTCTCAAAGTTTTCCAAGAGTTTGTGGTGATTTGTGATTCCATTTGAGGCATTCACACTATTGGTGCTTGGCCTTCAAACTCCTTAAGAATCAAACTCATCAAAAAGGTATGTAATCTCATCTAATTCTTTTATGTTTAAAAGTACCCCATGCCATGTTAGATAGATTATGAACCTTGGAAAATTATTATTCTGCATGTATTTAGACAAACATAGATCCAAGGTTTATTAGGGTTGCATGCACACTTAGGAAGTGTTAGATTGCTCAAAACCCAACAGTGGTATCAAAGCCTAGGCTTGCTTGATTGATACTTGATGCAAAATAGTGAAAAAAGTTGAAATTTTTACTGTCTGCATGACGGACTTGCTGAGTCCATGGGGGGACTGGGGGGACTCGCCGAGTCCAAGGCAAAATTCATCCTACTCTCCGAGTAGGTTCGTGCACTCGGCGAGTAGAAGGTTCAGAATGGAGATTTTCGACTTTTGCTGCTGGAAATGGACTAGAAACTTTACCCTAAACTTTTTTGATGTTTTAAAACATATTTTAGTTGGTGTAATGGTTTTTCTAATCCATTTACAATAGCATATATCAAAATTTCATGCTTTGTATGTGTTCATATAATACTTGAAACTTTGATAATCATGTTCATGTTCTTATTAATTTAGAAGATGATAGGAATTATTTGCTGAATTGTTTAGGATTAATTCTTGATCATTTATGTGTTTTAATGGAGTCCATAATTTGTCCTCAAGTTATGGATATCCAAAGGTCACTTTTCTTTAACAAACATTAAAAAGACATAAGTTACATAAAATGAAGAGTCTTCATTTTATGAACCTTTAATTCATAAGTTACGAAATGAAAAGTTTTGAACAGTTAAAAAACTTTCCCTCAAGTTTTGGAATTTGGAAAAGTTTCACACACTTTAATAAACTTTAATTCCACCACTTAGAATTTTAAAAGTTAAAATTCAACACTTATACTATTTATAACATTAATGGTTAATTATATGTGTATATATATATATATATATATATATATATATATATATATATATATATATATATATATATATATATGTATGTATGTATAAGAACAAGTCGTTTTACCGTTAGTAGGCCTCATTCACGAAGCTGGTCTATAAGGTTGTTGCCTGTAAAATGGCGACTTAATGGGTGTCCACTCTCACCCACCGCTTGCTTGATCGGTAGAGGGTCGTTAGCCGAACGGGTAGGACAATGACTTTAAATTCTCATTAAAAGTATAATGATTATTATAAAGTAACTAAATATTTTTTTATTTAATTCCCAATCTTAGTTACTTTAGGAAAAATGTGAATTTCGTGCTAGCCCATGGAATTCACACTTTGTACCTTACCAAGTCGTTGGTGGAGCGTGTGTGGTTAACCGATACACTAACTTGCACTAGTAAGGATCACGAAGGGTGACTTAATGTTTGTCATAGATCAATGGAGCGTGTGTGGTTAACCGGCACATTGATTAGGTGATAATATTAAGGGTACCAAGTGAATTGGTATGGTTATTCACACCTTGTTTTGTGATCCTCGGCATCCCAGTAACAAAATTTGAGAGGGCACAGTCGAGATTGAAACATGCCATTGAAAAGTTCAATGAATCTCAAAAGATCTAGGAATTTCAAATCCAATTAAAACCTAATAAATTATTTCGTTTTTCATGGTGGAAATTGGTGAATCATCATTCGCCTACCTTCAAATATTTTATAGCTTGGATTACGGCGTCCCTCTTCCAAATTATAAAATATTGTGTTGGGTCCTAGCCTTAATATTTAATATTGGGTGTTATATTAAGGATTTTGAATCAACTAACTTGATTTTCTCCCATTATAGATGTCTGGTTCAGACAACTATGATCTTCCCAAATCTCTTGAAGATGGTGTCCCTCAACATCATGCTTCACTTCCTCCACCTCCTCCAATTATTCTCCCTCACCCACAAGTTCTTGAAAAGTTTAAAGTCACTCAATCCCTATTGGCAAGCATAGTCTATGTGTGCTCACATCTTGAAGATAAAGTCACATATTCCCAAGCCGAGAGAGTTGGGTGTCAAAGTCTCGTGAAAGTTGGATGTTCAATCACTTTCTTAGTAACATAGTGAGTCTCTTTGGAACTAATATGAGACAAACTATGACATGACCCTTAATGGTCTTATCTATTTGCTTGGTGTTGGGGAATCAGCAATGATTTGGAATACCAGTAAAACAAATTTGATTAAAAGAACAAATTCCCAAGTCTTAAATGGACATTGACAATGGTAGCATTGGATATCTAGAAAATGATTTCTCTTCCCAATGGAAATGGATCGGCTATAGTCAACTCGGTTGACCAAATAGTAAAGAGAAAGGCAAATTCTGAGATAGTCTCATGTGCAATTACCAAAGGGTCTGTGTGTTTTGTTGCCAAAGGAAGGGGCATTGGTTGCGAAGTTGCCATATTCACCTGAAAGGTCATAAGGTTGATCAAGTCAAGAGGTTTGACTCTACTTCGGGTAAAGTCAACTGTCTAACTCTATTAAGTTCCTATTTGGAGATTCTTATTACATAATGTGAATGGGTCACATGCTAATGTTTTAAGAATCAAAGAAAAGATAGGATGCTTAAAGTAAGTATATGTTGATTCTGATTGTGAAGGTGGGTTTCGATCACATGGTTCGGTAATCAGAATTTTGAGCTGTTGCTTAAGAGTTATAATATATTGCTTATGAATAGATAACAACAAAGTTTTCATGTGGATTGTAAGGATAAGTTTTTCCGCAAAGTTTGAAAATAAAAAAGGTGTTTTAATTTTATTTATTTTAAAAAATATCCTTACAATGGCATCTGTGGAAAATTGTTGCTTATATGTTTCCAGTAATAGCAATATTGGAAAGTGGATTTGATTCTTTCATTTGTGGTAGTGTCTGAATTTACCAAATGAAGAAAGTTTTTCATCACCTAAGTTTCAATTGGATAGAAACTTGGAATCATACAAGTTGTATTGTATGATGAATGAGAATTTTCATCTTTGAAAATTAACACTAATTCTTTGATCACATGTATATGTGAGTCAGTTGAAGGACTAAGGAATTAGGTACACTGGGTGTGCACTGGTTAAGGTCCACCACAAAGATTGATTTGTCATGATTTACTAAAGATTAGTAAATATGTTATACTTATAAGGTTAAGTATAATTCTGTAACATTGGAAAAGTTACAATGTATGACAAAACAGATGAGAAGAATCAAATTAGGCAGAAAGATATAAGTTTTTCAAATCTGAAGGGATGGGAGAGTACTTTAGTATCATATTTCATGATCATCTTAATGATTATGAAACGATATCACAAATTCATACTCTAAGGATGTCTTAGTGCATTGTTATGGCTAAGAAGAGAGGTCATGAATTGTTCGATTGGTTAAGATCAAGAAGATGACTCATACTTCGTTCCAAAATAATTCTTAGAGTCATACTCCAAGATTGTAACCTTGAGTGACATAAAGGAAGATTTATTAACACTAGTCAAATGTATGAGTAAAATGTTTTCTAGTCTTATACATTTGAGATTGGTAAGTTGTGATGTCTTGGATGAGACAAAGACCAACTAAGACCAATTGTGTGAAGTGTTAGTCTTGATAAGAATCCGCACTATCCCTTGAATATTTGGTTTGTCAAGGTATGGTTCTTGACTGGGGAAACTTATATTTCAAGGGGACAGTGGGAGCCTTAAAGATCCTGAAAGAGTTTCAAGATTTAATCAAGAGTAAAACCTGTAATTTATCACTAGCACATGACTTAAGGTTTGCAACCTATGGTGTTGACATAATTCTTATTTCTGTACCTACTTCAAATAAGTTGAATTTGCATGTGAGTTATCAGAGTTCAACTTGGAAGCATTGGTGGGCCTTGTGCTACCAAGGTGACAAGAAACTAAGATTGAACAAGTTTAATCCATGTAAGGCTGAATTTGTCGCTAACCTTATCTTGTGATTATGGTTTTGACAAATTAACATGGATAGGAACTCATACACCATAAAACCTAAGTGTCATAAGGTTTCTCTCTGATTTATGAGAATGATGGTGAGGAAACACTTTCACTAAGTAGATTTTAAGTAGATAGCAATTGTGTTATTTGCATTTTCAAAAGTCGTTAGTGGAGCGTGTGTGGTTAAACGGCACACTAACATGGACTTGTGACAAATGGCAAATGCCTAAGCAATTGAGACTATAATTACGGCATCCCTTTTCATAATTCTGAAAATTGTTTAGACACACATGTGAGCTATCTAAGAAAGGGTGTATGAATCTAAATTTCAGAAGTCCAGCAGATTTCTGGAAATATGTCAGAGCTAGTGGGAGCATAAGTGTTATGCTGATAATCATCATGTTAGTGGGAGCATGATTATTACGTTTAGTGTTGCAAGTTAGCAATGTTAATTATAGAAAACAACATTTCAATTCGTGAAGTTGCAGGGGTTGAAAAGTTGTTTTGCTATAATTAAGGGAAAGGAAATTATACTTCATTTCAATTCTAAAGCTTAGATTGAGATTTTAATCATCTTTAGTCAATGACTTATATATGAATTTTATGTCTGAATGGTTCAACTTCAGGAAATTCTATATATATTGCGTTCTCAAAATTCAATTATGACTACGACATCCCTCTTCATAGTTAAATTTTGAAAACATGGCAAATAAAAAAATATTGTAGCAAAAGACTGGTCTAGTATCATGTCTTTATATGAGACATCATGAATCGTGTCCCATATGCTTCGGATATAGGATCGATTTCATGTGCTATAATATTCATCTTTTCTAAATTTTCCAAATGCTTAAGGCATTGAGAAGGGAAAAGTCTAGAACTGGATATGATTAAAGTGATTAAGCAATTGTCGAGGACAATCTGAGGTTTGTCAAAGATTGGTTGCTCAGGGAAAGTTGGAAGTATGATGTAAGTTGTCGGAAAGGACCATATTGACATGTTCTGAAAAGAAGTAACTCTTGTTCGGAAGTGATAGTCAAAATGGGACTATGGAAAGGTCTCCATAGGTGGAAGTTATTCAATCTATGTAAGATTAGAAAACATTAATGCAAGAAGGATGTTCAAAGAAATGTACTTTGAATATGAGACTTCCGTTCCAAAGAAGTTGACCTTCTTTGGAATACTCTTTAATGACTGGTGACAAGGTTTTGGTGACTTTGTGAATAATCATTACAAGAGGAACATTGCATAAAAGTTTAAAATCTAACAGATTTTTTGGTCAATGATAGGAATCGGGGATTCTCACATTTACAATAAGGATTTGGGATTGTGAAATGGGTATCATTGGAATCATGTTCAGTTGATCTACATCACAATGTAAGGATCATAGACAAACATAGTGTGCATACTTGGAGTATGGCATAACTATTGTTTGGAAAAACAAAGTGTACATGCTAGGAGCATGGGATAACTATTGTTTTTATTCAAGTGTTAAGTTGATTGGTTGAAACATTATACAATGAATAATGTGTAATCAATATGGTGATAAATAAAAGGTGGTTCTATTTATATTTAAAAGGGTTCTGAGACCATATTGGATTCGATTATTATTGTGTTTCACTTTGCATGATTTGACTTCCAAAATAGCTAGGTTATTCTTTCCGAACGACTAAGTTATTTAAACACTCCACAGTCGTTCATATGTTGGAAGTAAGTATGAATCAAGACTGTCATGAATCAAGGTTGTAGATGGCTAAATGTGTTTAGACATGGCAATGGTTGCTACAACATTCATGAGTGCTCATAAGTTATGAGTATTGGAATAAACTCACGCTCACTTGTATCACTTCATGGAATTTATCTCGAGTGATCCTGAGACGGTAATATCATATAAATCTTCAAACCTAGAGATATGAGTTGTTACCTATGAGTTGGTTGTGCATTGATTGCACGTAAACGCATCAGTAACTTGATGGTATAACACGTGCCTTTGTGTACAGTTCAACAACTAGTAGAACAAGCATATGAGTCGAAGTTTATCTGTTCCTTCTAGAACTAGAAGCAATATCTGGGCCCCTCGATGATTTTGTTGTGACCTATGTACCGGCCGGTCAGAACTAAATGGATGTGTTCGATTAAGTTCTTTGTCAAACAAATCGAAAATCGGGAAACAAACTGCTAGACAAATATCTGGGCCCCTCGATGGTTTTGTTGTGACCTATGTCCAGCTGATATCATGAGAACAAAGGATTATACGATCACTTATCTAAAATGGTGCTTCATAGTTCAACAGAGTTTTCGAGAGCTACGATTGCTGGTTGGTTCCTGAAGTAACATACGCAAATATAGTTATTAGACTTATCCAAGTGGGAGTCTATTGGATAAGGTTTCTAAGTCCATAACTTTTTTGGTACATACTTGACCCGACCTAGCATGGTCCATTTGGGTTTCATTTCATCCAAACGATTTATGGATAATTTTATGAGAATTGTATACTTACGATTTATTAATATATTATAAGTTATAATATATTAATATGAAGTCATGTTATTTAATTAGTTTTAGTCTTAAATTAATTATGAATTAATTTAGAGATTAAAAAGAAGATTGATTAAACTATGGGCTATTATATTTTATATAGTGTGGGCTAATACTCATTTGTTAATAGGCTAAGCTAATATGGAAGTCCATGGTCGATCTATGGAGCTTTTAACCCATGGATCCTTGGAAAGGAAAAGACATGGGTTATTAGGGTTTCACCCTAACCATGCACACTATATAAGCATGCTTATGTTGCTTGAAATAGCCACTAGAGTATGTGTGTTTGTGTGTGGCTGATTTTATAAGTGTGTATACACTCTCTCAAAGTTTTCCAAGAGTTTGTGGTGATTTGTGATTCCATTTGAGGCATTCACACTATTGGTGCTTAGCCCTCAAACTCCTTAAGAATCAAACTCATGAAAAAGGTATGTAATCTCATCTAATTCATTTATGTTTAAAAGTACCCCATGCCATGTTAGATAGGTTATGAACCTTGGAAAATTATTATTTTGCATGTATTTAGACAAACATAGATCCAAGATTTATTAGGGTTGCATGCACACTTAGGAAGTGTTAGATTGCTCAAAACCCAACACAATCTGGTAAAGTACATTCCAGTTATAATTATAGGCTTAGACACCAAATCCAACAGTCTCCCACTTGGATAAGTCTAATAACTATAGTTACCAATGTAACTATAGAATGCGACTTAACAATCATAAGCTTTCAAAAGTCACTGTCAACTCTGACCCAGTCAGTGACACATCCTTTAGATACAGGATCATATAATCCTCTGTTCTTAAGATATCAGCTGGACAAATACATGGACCAATGTCATATTTATTGTCTAGATGTTTGTTTCCCGATTTCCGATTCGTCTGACATAGACAATAATTGAACACATCAATTTAGTTCTGGTCGCCACATAGTTAAAACATAATCATCGAGGGGCCCATGATATCGCTTTTAATAATCTTAGGTTAAAAGGGAACAGATAAACTTCGACGTTATATGGTTGTACTAACTACTCATTAAATCATGCACAACGATACATTTTATAACATCAAGTTACAAATGTGTTTTTGTATCATCAATGCTTAAATTGTTCATAGTCAACAACTCATATATCTAGATTTGAAGACTTATATGATATTATCCTCTCATGATCACTCGTGATAAATTTCATGAAGTGATTCAAGTGATCGTTGGTTAATCCAATACTCAAATCTTATTTCAGAAGTATTCATGAATGGTGTAGCAAACTGTTGCTATGCCTAACACCTTAGACAATCTACAAGCCAACTCATGACAGTCTTCTTTCATACTTACTTTCAACGTATGATCGACTATGGATATTTTGAATAAATCTTATTATTCTCGAAGTCAAAACATGCAAAGTGAAAAAATAGTAAATGATTGACATAAGATGGTAACTTTACTTATAAATAAAACTCCTTTTATTTAATCATCAAATGTTAATTACAATTTAACAATTACAAGTTTTGGTTTATCGAATCACTAAAACTAATATCGTAAGTTAGCCCAATGCCCCTTGTATGCTGCAAGTGCTTAACTCAAGTAAGTTCTTTAATGAGAGGATCTGATGGGTTGTCCTCGGACGATATTCCCTTTACCACGAGGTGCCCTTCTTCTAATTGATATCTTATGAAGTGGTACTTTCTGTCGATATTCCTAGATCTACCATGATCTCTTGGTTCCTTGGTTAAGGAAGCGTCCCGTCATTATTGTATAGAATATGCATAGGCTCCTTTATGGATGGAATGATTCCAAGGTCTCCGATGAAGTTTTCCAACCATATCACCTCCTTCGAGGCTTCGCTTCCTGCTATGTACTCTGATTCTCATGTTGAATCAACTACAATCTCCTGCTTGGAACTTTTACATGTCACTGCTCCTCCATTCAGGGTAAACACCTAGCCCAACTTAGAGCGGAAATTATCTCGGTCGGTTTGAAAGCTAGCATCGCTATACCCTGTCACTCTCAAGTCATCACTCCCACCAAGGGCAAGGACCCAGTCGTTAGTCCTCCGTGGGTACTTGAGACTGTTCTTAACTGCAGTCCAATGAACTTTAATGGGATTCCCTTGATACCTGCTGACCATGCTTAAAGCAAAGGCCACATCAGGGCAAGTACAAGTCATAGCATACAAGATCAAGCCAACTGCAGAAGCATATGAAATACGACTCATCTCTACTAACTCATCCTCTATACTCGGACTCAGAGTCTTACTTAGTTTGGTATTGCTTCGGATAGGTAGGTTACCTTTCTTGGAGTTCTCCATGCTGAAACGCTTCAACACTTTGTTCAAGTAGGTACTTTGACTAAGTCTTATGAGTCTTTTAGTCCTGTTTCTCAATATCCTTATCCCTAGGATATACGTAGCTTCTCCGAGATCCTTCATAGCGAAACACTACCCAAGCAAGGACTTAACCTCCTGCAAGGTTGGGATTTCATTTCCTACGGGCAGTATGTCATCTACATACAATACCAAAAAGCTTACTACACTCCCACTAGCTTTGGCATATACACTGGACTCATCCTTACTTCTCGAAAGTCCAAACTCTTTTGACTTTCTCATCAAAACAAAGACTCCATCTGTGAGTTGCTTGTTTTAATCCATAAATGGATTTCTCAAGCTTACACATTCTATTAGGGTACTTTGCATTGACAAAACCCTCTAGGTGACTCATGTAAACATCTTCAGCCAACTTTCCATTATGGAAAGTGGTTTTGACATCCATTTGACACATTTCATAGTCATGAAATGCAGTTATGGCTAGCATAACCCTTATAGATTTAATCTTCACTACTAGTGAGAAAGTCTCATGTAACAGCCCGGAATTTCAGGTATTACTTTAAATTAATTTGGGGAATATTTAGGGGGGGACTCGGCGAGTTGATGCCTGACTCGCCGAGCAGGACCACGGTCTTGGTCACAGATTCGCGTCTGGACTCGACGAGTCCGTTAGGGACTCGGCGAGTCGACGCTGTTCAGCTGAAACCCTAGCCGTTTTGATTCTGGATCGTATATAATGTCTTTAGGGCCGTCATGTCTCGTCTTTTGGCCGATTGAAGATAACCTAAAAGTCTGGGAACATCTGGAGCGAGGGTGAAGGCTAGGGGAAGCTTGAAGAGGTTGTTAGGCAAGAAGAGGCAAGGTTGTGGTCAAAGGAGGATCAAGGGGATTGAGCTCTGAAGGTTGGGGACGCAGGGAAACGTTTTCCAGGTAATCCTCGGATCATTTCTGTAGTTTTGGTGTTGTACACGAATTTAGGGTTTAGGAAACCCATTTAATGATTAGTTAGGTTATAGTGTTGTTACAAGCGTTTAAATCCCAGTAGCAGTATGTGTAAAGGTCCAGGAAGTCCCATATTTATATATTACGGAACCATGCGAATTACAGGAGGCAGTTGATTGACTGCATGGCGTGGACTCGCCGAGTCCAATGATCAGACTCGGTGAGTAGCTTGAAGATCCGCTTGGACTCGCCGAGTTGTTCGTCAGACTCGGCGAGTAGCCTGAAGATTTACTAGGACTCGCCGAGTTGTTCTTCAGACTCGGCGAGTAGCTTGAAGACTTACTGGGACTCGTCGAGTCGTTCTTTAGACTCGGCGAGTGGAGTCGGGGTGGCCCCGCGATTCTTTCACAAGGACCTCGTCGAGTCAAGGGGGGGTACTCGACGGGTAGAAAGGGAATAACAGGGATGTTGGGGAGGATGTCTAGACTCGCCGAGTCGCTTTTGCACTCGACGAGTCCGGTCAAGTTGACCGTTCACCTGTATGTAATTTCGTAGGGTCAGTGTCTTGTTTGATAAGATCATTAATAAAGGTATGTGGTATTATAGGGAGTCTACATATTAACGGATCGAGTACGAGTAGCACCAAGGGTTTATAGCTTCCATACTACGAGGTGAGTCTTCTCACTATACTTCACCCGGAAGGGTTTGACTGTGTGACCGGAAGGTCGTATGTGATATATGTGATTTATGCTATAACTGGAAAGGTAGATGCTATACATGTTATGTATGTTTATCCGGGCCGGAAGGCAATATGTTATGTGATAGCAGGAACAGGTATGATGTATGATATATGTGCTATGTGTGTTATGTTATATATGTTATGCTTTGTAAATGTTATGGGCCGGAAGGCAATATACTATGGGCCGGAAGGCAATATAATACAGGCCGGAAGGCGATATGTTATGGGCCGGAAGGCAATTATTTTACGGGCCGGAAGGCAATGTTATGTGGACCGGAAGGTCAGGGCCTGGAAAGGCGTATGTGCGTAAGTCGTATACTGGGGAACTCACTAAGCATTTATGCTTACCAGTTGTGTTTATGTGTTTCAGGTACTAGTGATGACCGTGGGAAGGCGCCGGCGTGACACGTACACACTGCCATTGTTGGAGATCTTGGGGATTCATTATTTGTATTTTTGAAATGAACTTGGAATAAATACTTTTGTCGAATAATGTTGTTCTATTTTAAATGAAAAATTTATTTGAAAATTTGAGCTGTTACAATTGGTATCAGAGCCTTGGTTTGAGGGATTCGGGTGTACTTTCGGGTGCAACTGAACTCAGACCGAGGATTTGAGGAAAAATCTTAAAAAAAAAAAAAAAAAAAAAAATATAGGCACATAACATTTCATAAATGGTAAAGCAGTAAAACAAGGACGGAGCAGTGTGTACGATCAGCCAGCGCCCGAACGGTAAAGATCCCCAGAATACCTTACAATGTTATGTTATGCACTGAATTATGAATTGTTATGCATGCTAGAAGACTAGGTATACATGATAGGACTAGAACGGCCTGTTTTGTGATGCCTTAGTGTAGGAAGATTGCTTATATGAGATATTTGGTAGCGTGCAAGTAGATAGTGCATACTAGAGGTAGAGTACTCATTATTCGGGGTTTGGGGAGGAAGATTTGGGACGAATACTGATACGGTGTGGTCGGTAGTATTGGGCCCGTACTACCGAAGGCACCGGGTCGGTGGAGGACCCAAGTAAGAATCCCTAGATTCCGGAGACTGAGTAGGGTTGCGTTATCGAGTACGAATGTACTTGATGGAGTCTCTGATAAATTTTATGTTGTATTTCAGAGACATCATGGTTACGACACGCCACGGAGCGAGTTCGAGCGGTATGAGTGATGAGGAGATTCGTCAGATGATTCAGGAAGAGGTAGTTGCGGCGGTTCGGGCTGAGATCCCGGAGATGTTTGGGTCCATTAAGACCACCCTGATGGAGGAGTTTGAGGAGCGGTACGCCGCACTGACCGAAGCTGCAGTCGCTGCCGCTACCGCAGCGGTGGCCGCTGCCAGGCCGCAAGGGGGCGATTCGTTGCTCTTCCGAGAATTCAGCAACACGAAACCCCCTGAGTTCGATGGGACACAGGATCTGATCGCAGCGATGTGGTGGATCGCCGACATTGAGGGGTGCTTCTATACTTGCTCATGCCCGGAGCATCTGAGGGTACGGTTCGCTTTGAACCAGCTCCGACTGGGAGCGAAGGATTGGTGGAAGTTCGTGACGGCGAACTTCACTTTGGCGGAGATTACAGCGGTGACGTGGGAGAGGTTCACGGAGATGTTCAGGGACGAGTACGTTCCCCCGGTGGAGAGGGAGCGATTGATTCAGGAGTTCTTGACCCTTAAGCAGGGTACTGATTCCGTGGCAGTGATCACGCGGAAGTTTCATGAGAGGGCAATGTTCTGCCCTGAGCTGGTATCTACGGAGCAGTCGCGGATGAGCCGGTATTTGGGCGTTTTGAAGAGGGAGATCCGGGAGTTTGTGTCAAACTCCACCTATCGTACTTTCACTGAGCTTCAGGCGAACGCCAGGAAGCGTGAGATCGAGTTGGAGACTCAGGCAAGGGAGGAGGCCGAGTCTCGGCAGGTGGATCGGCGGCCGGCTCAGTCTCAGCCGGCAGCCAAGCGGACTAAGTCCGCTGATTCAAGGATGGGAGGTCCGAAGGGCCGCACTTGCGCGAAGTGCGGCAAGAGTCACGAGGGGGTGTGTCGGGCTGGTGGTTGCTACAAGTGTGGCAAGGAGGGACATATTGCCAGGGATTGCCCTAAGGGGTTTATGGTTTGCTTTCACTGCAACCAGACAGGCCATCGGAAGGCCGAGTGTCCGCAGCTTCGTCAGGGAGCTACACCTACTACCAGGACTACTGAGACCCGACCGGCGAAGGTCGAGGCCCCGAGGGCTCGCGGGAGAGCCTTTCAGCTGACTGCGGAGGAGGTTCGCGCTGCGCCCGATGTTGTGGCAGGTATGTTATCATTCACGTATTTACTTAAAGGTCGAAATGTTATGCTTATGTTAATGTATGTGTAGGTACTTTTCTTGTGAACTCTATGCCTGCTCTAGTGTTATTTGATTCGGGTACGAGTAGATCGTTTGTATCGTTAGCCTTTAGTCAGCATATCGGCATTAGTCGTGAGCCGTTAAGTCGGCCTTTGAGCGTTTCTATTGTGGCCGAGAGGGTGGTTTGTGCTACGGAGGTTCTTCGGGGATGTGTGCTAGAGATCTTCGGGGTCGCGTTTCCGATTGACCTAATTCCTATTGCGATGGGGGATGTCTGTGTCATCGTAGGCATGGACTGGTTGAGCCGATTCAGCGCCGTCATTGACTGCGAGCGTCAGCTGGTGACTATACGAGACCCTAGTGGGGGAGTTCTTACGGTATACGGCGAGGGTACCCGTTCGGGATCAGATTTTTGTTCGGCCGCTAGGGCGAGGCAATGCATACAACAGGGATGTAACGGTTTTGTGGCGTATGTGATGGATACGCGGGAGACTTCAGAGAGACCGAAGACAGTGGAGGAGGTTCCAGTGGTGCGCGAGTTTTGAGATGTTTTTCCCGAGGATTTGCCGGGAGTACCTCCTGCGAGGCAAGTAGTGTTTGGTATCGATCTAGTGCCAGGGGCTGCGCCTATTGCGAAGGTGCCTTATCGTCTTGCACCTCCAGAGATGCAAGAGTTGTCCTCGCAACTCCAGGAATTGTTGGGAAAGGGATTTATTCGGCCGAGTAGCTCGCCGTGGGGAGCACCGATTCTGTTCGTCAAGAAGAAGGATGGTTCACACCGGATGTGTATCGATTACCGGGAGCTGAACAAGGTGACGGTCAAGAACCGCTATCCGTTACCGAGGATTGATGATCTATTCAATCAGTTACAAGGGGCATCTTGGTTTTCCAAGATCGATTTGAGATCAGGGTACCACCAGGTAAGAGTGCGGGATGAAGACGTCCAGAAGACAGCATTTAGGACGCGGTATGGGCATTACGAGTTCGTGGTGATGCCTTTTGGGCTCACCAATGCCCCAGCAGTGTTCATGGACCTCATGAACAGGATATGCAGGCCGATGCTGGATCGGTCTGTGATTGTATTTATCGACGACATTTTGGTGTATTCGCGGTCTAGAGAGCAGCATGATGGGGATTTGAGGGAGGTCCTTAAGGTACTGAGGTCGGAGAAGCTATATGCAAAATTCTCCAAATGTGACTTCTGGTTGCGAGAGGTCCAATTTTTGGGACACGTTGTTAACCAGGCAGGGATATTGGTTGATCCGGCGAAGGTGGAAGCAGTGATGAGTTGGGAGGCACCGAAGTTACCTTCTGAGATCAGGAGTTTCCTTGGGTTGGCGGGGTACTATCGGAGGTTTATTAGGGACTTCTCCAAGATCGCGGTGCCGCTCACCAGATTGACCCGGAAGGGTGTTACATTTTCATGGGGACCCGAGCAGCAGACTTCCTTCGAGACACTTCGTCAAAGACTGTGCGAAGCCCCAGTATTAGCTCTCCCGGAAGGGATGGAGGACTTTGTCGTATATTGCGACGCATCGATTTCGGGACTGGGTGCAGTGTTGATGCAAAGGGGCCATGTGATAGCCTATGCATCGAGGCAGCTGAAGCCTCACGAGGCGAGGTATCCCACGCATGACTTAGAGTTGGGGGCAGTAGTGTTCGCCCTCAAAATATGGCGTCACTACCTGTACGGGGTTCGTTGTACTATATACACGGACCATAAGAGTTTGAAGTATTTGATGGATCAACCCAACCTAAATATGCGTCAGAGGAGATGGTTAGACGTGGTTAAGGATTATGACTGTGAGATCCTATACCACCCAGGCAAGGCTAATGTGGTAGCCGATGCATTGAGTCGTAGGGTGGAGAGCACTACATTGCGGGACGTATGTTTGAGATTGACGGTGATGACTCCGGTATTAGATGTTATTCGTGGGGCACAGACCGAGGTTGTGAAATCCGGGATGCAGAAGAAGGAGCGGGTCGTTGGGTTAATTTCAGAGTTCGTTATGGATGGACGGGGACTTCTGACGTTTCAGGGTCGGATTTAGGTACCATTCGTGGGCGGTACGCGTGTTACTTTGATGGAGGAGGCTCACAGATCGAAATTCTCGATCCATCCCGGTGCTACAAAGATGTATTTGGATTGGAGAAAGGAATATTGGTGGCCTTGCATGAAAAGAGACGTCGCTTGGTTCGTTGAGAGGTGTTTGACCTGCCGTAGGGTTAAGGCCGAGCACCAGAGACCGCATGGTAAGTTGCAGCCCTTGGAGATTCCTGAGTGGAAGTGGGAACAGATCACGATGGATTTCATCACCAAATTGCCGAGAACTGCCAGAGGAGTCGATGCGATTTGGGTCATTGTGGATAGGTTGACAAAGAGTGCACAATTCCTTGCCATTAGCGAAAGTTCATCAGCAGAGAAGTTGGCAGAGTTATACGTGAGAGAGATAGTATCTCGGCATGGGGTACCGATCTTGATTGTTTCGGATCGCGACGTACGTTTCACTTCCAGGTTCTGGAAGAAATTTCATGAGGAGTTGGGTACTAAACTGCATTTTAGTACCGCATACCATCCCCAGACCGACGGTCAGAGCGAGCGGACGATTCAGACATTGGAAGACATGCTTAGAGCGTGTGTGTTGGACTTCGGGGGTAGCTGGGATGTGCATCTGCCGTTGGCTGAGTTTTTCTACAACAACAGCCATCATTCGAGCACTGGTATGCCACCTTTTGAGTTGTTGTATGGTAGGAGGTGTCGGACTCCCATTTGCTGGGGAGAAGTGGGACAGAGAGTGATGGGCAGTACAGAGATCGTACTTCAGACGACCGAACAGATTCAACAGGTGAGGCAGAGATTATTGACCGCCCAGAGCCGACAGAAGAGTTACGCGGACAGACGCCGGTCCGAGCTCGAATTCCAGGTTGGCGACTTCGTTCTCCTAAAGGTTTCTCCTTGGAAAGGAGTGATTCGATTCAGAAAGAGGGGCAAATTGGGGCCCCGGTTCATAGGTCCATTTCGTGTAGTTGCAAGGGTAGGTCGGGTAGCTTATCGGTTGGAGTTGCCAGCAGAGCTGAGTCAGATTCACAATACCTTTCACGTATCACAGTTGAGGAAGTGTATAGCCGATGAATCGGCAGTGGTTCCGTTAGAAGATATTCAGGTGGATGCGAGCCTGAATTACGCCGAGAGACCAGTAGCTATCAGGGATCGGAAGATCAAGGTTCTACGGAACAAGGAGATACCTCTGGTGTTGGTTCAGTGGCAACATCGGAAGGGATCGGAGATGACTTGGGAGCCGGAGAGTGAAATGTGGGAGCAACATCCGGAGTTATTCGCAGAATGAGACTTCGAGGGCGAAGTCTAGTTCTAGTGGGGGAGAGTTGTAACAGCCCGGAATTTCAGGTATTACTTTAAATTAATTTGGGGAATATTTAGGGGGGGACTCGGCGAGTTGATGCCTGACTCGCCGAGCAGGACCACGGTCTTGGTCACAGATTCGTGTCTGGACTCGACGAGTCCGTTAGGGACTCGGCGAGTCGACGCTGTTCAGCTGAAACCCTAGCCGTTTTGATTCTGGATCGTATATAATGTCTTTAGGGCCGTCATGTCTCGTCTTTTGGCCAATTGAAGATAACCTAAAAGTCTGGGAACATCTGGAGTGAGGGTGAAGGCTAGGGGAAGCTTGAAGAGGTTGTTAGGCAAGAAGAGGCAAGGTTGTGGTCAAAGGAGGATCAAGGGGATTGAGCTCTGAAGGTTGGGGACGCAGGGAAACGTTTTCCAGGTAATCCTCGGATCATTTCTGTAGTTTTGGTGTTGTACACGAATTTAGGGTTTAGGAAACCCATTTAATGATTAGTTAGGTTATAGTGTTGTTACAAGTGTTTAAATCCCAGTAGCAGTATGTGTAAAGGTCCAGGAAGTCCCATATTTATATATTACGGAACCATGCGAATTACAGGAGGCAGTTGATTGACTGCATGGCGTGGACTCGCCGAGTCCAATGATAAGACTCGGCGAGTAGCTTGAAGATCCGCTTGGACTCGCCGAGTTGTTCGTCAGACTCGGCGAGTAGCCTGAAGATTTACTAGGACACGCCGAGTTGTTCTTCAGACTCGGCGAGTAGCTTGAAGACTTACTGGGACTCGTCGAGTTGTTCTTTAGACTCGGCGAGTGGAGTCGGGGTGGCCCCGCGATTCTTTCACAAGGACCTCGTCGAGTCAAGGGGGGGTACTCGACGGGTAGAAAGGGAATAACAGGGATGTTGGGGAGGACGTCTAGACTCGCTGAGTCGCTTTTGCACTCGACGAGTCCGGTCAAGTGGACCGTTGACCTGTATGTAATTTCGTAGGGTCAGTGTCTTGTTTGATAAGATCATTAATAAAGGTATGTGGTATTATAGGGAGTCTACAGATTAACGGATCGAGTACGAGTAGCTCCAAGGGTTTATAGCTTAAATACTACGAGGTGAGTCTTCTCACTATACTTCACCCGGAAGGGTTTGACTGTGTGACCGGAAGGTCGTATGTGATATATGTGATTTATGCTATAACTGGAAAGGTAGATGCTATACATGTTATGTATGTTTATCCGGGCCGGAAGGCAATATGTTATGTGATAGCAGGAACAGGTATGATGTATGATATATGTGCTATGTGTGTTATGTTATATGTGTTATGCTTTGTAAATGTTATGGACCGGAAGGCAATATACTATGGGCCGGAAGGCAATATAATACGGGCCGGAAGGCGATATGTTATGGGCCGGAAGGCAATTATTTTACGGGCCGGAAGGCAATGTTATGTGGACCGGAAGGTCAGGGCCTGGAAAGGCGTATGTGCGTAAGTCGTATACTGGGGAACTCACTAAGCATTTATGCTTACCAGTTGTGTTTATGTGTTTCAGGTACTAGTGATGACCGTGGGAAGGCGCCGGCGTGACACGTACACACTGCCATTGTTGGAGATCTTGGGGATTCATTATTTGTATTTTTGAAATGAACTTGGAATAAATACTTTTGTCGAATAATGTTGTTCTATTTTAAATGAAAAATTTATTTGAAAATTTGAGCTGTTACATCTCATCATAGTCAACTCCATGAGTTTGAGTAAAGGCCTTCGCAACCATTTGCACCTTATATGTGTGTATTTTCCCATCCATGTCGGTCTTCTTCTTGATGATCCATTTACACCCTACTGTCTTATGACCCGGTACATTGTCAACCAAGTTCCAAACTTGATTGTCATACATAGACTGAATCTCGCTGTCCATAGCCTCTTTCTATTTTGCAGACTCATGGCCTGCCATGGCTTCCTTGTAGTTGTTAGGTTCATCCAAATTTACTAGTGTACTATCACTGAAAAATGTATCACCTTCAGCTGTTGTATGAAAGCCATATAACACAGGTGGAACACTAACTCTACTAGATTTCCTAAAAGGTACAAACTCATTAATTGGCTCAACCGAAGTTTCCTCCTCGGGTTGGGTGCTAGTATTTGAGGTTCCTTCACTTCTTGAATCTTGAAGCTCTTCAAGGTTAATTTACCTTCCACTTTCCCCTTGGCATTATGAGTTCTCTCTCACGAAAGACTCCTCTCCTCGTTACGAAGACAACATTGTCACTCGGTCTCTAGAAGAGATATCCAAATGAGTTATGCAGGTAGCCGATGAAAATACATCGCTCACTCCAAGGTTTGAGTTGGTCATAACTCTTGCATCTCACGAAATCCTCGTAACCCCACAATTTGATGCGGTCTAATGAGGAAACCTTCCCTGTCCACATCTCGTGAGGTGTTTTGCTAACCTTTTTGGTAGGGACTAGATTAAGGATATAAGCGGCAGTCTTTAAGGGATACCCCCAGAATGAGATAGGTAATGAAGCTAGACTCATCATAGAACGAACCATGTCTAGCAAGGTTATATTTCTTCTCTCATCCACACCATTATGTTCTGCTGTCCTAGGTCGTGTCAATTGTGAAACAATTCCACATTCCTTAAGATAGTCAAGGAACTCGATACTATGATATTTTCATCCTTGATTGGATTGCAACATCATTATCTTCCTGCCAAATTGATTCTCCACTTCTTACTGAAACTCTTTGAACTTTTCAAAGGTTTCTGAATTACACTTGATTAAGTAGATATAGCCATATCTGTGGTAATCATCAGTAGAAGTCACATTGAAGTGGTTAGCTTCCCTTGTGGCGGTTCTGAATGGTCCACACACATCAAATTGTATCAGATCTAATAGACCTTTACCCTTTCGCAAGTACCAGTGAAGGGTGACTTGACCATATTTCCAAGTAAAAAGGATTTGCAAGTGTCATCCGACTTTAAGTCAAATGACTCCAATACTCCATCCTTTTGGAGTCGGCCTATGTGCTTCTTGTTGACATGTCCAAGACGACAATGCCACAAGCATGCCTTATCCAAATCTTTGGAAGAATCAATGTGTAACACATTATTTTCTAGGTTATCTACAACATTCACAGTTTCATATACATCATTACAAGGTAATGCTTCAAAATAAAATAAACCATTATAATAAGCATTAGTAGTACTAACTTCATTATTGAAAGAAAATGTAAAACATTGTTTGTACAAACTACGAAAGGAAATAATATTTCTCACCATATCGCCTGAGTAACAACAATTATTAAATCTAAATTTAAACCATTACTAAGCAATAAAGAGTAAAATCCAATCTTGGTCACATATGAGATTTTCCTATTTCCCATGATTATGTTTATCTTCCCATGCTCGACATCCCTACTTCTTTTTAGTTCCGGCACATCCGAAAAAATGTGAAATCCACAACATGTATCATGGACCCACGATTTAGCATGTGATGAGTTATTAGATTGAATAGTGTATATACCTACAAAGGAGGGGTTGATCTCCCCATCCCTTATGTCCTGCAAGTACTTGGGGTAGCTTCGTTTCCAGTGCCCTTTTTCATGGCAGTCGAAGCACTTTGCATCCAACGGATTAGAGAAATTAGCAAAACCAGCTTTGGTCCTACTAGAAGAAATTCCTGTTGGAATAGTGTCTAAGGCTACAACTATATTAGGCAAGTATTTGACCCGGTTGTGCATGGTCCTTTTGGGTTGCCTTCACCATAGCAACTTGATGGGATGATTTGTTAAGAGAGAGTAAATATTATGAAGAATAATATATAGTTATTTGATTAATATAAGTCATAGAATTAATTGGAATTAATTTGGTGACTTAAAAAGATTAATTAAATAAGAGGGTATAAATTGTCAATTGGTTGATAGTTAAACTTGAGACTGTAAATCCATATAGATATGGATTGGACGAATCCTAGGAGCTAAAGGATAGCTCAAAATTGTCCATGATGTTATCTAGGAATGGATTTGGATAGCCTTAAGAGAAGATTATCTAATTTGGGTTTAGACTGTAACCTTTAAGGAGTCTACAAGTATAAATAGACCCCATGGGTAAGGGAAATCGGTATCTCATCTAAAGTAAGAGAACTCTGGCCGATTTCCTCCCCTCTCCTCTCTCCTAAATCATCTTCCTTGCTATTGGAGTTTGTAAGCCATTAGAGGAGTGACATTTGTGACTCTAGAAGCTCCAAGACAACAAGATCAACAAGGAATTCAAAGGTATGGTTCTAGATCTGTTTCAATGTTGTTATTTAACCTAATTAGGCATTAGAAGTCTTGGATTCAAAGCATGTTTAATTAGAAAGCCTAGATCCAAGCATTAGGGTTTTGCATGCGCACATAGGAAAGTTCTTATGGCTAAAACCCATCAGTGGTATAAGAGCCTAGCTTGGTTTTCTTTAAATTGTTGCTTGGTTAACTGAAACAAACCTGCAAAATTCGATTTTTTGGGTTCTGAGTCATGGACTCGGCGAGTTCCAAAGTGGACTCAGCGAGTAGGCCTGACTCGGCGAGTACCTTTGTGTACTCGGCGAGTCCGGGCGTTAGGATTAGCTAAAACCGGGATTTTTTCATGTTTATCTTATGAAAACTTACCTTAATCATATTAGATCAACCCTAATCCATTTTTTTGATACATATGACTATAATCTTGATCTAATTAAAGATATTTATCATCTAATAAAATATTTAATTTTCTTATATGATAATTAATTAATTATTTTGATTATTTTGATAATTATCTTAAAAGAAATCTTGAATAAATCAAATATAGATAATTAGGATATTAATTGTTAATTGGAATTATTTGTTATTTGATCCTCCATGTTTTAAATGTTTAAAACTTGCCCTCACGTTTTGAAATTTATATTTGTGATTAAAAGTTTTAATTTAGACAACTTAAATTTCAAACCCTACGTTTTAAAAGGTTTAAAACA
The DNA here is from genome assembly GCF_052625555.1 of Lactuca saligna. Classification (NCBI taxonomy): domain Eukaryota; kingdom Viridiplantae; phylum Streptophyta; class Magnoliopsida; order Asterales; family Asteraceae; genus Lactuca; species Lactuca saligna. The sequence continues at coordinate 166,142,191 of NC_136420.1, forward strand.
CAACCTTATACTAATATGATATTACTAGAATAATATATATATATATATATATATATATATATATATATATATATATATATATATATATATATGTATGTATAACTAAATGCTAGTCTTACCGTTAGTAGGCCTCATTCACGAAGCCGATCTATAAGGTGGGTATGAGGTTGCGGCCTATAAAATGGCGCTTAATGGGTGTACAGTCACACCCATCACTTGCTTGATTGGTGGAGGGTCGTTAGCCGAACGGGTAGGATAGGGCAACCTCATCCTCTCATTAAAAGTATAATATGTAATACAAAGTAACTACACGTTTTTAAAATTTCCCAATCTTAGTTACTTTAGGAAAAGTGAATTGATGCAATCCCATGAAATTACACTTTGCACCCTTGCTAAGAAGTTAGTGGAGCGTGTGTGGTTTACCGGCACACTAATTGGTTCTAAGCAAAGGTGGCAAAGGGTGATTCATTGTTTATCATAGTTCGATGGAGCGTGTGTGGTTTACCGGCACATCGAATAGGTGATCATTACAATGAAGGCACCATGTGAATTTGCATGTTAATTCACACCCGCTTTGTGATCCTCGGTATCCCAGTCACAAACAAGAGGGGCATATCGAGATTTAAACATGCCATTGAATAGGTTCAATGAATCTCATCCGAACCTAGGAATTCTCAATATACTTAGGACTAATAGTTTAGGTTTTGTGATGGAGAATTAGTGAATGGTCATTCACTTACCTTCAATTTATTTGCATGTTAGATTACTGAATCCCTTTTCTAGTATGTAAATGTTATTGTTGGATCCTAACCCTAATTTTTCTTACTGGGTGATAATTAGGGATTCTTATTCTAATCTATCTTTGTCCTTTCTATAGATGTCGAACGCAAACAACGCTGCTGCTAGTTATTTCACGTTGATGAGCCTTTGCCAAAAGGTCAACTTCGATGGAACGAACTTTAGCGAATGGATAAGATACATTCGCACTGTTGATCGCTATGAGGATAAGGAATATGTCCTCGATGAAAAGCTTGAGAAGATCAACCCTGAAATCACCGCTTTTGAGACTCATGAGCAAGATACAACGAAGGTACATTGCATCATGATTGCCATCATGAACTCCGAATTCCAAAAGTCCTACGAGGACATGTACCCGTACGAGATGCACCAAGACTTATTGGAGAGATACCACCAAAACGTGAGACAAGAGCGATATGAGATTTTCACTAACATGATTTCCGCTAAAATGGGTCATGGAGAATCTCTTACCGTGCACCTGCAAAAGATGCAAAGGTATGTCGACCGCCTTCGCAAGTTAAATGTTGACTTTGGGGAACACTTGGCGATCGACATGGTGCTTCACTCTTTGCCTCCGATGTACAACCAATTTATGATGACCTACCACATGAACAAAGAGGAGGTCACCCTAAGCAAACTCCAAAGTCTCTTGAGGGTCGCTGAGAGCAACTTCAAAGACAAGTCTGCTGCACCTACTCCCAATCCGTCTGCTGCTCCTGTCTTGGCAATTGGTCAAGGAAAGGGAAAGAAGAGGAAGGCTTCATCGAAGAACTATCGCAAGGTTAAAGCCTGAGATGATGCCTCTTCTAGTGGGACCAAAGTTAATCCCACTAAGCCCTGTCCTAACCCGAAGGAGGCAGAGTGCCACCACTGCCACAAGATAGGACATTGGAAGAGAAGCTGCCCAGAATACCTGCAAGCAATCAAAGAAGGAAAGATCAAGCCATCTTTCGCAGGTATATACACAATTAAATCTAAGGATTCTAATCATGCTATTTCTTGGGTTCTTGATACCGGTTGTGGTTATCACATTTGTTCTAATGTGCAGGGACTAAGAAGAAGTAGGGATGTGGAGCAAGGAAGGATCAATCTAATCATGGGGAACAGAAGATCGTCGGCTGTGACCAAGATTGGAGTGTATTCTTTAGTGCTTAGGAATAATTTATGTTTAGATTTGAACAATTGTTGCTATTCACCAGAAATGGCTAGAAACATCATTTCATTTCATGGTTTATATAGACAAGGATTTAGATTTTCTTTTATTAATGAGAATGGTTCTATTTTGGCTTATCTAAATGATGTCTTTTACTTTGAAGCTATACCATGTAATGGAATATATGAAACTGTTATGATTGTTGATAACTTAGGAAATGATGTTTTGAGTATTGATTCTTCCACTAGTATGGATAAAGCATCCTTGTGGCATTGTCGTCTTGGACATGTCAACAAGAAAAGCATAGCGCAACTCCAAAAGGATGGAGTGTTGGAGTCATTCGACCTTAGGGAAGATGACTAAGTCACCCTTCACGAGTACTTGTGAAAGGGTTGAGGGGCTATTGGACCTAATACATACCGATGTATGTGGACCCTTTAGATCAACCACAAAGGATGGGAACCGCTTCTATGTGTCTTTTACAGATGATTATAGCAGATATGGGTATATCTATTTAATCAAGCAAAAGCCAGAAACCTTTAAAAAGTTCAAAGAGTTCAAGAATGAAGTGGAGAATCAATTGGGCAGGAAAATCAAGATGCTTCGATCCAATCGAGGAGGAGAGTACCAAAGTCTTGAATTCCACGATTATGTCAAGGAGTGTGGAATAGTTTCGCAATTGACGCCTCCTAGGACACCGCAGTTGAATGGTGTGGCAGAAAGGCGTAATCGAACCTTATTGGATATGGTTCCCTCTATGATGAGTCATGCTTCACTACCTATCTTCTTTTGGGGGTATGCCTTAGAGACTGCCGCCCATATCCTTAACCGAGTCCCTACTAAGAAGGTTGCCAAAATACCTCACGAGATGTGGACAGGGAAAGCTCCCTCATTGGCACACATCAAGGTTTGGGGTTGCTAGGCTTTTGTAAGACGAGATACTCATGACAAGCTTGAACCTCTAAGAGAGCGATGTTTTTTCATCGGCTACCCACAGACATCCTTTGGATATCTCTTCTATAGACCGAAGGACAACGTTGTCTTTGTTGCGAGGAGAGGAGTTTTCCGAGAGCGAGAACTCATAAGCCAAGGAGACAGTGGGAGGCAAATCGAACTTGAAGAGATTCAAGAGTCGATAGATGAAGGAACCTCTACCGCTGGCACTCAACCCGAGGAGGAAACTCCGGTTGAACTGATTGACGAGTCCTTACCTCTTAGACGTTCCGATATAGTTAGAGTTCATCCCTAGTTTTATGGTTTTCATATTACTACCGAAGGGGACACATATATTAGTGATGGTACACTAGTAAATCTTGATGAACCTAATAGCTATAAGGAAGCCATGGCAGGCCCGGAGTTTGCGAAATGGAAAGAGGCAATGGATAGCGAGATCCAATCCATGTATGATAACCAAGTTTGGAATTTGGTTGATTATGTGCCCGGACGTAAGACCGTTGGGTGCAAATGGATCTTCAAGAAGAAGACCGACGTGCATGGGAATGTACACACGTATAAAGCGCGATTGGTTGTGAAGGGCTTTACTCAAACTCCAGGAGTTGACTATGATGAGACCTTCTCACCAGTTGCGAAGATTAAATCTATTAGAGTGATGCTAGCAATTGCCATATTTCATGATTATGAAATTTGGCAAATGGATGTCAAGACCGCCTTCCTTAACGGAAAGTTGGCTGAGGATGTTTACATGGCTCAGCCAGAGGGGTTTGTGGATCCGAAGCATCCAAATATAGTGTGTAAGCTTGAGAAGTCCATTTATGGACTTAAGCAAGCGTCTCGCAGATGGAATATTTGCTTCGATGAGAAAGTCAAAGAGTTTGGATTTGTACGAAGCGAAGACGAATCTTGTGTATATATCAAAGCCAGTGGGAGTGTAGTAAGCTTCCTCGTTCTATATGTCGATGACATATTACTCATAGGAAACGACATCTCGACTCTGCAGGAAGTCACGTCCTGGCTCGGGAAGTGTTTCGCTATGAAGGATCTCAAAGAGGCTTCTTACATTTTGGGAATAAGGATAGTAAGAGAAAGAAGTAAGAGACTAATTGGAGTCAGTCAGATAATGGAGAACTACCGATACAAATTAATGCCAAGTTGAGTAAGACTCAAAGTCCGAGTACCGAAGCTGAAATAGCAGAAATGAGCCGAGTACCATACGCTTCCGCAGTTGGCTCAATCATGTACGCTATGACTTGTACTCGCCTTGATGTAGCCTTTGCTTTGAGCATGGTTAGCAGATATCAAGGGAACCCTGGCAAAGCACATTAGATTGCGGTGAAGAACATCCTTAAGTACCTTCGGAGGATGAAGGAATGGTTCTTAGTCCTTGGAGGGAGTGATGACTTGAAAGTGCGAGGGTATAGTGACGCCAGTTTTCAGACCGACAGGGACAACTACTGTTCGCAGTCGGGCTGGGTCTTTACCCTAAATGGAGGAGTAGTAACTTGGAAGAGTTCCAAGCAGGAAACCATAGCTGATTCAACGTGCGAATCAGAGTACATTGCAGTGAGCGAAGCGTCGAAGGAGGCAATATGGCTAAAGAACTTCATTGGAGATCTTGGAGTTGTACCTGCCATAAAGGATCTCGTAGAGATTTTTTGTGATAACGAAGGTGCGGTTGCCTTAACCAAGGAACCGAGGGATCATGGTAGATCAAGACATATCGACAGAAAATATCACTTCATTAGAGATCATGTAGAAGAAGGACAACTCATAGTTAAGAGGATATCATCAGAAGATAACCCAGCAGATCCGCTTACGAAGGGACTGAGTAGGGTTAAGCAGTTGCAGCATGCTAGGAGTATTGGGCTGAAGGATGATATTAGTATAGATTAGATAGTATTAGAAACGAGTAATAGATAAATGTAATTAACATTTGACGATTAAATAAAGGAGTTTTATTTATGAGTAATGTTACTGTCTTATGTTGATCGTTTAACTATTGTTTCACTTTGGATGTTTTGACTTCCAGAATAATTGAGTTTATTAGGAATAATCGAATTGTTCAAATTGTCCACAATCGTTATTATGTTGGAAGTAGATATGAATGAAGATTGTCATGAATTGGTGTGTAGATTGTCTAAATGGTGTTAGACATAGCAAAGGGTTGCTGTAACGTTCATGAGTGCTTATGAACTAGTTTTGAGCATTGGAACAAACCCGCGCTTGCTGGAATCACTTTATGGAATACGATATAAAAGGTGATCGCAAGACGATAATATCATATAGTATTAAAACCTAGATATATGGTTTATTATTTGTTAATTGATTGTACATTGATAATGCGAAAACGCATCAGTAACTCGATGTCATAAAACGCATTGTTGTGTGTAGTTGGTTAATGAATAAGTGAATGCATATAAGTCGAAGTTTATCTGTAACTTTTATCCTATGAAGGAAAAGGCGATATCTCGGCCGCTCAATGATTTGTTTTGACTTATGTGCCGGGCCCGGTCAGAACTGAATTGATGTGTTCGATTAAGTTCTATGTCGAATAAATCGGAGATCGAGAAATCAAATGCTAGACTAACCATTCCATAGGATTGTCAACATGATATCTAACAGAGGACTGTATGATACCTTATCTAAAGGACAAGATTGATTAGATCAAAGTTTGACAGCATCTTTGAGAGCTACGATTGCAAATTGAATTGTACTTGTATAGTTACTAGACTTATCCAAGTGGGAGACTATTGGAATAGTGTCTAAGGCTGCAACTATATTAGGCAAGTATTTGACCCGGTTGTACATGGTCCTTTTGGGTTGCCTTCACCATAGCAACTTGATGGGATGATTTGTTAAGAGAGAGTAAATATTATAAAGAATAATATATAGTTATTTGATTAATATAAGTCATAGAATTAATTGGAATTAATTTGGTGACTTAAAAAGATTAATTAAATAAGAGGGTATAAACTGTCAACTATTTCATAGTTAAACTTGAGACTGTAAATCCATATAGATATGGATTGGACGAATCCTAGGAGCTAAAGGATAGCTCAAAATCGTCCATGATGTTATCTATGAATGGATTTGGATAGCCTTAAGAGAAGATTATCCAATTAGGGTTTAGACTGTAACCTTTAAGGAGTCTACAAGTATAAATAGACCCCATGGGTAAGGGAAATCGGTATCTCATCTAAAGTATGAGAACTCTGGCCGATTTCCTCCCCTCTCCTCTCTCCTAAATCATCTTCCTTGCTATTGGTGTTTGTAATCCATTAGAGGAGTGACATTTGTGACTCTAGAAGCTCCAAGACAACAAGATCAACAAGGAATTCAAAGGTATGGTTCTAGATCTGTTTCAATGTTGTTATTTAACCTAATTAGGCATTAGAAGTCTTGGATTCAAAGCATGTTTAATTAGAAAGCCTAGATCCAAGCATTAGGGTTTTGTATGCGCACATAGGAAAGTTCTTATGGCTAAAACCCATCAATTCCATCAAGAGACTTTCCTTTGTGGCTCTTGGAAGGAGATTTAGTCTTCTTTCCCTTCCAATGTTTGACTGCCAGAACAGGGGCAGAAGCGGTAGTAGGAGTAGAGACAACTGATTTGCCTTTCGGGTTGCTTTCTACAGTCCTTCAAAGGCCTTGAAGCTTGCTGAGAGTGACAACCTCCTTATTCATATGAGAGGTCATAAGAAACTTATCATAACAAAAAGGTAAAGATTGTAGAATAATGTCTATGGCGAAATCTTCATCAAAATTAACATTCAATTTAAGCAAGTGGTCCACGAATCGCTACATCTTCTGCTAGTGGGATGCGATGGGTTCACCATCCTTCTTTTTGGTTGTCATCATAAAGGCAATGATCTCATACCTCTCCTGTCAAGCACTTTGATGATATATTTCCATCAGATCTTCATACATTTAAAAAGGATAGTAGTCATCATAGGACTTCTACAGCTAAGTAGTCATGGTAGCAATCATTAGACACGACACCTTTGTTGCATCCCTCTCATGAGTAATGTGTTCAGAGATTCGTTCAGGAGTGGCAATGGTTACATCAATTTCCTTAAGCTCTTTATCCATGACATATTCTTTATCCTCATAGCGAATAGCCATTCTGATGTTAACGAATCTAGTCACTGAAGTTCCCTCTCACATAGGTTCATGCAGGAGAAAGAGCCTGAAGGGATTGGGTTGGAAGCATTGTTTGGGATAGATATCTAAAAAGAAGAAGAGCAAAGTTTAGATTAGATGATAATCCTTAATATTACACCTAATATGAAATATTAAGGCTGGGACCCAACACAATATTCTACAATTATGATAAGGGATGCCGTAATCCAACTCTAAAATATCTGAAGGTAGGTAAATGACGATTTACCAATTTCCACCATGAAAAACGAAATAGATTATTAAGTTTTAATTGGTTTTGAAATTCCTAGATCTTTGAGATTCATTGAAATTTTCAATGGCATGTTTAAATCTTGATTGTGCCCTTCAAATTTGTGACTGGGATGCCGCGGATCACAAACAAGCTGTGAATAACCATGAAAATTAACTTGGTACACCCAATGTTATAGATCGCCTAATCAATGTGTCGGTTAACCACACATGCTGCATTGATATATGATTAACATCAAGTTTCGCTTTGCCACATTGTCAGTCCCAGATTATTGTGCCAGTTAACCACACACACTCCACTAACGACATCGGAATGCACAAAGTGTAATTTCATGGATTAGCATCATTTTCACATTTTTCCTAAAGTAACTAAAATTGAGAATTTAATAAAAAATTAGCTACATTATATTTATCATTATACTTTTAATGAGGGAGAATTAACATCCTATCCTACCCGTTCGGCTAACGACCCTCCACCAGTTAAGGAAGTTGCGGGTAAGAGTGGACACCCATTAGACCGCCATCTTTTAGGCAGTAACCTTATACCCCCTTATAGACCGACTTCATGAATGAGGCCTACTAACAGTAAGACTGACTAGCCTTATACATATATATATATATATATATATATATATTAAACTTAAATATTATAAAGTATAAGAGTTGAATTTTAACTTTTAAAACTCTAAGGTTTGGAATTAAAGTTACATTGATGAGACTTTACAAATTCAAAAACTTGAGGGCAAGTTTTGAAACTTGTCAAAATTCATCACTTTTATAATTTATGAGTTTATTGGATTTAAATGTATGAGACCTTTCATTTTCCTTAACTTGAGGACAAGTTATGGAGGTCATTAAAATTCATCTAGATCATTTTTTCTAAAAACTAGAATTACCACATAATATATGATCTAACTAAACTCAAAATCAAGATAATTTAAAGTCAAAAATTTGTAAGCAATTTTGTTTATCATATATAAACAACATTTATTTTAAAACTTTGACAATTATCTTATGGTTGGATGAGTACAAGCACTACCATATCATTAAAAGCATTTCTAATGATCCAAAACAGTTTGTGGTATTGTTCCCAATCCAATATAGGCCAAGAAACTCGAAACTTTGCAAACAGAGCCTTCAACTCGTCGAGTGCATGAACTGGACTCGGTGAGTTGCTCTGTTACTGAGTGGACTCGTTGAGTCAGTTGAAGGTCTTGGCGAGTTCACATGTCAGAGCCCAAAATTTTGACTTTTTCAGCTTTGAAAAACTAGTAAGCATCAAATATAATAAAAAACAATCCTAGGGTCTGATACCATTATTAGGTTTTGAGCACTATAACACTCCTATGGTGCAGATGAAACCCTAAATGCTTTGGATCTATGTTTACTCTAAATATATATGCATTTTCAATTTTTCGAAAGTATTCTCCCTAGCTAGCATATAATTGAAGCTATACAATATAACTTAGTTTGGATGTTTACCTCTTGAGTAGGGTAGAGTTCTTGACCTTTGAAAGCTTGAGCACCTCAAGTGTGATGCCTCTATTGGTTCACAAACACCAAAATCCAAGAGGAGGCTTGAGAGAATAGGTTACTAGCACAAAATCAACTTCACCCTCTTGGAAAGTAAGCGACAATCGATTTTGGCTCTAGGAGGGTTCTATTTATAGTATTGCACATGCTAGGGTTACACTTTGTAAACCTTAATGACCCATGACCTTCCACATTCCCATGCTCCATGGATTTATCCTCCACGAATTTAACCTCGATGGGCTATCCATGGATTAGTTTAGCCCATCTACATAATCATGGATCATTTGCCCACACTACAAGAATAATTGATTTACATAATCAATCCCCATATATTTAATTAGTCTCTTTTGACCAAAAAATTAATTCCAAATTAGTTCTTGATCAATACTAATTAAACAATATGATTTCATATTTAATATATTATGCTTTTAATATATTAACAAACCATAAATAACCTTATTCTCAAAATCTATCCTATCAAATTGCACAGGTTAAGGCAACCCAATAAGGACCATGCTACAAACGGGTAAAGTACATCCCAGTTATAGTTATAGGCTTAGACACCAAATCCAACATAAATAAATTTTCCTGAACCTTTTTTTGGTGTTCTACCAGATCTATTTGACCACATCAAGTTTTGTGAGCCTACTCATGAAATCTGGACAACTCTTAAAAATTTGTTTGACGGAACTGAAAATATCAAAGACAAGAAGCTCACTTCTACTCTGATTGACTTTAGTAACTTTCACATCTTTCTTGGAGAAAGTTTTAAGTCTCCAAATATTTGCTTTTCTCTAATTCTCAACCAACTCAATAATGCTAAAACCGTCAAAATGAATCCTGAAATAAATATGAAATTTCTAAATCGCCTAGGTGATTGTTGGGTAACCATAAAAATGATTCTACAAGGAAATTGAATTATGAAGAAACTGAATATCATTGAACTCTATAGAGAACTTCAAGCTCAGGATTCAACAGTCATGCGACAACATTAGAAGAATGGAGGACCCCCTCACACTAGCTATTTAGATCCCTCTTGGCTTTAACCCTAAGGAAGAATTTTACATTGAAGATGCTCTTCTTTTTCACAAATACAACCAAATATTCCCAAACCGATATCCTTCTAAAACACCAGACTTCACTAGAACCAACATTCCTCGTCCTCAGATAAACAATCGAAATTTTTGCTAAGTGCTTCCAACACCGGAGTTACTACAAAAAATCAATTACAGGAAATTCCAGCAATATAGAATCCTCTGGCAAAAAGCTCTGCTGAAAACTATTAAATCTCTTGAAGGTGAGAACAAGAATGAAAACATAATATGTAACAATTGCAATGTAATTAATCACTTTGCAAGAGACTACAATTCTAAGGAGGTGAAGAACACTTCTTACTACTTGGAGAGAGATGCCAAAACTGTTGACAAAGAAAAGGATTTCTTTTTCAGAGGAGAAGCACATATTTTTTCATCAGGAGATGACAAGGATAATCAAGGATCTGGAAGAATGGAGAAGCTCTACATGATTGCGAAGAATGTTGTTAAATGTCTTCTAGATGATCTTCGGTCCTCTGGATTAGAAGATGAGTCAGAAGCAAAAAAGATAAAGAATTACTAGTTCATCGCTTCCAACGCACCTTCTGGTCGCAACATCATCGAGCAGGTACAATTTATGATTTCTGAAAATAATTTATGTCCTTGTATCTGCAAGCCTTACTGAGAAAAAAAATTCATTTTCTTCTATTGACACATTCGATGCATATCAAAAAGTTAAGGTAGAAAAATACTTGGCCTACCAAGAGATGTATCGGATAAGAGAGAGTTTTGAGCAGAAAAAGTTAAAAATAGATCATTCGGAGAGAGAACTGGCTTTAGAAAAGGATGCTAGAACCCTAGCTGATGGTAATCTCGTTATTTCCCTTGAACAAAGGGATGGATTTGTTAAGGATAATGTATGTTTGAACAGATTAATAATAAAACTTTATTATAGTATGAATAAACTTGATAAAAATTATCACCTTACCAATGATATTCGATATCCTTGGTTTTAAGGAGGAGGACTTGGCACAAAAAACCATGCTCATTTGGAAGAACTAAAGGAAATATATGGAAAATTCATGGGTAATACTCCTAGACTAGAATATGATGATAAAAGCATTTCAACATAGTATTTTGAAGGAGTATCCTTTTTTAATAAATTTGAAAATGAAAGTTATGCTCCACGAACCTTCGTTGTTCCATTAGAAGTAACTAAAAATGCAGCATCTTCAAAAAGTTTTTTCTTTCAAGATCAAGTGCACTATAACACAAACAATTCAATTACAAACAAATGGTTATAGAATAAATCGTTCCTGAAACTTCTGGACAGGCTTCTGATCAATCTGTTGATATTAGTGGAATTACATGGGCCGGATCTTTGGATGGAGAACCTATGGATGAAGAACTTATCATTTCTAATAATCCTATGAATCCATTGATTCCTCTATCAGAACCATCACAGACCTATGATATTGTTCCTGTCTCATTTGAATTAAATTATGATTCCCAAACCCTAAGATGGTTCAAAAACAAAAATCTCAACTTCTTTTAATCATGATTCAAACAAAATGTGCTTAGATATCACTATGAAAGATTTGTCCTTCTCTAGTAAGAATAAATCACAGGAACCATTGATCAAATAGAAATGCCAATTTAATTGTTCTGATATTTTATCTCCCATAACAAACGCCCAAATAGCGGTTGCATAGAAATCAAAAGTTGGACACAACCGAAAAGTAAGAAATGAGTATTATGATATGGTTAACAATAGGTCAGGTTCAAATGTTAATAGATCTAGAATCAAATATCATGTTCATTGTGTTTAAATTTTAACTAGAAAATCACTTCTGAAGCTTGCTATGTCCCACAATTCTATCAGTTCAGAAGAAAACTCCATTCCTTCGAAACCTATTCAGGAACAGAAAACAATTGAATCCATTCTTATGTTAACTATTTGTTCTACTGCTGGATAAGTGAGTCTAACCTTACTTTGTTGCATTTATCCAATTCTATCCTCTATATCTCATCATAGTAATAAAAATCTCTCTACTTTTGTTCCCATTCCATCATCCAATAGAACCTCCGACCCAAAGAACTCATGGGTGTTGAAACTACCTGCTTAATTTTTCCAGGAAACATGCATGGACAAGCGAGACTGTTAAGTATTTAAGATATTAAAACTGATTTTGAATATTTAATTATTTAGGGAAGCCTTTTTAAGGTTTTATATTTTCTATAAATATTTTATGTTCCATATAAATAATCATTAGGTTAGCTTTTGATGTAAGATTTTTCCGAAAAAAAAGGTTTCTTTGTACATTCATATTTATATCAATATACATAAAACCTTTGTCATATTACTTGCATATTATGGTGATTAATTCATGATTGTTCTTTAGATTATGCATTCCTCATCTCGTCTTTATTTTTTACATGTGTTGACCTTCGTTACGATCAAACTGGTCCTAGTGGCACCAAAGATGTTCCATGTGAAATTTCCTCTGAACAAACCTATACGCCAATTGGAAAATAAAAACCTAGGTCTAATTTTCATTTTTTCTATTGAAGAAATCGTTGCTAAGAAAAGGAAAATGGACAATAGATATAGAAAAAACTTACAAGATAGAAACCACTTTTGGAAAAACAAGATTTCCAATCAAAATTCTATTAATTCAAAAAAAATCTTCAGATCAACATACAAATTCCTCTCCAATTCAAAAACCAATAACAAAATCTTTTTCAAAACACAGGCTTCAAAACCTATTGAAATCTAAAATCCAATTTTTCTCCAAAAACAAATTTTTCAAAAACTATCAACACATGAGAAGATGTTAAGGGAAAAAGTAAAGTTGTTTCAAAACTAGGGGTTTGTCTTGAGGAATACGAAGCTAACTTGAAAAGGAGGAAAATACATTTGTGAAAAAGATGATTAAGAAACACACGAGGAATGTATTCAAATAAAAGCAAATGCAGTTGAAATTAATCTTGGTGAGAATAAAATGAAGGTTTTTAAAATCTTTAAAGGGGAGAATAGTGTTTTGCTCAAAAGATCCTTTTGGGTTGATACGAATAAATTTTTTCTTGTTCTTAAAAAGGCCTCACATAGATCCGATATAGTTTGTGTTCCAAAATATCTTTGTGTTTTGTAAGTAATGCGTTACGATTAGTAAGACTCTGAATGGTACATTGACACTGGCTGTTCGTGTCACATGATAGGAAAGAGAAAAGAACCGAGAGAATTCTGATCGTTAAAAGATGGTGGCATAGTAAATTTTGGAAATAACACCATAGGGAAAATCAAAGGCTACATGATAATTACGAACGATGAATTCTCCATTTGGAAGGTAGCATATGTAGAAGGCCTGCAACATAACTTGATAAGTGATTCACAATTTGTTGTAGGTACTGGGCTACAAGTATCATTTGATTATGAGGGTTCTAAAATCATTGAGAAGAAAAAAAACAGTGCTTACGAAATCCAAAAGAAATGGAGAGATGTATCCTTTGAACTTAAAACCGATCACAGGGAAGTCTTCGATTTTCATTCTTACGAAAGCATCTTCGTATGATAGTTGGTTATTGCACCAAAGGCTCTCCCATTTGAATTTCAAAGAAATCAACAAACTTGTACTGGGTGATCTTGTGCGGGGTTTACCCCATCTGAAGTTTCACAATGAACATCTATGTGCCGCTTGTGAGCTTGGAAAGCAAAGTACAAAGAGTCACTCAACCATTGTCAATACCAAAATAATTGAGCCACTTGAATTAATGCATATTAAATTATGTAGACCATCTTCCATTGAAAGTATTGGTGGTAATAAATACATTTTGGTTATTGTTGATGATATTTCAATATTTACCTGTGTGTTCTTTCTTAGACAGAAATCAGATGCCACTCTAAGCTAAAAGATTTCATCAAGTAGATAGAGCTTCAATTACGAAAACATATTCGAAACATTCTCAGTGACAATGGTTCTGAATTCAAAAACAAAGCATTTGAACAGTTTTTAGTTGAAAAAGAGATTTTTCACAACTTCTCTACTCATTACTGTTGGGTTATAGCCATAAGAACATCCTATGTTCTCATACAAACCCTAATGCTTGGATCTACGTTTCTCTATTGTACATGTGATTCATCCAAGACTATAAACCCTAGATCTAGTATATGATAATCAATATAACATATGAATTAGGGTTTAGATCATACCTTGATTGTTATGTAGCAATAACAATCTGAAATCCTCCTTGTAAAGACTTTAGAAAGCTTAGAGTCACAGATGTCACTCCTCTAATGGTTCACAAACACCAAGAGCAAGAAGATGACGAATAAGGAGAGAGGAGGCCGCCCAAAACATGTGGAAACCCTAAAAACAAGTTCACCACGTGTTTGGGGCATAAGGGTCCTTTAAATAGTGAGGCTATTAGGGTTATCTAACAAGGAAACCTTAATTTGGATGCTTAAGCCCTAAGCAACCCATGAACCCTTCTTTAACAAGCCTTGGACGATTTCTAATGGGTTTCCCATAGAACTCGTCCAACCTTATATTATAAGGTAATCCATAGCCCAATTGCAATTATCTTATAATTACAATTCCAGTCCCTTAAGTTTAATTAATCTCTTTTAGTCACAAAATTAATTATCAATTAATTCTTGACTAATATTAATCAAAAAATATGATTTCTCCTTTAATATATTATTCTCATAATATATTAATAAATCATAATTAATCATTTCTCTCCATATTTCATCCTATCAAGTTGCTTTGGTGAAGGCAACCGAAAAGCACCATGCACCATCGGGTTAAGTACATACCAAAATAATTATGGACTTAGACACTTGGATAAGTACATTTCTCTCCATATTTCATCCTATCAATAGTCTCCCACTTGGATAAGTCTAATAACTATTCTGCGTATGACTTCAGATCCTTATCTACAATCGTAGCTTTCCAAAGCCGCTGTCAACTCTGATCTTATCAGATACACGTGTCCTTTAGATAAGAGATCATATATTCCTCCATTTCAGATATCGTATAGATATATGACATGAATTCTAATCATTCTCTCTATACTAATTCCCGACTTCCGATTTATGACGACTGACAATAGACTACAACTGATCACATCAAATTAGTCCCGACTCGGCCAAGCGCTTAGGTGCCATCACCAAATCATCGAGGGGCCCAAAGATATCGCTTTTATCCTACTTTGGATAAAAGGAACGGATAAACTTTGACTCAATGCTCGCTTGCACTCACTTACCAAATTACACACAATAATATGTTTTATAACACAAAGTTACTGGTGCGTTTACATATTATCAATGTGCAACCGACTCGCAAGATACAACTCACACATCTCGGTTTCAAGAATATAAGATATTATCGTCTCACCAATCACTCGTGATAAAATCGATGAAGTGATCAAAGTGAGAGTGGGTTTAATCCAATTCTCAAATAATATTCATAACACTCATGAAGGTTGCAGAAAACATTTGCTTATATCTAATACACTTTAGACAATCCACACACGAATTCATGACAGTATTCATTAATATCTACTTCCAACATATGAACGACTGTGGCCTGCTCAAATAATTTGGCTGTTCTTAACCAATTAAATTATTCAGGAAGTCAAAATATGCAAAGTGAAACACAATAATAATACCATATCGATTACTCATTACTTGTTGTTTCGGGTAATCAACTTCTTACTTGAGTTATTACTCCACTTGTCCCATGCTCCTAGCATGCACACAATGTTTACCTATGGTTCTTACTTTGTGAAATAGATCAAATGAACACATTTCCAATCATACTCATTTCACAACTCCCAATCCTTTTCACAAGTGAAAGAATATCAAATACTTGCCACTTATAGAATATGCTAGATTCTAACATTTTATGCAATGGTCCTTTCGTAATGTCATAGCACAAAAGTCACAATGACTATTACCAATGAAATTACAAAGTCCTCTATTCGAGATTGTTAGAATACAATTTCATACATGTGGTGTCTCTCACTCAAAGTACATTTCTTTGAACATCCTTTTACATAAAATTTCTAATCTAGACATAGACTTTCAATATCCAACTCCCAATATGGAACCATTTCCATATTTGCCATATGACAACTCACTCTTAATAGAATCTTTTCTATAATGTCGATATGTTCCATTCAATACCATACTTCCAACTACTCACAAATGACCAATCCTCAACGAGCTTTGGATCGTCCTTTCATAGTTGTTTAATTATCTTAGTCAAAACCAATTCCTGTCCTTTTCCCTCTAAATGTGCTTGACATTTGGAAAATGTTTTGGAATGGTCAAATACTGTAGCACTTGCAATCAATCCTTTACCCGAAGCGTATGGGACACGATGCATAATGTCATACATAAAGATACGATACTTTATCAATCTTCTGCCATAATATTTAATGTGTCACATTCTCACAATTCGAAATATGAAGAGGGATGCCATAATCATAATCGAAATTTAGGAACGCACTATGTATCGTTGACTAAATTTATTAACATTCCACAACCTAAGCCTTTAGATTTGAAATGAAGCATAATATTTTGTCCCTTAATTATATCAAAATAACTTTTCAACCCTTATGACTTTGTAAAGTATAACTATTGTTTTTCTATAATTAATATTGTTAACTTGCAATACTTGCCTTAATAATCATACAAGCACAACATTTATGCTTCCACTATCATGACGATTATTATCATATAAGCATAACACTTATGCTCCTAATTGCTTTGACATGTATATAGAAACTAGCTTAAGTTCCAAAAAATCAATACCTATTGAATTTCTTAAGTTCATGTTTCTAATACCTAATGCTTTGATAATCCTTTATCTAAGCTTATACACCTTTCCCTTAGATAGCTCATACGTGTGTCTAAACAATTAAGACTAATTGCCAAATCTCACAATTCGAATCATGGAAAGGGATACCATAACCATAATCAAATTCGAGAATCCAATTTTCACAATCACTATCTTCTTAAAATTTCTCTTAGTGAAAGCATTTCCTCACAGTAATTTTCATGAAGGAGGGAATCTTATGAAACTTAGATTTTAATGGTGTATATGTTCCTATCCATGTGAATTTATTAAAACCAAAGTTTGTGACAAATTCAAACTCATATGGATCGAAATCTTAATCTTGATTTCTTGCCTTATGGTAACACCAGTGCCAAGCATGTCTTCCAAGTAGTTAATCAGCTCACCCTTCAATATCAATGTACTTTCCATTTATCAAGGTGCTTGCCTTTTATGAATTCAAATGAGAACTCATAGAATTCTCATGCATAATTAACTTAATTGGAATGGCACAGAGACAAAATAACGTCAACACGATAGGTTATAAACCTCAAGTCGTGTGCTAGTGATGACTGACAAGGTTTATTCTTGATTTGTTCTTGAAACCTTTCAAGACTATTGAGACTCCCACTGACTCCTTGACATATAGGATTCTCTTGTCAATAAACATTTCTTGACAATCAAATATTCAAGAGTTAGTGTAGCTTTTATCAAGACAAAACACTTCATAAAATCGGTCCTAGTTGGTCTTTGTCTTATCCAAGACATCACAACTTTCCACATTTGATGAACGATATAAACCTTCTTAATACTTGTCACTCAATGTCACAATCTTAACTCTAAGACTTGTTTTGGAACGAAGTATGATTGACTTCTTGATTTAACCATTTCTTCAATTCTTGATTCATCTTCTCAGACATATGATTGTGCTAAGACTCACTTTGAGGATCAATTGAGATATGGTTCTTAATCATTAAGACCTATCATAAAACATAATAAAAGGTACTCTCCCTTCTTCTTAGAATAGAGAAACTTTTATCTTTATGCCTACTTGGTTCTTCTTATTCATTCTGCTATTGATTTAAACTCTTTCAATCAATTCAGAATTACACTTAATCTTATAAGTATTTACTAAACCTTTAGTAAATCATGACGAATATCTTTGTTACTCTTGTGGTGTACTTGATCAACACACAACTTTGTGTACTTGATCTCTTAGTCCTTCACTTGAAACTTTGCCAATGAATTAGTCCAATTTCCAAATATGAAATTCCTCATTCATCATACAATACTCGTTGCATGACTCCAAGTTTCTATCCTCTTGAAACTTGAGTGATGAGAAACTCTCCCTATTTGGTAAATTCTTCACATTTCCACAAACAACATAATTTAGAATCACATCCATTCGTTGTAGAAATATGCAAACATCAATTTTTTTCATAACAATTTCATTGCAAGGAAATAAATAAATAAATAAATAAATCAAAAAAAATTATTTTATTCATAAAAGCAGCGGAAAACATTTGTCCTTACAATGCAAAATCAACTGAAAAATTATGTAATCAAATATTCCTAACAACTCTATCATAACTTTCTAAGCTCAAAATCTAATCTTCGAATCCATGTGATCGAGATCCATCTTTTCTTGATCAGACTCATCTTCCTTTTCCACCAGGCTTCCTCTCTTTTCACTGATCCTGCAAAACATTCAAATGCAATCTTATCACATTATGTATTAAGAATCAATGAATAGGAACTTAATGGAGTTAGATAGTGGATTTTACCTGAAGCACAACCATACTCTTTGACTCTCCCATCTTTTGGTCTCTTCAGGCTCTTAGGGCAGACTTGTATCCAACGCTCTTTCACTTGGCAGCAAATGCAGATCGGTTCTCCTAGAACATCCTCGGAAGCATGGTTGGTTGACTTTCCCAACAAATATGCTCCATTTCTTTGCCAAATCCTTTCTAATTCAGCAGCAATGAGCATGTAAGTTAGGTTAATGAGGTTTTTGTCATGATCCATTATATAATACTTTCTTTTGAACTCATTATATGATTCAAGGAGTGACTGCAAAACCCAGTTCACAGCCAACTTATCAGGGAATGATGCAGCCAACATTATCAACCTATCAATGTCTGATTTTATTCCTAGAACGTGGGCACACACGGGTTTACCATATTCATGATTCATTTCCAATAGGGATTTAGTGACATTGAACCTTTCAATTCTTCGATCTTGTGGGTTAGGGAGAATAATTGGAGCAGGTGGAGGAAGTGAAGCATGATTTCTTGTTCCTCGATCGAATCGTGGAACATCATCTTCATGTGCAATGCTTGTTCCACGGGATTTGGGAAAACCATAGTTTTCATACTTTGACATCTACAAAAGGGAAGAAAAAATAAATTCAAGTTAGTTGATATATTGAGTCCTTAATAAATCACCCAAATGAGATATCAAGGCTAGGACCCAACACAATACGCTACAACCTAGAAAATGGATGCTGTAATCTAGTTGCATAATGTTTGAAGGTAAGTGAATGACGATTCACTAATTTTACACCATTAAAAACGACAAACCGATTAAGTTTTAAATGCTTTTGAAAACTCCTAGATCCTTTGAGATTCATTGATCTTTTCAATGGCATGTTTAAATCTCGATATGCCCCTCTAGTTTGTGATTGGGATACCGAGGATCACAAAGCGGGTAAATAACCATGCAAACTTCCATGGTTCCCCCACATGTTACAGTCACCTATTTGATGTGCCGGTTAACCACACACGCTCTACCGAACTATGACAAAACATTGAGTCACCCTTTGCTAAATTTTCTTAGAACAGTTTAGTGTGCCGGTTAACAACACACGCTCCACTAACGTCTTCACAAGGGTACAAAGTGTAATTTCATGGAATTGCATCAATTCACTTTTTGCCTAAAGTAACTAAGATTGGGAATTTGTAACACATTTAGTAACTTTTGTACTTCATTATACTTACAATGGAAGGTTTCTGTCCCATCCTACCCGTTCGGCTAAAGACCCTTCAATAGTCAAGAGTGTGGTGGGTAAGAGTGGATACCAATTCAATCGCCATTTTATAGGCAATTTCCTTAAACACCCCTTATAGACCAGCTTCGTGAATGAGGCCTAGTAACGGTAAGACTGACTTTTACTCATACATATATATAATGTTAGACTTTTAATGTTATATATAGTATATGGTGTATTTTACACTTTTAAAATACTAGTTGGTCTAATTGAAAAATTATACCTTTAATTTAATTAAATGTAAACCAAAAACTATATGGATTTATTAAATCTCTTTTAATTATACACCTTAATTAATTAATAAAACCTTAAGGGTGTGATTTGAACTTTTCAAAACAATACTAGGGTTTTATAATTTAACATTTCTAAATTAAATTTTAATCAACTTTTAAATTCCAAAACTTGAGGGCAAGTTTTGAAGCGTTTCAAAACACTAGGGTTCAAACTATTTAAATTTCAAAACAAAACTTTTGAGTTCAAATTTAAACTATAAAACCTAAAAGGGAATAATTGAAACTTTTTCATAACACACGGATCAAATAACAAATAATATAAATTAAACAATTAATTTTATCATTATCTATATTTGACCTAAAATCAATTTCTTGCAAGATAAGTTACGCAATTAATACAAATAATCAAACTTTAATCAAATAAGGAAGTTATTATCTAATCATTTGGTAATTATCTTTTGTTTAATCAAGGATACACTAAAAATATGATCAAAATTCGAATTTTAATGACCCAAAACAGTTAAGGCAAGTATCCATGACCAAAATAGCAAGAAATCCCGAAACTGCGTCATTATGACGCTCGAACTCGCCGAGTTCCTCTATGGACTCGCGAAGTAGGACCCAACTCGCCGAGTCCACATTGGAACTCGCCGAGTTCAGCATGCAGGGGGGCCAAAAATGGTTTTACAACTTGAACAAACATGCAAGGCATCAATACAATAGAAACCAATCAAGGCTCTGATACCACTGTTGGGTTTTTGCCATAAGAACATCCTATGTGCTCACACAAACCATAATGCTTGGATCTAGGTTTCTCTATTGTACATGCGATTCATCAAGGACTATAAACCCTAGATCTAGTATATGACAATCAATATAACATATGAATTAGGGTTTAGATCATACCTTGATTGTTATGTACCAATAACAATCTCAAATCCTCCTTGTAAAGACTTTAGAAAGCTTAGAGGCACAAATGTCACTCCTCTAATAGTTCACAAACACCGAGAGCAAGAGGATGAAGATAAGGAGAGAGGAGGCTGCCCAAAACATGTGGAAACTCTAAAAACAAGTTCACCACGTTTTTGGGGCTTAAGGGTCCTTTAAATAGTGAGGCTATTAGGGTTATCTAACAAGGAAGCCCTATTTTGGATGCTTAAGCCCTAAGCAACCCATGAACCCTTCTTTAACAAGCCTTGGATGATTTCTAATGGGTTTCCCATAGAATTCGTCCAACCTTATATTATAAGGTAATCCATAGCCCAATTGCAATTAGCTTATAATTACAATTCCAGTCCCTTAAGTTTAATTAATTTCTTTTAGTCACAAAATTAATTATCAATTAATTCTTGACTAATATTAATCAAACAATATGATTTCTCCTTTAATATATTATTCTCATAATATATTAATAAATTATAATTAATCCTTTCTCTCCATAATTCATCCTATCAAGTTGCTTTGGTGAAGCCAACCCAAAAGGACCATGCACCATCGGGTCAAGTACATACCAAAATAGTTATGGACTTAGACACTAATCTGACAGTTACACTCCACAATAGAACGATGTCGTTCAAAGACAAAATCGTTCTTTTGCGAAGTTGCAAGGACGGTGCTTTCGTTTATGAATTTTCCACTCTATTTATGCACTGATGCTATTGCAACTATTTGTTTCACACAGAACCGATCCTTGATCAACAAAAGATTCTTAATTAAACCTTATGGGATTCCAAGTTTTTTCATGTGTTTGGTTCCAAGTTTTTCATATTCAATTCCAAAGAGCATAGGAGCAAAATCGATGCGAAAGTTGATGAGGGAATTTTTCTGGGTTACTCTTTGACTTTGAAAGCTTCTAGGGTCTAAACAAGAAATCAAGAAAGATTGAAGAAACCTATTATGTCACCTTTGATGACACTTATATGAAGAAGTTTTAGAAAATATATTTTCAATCTGAGCAGATCTTTCCTTCAAAGAATCATATGACTATTCCTCTCTCAAATATTTATGAGGAATTTCTGAATCTATTTGATGTGCCTAGAAAACCCATCTCTTCTGAATCAAAGACAAAAGACATTCAAGGCAATGAGTTAAAGAAAATTGTTGATGAAGCAGATAAAAACATCAAAACCTCACAGGAGACACCAATTCCAAAAGCTTCTGATCCACCATCTCAACAATGACCTTTTGATGCTCCATTCAAGGGGGAGACCTCCACATCAACTTCCAATACTGATGTTCCATTCTACGGGGAGTATCTGATTCCAACTATAGAGTCACATACAAACTTCCAGGGGGAATGAGAATGAAAATAATGACTCTGGCATACAATCGGATTTCGAAGATGTAAATGCTGAATTGGATCCAACCTATGATCCGAACTACCCTGCCTTGGCAAAATAGACCAAAGATCACCGAAGAACTCAAGTGATTGGAGATTTATCATTAGGAGTTCTAACAACAGAACAACAAAAAGAGAAACAAAAAACACTATTTTCAAAAATGGAATTTTGCATGTTTAATTCGTTCATCTACAAGATTGAGCCTAAAACCGTGAAGACTGCTCTTGATCATGTTGATTAGGTTCAAGTCATGCCTGAAGAACTCAATGAATTCAAGCATAATAAATTATGGAGACTAGTTCCCACTCCGAAGGATGTTTCTATTATCGGAATGAAATGAGTGTATCACAACAAAATGGATAATGAGGGTAATGTGATATGCAATAAAGCACGACTAGTTGTTAAAGGATACTACCAGGAGGAAGGTATAGATTGCAAAGAGACTTTTGCACTGGTTGTAAGGCTGGAATCGGTTCGAATTTTCCTTGCATATTATTCTCTTAAAAACTTTGAAGTTTATCAAATGGATGTGAAGTGTGCATTGTTAAATGATGAACTTGAGGAGACGGTCCATGTGGAACAACTCCTGGGTTCCATAAATGAGAAATTTATGAATCATTGTTATGTTTTGGATAAGGTTGTGTATGTTCTGAAACATGCACCTCATGTATGGTATGAAACCTTTACCCGATTTAGGAAACAATCTAAATTTAAACAAGCTTCGGTTAAACCAACCTTCTTTCACTCGAAAGATGATGACCATCTGATATTCGTTCGAATTTATGTTGATGATAGCATTTTCGGATCATGTAACCCTGAATTCACAGTTGAATTCCGAAAATTGATGGAAACTAAATTTGAAACGACCTCAATGGGTCCAATTAAAATTTTCTTTGTCTTAAACGTTAGATATAATTCAGAGGGAATTTTCATCAACCAAGAATCTTAAACAAAGACCTTACTAGCGAAATTTGGAATGGTGGGTGAGACAAAGGTCAAGGTTCCAATGGCATTCAGAACAAAGCTTACACCATCCTTGGACAAGCTAAAAACTAATATTACTTTATATCGTCAAATGACTGGGTCTCTAATGTATCTAACATCAAGTCATCCAGACATTATGTTTGTTGTTTATTATTATTCCAGGTTTCAGGTGAATCCATATGTACCACATATGACGACTATGAAGAATATTCTCTGATACCTCAAAAGGACCACCTCTCTTGGAATTTGGTATCGTTTGTAACACTCGGTCTCAGGTACGCATTTAAATTCTCATCAAACTTCATAATTTACTCTTGGACTCGACGAGTTGGGGGCTCAACTCGTCGAGGAGAATCGACTCCGGGTCGAGGGATTAAGTGACCTACTAGATGAGTTGAAAGACTGACTCGGCGAGTAGGAGCTGTCTGAGTGAAACCCTATTTAAACATCTCATGAGGCTTCCACCCCAGCCTCCATCACCTCCATAGCATTACACCTAAAACCCTAATCCTCTATAAGTGAACTTGTGCTTTCTTGGGTCTTTTGGTTGTTATTTGGTGTAACTTGAAGCCAGTGGAAGAAGTGGAAGATAGAAGACTCAAGGGAGAAGGAGTAGATCTAGGAGCTACATCCTAATTGCCATCTTTTCTGGTAATCAAGCTTACAACATGGTCTTCTTTCTCTTAGATCTATATCCCCCCATATTAAGAGAGTTTTGGCTCGAAAACCTTGGTCCTTGATGTTGGGACGTCCCAAGTGGTTCATTTCTCAGATCTAGGTTCTAAGGAGGAGTATATGGCATAAAGATTCAAAGTTGTTGATGTTGGGTATTTTGAGCTTAAATTCCCATCCATGGACGTAAATTTCATGACTTTACGTGTTATAATGACTGTAGGAGCCCATATCTACCTTTTGAATGAGTTTTTCTCATTAGAAATCGAGTTTTGGACATGGACATTAGTCGAATCAGTGATTCGTTCGTGGGACTCGGTGAGTCAGGGGTATGGTTTCCCAAGATTTTATGATTCGAAGGAATCCAGTTTAGTTTAGAAGGGATCTAGATGAGACCAGAGGAAGGACTCACTTAAAATAGACATACTTATAGACCTGTAAACTATGGGATTCGGCGAGTGTATGAACGTACTCGGTGAGTCCAACACAATATCCCAACCCATGAAGATGGAATCGACGGGTTGTTCATAAACTCGGTGAGTCACAGACTAGACACGCTCATTTGATGTAAATGAAATTGACGAGTTCAAGGAAGAACTTGGCGAGTCGGTTGAAGATTGTCCCGATGATATGATCAAATGAGAACTTGATAAGTTCTTGCTAGACTCGACAAGTAAAGTTGGGTTGGGGATAGTGAAAGAATAGGGACTCGGCGAGTTGGCGAGCCAACTCGGCGATTCGAGTCAATTGGAAGTTAACTTTGTCCAGGGGTAAAATGGTCATTTTACCCTAAGATTAGTTATCAGTTTTTAACTAAGTGTCTTTCTGGAAATTATAGTCGAACATTCGCTGGAGCACCAGGTAGTGATTTATCACTCAGAGCTTCAACGGTCAGACATACTTGGTGAGTTTTCCTCCAGTAGGAACCCGTCTAATACACCAATGTCGGCCCGTTTAAGTAGTATAATATGTCGGGGTAAGCCCGATGTCGGGGTTAGCCTGATGCAGTTTATATGTTTCTGGACTTTTGTCTAATGTCGGGGCGGTCCCGAGAAGTAGTTATGTATGCTTAATGTCTTTGTGATTCATGCATGTGTATGTGTTATGTGTTATATTTTTTGGAGTCTGGTCCGATGTCGGGCAAGCCCAATGCAATATATGTGATTATGTTATATGTTATGTGTTCCGGGGTAAGCTCGATGTATGTTAGTCATTATGTCATGTATTATGTATTCGGGGCAAGCCTGACGTATTCTAGTTTATGTGTTATATGTTCCGGCCTTCAGTCTGATGTCGGGGCAAGCCTGATGCAGTTTACATGCTTATGTTATGTGTTCATGATATATATGTTATGTTGAGTATGTGTCGAGGTAAGCTCGAAGGTGAGGTGAGCCCGATGCCCGATGCAGTCAGATGTCGGGGTGAGCCCGATGTCGGATAGGAGTCCGATGTCGGGTAAGCCGATGTCTGGATTCATCCTGAGACTATTGGGAAGATTCCCAATGTTATGTTATTTGGTGTATGTTCTTTGTATTGTATGTGGTAGTTTGGGGAGCTCACCAAGTTTCGTGCTTACAGTTTTAGTTTTGGTTTCATGTACTTCAGCTAGTAAAGGGAAGGGCTCGAGTTGATAGCATGGACAAACCACAGTTGATTAGCCTGGGAGTTTACTCTGATATTTGTTATGAGACTGTTATATGTTTATTATATTTTATGAGTGTTTGAGATACATGTTTTATGGTTTTACACTATGGCAATGAGATCTATGTTTGATAAATGATTTTGAAAACGAAATTTTTGGCTTGTATTTTTTGGTTGTTTCAAGTTGGTATCAGAGCCTTGGTTTGAGGGATTTAGGCACACTTTCGGGTGTGTCTGAACTCAAACTAAGGAATTGGTATAGAAATTTTCAAAAAGGAAAATCAATTTTTGTAAAAAGGAGTTCGAGAAAAGAAAAGAATTTTAGAAAAAGGCAAAAGAATTTTTAGAGAAAAGAACATTGAAAACAGAAAAGGGTGTGGTGCATGCAATCGGCTTAGCTCAAGTAAGTACTCACAAATTACCCATACAAGATTATGCTATGTTACGATTATCATCCTAATTAGATAACATGCTAGATTAGGACTAAGGATCTAGGAAGGATACGTTATATGCCTGGTATATGTGTTTTAGATTTATGATAACTACATGCTAGTACAGATTAGTCGGGATGATAGCCTGAGTAGTATATGATTTATTATGTGTACTCGATGTCTAAATGCTTCTTGCTTTGTGCTTTTACGAGTTTTAGTTGTCTTTCACTAACTAGTAAATGAATATGTTACGTTACATACTACGAGGATTAAATAGTTTCAGAAGGGTAGGGCTAGGTCTTGTTTGAGTCCAACCGTTGTAGGGTAGGATCTCTCATTCGAAGAATTATCTACTCTGAGTAATATTGTCACACCCCAAAACTGGAACGACGGAGATGTTCGGGGTGGAGGAGGTCATGTACAGTATCACAACAAAGCATAGTAGTAAACAAGCAACAACATCATCCATTGCATTAATAATATAATGTAATACAAGTGTGTTTCGTGAAGTTTATAAGATAACAAAAATATAAATCAAAATAAGAGATGAGTCTTGACCGAGCTCCATCTTCTCAAAACCTGGCATCGGTACTTGTCTACTGATGACCTAAGAATACGAGTTATTTTGAAAGAGTTTATCAGCTTTAAAACCGGTGAGTTCATAAGCATTTTAGTGTCATTTTTTGTATGAAAAATTTTTGTTGAAAATATTCACAGTATAAGTTTGTAGTAAAAGTTTGTTGTAAATGTTCGTAAACTATTTGTATAATGTTAGTATCTTCCTAGAAAATTCCATATTTTCTACTAAGTGTAGCCTTCTACCAGGACCCAACGTTTGGTTTGTTTGTTTGTAAGAGTATGTATTTTCCCAAGTCTGACTATCATTATCAAAACATAGTTTGTACATTATTGCATCATGAGAAAACATTTTATGAAAATTGTATTAGGGAAAGTATTATAGAACTG
This sequence comes from Lactuca saligna, assembly GCF_052625555.1. Lineage (NCBI taxonomy): Eukaryota > Viridiplantae > Streptophyta > Magnoliopsida > Asterales > Asteraceae > Lactuca > Lactuca saligna. The sequence goes on from NC_136420.1 coordinate 166,169,224, forward strand.
TGGCTTTGTATGTGGAAACTACCATAGTACTACTTACCTTCAATCCAATGAATTATAAGGTAAGGTGAGATTTGTAACAATACTGATTGACGGCTGTAGAACGCGATGATGAAAGACGTCAAAATAAATGTGACATTTGTCACCCCTTGGCTTGGTCGGTCGAAGACAGTAGCTAACAGTTGGGGTGCGCGATAGTCTGTCCCATATAGATCTATACACAGAATGCCCGCTCTCCTTCCAGGAGACTCTGGTTACCAACAAGACATCGGTGGAATTCGCGTCATGTAGAAGTAAATCTCATATTCTAATTGTTATGTTGGTGCATGTTTCTTCTGTTTACCTGTAAATGTATATGTATATGTTCTCTTCTCTGTACTTGTATATGTATATGTTGTTGTTTATTCCTCATAATAGTAATTTATGTTTGTTTCTCATCCTAGTAAGTATTGACTCATGTATGAATTGACTCATTGTATGTATCCTTGTACTATAAGTAATGAGTAGTATCTTTCTAAACTATACCTATTATAGTTTACTAGTAGAATTGTTGTATAACTGAATGTATTGAAATGAGATAAAAGCTTTTATGTCTTATACATATATACATACTATATAACTAGGGATCAAACGACACTCGGACAAACAACATGATACTCCAAGTCCACAACCAAACAAGGAACAGGAAACAAAGTGTGTTATCAGTCCTACATCATTAAAACCTTACTTATATAACTATATATGCATTAAACATGGTATTGACAAAATATATAAGTTTAAAAAGAAGTTTTGTAAAACCTTTTGAAGAGTTTAATAAAAAATATTGATGACTTGATGTCAATTTATAAAACGATTGAAAAGTAGTTTTACATATAAGAATAAGTTTGATAAAGAGTGTAATATGTAAAAGACTTTGATAAACCTTTTGAAGTAGTTTGTTTGATAAAACAGTTGAAAGTATAGTAAATCCATTTGTTTGATAGTTATTAATCACATGGGATTGTTATAATAACTATAATTTTTCAACTTGTATCCCCCCCCCCCATGAAAGCATTTAAAATTATTTAAAAGGTAGATTAAAGTGGTATGAACTCACCTATAGTGAGTAACTCGAATGAAAGATCGATATAGGATTGTTGGGTGTCAATTAAAGTCTTGAGCACAAAAGAATCCTATTTTACATATAATTACACATATATGAATACATTCAATGTATATAACCACTAATGGTGATAGGGACATGCCTTAGGGACATAAAAATACTTAGAATTAAGTGTTACCAACACATATGGTTGCACATAAGGGGTGTATGGCCCTATATTGGAGTGTAAGGCCACAAAATCATGGTTTTTGTGAGTGTGCAGCCAAGTGTGTGTGTGGCTGCACACTCACTATGAAGTTTGTCAAAAACGTGTTTCCAAGCCTTAAGGTTGTTCTAGGGAAGGTTTTTTTGACCATTGCTTAGCCAGAATGGAAGTTTGATGCTAATTTGGGATTTTAAAAGGGTGTGTATGGCTACACTTGGTGTGTGTGGCCGTACACATGGTGTGTGTGGCCATACACACTTGGAGATCATATGAAATGGCGATTTTCATGCATAATTTCAAGAGTTCTTAGCTTATATCTAGCTATTGAAAGTGTATACCCAATTTAGGCGCTTAAAAGTGTAGTTAAAGTCCAAAAAGGTAGTGTGTGTTGTTGATGTTCTTGGTGTTTTTGAAGATTTAACACCAAATATGTGTTTTCATGGATGAAATCATAGGGAAAGGCTAGTTAAGGACTTGTATTAACGAATCAAGGAAGCAACACTAACCTGATTTGAAGATTTGAAGAGAAATATGGATGGCACTTGAGAGAAAACGACTTCTAGTCTTTAAGAAGGTTGAAAAGGTGTTCAAAATGACTAAGTATCATATATATATATATATATATATATATATATATATATATATATGGGGAGTGTGCAGTTGGGGTGGGTATGTGGCTGGGTGTACGGTTGGCATGGGTGTGTGGTCGCATACACCTTGTGTTGGTGTGTTTGGCTCATTTGCAAGGTGTTACACTCACAAATACTCATCCCAAGACCCATACCTAGACTATATTAGGCTTATAACACTCAAATAGACCATAAACCACGCTAAAAGATAACAAAACGAGGCTAACTTTGATAGATTTGAATGTTTGTACAAGCTAGAATTTTCGGGTTGTCACATCACCCCCCTGTAACAACCCGAAGTTTTCCATCGTCGAAAAACTTGTTCTACCCGTGAGATTTCGCCGTTAGTCGATTCATTTCGTTCTCATTTTGGGTTAAACTAATTAAACTTATATGTTTATATTATAATTGAATGAGTGTCCAAACCCCTTAGGAACTCATGAAATTAACCCAAAAGTATTTATTTCAAAAAAGTTAGAAACATTCCCGCTGGGTGACGGTAACTTAATCGGGTGCGACCAAAAGTCCCGTTTAATGCCGGTATCGGGTAGAATTCCACCGTGTCCAAAACTTAGACACTATTTAAAGTGACCTAAGCACTCATTTGAAGCTTTTTCTTCCTCTCTCTACTCTCTCTCTAACCTCTCTCCTAAATCCAACTTTAAAGGTCAGAATCATCAATTTTAGGCTCCAAATCTTTGAGGTACTTCTCCTAGCTTGTTATGTAACATCCCTAGCCTTCAAATTCGAGTTCGAAGCATGAAATATGACCATATTCATGAGTTTATGGCCATGGAACCATCCTAGGCCGTAAACTCATATATCATGGGTTTTGGAGCACAAAAACCCTTCCTAAGCACAATTAGACCTTAGATATGGCTAGATGGCTTTATGAGTTGGACATATAACATTTTAAACTTGGATTTTGTGTCATTTGAAGGAGTTTATGGCCAAGGCACAAGATTGGGCCGTAAACTCATGTAAATGGGGTTTTCATGACCTTAAACCCTTCCAAATCACTAATAAGGCTTAGATATGAATTATAGAATATTGGTTTTAACATTTGGACACATGAAACATAAATTTTGAGGGGTTATTGTGAGTTTACGGCCAAGGAAAAAGCTAGGGCCGTAAACTCCTTATAATATGGTATAAATTCATTTTAAAGTGTTATTTAGCCCCTATATCACCCTAAAGCCTTGGAATGAATTTTAGAAGTCCTTACAAACAAGTTTTTGGCATTAAAACACATGGAAATACTCTCTAAGAGAGTTTACGGCCATAGAACATGTCTCATAGGCCGTAAACTCCAAAAACCCCTTCAAAACTTTAAGCAAATGCATGTAAGGCTTGGGAATAAATTGACCAATCACATGTGATTCGTTTTAGCATCATTTAACACCATTTTCATGAGTATTAAGGAGTTTACGGCCAGGAGACTATGCTAGGCCGTAAAATCCCATAAATAAGTGATTTTGATGTTTTAAATCCATTCCAAGCCTTTGAACCAAACCAAGAAAAATGTCCTTAAGTGTTACAAGCCATTTTGTGCCATAACTCACCCCACCATGAGTTTATGGCCGTAAACTCATGGGTAGAGGGTCATGTGGCCGTAAACTCCCTAAGGAGTGTTCCTTTGATGTCCCAATTCAATATCCTAACTATATGTGTCCTTAAACGCCACCCGGGTCCCTTCAAACACTTGTATCGGAGTGTTTTCGCGAGTAGAAGCAATTGTCCCTACCAAATAATCAATCTAGATCCTAATTAGATACAAATGTGTATCTCTACATTATACTTAGGAACCTCGTGTGTTTGCAAGCCCCGGACCAACACTTAGCATCCAAATCGTCACATTTCTCGTCCGATGAGTTCATACCCCTACCCTTTTTCAACTGTTTTCACTGTTTTCAGGGGGGAATACAAGCAAAAGTACAAGGAAATCTTGTACTCAAACTTATTATTTTCAGTTTAATCATTTTCATTTTGTATGTTCTAATATCAATAATTGTGTTTATCAAATAGTTCGAATTACGAATTTAGCTTTCAAACTAATCATAGATTTCTTGATAAAATGTTCTAATCTAAACTATGTTTCATAATCTACGAATAATTTATACTAATTTTCAATTATAACTAATTCGAATACGAACACGAATACGAAACTACAACTAGGAATAGAATGAATACGAAACTATAATTAGGAACAGAACGAATAACGAAACTATAACTAGAAACAGAACGAATAACACATCTATAACTAGGAATAGAACGAATACGAAACTATAATTAGGAACAGAACGAATAACGAAACTATAACTAGAAACAGAACGAATAACACATCTATAACTAGGAATAGAACGAATACGAAACTATAATTAGGAACAAAACGAATAACGAAACTATAACTAGAAACAGAACGAATAACAAATCTATAACTAGGAACAGAATGGATAATGAAACTATAATTAGGAATAGAACGAATACGAATACGACTGCGAATACTAATACAAATACGAATAGTAATAAGAGTAGGAATAGGGAAACGAATACGACTGCGAATACGAATACGAATACGAATAGTAATAGGAGTAGGAATAGGGAAACGAATACAATTACGAATACGAACACGAAAAAGTACAAGAATATGTTTAAGAATAGGAACACGAATATGAAGATATGTATCTAAGTATATTTCGATATAATACTATTAGGCTCTCAGAATACCTAGTTAATACAATAGGTACGTTTGGAAATAAATCTGTATATCGAAATTCAATAACTAAAATTACTTTTAGGAAAGTACGGGACTTTCCTGGGGAAACATTACATAACTAAAAAGGAGTGATAAACTAGATAACTATATATCTTTCACAATTTGTAAAGTATACAATCAGGAAAGTATGGGACTTTCCTGAGATCGTAGTCAAACATAACCAGAACCGTGTAACTTAACAACCAACCAACCTTCCCTTTTAAGAAAATATGGGATTTTCTTAGATAACAACTTTTCGGTAAACTAAAGGAAAACTCGTACATTTTCATAAATCAAATATCTTATGAACTCACCAGCTTTATGCTGATTTTCAAACTGCTTGTATTCTCAGTTCAACATTAGACAGGTACCTAGCGAATCTTTTGGAGAAGACGGAGCGTACAAAAGACTCGTCTCTACTTTTGTTCATATGATATTTGTATAACACTTGTAACACTTTACTTTTGAACAAATGTAAATTCAAATATGTAATGTAATGGTTGTTTACTTTGCTTACTATGTACATTGGATTTGATACTCAACTTGGAGTCAACCCCGGAAACGTTTCCGCCGTTGGTTTTCGGGGTGTGACACCCCCGTTAGAGAGAATTTCGTCCCGAAATTAGATTTTAAACAATTAAATAGTTACAAGTAACTAAGTGAAAAGTTGAGGATATTTCAATTTCATTTTATCCTCGCAATCCCTAGTGAATTCAGGTCCTCGCATGGCATTCCAGTGAACCTTCACTATCGGGATACGACTTTGCTTCGTGTGCTTGACCTCTTGGTCCATGATCTCTATAGGTTCTTCCACAAAATTGAGGCTCTTATTGATCTCGATCTGGTCGAGTGGTATTACAAGAGTCTCATGAGACAGACACCTTTTCAAGTTTGAGACATGGAAAGTAGAATTTACGCTACTGAGTTCGCGATGTAGATTGAGTTTGTAAGCTACAGGGTTGATTCTAGCGAGAATTTCATAAGGCCCTACATATCTTGGATTTAGCTATCCACGCTTTCCAAAGCATGTCAAGCCCTTCCAAAATGATACTTTCAAAAGAACACGGTCTCTAACCTGGAATTCCAAATGTTTCCTTCTCTTGTTTGCATAGCTTTTCTATCGGTCTCTGAAGGCTTTCAATCGTTCACGAATCTAAACGATCTTCTCTGTCGTTTCCTGAATGAGCTCTAAACGTTCAGAGAAAATACCAGTACCCCTAACTCCAGATCATGTGTTGTATAGTTGACTTCGAGTGTCTTAAGCTTTCGGGAGGTGTAGGCAATGACCTTACCTCGTTGCATCAAAACACAATCGAGTCCTTGATTGGATGCATCATAAAAGACCAATAAGTCTTCTATTACTTCTGAGAGGGATAGTATCGGTGCGGTGCATAAGGATCGCTTCAGCGTTTGGAACCCTTTCTATCGCTTCTCTTCCCAGTTAAAGGCCACACCCTTATAGGTCAAAGTCGTAAGGGGTTTCGCAATTTGAGACAAGTTCTGAATGAACCTACGATAGGAGCCAGCAAGACATAGAAATTGGTGAATTTTTGTAAGCTTCTTCAGTTTTGAGTAGTTCTTAATGACTTTGATTTTGGAAGGGTCCACATGAATTCCCTCTTCACTAACAGCGTAACGAAGGAATTCGACTCTTCGAATCCAAAGATCCCATTTAGAGAACTTTGCGTAGAGCTTCTATGATCGTAATGCTTCCAAGATCTGATGTAGATGTTTACTATGATCTTCCTTACTATGTGGGTGGATAAGTATGTCATTTATGAAGACAATGACGAAATGATCCAAGTAAGGACGACATAACCTGTTCATTAAGTTCATGAATATTGCAGGTGCATTGGTCAATCCAAATGGCATCACTACAAACTTGTAGTCTGGAAGGTCATATTCGGGACATCCTCCTCTAGAACTCATAACTGGTGATACTCGGATCTCAGATCTATCTTCAAAAAGTAATTCTACCATTGCAGTTGGTCAAACAATTCATCTATGTGAGGCAGAGGGTAATGATTCCTAACGGTAAGCTTGTTGAGCTATCTTTAGTCGATGCACATACGAATGAACCGTCTTTCTTCATGATGAACAAGACCGGAGCTCCCCAAGGTAAGAAGCTTGGTCTAATAAAGCCCTTGATGAGCAGTTCGTTAAGTTGACCGGACAGTTCTTGCATCTTAGTAGGTGCTAGAAGATAGGGCAATTTGGCTACTGGGGAAGCCCTTGCAACCAAGTCGATTCTGAACTCGACTTTGACATTGCGGAGGTAATCCTAGTAGTTCTTCTACAAAGATGTTGGGAAAATCATGTACTACTAGAATGTTCTCAATTTCCTTCATCTCTTGGCCCATGTCAATAACATGAGCAAGGAATGCGCGACATTCCTTTCGCAAGTATTTCTGGGCTTGAATACTCGAGATGATACGAAGGTTCGTACTTGATTTATCGCCATAGATAACTAGAGTTTCGTTGTTAGGGAGGTTAAGACGGACTGCTTTCTCAAAGCACATAATGTCGGTGTGAAGAAGACTTAACCAATTCATATTGATTATGACGTCATGAAGATCTAAAAGAAAGTATCATTACTCATGATTTAAGTAAAAGGATAGGTACTTTTGTTCTATCTGCATCTCTTGTACCTATCGATGGGAAAGGCATTTGTTTGGCTTTTAAGTTTATGTGTATGACAGCACAATCACTCGTCGTCTTGAGCAACCTCCATCCTGAAGTTCATATTAGAACTCATATTTGGTTCATCAATCACAGTCTCGTGTATAATTAAGATTCAAAAGGCAGTCGAATAAATGATTCTTCTTTAAGTTCACATCCAAACAAGGAAAAGAAGGTAAAGAGAAATCATCAATTCTAAGCTTGTAGAACCTTGATTATATACCACCCTTGCATATGCATTCCTCAACGATAGATTAACCTTATGGGTATTTGGATTGAACTTGACGTACTGTACGAGTGGTATTTTGATTAGGTTTGCTGAAGTTTCTTCGGGAAGGGTACAAAACATAAGGCACTCTTCGCATGAGCACCTTAGAGTTTTGGAATGACGGCTTCATTAGAAAGGTGATTACGGCGAAGAGAATTTATGCCCGAAAGTAGCATTGTGAGGATCGAATTGACTCAAGTTAAATGATAATGTCGGACTACTCAGAATTTATGCACGAAACTAGCATTGTTACAAATACACAACGGTGCAAATTTTGATAGAGTTTCAGTACCATAGTTTATCTATAAGACTACTACTGCGAACAAGGTATACTACAAAAAGCAAGTACATGAATAACGAGGGTCCCTTAACTTATGGGATCTCGTAGAAAGATGTGACTCGAGTTGCACTAGATTTTAACAGTTTATAAGTCTACTATAACGAAAAGCTCTAATATTTCAAAGTGGGTCCGGAGTAGTCTCTCCTGCAGCAGTGATCCTTAGTATCTTACTGTCTGCGCCAGAGTTCTTTGTTATCGGACAATCCTTCTTGAGATGTCCTATCTCACCGCATATGTGACATATCTGGCTTACACCAACATTGGTGGTGGAAGTGATGTTTCAGGTCGGAGTTATGTGGACACGAGTGCTTTTGTTGTTCCCCCCTTTTGGACAATTCCTTTTATAGTGTACGGTTTCACCACAACCATAGCAAGTAGGGCTGACCCCGATGTTAGTTGCTTGCGAGATGGTTCGTGCCGAAGCTCTACAGATATGAGTAGTGTGTCCCATTCGATTGCAATTTTTGCATTGCAAATCATGACAAACTCTGTGATGATGAAAATTACACTTGTCACACTTTAGGAGTGTTCCCTCATGTGGTTTGATCGGTGCTGAAGTGGCAGGGGTGGCCACTTGTTGCTGTTGCATGGCAAGTCTTTGAGATCGCTTGAGCTCCTTTTAGGCTTGACGCTTTGGTTTCTTATACTCAGATTTGTGACTTTGGGTGTCCGTGACTATTATCATTTTTTGGTTTCCCGGATTGATACAAAAATTTGAACTGTTAACACCTTTTCCTGCCTTGTTTGCGTTGCCAGCGCTAAAGTGTGCAAGGACAGCTATCACGACAGCTTGGAAGGTAGCGACGTCTATATGAAGGATTGTGTGACAACCCAAAAATTTATATTTTGTACAATCATCCACTTCAATATGAGTCAAAAGTATTTCTGCTAACTTTCAAACTTTTTGGAATAAGTTAGAGTGTTTTAAAGTTAGTGCTTCAGAAGATATTAGGAGAGTGGATACCCTATGGTTTATTATGTAGCAATAAGTGCCCAAAACTTCAAGAGTTTGGAGTTTACGGTCAAAAATGCAATTGAGACCGTAAACCCTAAAGGCTATTTAAGTGAGACTTAGATATTTTATTCACTTTTTCACATTTTGTAACAGCCCGGAATTTCAGGTATTATTATAATATGGTTTTTGGGGTGTTTTAGGAGGGGATTCGGCGAGTTGGAGCCAGACTCGCCGAGTAGGACCACAGACTGGGTCGCGAGTTCACGACTGGACTCGACGAGTCCATTATGGACTCAGCGAGTCTGCGCTGTTCAGCGGAAACCCTAGCCGTTCGGTTTTGGAACGTATATAACGGACTTATAGGCCGTCATTGTCCATCTTTAGCGACTGAGAAGAACCCTAAATCGGTTGTGGGCATCTAGAGCAAGGATTGAAGGCCATTGGTGATCTTGAAGAAGTTATTGTGCAAGGAAGAGAAGGGTTTGGCTAAAGGAACAGCAAGGGAATCAAGTTCTGAGGATTGGGGACACAGAGAGTGCATTATTCAGGTAATATTTTGGATCATATTCTGCTATGTTGATGTGTGCATGGATTTAGGGTTTATGGAACCCTTTTGTGACTAGATTGATTAGTACCCTTGTTCCCCAAACGATTATAACCCTGTATTAGGACCTTTAGAGGTCCAGATGTAACAGCCCAAAATCTCAAGTATTGTTAAATTGCATTTTGGGGTGTTTTAAAGGGGAGACTCGGCGAGTTGGAGCCAGACTCGCCGAGTAGGGTCGCAGATTTGGTCGCGGGTTCGCGACTGGACTCGACGAGTCCAGGTATGGACTCGGCGAGTCGACGCTGTTCAGCGGAAACCCTAGCCGTTTCGTATTGGGTCGTATATAAGGGTTGTTATGTCGTCATTTCACGACTTTTGATCGATTTAGAAGAACCTCAGGCGGCTGTGGCGGCTAGAGCAAGTTTGAAGGCCATGGGTGACCTTGAAGGAATTGTTGTGCAAGGAGGAGAAGGGTTGTAGCTGAAGGAACTGCAGGGAGTTCGAGTTCTGAAGTCTGGGGGCGTGGAAGGTACATCATTCAGGTAATAACCCGGATTACATTCTCCTGTGATTGATGTGTATATAGATTTAGGGTTTATAGAACCCATTTGGAGTCTAGATGGATTGTTGTGTTGTTATTCAACGTTTATAACCTTGTATTAGGACCCTTAGAGGTCCAGAAGGACCCATGTTTGTATATTCGGGAAAATATGTATTTCAGGAAGCAGTTCGATCGACTGCATGGCGTGGACTCGCCGAGTCGGATGAGCAGACTCGGCGAGTAGCTTGAAGATTCACTGGGACTCGCCGAGTTTGTTCTTCAGACTCGGCGAGTAGAGTCGGGGTGGCCCCGCGATTCTTCCAGGAGTAACTAGTCGAGTCAAAGGGGATACTCGACGAGTAGAAGGGGAATTTTAGAGGATTGAAGAACGACCAGACTCGCCGAGTCCCGTCGAGTTGACAGTGGACTGTTGACCAGAGTTGACCGGTGTGATTTCTTAGGGTCAGTTAACGTGGAAGGTAGAAGTATTAATAAGAGATATATGATGTTTCAGGGAGCTTGTAGCTCGAAGGATCAAGTGCAAAGGATTTCAGGAGTTGCTATCTTCCAGTGTCCGCGAGGTGAGTCTTCTCACTATACTTCACCCGGAAGGGTTTGATTGTGTGACCGGAAGGTCAAGTATGTTATGTGTTAAGTTTATATGCTATAAATGGAAAGTTAGCTGCTATGCGTGATTTACATGTTTAAATATGGGCCGGAAGGCAAAGTATTATGTGACAGCAAGGTCAGGTTGATATATGATATATGTGCTTTATGTGTTAGAGTATTTGTATTATGTGTTATATATGTGCATGGGCCGGAAGGCAATTATTTTATGGGCCGGAAGGCAATTATCTTATGGGCCGGAAGGCAATTATTTTATGGGCCGGAAGGCAATTATCTTATGGGCCGGAAGGCAATTATCTTATGGGCCGGAAGGCAAACATCTTATGGGCCGGAAGGCGATTATCTCATGGGCCGGAAGGCATTGTGCAGTGGACCGGAAGGTCAAGGCCTGGAAAGGCGTACGTGCGTAAGGTGTATATTGGGGAACTCACTAAGCTTCGTGCTTACGTTGTTTATGTTATGTTGTTTCAGGTTCTTACAGTAACGCGGGATGGCAACGGTTCAATTGTACACACCGAAGAAAGAGTTATATTTTGGAGGATCCTGGTCTTCTATTATAATGAAACTGAAACTATGTTTTGTAATTCGAATGTGAATAAGATGTTAAACAAGTGTTTTAATATTAAATTGATTATTTAAAATGAAAAATTTTGTCTTGAAAATCACGGTGTTACACCAGAATGTCCCATGCCTGTGTATTTCGGGAATTAAGAGAGGTTTTGGATTGGAATCCTTATGCCTTAAGTCAAAAGGTAAATTACAAGTCTTGGGGTGTAGTATGAGCACCTAAATGAAGGTCTTACGTCTTGTACCAGCTTAGGAGGACCAGACCTATGAATGGTCGGGACAATACTGATCTCAGGAAGCAGTTTGATCGACTGCATGGCATGGACTCGCCGAGTCCGATGAACAGACTCGGCGAGTAGCTTGGAGATTAACTGGGACTCGTCGAGCTGTTCTTCAGACTCGGCGAGTGGAGTCGGGGTGGCCCTGCGATTCTTCCACGAGGAACTCGTCGAGTCAAGAGGGATACTCGACGAGTAGAAAGGGAACATCAGGATTTGGTGAGGACGTCTAGACTCGCCGAGTCGCCTTAGCACTCGCCATGTCCGGTCAAGTTGACCGTTGACCGTTAACCGTTGACCAGAGTTGACCTACATGTGATTTCTTAGGGTCAGTCTCCTGAAAGATAAAAGTATTAATAAGGGATATATGATATTATAGGGAGTCTGTAGCTCGGCGGATCGAGTGCGAGTGATTTCAGGAGTCGCTAGCTTTCATTACCCACGAGGTGAGTCTTCTCACTATACTGTACCCGGAAGGGGTTGACTGTGTGACCGGAAGGTCGGATATGATATGTGTTATAAGTGCTATAAATGGAAAGGTAATTGCTATGCGTGCTATGTATGTTTATATGGGCCGGAAGGCAATATGTTATGTGACTGAAAGGTCGGATATGATATATGATATATGTGCTATATGTGTTAGGATAAATGTATTATTTGTTGTGTATGTTTATGGGCCGGAAGGCAATATGTTATGGGCTGGAAGGCAATATGTTATGGGCCGGAAGGCGATTATCTCAAGGGCCGGAAGGAGATTGTGTTGTGAACCGGAAGGTCAGGGCCTGGAAAGGCGTATATGCGTAAGTAGTATACTGGGGAACTCACTAAGCATTTATGCTTACAGTTGTTATGTATGTGTTTCAGGTACTAGCGAGGACCGTGGGAAGGCGCCGGCATGACGCGTACACACTGTTGATGTTTTGAGATCTTGGGGATTTTATGATTGTATTTTGATATGAAATTTGGAATAATTATATTTGGTTGAAATAAATCACTTATTTTAAATGAAAAAATTTGTTTGAAAATTTGCGTTGTTACAATTGGTATCAGAGCCTTGGTTTGAGGGATTCGGGTGTACCTTCGGGTGTAACTGAACTCAAACCGAGGATTTGAGGAAAATCTTTTAAAAATAATAAAGGCATAAACTGTTATAAATGGTAAAGTGGTAAATAAGAAAGAAGCAGTGTGTACGATCAGCCAGCGCCCGAACGGTAAAGATCCCCAGAATACCTTACAATGTTATGTTATGCAATGAATTATGAATTGTTATGCATGCTAGAAGACTAGGTATTCATGATAGGACTAGAGTGGCCTGATTTGTGATGCCTTAGTCTAGGGAGTTTGCCGATATGAGATATTTGGTAGCGTGCAGGTAGATAGTGCATATCAAAGTAGAGTACTCACTATTCGGGGTTTGGGGAGGAAGATTTGGGACGAATACTGATATGGTGTGGTCGTTAGTATTGGGCCCGTACTACCGAAGACACCGGGTCGGTGGAAGACCCAAGTAAGACTCCCTGGATATCAGAGACTGAGTAGGGTGGCGTTATCGAGTACAATTGTACTTGATGGAGTCTTTGATAATTTTATGTTGTATTTCAGAGACATCATGGTTACCACACGCCACGGGGCGAGTTCGAGCGGTGTGAGCGATGAGGATATTCGTCAGATGATTCAAGAGGAGGTAGCTGCAGCAATCCGGGCTGAGATCCCGAAGATGTTTGGGTCTATTAAGACCACTCTGATGGAGACGTTCGAAGAGCGGTACGCCGCACTGACTGAGACTGCAGCCGCTGCCGCTACCGCAGCCGTGGCCGCTGCCAGGCCGCAAGGGGGCGATTCGTTGCTATTCCGGGAATTCAGCAACACGAAACCCCCTGAGTTCGATGGGACGCAGGATCCGATTGTTGCAATGTGATGGATCGCCGACATTGAAGGGTGCTTCTACACTTGCTCATGCCCGGAGCACCTAAGGGTGCGGTTCGCTTTGAATCAGTTCCGTCTGGGAGCGAAGGATTGGTGGAAGTTCGTGACGGCGAACTTCACTTTGGCGGAGATTACAGTAGTGACATGGGAGAGGTTTACTGACATGTTCAGGGACGAGTACGTTCCCCCAGTGGAGAGGGAACGATTGATTCAGGAGTTCTTGACCCTTAAGCAGGGTACTGATTCGGTTGCGGTGGTTACGCGGAAGTTTCATGAGAGGGCGATGTTCTGCCCTGAGCTGGTGTCTACAGAGCAGTCGCGGATGAGCCGGTACTTAGGCGTTTTGAGGAGGGATATCTGGGAGTTTGTGTCAAACTCAACCTATCGTACTTTTACTGAGCTTCAGGCGAATGCCAGGAAGCGCGAGATCGAGTTGGAGACCCAGGCCAGGGAGGAGGCCGAGTCTCGGCAGGTGGACCGGCGGCCGGCTCAGTGTCAGCCGGCAGCCAAGCGGATCAAGTCCGCTGATTTGAGGACGGGAGGTCAGAAGGGCCACACTTGCGGGAAGTGCGGCAAGGGTCATGAGGGAGCGTGCCGAGCTGGTGGTTGCTACAAGTGTGGCAAGGAAGGACACATTGCCAGGGATTGTCCTAAGGGGTTTATGGTTTGTTTTCATTGCAACCAGACAGGCCATCGGAAGGCCGAGTGCCCGCAGCTTCGTCAGGGATCTACACCTACTACCAGGACTACTGAGACTCGACCGGCGAAGGTCGAGGCTCCGAGGGCTCGAGGGAGAGCCTTTCAGCTGACTGCGGAGGAGGTCTGCGCTGCGCCCGATGTTGTGGCAGGTATGTTGTAATTCACGTATATATTTAAAGTCGAGATGTTATGCTTATGTTAATATATGTGTAGGTACTTTTCTTGTGAACTCTATGCCTGCTCTAGTGTTATTTGATTCGGGTGCGAGTAGGTCCTTTGTATCTGTAGCTTTTAGCCAGCGTATCAGCATTAGTCGTGAGCCGTTAAGTCAGCCCCTGAGCGTTTCTATAGCGGCCGAGAGGGTGGTTTGTGCCACGGAGGTTCTTCGGGGATGCGTACTAGAGATTTTCGGGGTTGAGTTTCCGATTGACCTAATTCCTATTGCGATGGGTGATGTCTGTGTCATCGTGGGCATGGACTGGCTGAGCCGATTCAGCGCTGTCATCGACTGCGAGCGCCAGCTGGTGACTATACGAGACCCTAGTGGAGGAGTTCTTATGGTGTACGGCGAGGGTACCCGTTCGGGATCAACTTTTTGTTCGGCCGCTAGGGCGAGGCAATATCTACAACAGGGATGTAAGGGTTTTGTGGCGTATGTGATGGATACGCGGGAGGCTTCCGAGAGACCAAGGTCAGTGGAGGAGGTCCCAGTGGTGCGTGAGTTTCCAGATGTTTTTCCCGAGGAACTGCCGGGAGTACCTCCTACGAGGCAAGTAGAGTTTGGTATCGATCTGATTCCGGGGGCTGCGCCTATTGCGAAGGTGCCTTATCGTCTCGCACCTCCAGAGATGCAAGAGTTGTCCTCGTAACTCCAGGAGTTGCTGGGGAAGGGATTTATTGGGCCGAGCAGCTCGCCGTGGGGAGCACCGATCCTGTTCGTCAAGAAGAAGGATGGTTCACACCGGATGTGCATTGATTACCGGGAGTTGAACAAAGTGATGGTCAAGAACCGCTATCCGTTACCGAGGATCGATGATTTATTCGATCAGTTGCAAAGGGCATCTTGATTTTCCAAGATCGATCTGAGATCAGGGTACCATCAGGTAAGAGTGCGGGATGAGGACGTCCAGAAGACAGCATTTAGGACGCGATATGGGCATTATGAGTTCGTGGTGATGCCTTTCGGGCTCACCAATGCCCCGGCAGTGTTCATGGACCTCATGAACAGGGTATGCAGGTCGATGCTGGATCGGTCTGTGATTGTATTTATCGACGACATCCTGGTGTATTCGCGATCTAGAGAGCAGCATGAGGGACATTTGAGGGAGGTCCTTGGGGTACTGAGGTCGGAGAAGCTATATGCAAAATTCTCCAAATGTGACTTCTGGTTGCGGTAGGTCCAATTTCTTGGACATGTTGTTAATCAGGCAGGGATATTGGTCGATCCGGCCAAGGTTGAGGCAGTGATGAGTTGGGAGGTACCGAAGTCACCTTCCGAGATCAGGAGTTTCCTTGGGTTGGCGGGGTACTATCGGAGGTTTATTAGAGACTTCTCCAACATCGCAGTACCACTCACCAGACTGGCCCGGAAGGGTGTTGCCTTCTCATGGGGACCCGAGCAACAGATTTCTTTCGAGACACTTCGCCAGAGACTGTGCGAAGCCCCGGTATTAGCTCTCCCGGAAGGGATGGAAGATTTTGTCGTATATTGCGACGCATCGATTTCGGGACTGGGTGCAGTGTTGATGCAGAGAGGTCATGTGATAGCTTATGCATCGAGGCAGCTAAAGCCTCACGAGGCGAGATATCCCACGCATGACTTAGAGTTGGGGGCAGTAGTGTTCGCTCTCAAGATTTGGCGTCACTACCTGTATGGGGTTCGATGTATGATATATACGGACCATAAGAGTTTGAAGTATTTGATGGATCAACCCAACCTAAATATGCGTCAGAGGAGATGGTTGGATGTGGTCAAGGATTATGACTGTGAAATCCTATACCACCCGGGCAAGGCTAATGTGGTAGCCGATGCATTGAGCTGCAGGGCGGAGAGCACTCTATTGCGAGATGTATGTCTGAGACTGACGGTGATGACTCCGGTATTAGATGCTATTCGTGGGCACAGGCCGAGGCTGTGAGATCCGAGATGTAGAAGAAAGAACGGGTCGTTGGGTTAATTTCAGAGTTCGTTAAGGATGGACGAGGACTTCTGACCTTTCAGGGTCGGATTTGGGTACCGTTCGTGGGCGGTACGCGTGCTACTTTGATGGAGGAGGCTCACAGATCGAAATTCTCGATCCATCCCGGTGCTACGAATATGTATTTGGACTTGAGGAAGGAATACTGGTGGCCCTGTATGAAGAGAGACGTCACCTGGTTCGTTGAGAGGTGCTTGACCTGCCGTAGAGTTAAGGCCAAGCACCAGAGACCGCATGGCAAGTTGCAGCCTTTGGAGATTCCTGAGTGGAAGTGGGAACAGATTACCATGGACTTCATCACTAAATTGCCGAAAACTGCCAGAGGAGTCGATGCAATTTGGGTGATTGTGGATAGATTGACGAAGAGTGCACACTTCCTTGCCATCAGCGAGAGTTCATCAGCGGAGAAGTTGGCGGAGTTATATGTGAGAGAGGTAGTATCTCGGCATGGAGTGCCGATCTCGATTGTTTTGGACCGTGATGTACGCTTCACTTCCAGGTTCTGGAAGAAATTCCATGAGGAGCTAGGTACTAAACTGCATTTTAGTACCGCATACCATCCCCAGACAGACGGCCAGAGCGAGCGGACGATTCAGACATTGGAGGACATGCTTCAAGCGTTCGTTCAGTGGCAACACCGGTCCGAGCTTGAATTTCAGGTTGCCGACTTCGTTCTCCTGAAGGTTTCTCCTTGGAAGGGAGTGATCCGGTTCAGGAAGAGGGGCAAGTTGGGGCCCCGATTCATAGGTCCATTTCGTGTGATTGCAAGGGTAGGCCGGGTAGCTTATCGGTTGGAGTTGCCAGCAGAGTTGGGGCAGATCCACAATACCTTTCACGTATCACAGTTGAGGAAGTGTATAGCCGATGAATCGGCAGTGGTTCCATTAGAGGATATTCAGGTGGATGCGAGCCTGAATTACGCCGAGAGACCAGTAGCCATCAGGGATCGGAAGATCAAGGTTCTGAGGAACAAGGAGGTACCTCTGGTGTTGGTTCAGTGGCAACACCGGAAAGGATCGGAGATGACTTGGGAGCCGGAGCGTGAGATGCGGGAGCAACATCCGGAGTTATTTGCAAAATGAGACTTCGAGGGCGAAGTCTAGTCCTAGTGGGGGAGAGTTGTAACAGCCCGGAATTTCAGGTATTGTTATAATATGGTTTTCGGGGTGTTTTAGGAGGGGACTCGGCGAGTTGGAGCCAGACTCGCCGAGTAGGACCACAGACTAAGAAGAACCCAAAATCGGTTGTGGGCTGTCATTGTCCGTCTTTAGCGACTAAGAAGAACCCTAAATCGGTTGTGGGAATCTAGAGCAAGGATTGAAGGCCATTAGTGATCTTGAAGAAGTTATTGTGCAAGGAAGAGAAGGGTTTGGCTAATGGAACAGCAAGGGAATCAAGTTCTGAGGATTGGGGACACAGAGAGTGCATTATTCAGGTAATATTTCGGATCATATTCTGCTATGTTGATGTGTGCATGGATTTAGGGTTTATGGAACCCTTTTGTGACTAGATTGATTAGTACCCTTGTTCCCCAAACGATTATAACCCTGTATTAGGACCTTTAGAGGTCCAGAATGTCCCATGCCTGTGTATTTCGGGAATTAAGAGAGGTTTTGGATTCGAATCCTTATGCCTTAAGTCAAAAGGTAAATTACAAGTCTTGGGGTGTAGCATGAGCACCTAAATGAAGGTCTTACATGTTGTACCAGCTTAGGAGGACCAGACCTATGAATGGTCGGAACAATACTGATCTCAGGAAGCAGTTTGATCGACTGCATGGCATGGACTCGCCGAGTCCGATGAACAGACTCGGCAAGTAGCTTAGAGATTAACTGGGACTCGTCGAGCTGTTCTTCAGACTCGGCGAGTGGAGTCGGGGTGGCCCCGCGATTCTTCTACGAGGAACTCGTCGAGTCAAGAGGGATACTCGACGAGTAGAAAGGGAACATCAGGATTTGGTGAGGACGTCTAGATTCGCCGAGTCGCCTTAGCACTCGCCGAGTCCGATCAAGTTGACCGTTGACCGTTGACCAGAGTTGACCTACATGTGATTTCTTAGGGTCAGTGTCTTGAAAGATAAAAGTATTAATAAGGGATATATGATATTATAGGGAGTCTGTAGCTCGGCGGATCGAGTGCGAGTGATTTCAGGAGTCGCTAGCTTTCATTACCCACGAGGTGAGTCTTCTCACTATACTGTACCCGGAAGGGTTTGACTGTGTGACCGGAAGGTCGGATATGATATGTGTTATAAGTGCTATAAATGGAAAGTTAATTGCTATGCGTGCTATGTATGTTTATATGGGCCGGAAGGCAATATGTTATGTGACTGAAAGGTCGGATATGATATATGATATATGTGCTATATGTGTTAGGATAAATGTATTATTTGCTGTGTATGTTTATGGGCCGGAAGGCAATATGTTATGGGCCGGAAGGCGATTGTGTTGTGGACCGGAAGGTCAGGGCCTGGAAAGGCGTATATGCGTAAGTAGTATACTGGGGAACTCACTAAGCATTTATGCTTACAGTTGTTATGTATGTGTTTCAGGTACTAGCGAGGATCGTGGGAAGGCGCCGGCATGACGCGTACACACTGTTGATGTTTTGAGATCTTGGGGATTTTATGATTGTATTTTGATATGAAATTTGGAATAATTATATTTGGTTGAAATAAATCACTTATTTTAAATGAAAAAAATTGTTTGAAAATTTGCGTTGTTACACATTTCCAAAGACTAAAGCTATTTCTCTCTCAAGTATCATCCCGTTTTTCTTCAATATCTTCAACTTGTAAGTGTTTCTATCCCTAATATGTTTAGATCAAGTGTTAAACATCATGAAATCACTCAAAAATCCCAAGGACAAGGTGTTCACGGCCCAAGATCTTCTTGGACCGTGAACACTAAAAATGTGGCAAAAATGTGCCCAATATCCCTCTAGGCCTTTAAAACAAGCTTAGAAGCAACCCTTGACGTGTCTAGACCTTAATATCATCAAGGAAACACCCCAATATCACAAGGAACTAGTGCTTAAGGTCCAAGAATCGCCTTGGACCGTAAACCCTAAAAAGGGTGCTAAAGGTTGCCAAAGTGGCCCTAAACTCTTGCCAAAACTTAGAAACAAACATAGACCCTTCCTTGGATGTGTTTGGCACAAGAACACCACAAAAATGCACCATGTTTATGTGTTTACGGTTTGGGGAGCTCCCAAAACCGTAAACACCCCAATAAAGGTTATAATGCCCCATAACTTCTTCCTTAAGCTTAGAAACTAGCCTAGACCTTTACCCAGAAGTGTTTAAGGCTTGAAAACATCATTTAACAATGAACCATTTGGGCTTACTATGGTAAACCCTAGGACATATGGTCCAAAAACCGTAAACCCTATAAGGAGGTGATATGTTGCCCTAATCACTTCCTAAGGCTAAGAATTGAAGTTAGGATGCTTCAAAATGACTTCTAGGACATCAAACCACCAAATGGTCAAAGTACCATGAGTTTGCGACTGTAAAATCATAGTTAAACAACCGTAAACTCAAGTGGAGTTGGTTACAAAACCGTAAACACCAAATAGTGCCATTTCACTTCCCTTTGTTGAATCACATGTGATTCCAACACCTAGCCAAGGTGTTGCATAGTCCTGGAAGGTGTTTCTTTTCATGTAGTTGTTTATAAACACTATATTCATGTCAATATGTGTCCTTATATGTCATTTAGGACTTATTGTGTCACGGGACTTCATTCGTGGAACTTCTCATCCGTACACGCATACCCGATTGAATCACCCACATCAGGTGAGTTCATACCCCGTAATGAATCTTTTAACTATTTTAAATGTTTTGAGGGGGGAATACAGGTTGAACACAATGATAATTGTGTAACTTTTTGTTGGTAAACATCTTTCAAAATGTTACTTATGTTATTTATAAGTTGTCAAAACATTTCAAAACTCGTTTAAAGTTATGTTACTTTATAGTTATACAAAACTATGTTTTTAAAGTACAAGCATAACTTAGTAGATAAATGAGTCTTTTCAGTAACAGTCCAGGTAGAACATTAGTAAACTATTATAGGTATACTTTAGGAGAATGCTATTCTTTACTTCTAGTACAATGAAGCACACAAAGAAATAGTACCATAACTACCCAAACAGTGAAGAGAATCAAACAATACAGAATAAACAGTGAAGAGAATCAAACAATACAATAACAGAACATATAGTGAAGAGAATCAAACATTACCAAAACAGAACATAACAAATAGGGTAAGTTGCTATATCATGAGAACACACAAACAACATCTAATTATATCAATGAATCACTAACGCATTAGTCATAGTTATATTGGGTATACATGATCATGTAACTTTAATGTGAATTACACGGATTGCATGGATTTTCTGGGGTCGCGTTAGGTTCCCTAAATCTCTTTTCATTGAGAGCGTTTAGCAGGGGTTCTAGCTTTCACATTATGACCATAATAAGACAAATATGTTTTTAGGTTACTAGTACATCCGCATGTCATTATTAACGATATTTGTGTACTTCCTTTTCCCATTACTTTCATAAAGTGACAGTACCACTTGAAAGTTGATCTATTTTCTAGTCAAGATAGTTATAAACTAGGGAAAATATACTTTTACATTTGACAACGGAACAGTAGGGTTTAACTCAGAACAGAAGATGCCTTGGTAGAAGGCTACGATTAGAGGTTAGGATCATGATGCTAACTTTATGATTCCATAATGTATACGCTATAGGATACCTATATGCTAGTAGATTCTGACAGCTAATAAGATGTGTGCTCTTCGCTGTAATTCTTGTTCTCGTTGGATGTGGGCTTGCACCGAGGTCACCCAATCTATTATCTACCCGAATCTATATATATATATATATCAATTTTTAGTATACATTAAGTCATCATAAAGGTACCAGGTATGGATCAGGTCATAGGACACAAAGTCAACGCACAGTTATTCTATTACAAAACACACTTATCAAAGCTAGTATTTTTGGTATACAAAACTAGGGATTTCCCATAAAAGAGCTTAATCCATTTATTAAGCCAGTACAGTTTTAGAGACTTTAGGTGAATTAAATCTATAACACCTTAGTTTATATACCATGTTTATATATAATACTAATATCCAATAGATAATTAAATGTGTGTTTACCGCCGACGTCCTATTCCCGTTGGATGTGGGCTTAGGGTAGATTCCCTCAATTAACTATCTACTCGATATCAGATTATATATAGCAGTATAAACGAAGCTATTATAAAAGTAATCACCGTAGTCATTATTTTACTATAAGAAAAATAGGTTTTTTTTAAATGAACTCTCCATTAGATATAAAGGAACCATTACAAATAACTCTATGAGTAACAAGTGTATACACCAAGGTTATGTATGACAACGATCTGACAACCAGTGGAATGTGTGCTATCCGCCTTATTTGTTGTTCCCCATTGGGTTGTATGTTTAGGGCAGATGTGCACAATCGATTGTTTATTTACTACAAGTATATATAACTTGCACCCACTTAGTACACATAGAAAGGCTTGTAGTGTCATTTTGCTTAACTTCCATTAAAGTAGGAAATATAGGATTTTCTAGAGGAACATGCGAACTTTTCAAAACAGAACTTACAGCTTACATCACTTGTGCATATACATTTTCAACCACATTTTACAGCTTACTCACATCACTAAAATCTTATGAACTCACCAGCTTAATTGCTGATCAACTCTTTCAAGTAACTTGTATTCTCAGGAGACTATTAGACAGGTGCTCGTACTGGGACTTCAGAAGATGGAGCATTATAACTTCAAGTCTTGTTTTGTTAATTGTTTATGACTTCTAGGTTTTATTGAACACACACATTGTAAACACTTTCTTTCTAAATGAAATGGTTATTCATTACATGCTTACCATATACATATCTTGTGATACTTCACATGACGTCCTCCACCCCCGAACGTTTCCGTCGTTCCAGTTTTGGGGTGTGACTGATTGGGGTTTCGTCGTTCGGCTGACTATTTCTAGATGACAAATTAATTTTGTTATACAAAAGAAAAAGAGTTCTTCAGTGATTATGGTTGGCACTAGATGTATTCTACTCTTTTATGTAAATGTAAATTTTTCATTTTGTTAAACTGTTCTCAATGGTTCTACCTACATCCCTATGATGCAGCACTGGCAAAAGAGTTGAAGTAAGTTCATACAATGGTCACTAGGCGATTGATATTTCAAACTAGGCTATCATTGGTTGGTGGATGACATGATCGAACCTTCGACAAGAATTGGAAGAGATCCTTAAGCTAAATTACCACAGCTCAATAAATTGACAAAAGTGAGCCTTGGATAGAATTGTATTGATAGCAGAATGAAAGTATTTGAATAAGGATTGTCACGTGAATTATCTAACTATCAATATCATTGAAATTTAAGATGTGATAAGGTCGAGAAAATTGACCTTGGAGTAGGTCTTACATCATATCCGAAGTAGAAAAGTTTTGATAGCATGAAGGACTAACTAAAAAGTACTTACAGTATAGGGATAGTTACATAGAAAAGTGCTACTTGGAGCATAGATAGGAAAACGATTCCTTATACCAAAGGAAGAAAGGTAGAGTATCTCCTACTAGTGATGGTTCACCCTCGGGTGAACCCTTAGTCTAGCCAGCTGGCGCTCTATATCAAGTAGGTGCCTTTCGTACACCCTTTGGCGTACTCAGAGCTCTATGACTTCATCCCGAGTCACATCAAGATCTTGTTGCAGGGCCTCGTGGTCTCTCCTAGATCTTTCACGAGCATGTTCCAAATGAATGGTACGAATGATGTGCATTCTCGCATTGGCATTAATTTTTGTGATTTGATGGAGAGTTGTCCTACCCTGAATTTCGTTTCGGGCAACTCTACGGACCAGGATTGGCAAGATCGTGTCTTCTGAGCCTCCTTCACTTAGTTCCTAAAAGCTTTGGTCTCTATTGTATGGCATGGGATGATTCTGCTCTTGCCTCCATGTTTCCAAGGTTTCCACCCAAGGAGGCATCAGGCCTTGTAAAGATGGACGAGGGTTAGGATTTAGTATGGGAGCCATCGGGGGTAGGTTATTAACTTCAGGCTCGGAGTCGAAACCATCAGAAAAGCCTTCAGCATGGTGATCATCCAAAGGGATTGGATGATCATCTTCTGGCTCTTCTTCAAGCCATCCAGCATTGCCTTCGTTTGGGAAGTACGGGTCATCGTGGGGATGGAATCCAGCCATGTTATATATGCGAGAATAGGGATAATGATATAATTAATAGACGTACTAATTAGATAATTATAAGATGATCTTTATTAGTTACTTCAATACTTGTATAGTGCATATTAGTTATATGTAATCAAAACAGGATAGACCTTCGAATAAATGACCCTAACATAAAACCCACAACCAAACAAAGAACAGGGAGTAAAGTAAAGATCGCAGATTCTCAGTCGATGACATCTTAGTTATGTATAACCTTAGTGTATCCACTTAGCAACTACTAACCTACAAATAAATACCTTTTTAATTCTCAGATAACAATTATAGTAACAGAAAATATTCCTATAGTATTTTAGGTTTATGTTTTGTTCTAATGTTTTCATTGTAGTAATATTGGTAGTTGCCACATCATAACCATTCTTGGGCATATGCTAATCACTTCTCGGACCAACATAGTTGACCAAGATATTTTACTCCCAGAATCGACCATATATCCCCGAGTCTACTTGTGATGTTCAACAATCATAATATTTTTGCTCTATCCTAGTGACACTGATTTCAGTATGAATGCAAGTATGTATACTTGGTTAAATATTTTAGTATTTAAAAGTATAAACTCTTTATCAGAGTATTTTAATCCCGCTGTGTTTATAGTTTGTATATCTTTTATGGGTTGATACACTCGATTCAATATAAACAATGCTCTGACACCAATCTGTCACACCCCAAAACCTGAACAGCTGAAACGTTTGCGGGTGGAGGACGTCATGTAAAGTATCACCATAAAGCATAGTGGTAAACAAGCAACAACATCATCCATTGCATTAATAATATAATTTAGTACAAGTGTGTTTTGTGATGTTTATAAGACACCAAAAATATAAATCAAAATAAGAGATGAGCCTTGAACGAGCTCCATCTTCTCAAAACCTGACATCCGTACATGTCTACTGATGACCTGAGAATACAAGTTATTTTGAAAGAGTTTGCCAGCTTTAAAGCTGGTGAGTTCATAAACATTTTAGTGTGATTGTTTGTATGAAAAATTTTTGTTGAAAATATCCACAGCATAAGTTTGTAGTAATAGTTTGTTGTAAATGTTCGTAAGCTATTTGTATAATGTTCGTATATTCCTAGAAAATCCCATATTTTCTACTAACTGTAGTCTTCTACCAAGACCAAATGTTCGGTTTGTTTGCTTGTAAGAGTATGTATTTTCCCAAGTCTGACTATCGTTATCAAAATATAGTTTGTACATTATCGCATAATGAGAAAATGTTTTAAGATAATTGTACTAGGGAAAGTATTATAGAACTGTAGCTTTGTATGTGGAAACTACCTTAGTACTACTTACCTTCAGTCCAATGAATTATAAGGTAAGGTGAGATTTGTAACACTATTGATTGACGGCTGTAGAACGCGACGATGAAAGACGTCAAAATAAATGTGACATTTGTCACCCCTTGGCTTGGTCGGTCGAAGAGTGTAGCTCACAGTTGGGGTGCGGGATAGTCTGTCCCATATAGATCTATACGCACAATGGCCGCTCTCCCTCCTGGAGACTCTGTTTACCAACAAGACAACGGTGGAATCCGCGTAATGTAGAAGTAAATCTCATACTCTAATTGTTATGTTGGTGTGTAACAGCTCAAATTTTCAAATAAATTTTTCATTTAAAACAAAACATCATTATTCGACAAAAGGGTTTATTCCAAGTTTATTTCAAAAATATAACTAATAAATCTCCAGGATCTTCAACAGTGGCAGTGTGTACATGTCACGCCGGCGCCTTTCCACGGTCATCACTAGTACCTGAAAAACATAAACACAACTAGTAAGCATAAATGCTTAGTGAGTTCCCCAGTATACGACTTACCCACATACGCCTTCCGGCCCGGACCTTTCGGTCCACATAACATTGCCTTCCGGCCCGTAACATAATCGCCTTCCGGCCCATAATATATATCGCCTTCCGGCCCGTATTAAATTGCCTTCCGGCCCATAGTATTTTGCCTTCCGGCCCATGATAGTATAAAGCATAACACATGTAACATAATACACATAACACATAAGTCATACATCATACCGTCCTTTCTATCACATAAAGTCTCGCCTTCCGGCCCGTATAAGCATACATCACATATAAGCATACATCACATATAAAGCATCTATCTCTCTAGACATAGCATGTATATAACACATACGACCTTCCGGTCTCACAGTCAAACCCTTCCGGGTGAAGTATAGTGAGAAGACTCACCTCGTAGTATGCAAGCTATAAACCCTTCGAGCTACTCGCACACGATCCGCTAATCCGCAGGTTCCCTATAATACCACATCCTTTGTTAATGATCTTATCAAACAAGACAACTGACCCTACTAAGTTATATACAGGTCAACGGTCAATCTTGACCGGACTCGTCGAGTGCAAAGGGTAACTCGACGAGTATAGACACCCTGACACCACTCGCCGAGTCTGAAGAACGACTCGACGAGTTCCAGTAGATCTTCAAGCTACTCGCCGAGTCTGAAGAACAACTCGGCGAGTCCTAGTGAACCTTCAATCTACTCGCCGAGTCTGAAGAACAAATCGGCGAGTTCTAGTGAATCTTCAAGCTACTCGCCGAGTCTGATCATTGGACTCGGCGAGTCCTCGCCATGCAGTCAATCCGTTGCCTCCTGTATTTCGCATGATTTCGAAGTATATAGATATGGGGCTTCCTGGACTTTCACATATACTATTACAGGGGTTTTTAAACACTTATAACAACACTATAATCTAACAATTCCCTAAATGGGTTTCCTAAACCCTAAATTCGCATACAACGTAAAAGTTACAGATTTCGATCCGAAGATTACCTGGAAACGTGTTCCCTGTGTCTCCAAACCTCCAGTACTCGATTCCTTTGATCACCACCTTGCTCCTCCTTGTCTAATAATCTCTTCAAGCCTCCTCAAGTCCTCTCTCTTGCTTCAGATGCTCACACACTCCCAGAGTATCTTCAATCGGCCAAAAAGACGCGACATGACGGCCATAAGATCGTTATATACGATCAGAAATGAAACGGCTAGGGTTCAGCTGAAACAGCGTCGACTCGCCGAGTCCCTATTTGGACTCGTCGAGTCCAGTCGCGTATCTGCGACTGCGACCAAGACCATGGCCCTACTCGGCGAGTCATGCATCTACTCGCCGAGTCCCCTCTTAAATGTGCCCCAAAATATTTTAAAGAAATACCTGAAATTCCGGGCTGTTACAACTCTCCCCCACTAGAACTAGACTTCGCCCTCGAAGTCTCTCATTCTGCGAATAACTCCGGATGTTGCTCCCGCATTTCTCTTTCTGGCTCCCAAGTCATCTCCGATCCTTTCCGATGTTGCCACTGAACCAACACCAGAGGTATCTCCTTGTTCCGTAGAACCTTGATCTTCCGATCCCTGATAGCTACTGGTCTCTCGGCGTAATTCAGGCTCGCATCCACCTGAATATCTTCTAACGGAACCACTGCTGCCTCATCGGCTATACACTTCCTCAACTGCGACACATGGAAGGTATTGTGAATCTGACTCAGCTCCACTGGCAACTCCAACCGATAAGCTACCCGACCTACCCTTGCAATTACCCGAAATGGACCTATGAACCGGGGCCCCAATTTTCCCCTCTTCCTGAACCGAATTACCCCTTTCCAAGGAGAAACCTTTAGGAGAACGAAGTCGCCGACCTGGAATTCAAGCTCGGATCGGCGTCTGTCCGCATAACTCTTCTGTCGGCTCTGGGCGGTCAATAACCTCTGCCTCACTCGCTGAATCTGCTCGGTCGTCTGAAGTACAATTTCTGTACTGCCCATCACTCTCTGTCCCACTTCTCCCCAGCAAATGGGAGTCCGACACCTCCTACCATACAACAACTCAAAAGGTGGCATACCAATGCTCGAATGATGGCTGTTGTTGTAGGAAAACTCAGCCAACGGCAGATGCGCATCCCAGCTACCCCCGAAGTCTAACACACACGCTCTAAGCATGTCTTCCAATGTCTGAATCGTCCGCTCGCTCTGACCGTCGGTCTGGGGATGGTATGCGGTACTAAAATGCAACTTAGTACCCAACTCCTCATGGAATTTCTTCCAGAACCTGGAAGTGAAACGTACATCGCGATCCGAAACAATCGAGGTCGGCACTCCATGCCGAGATACTATCTCTCTCACGTACAACTCTGCCAACTTCTCTGCTGATGAACTTTCACTAATGGCAAGGAAGTGTGCACTCTTTGTTAGCCTATCCACAATCACCCAAATCGCATCGACTCCCCTGGCAGTTTTCGGCAATTTGGTGATGAAATCCATCGTGATCTGATCCCACTTCCACTCAGGGATCTCCAAGGGTTGCAACTTACCGTGCGGTCTCTGGTGCTCGGCCTTAACTTTACGGCAGGTCAAACACCTCTCAACGAACCAGGCAACGTCTCTCTTCATGCAAGGCCACCAGTACTCCTTTTTCAAATCCATATACATTTTCGTAGCACCGGGATGGATCGAGAATTTCGATCTATGTGCCTCCTCCATCAAAGTAACACGCGTACCGCCCACGAATGGCACCCAGATCCGACCCTGAAATGTCAGAAGTCCCCGCCCATCCGTAACGAACTCTGAAATCAACCCGACGACCCGCTCCTGTTTCTGCATCCTAGACTTCACAACCTCGGCCTGTGCCCCACGAATAGTATCCAATACCGGAGTCATCACCGTCAATCTCAAACATACGTCCCGCAATGGAGTACTCTCCGCCCTACAACTCAATGCATCAGCTACCACATTAGCCTTGCCTGGGTGGTATAGGATCTCACAGTCATAATCTTTAACCACATCTAACCATCTCCTCTGATGCATGTTTAGGTTGGGTTGATCCATCAAATACTTCAAACTCTTATGGTCCGTGTATATGGTACAACGAACCCCGTACAGGTAGTGACGCCAAATTTTGAGGGCGAACACTACTGCCCCCAACTCTAAGTCATGTGTGGGATATCTCGCTTCGTGAGGCTTCAACTGCCTCGATGCATAGGCTATCACATGGCCCCTCTGCATCAACACTGCACCCAGTCCTGAAATCGATGCGTCGTAATATACGACAAAGTCCTCCATCCCTTCTGGAAGAGCCAGTACCGGTGCTTCGCACAGTCTCTGACGAAGTGTCTCGAAGGAAGTCTGCTGCTCGGGTCCCCATGAGAATGTAACACCCTTTCGGGTCAATTTGGTAAGTGGCACCGCGATCTTGGAGAAGTCCCTAATGAACCTTCGATAGTACCCCGCCAACCCAAGGAAACTCCTGATCTCCGAAGGTGACTTCGGTGCCTCCCAACTCATCACCGCTTCCACCTTGGCCGGATCGACCAATATCCCTGCCTGATTTACAACGTGCCCCAGAAATTGAACTTCCCGTAACCAGAAGTCACATTTGGAGAATTTTGCATATAGCTTCTCCGACCTCAGTACCTCAAGGACCTCCCTCAAATGTCCCTCATGCTGCTCCCTAGACCGCGAATACACCAGAATGTCGTCGATGAACACAATCACGGACCGATCCAGCATCGGCCTGCATACCCTGTTCATGAGATCCATGAACACTGCTGGGGCATCGGTGAGCCCAAAAGGCATCACCACGAACTCGTAATGCTCATACCGCGTCCTAAAGGCTGTCTTCTGGACGTCCTCATCCCGCACTCTTACCTGATGGTACCCTGATCTCAAGTCAATCTTGGAAAACCAAGATGCCCCTTGCAACTGATCAAATAGATCATCGATCCTCGGTAACGGATAGCGGTTCTTAACTGTCACCTTGTTCAGCTCCCGGTAATCGATACACATTCGGTGTGAACCATCCTTCTTCTTGACGAACAGAATCGGTGCTCCCCACGGCGAGCTACTCGGCCGAATAAATCCCTTCCCCAACAACTCTTGAAGTTGCGAGGACAATTCTTGCATCTCTGGAGGTGCAAGACGATAAGGCACCTTCGCAATAGGCGCAGCCCCTGGAACTAGATCGATACCAAACTCCACTTGCCTCGCAGGAGGTATTCCCGGCAAATCCTCGGGAAAAACATCTGGAAACTCGCGCACCACTGGAACCTCCTTCAATGTCTTCGGTCTCTCGGAACTCTACCGCGTATCCATCACATACGCCACAAAACCGTTACATCCCCGCTGTAGGCATTGCCTCGCCCTAGCGGCCGAACAAAAAGCTGATCTCGAACGGGTACCCTCGCCGTATACCGTAAGAATTCCCCCACTAGGGTCTCGTATAGTCACCAGCTGACGCTCGCAGTCGATGACAGCGCTGAATCGGCTCAACCAGTCCATGCCTACGATGACACAGACATCACCCATCGCAATAGGAATGAGGTCAATCGGAAACGCGACCCCGAAGATCTCTAGCACACATCCCCTAAGAACCTCCGTAGCACAAATCACCCTCTCAGCCGCAATAGAAACGCTCAAAGGCCGACTTAACGGCTCACGGCTAATGCCGATGTGCTGACTAAAAGCTAACGATACAAACGATCTACTCGCACCCGAATCAAATAATACTAGAGCAGGCATAGAGTTCACAAGGAAAGTACCTACACATACATTAACATAAGCATAACATTTCGACCTTTAATTAAATACATGAATGATAACATACCTGCCACAACATCGGGCGCAGCGCGGACCTCCTCCGCAGTCAGCTGAAAGGCTCTCCCGCGAGCCCTCGGGGCCTCGACCTTCGCCGGTCGGGTCTCAATAGTCCGCGTAGTAGGTGTAGTTCCCTGACGAAGTTACGGGCACTCGGCCTTCCGATGGCCTGTCTGGTTGCAGTGAAAGCAAACCATAAACCCCTTAGGGCAATCCCTGGCAATATGTCCCTCCTTGCCACACTTGTAGCAACCACCAGCTCGACACGTCCCCTCGTGACTCTTGCTGCACTTCGCGCAAGTGCGACCCTTCGAACCACCCATCCTCGAATCAGCGAACTTAGTCCGCTTGGCTGCCGGCTGAGACTGGGCCGGCCATCGATCCACCTGCCAAGACTCAGCCTCCTCCCTCGCTTGAGTCTCCAACTCAATCTCGCGCTTCCTGGCGTTCGCCTGAAGCTCAGTGAAAGTACGATAGGTGGAGTTTGACACAAACTCCCGGATCTCCCTCTTCAAAACACCCAAATAGCGGCTCATCCGCGACTGCTCCGTAGATACCAGCTCGGGGCAGAACATTGCCCTCTCATGAAACTTCCGTGTGATCACTGCCACGGAATCAGTACCCTGCTTAAGGGTCAAGAACTCCTGAATCAATCACTCCCTCTCTACCGGGGGAACGTACTCGTCCCTGAACATCTCCGTAAACCTCTCCCACGTCACCGCCGAAATCTCTGCCTGAGTGAAGTTCGCCGTCACGAACTTCCACCAATCCTTCGCTCCCAGACGGAGCTGTTTCAAGGCGAACCGTACCCTCAAGTGCTCCGGGCATGAGCAAGTATAGAAGCACCCCTCGATGTCGGCGATCCACCTCATAGCTGCAATCGGATCCTGCGTCCCATCAAATTCAGGGGGTTTCGTGTTGCTGAATTCCCTGAATAGTAATGAATCACCCCCTTGCGGCCTGGCAGCAGCCACCGCTGCGGTAGCGGCAGCAACTGCAGCTTCAGTAAGTGCGGCGTACCGCTCCTCAAACTCCTCCATCAACGTGGTCTTAATAGACCCAAACATCTCCGGGATCTCAGCCCGGACCGCCGCAGCTACCTCTTCCTGAATAATCTGACGAATCTCCTCGTCACTCGCACCACTCGAACTCGCCCCATTGCGTGTGATAACCATGATGTCTCTGAAATACAACATAAAATCATCAGAGACTCCACCAAGTACAATTGTACTCGATACGCGCCCTACCCAGTCTCCGATTTCCAGGGATTCTTATTTGAGTCTTCCACTGATCCGGTGCCCTCGATAGTACGGGCCCAATACTACCGACAACACCGTATCAGTATTCGTCCCAAATCTTCCTCCCCAAATCCCGAATAATGAGTACTCTACCTCTAGTATGCATTATCTACTTGCACGCTACCAAATATCTCATATAAGCAATCTCCCTAGACTAAGGCATCACAAAACAGGCAATTCTAGTCCTATCATGTATACATAGTCTTCTAGCATGCATAACAATTCATAATTCAGTGCATAACATAGCATCGTAAGGTATTCTGGGGATCTTTACCGTTCGGACGCTGGCTGCTCGTACACACTGTTCCACACTTGTTTTTACCGCCTTACCATTTATAAAATGTTATGTCCTTATTATTTAAAAAGATTTTTCCTCAAATCCCCGGTCTGAGTTCAGTTGCACCCAAAAGTACACCCGAATCCCTCAAACCAAGGCTCTGATACCAATTGTAACAGCTCAAATTTTCAAATAAATTTTTCATTTAAAACAAAACATCATTATTCGACAAAAGGGTTTATTCCAAGTTTATTTCAAAAATATAACTAATAAATCTCCAGGATCTTCAATAGTGGCAGTGTGTACGTGTCACGCCGGCGCCTTTCCACGGTCATCACTAGTACCTGAAAAACATAAACACAACTAGTAAGCATAAATGCTTAGTGAGTTCCCCAGTATACGACTTACCCACATACGCCTTCCGGCCCGGACCTTTCGGTCCACATAACATTGCCTTCCGGCCCGTAACATAATCGCCTTCCGGCCCATAATATATATCGCCTTCCGGCCCATAGTATTTTGCCTTCCGGCCCATGATAGTATAAAGCATAACACATGTAACATAATACACATAACACATAAGTCATACATCATACCGTCCTTTCTATCACATAAAGTCTCGCCTTCCGGCCCGTATAAGCATACATCACATATAAGCATACATCACATATAAAGCATCTATCTCTCTAGACATAGCATGTATATAACACATACGACCTTCCGGTCTCACAGTCAAACCCTTCCGGGTGAAGTATAGTGAGAAGACTCACCTCGTAGTATGCAAGCTATAAACCCTTCGAGCTACTCGCACACGATCCGCTAATCCGCAGGTTCCCTATAATACCACATCCTTTGTTAATGCTCTTATCAAACAAGACAACTGACCCTACTAAGTTATATACAGGTCAACGGTCAATCTTGACCGGACTCGTCGAGTGCAAAGGGTAACTCGACGAGTATAGACACCCTGACACCACTCGCCGAGTCTGAAGAACGACTCGACGAGTTCCAGTAGATCTTCAAGCTACTCGCCGAGTCTGAAGAACAACTCGGCGAGTCCTAGTGAACCTTCAATCTACTCGCCGAGTCTGAAGAACAACTCGGCGAGTTCTAGTGAATCTTCAAGCTACTCGCCGAGTCTGATCATTGGACTCGGCGAGTCCTCGCCATGCAGTCAATCCGCTGCCTCCTGTATTTCGCATGATTTCGAAGTATATAGATATGGGGCTTCCTGGACTTTCACATATACTATTACAGGGGTTTTTAAACACTTATAACAACACTATAATCTAACAATTCCCTAAATGGGTTTCCTAAACCCTAAATTCGCATACAACGTAAAAGTTACAGATTTCGATCCGAAGATTACCTGGAAACGTGTTCCCTGTGTCTCCAAACCTCCAGTACTCGATTCCTTTGATCACCACCTTGCTCCTCCTTGTCTAACAATCTCTTCAAGCCTCCTCAAGTCCTCTCTCTTGCTTCAGATGCTCACACACTCCCAGAGTATCTTCAATCGGCCAAAAAGACGCGACATGACGGCCATAAGATCGTCATATACGATCAGAAATGAAACGGCTAGGGTTCAGCTGAAACAGCGTCGACTCGCCGAGTCCCTATTTGGACTCGTCGAGTCCAGTCGCGTATCTGCGACTGCGACCAAGA
The DNA here is from genome assembly GCF_052625555.1 of Lactuca saligna. NCBI lineage: Eukaryota > Viridiplantae > Streptophyta > Magnoliopsida > Asterales > Asteraceae > Lactuca > Lactuca saligna. Next base: position 166,202,697 of record NC_136420.1, read on the forward strand.
CCATGGCCCTACTCGGCGAGTCATGCATCTACTCGCCGAGTCCCCTCTTAAATGTGCCCAAAAATATTTTAAAGAAATACCTGAAATTCCGGGCTGTTACATGGTGCATGTTTCTTCTGTTTACTTGTAAATGTATATGTATATGCTCTCTTCTCTATACTTGTATATGTATATGTTCTTGTTTATTCCTTAGAATAGTAATTTATGTTTGTTTCTCATCCTAGTAAGTATTGACTCATGTATGAACTGACTCATTGTATGTTTCCTTGTACTAGAAGTAATGAGTAGTATCTTTCTAAAATATACTTATTATAGTTTTTACTAGTAGAATTGTTGTATAACTGAATGTATTGAATTGAGATAAAAGCTTTTATGTCTTATACATATATACATAAGATAAAACTAAGGATCAAATGACACACGGAGAAACAACAGGATACTCTAAGTCCACAACCAAACAACGAACATGAAACAAAGTGTGTTATCAGTCCTAAGTCCTTCAAAGCTTACTTATATAACTATATATGCATTTGACATGGTTTTGACAAAATATATAAGTTTAATAAGAAGTTTTGCAAAACCTTTTGAAGAGTTTAATAAAAAATATTGATGACTTGATGTCACTTTATAAAACGATTTAAAAGTAGTTTAACATATAAGAATAAGTTTGATAAAGAGTGTAATATGTAATAGAGTTTGATAAACCTTTTGAAGTAGCTTGTTTGATAAAACAGCTAAAAGTATTGTAAATCCATTTGTTTGATAGTTATTAATCACATGGGATTTGTAACACCCAACATTTTCAAGCAAGTTTTACATTTTAAAAAAACATACTTTCATTCATAAATATTATAAAATGTCATTGTATCACATATTAACCATAGAAACACAACCCAAGATCATAATGCATAAAAAATCCTCATGTGTGTATTGATCATACTGGCGCCTTCCGGCGCTCCTCACTGGTACCTAACACACATAACACAACACTGTAAGCATAAATGCTTAGTGAGTTCCCCAAAATACCACATATAACACATATTAGCCACTCGAGGCTATAACTCTGTGGACCCTCTGGTCCTAACTATGTGAACCTTCCGGTTCTAACTCTGTAAACTCTGGAACATACACAGCATAAATCACATAGAAATACTGTTGTGCATCACAATCACATAAATAGCATACAAGATACTCTATCATAGAACTCTAATTACCATTCTAGGTAAAGTATAGTGAAAAGACTCACCTCGGGTAACTCGGTAATCTCGAACTCTGTAAAAATCTGCTCTAGCCTCCGCCTAATCATAGGAAATAAACACTCTTAATCAATGTGTCTCTCAAGACTAGACTATTCCCCCTCTTAGTACTCTCAGAAGGGTAAAAGACCATTTTACCCCTCTCGTGGCTCAAAGACCCTAAAGTTGACCAAACCTTAAAAGTCAACAAAAGTCAACTCTTCAGGTTACATTGCGCGTACCAAACATGTACGTTGGGCATACTGGAATCCTCACAGAAACAGGGTATACGACCCCTTACACCGCGCGTACTGGGATTACGCCCCGTGGAACTCCATGTTTCAGACTCTCTAGCTATTGGGGACTTAAACAGTTAAGACACACATCCAACTTTCAGATTTGACCATCCATAAGCCTCTTAATCCATAAAGTTGGTAACTTTAAGCCTTTGCATGGCTGGACAAGTCACTAACGCCCATAAAATTCCCAACCATAGAAAGCTCATAACTCAAGCATGACCCCATAACAACGACCAAGTTTGGATTTTTATGGATCTACAACAAAAATATCACTGAAATGGGATAGATCTAGGTCCATGGAGTCCATTACACTCATAAAGTCTGAACCTTTGGGACTTTTAACACTAGAAGTGGTCCATGCAACACCAAACCAAATAAAGAGGAAAGTTTTGAACTTTATACCTCTAGATGAAGCTCCTTCCTCTGAAGATCTTAGATCCAAACGTACACTTCAATCCCTAGTCTCCACAAGCTCATCTCCTTCTTTTTCACTAACACACCACGACACTTTTGGCTCCATAACACTCACACTCAAGCTAAGGACGATGGAAGGCTCTCTTAGGGTTTCACTCTCTGATATGGAGGCTGAGAAATGAGCCTTAGCATCCCTGATTTAGTGCACAAGCCAAATATTAGGGTTTGCATCTGGGCCCGCTACGCCTAGCATAACCCTTGGTACGCCCAGCGTACCTAGGCGAGTCTGTATCCAACTTAAGCGCATGAGTACGCGCAGCGTACACCCCAGTACGCTCAGCGTACTCATTTGCTACAAGAACTCACTCAAGGGACTAAGCTTGACAACTTGACCACTAGGGTCTCATATGGTCATCAGCTGTCACTCACAGTCGATAACCGCTCCAAATCTACTCAACCAGTCCATGCCTACAATGACACAAACATCTCCCATAGAAATCGGTACCAAATCAATCAGAAACTTAACGCCGAAAATCTCGAGTACACATCCTCGAATCACATATGTGGCATACAGTGATCTCTCATCAGCTATGGAAACTCGCAAAGGTCGAGTCAACGCCTCTCGATGAACACTACTGTGCTGACTAAAGGCGAATGACACAAAAGACCGACTTGCACTCGGGTCAAATAAAACCAAAGAAGGCATAGAATACACATGGAAAGTACCTATGCATAACATAATATAAACACCATATCTCAAACATCATAGTAAATACGTGAAAGAATACATACTAGCAACAACATCGGGCGTTGCGGACCTCCTCTGCAATCAACTGGAAAGCTCTCCCCTGTGCCTTCGGTGCCTCGGCCTTCACCGGTCGGCTCTCGTTAGCTGGAAAAACAGTAGGGGCAGATCCATGTAGCTGCAGACACTCTGCCTTCTGGTGTCCGATTTGGTTGCAGTGAAAACATACTGCAAATCCCTTGGGGCAATCCTTGACCATATGCCCCTACTTGCCACACTTGAAGCAAGACCTTTTTCTACACACTCCCTCATGACCCTTGCCACACTTGCCATAAGTACGAACCTTCTAGTTCCCTGATCTCAAAATGGTAGGCTTGGCCCGCTTGGCTGCCGGCTGGGACCGAGTCGGTCACCGATCCCTCCCCTGAGACTCCGCCTCCTCCCCAACATGAGTCTCCAGTTCTATGTCCATCTTTCGAGGATTCTCCTGAAGCTTGGAAAATGTTCGGTATGATGAGTTCGCTACGAACTCTCGTTTATCCCTCCTCATAATACTCGAATACCGACTCATACGTGCCTGCTCGGTAGACACGTGCTCAGGGCAGAACATTGCCCTCTCATGGAACATCCTGGTGATAACAGTAACAAACTCAGTACCCTGTTTGAGGGTCAGAAACTCCTGGGCCAAATGTTCCCTCTCCACCAGGGGAACATACTCATCACGAAACATAGCGGTGAACCTCTCCCAAGTCACCGTGGAAAGCTTAGCAAACGAAAAGTGCGCCGTCACAAACTTCCACAAGTCCTTCGCTCTCAACCAAAGCTAGTTAAGCGCGAACCGGACCCTCAGATTCTTTAGAAATGAACATGTATAGAAGCATCCCTCAATATCAGAAACCCATCTCATTGCAACAATCAGGTCCTGCGTCCCATCAAACTCTGGTGGCTTTGTGTTACTGAACTCCTGGAACAGCAATGAATCGCCACCCTGAGGTCTTGCAACAGCAACAACTATGGTAGTTGCAGCGGCTGCAGCCTCGGTAACCGCCGCGTATCTCTCATCGAAAGTCTCAATCAAAGTGGTCTTACTAGACCCAAACATCTCTGGAATCTCTGCACAGATAGCCGCAGCCACCTCCTCATGGATCATCTGATGGAGCTCCTCATCGATCACCCCACTGGTCCGTGGTCTGTGGCGTGTCCCAACCATGATGTCTCTAAAATACAACATAAATCATATCAGAGACTCGCTTGAACATACTAGCACTCGATAACTCGACCCTACTCGTTCCCAGGTACCCCAAGGATTCTTACTTGGATTGTGCACTGCTTCGGTGTTTTCAGTAGTACGGGCCAAATACTACTGCCACACCTCATCAATATTCATCACAAGTCCTCCTCATAGATCCCAAGTCACAAGTACTCTACTCTCACTATGCATACTCTACTCTCTACCAGATCTCTCATAGCTCCTCGCTGCTATATACTCGCTCTCAAGCATCTACTAGCAAAACCCCTAGGCTAAGGCATCACAAATCAGGTCACTCTAGTCCTAATAAGAATACCTAGTTTATTCTAGCATGCGTATCATATCATAACATATCTCATAACTCATAATGTAAAGGGTATTTTGGTAAATCACCGTTCGAGTGCTGGCTGATCGTACAAACTGTTCTGCTCTGCTTTTACAAAACTTTTTACTCCTTGAGAAAATTTTTGAATTTTACTTTAAGAATCTCTCAAATCCTCAGTTTGAGTTCAGATAAGCCCGAAGGTGCACCCGAATCCATCAAACAACTCTGATACCAACTTGTAACACCCAAATTTATAAAGCAATTTTTACATTTTAAAAAAAGCATACTATCATTCATAAATATTATAAAAATGTCATTGTATCGCATATCAACCATAGAAACACAGCCCAAGATCATAATGCATAAAAACTCCTCATGTGTGTACTAATCATGCCGACGCCTTCCCGTGATCCTCACTGGCACCTGAAACACATAACACAACACTGTAAGCATAAATGATTAGTGAGTTCCCTAAAATACCACATATAACACATATTAGCCACTCGAGGCTATAACTCTGTGGACCCTCTGGTCCTAACTATGTGAACCTTCCGGTTCTAACTCTGTAAACTCTGGAACATACACAACATAAATCACATAGAAGTAATGCATTGCATCACAATCACATAAATAGCATACAAGATACTCTATCATATAACTCTAATTACCACTCTAGGTAAAGTATAGTGAGAAGGCTCACCTCGGGTAACTCGGTAGTCTCGAACTCTGTAAAAATCTGGTCTAGCCTACGCCTAATCATACGAAATAAACACTCTTAATCAATACGTCTCTCAAGACTAGACTATTGCCTCTCTTAATACTCTCAGAAGGGTAAAAGACCATTTTACCCCTCTCATGGCTCAAAGACCCTGAAGTTGACCAAACCCTAAAAGTCAACAAAAGTCAACTCTCTGGGTTACGCTGTGCATACCAAAAATGTATGGTGGTCATACCCGGCGTCCTCACAAAAACAAGGTACGTGACCCCTTACGTTGTGCGTACTGGGATTACGCCCCGCGTAACTCCCGGTTTTAGAATATCTAGCTATTGGGGACTTAAACAATTAAGACACACGTCCAACTTTCAGATCAGACCATCCCTAAGCCTCTTAATACATAAAGTTAGTGACTTTAAGCCTTTACATGGCTGGACAAGTCTCTAACACCCTTAACATTCCATTCCCAACCCTAGAAAGCTCATTACTCAAGCATGACCGCATAACAACGACCAAGTTAGGATTTTTATGGATCTACAACACAAATATCACTGAAATCAGACAGATCTAGGTCCATGGAGTCCATTACACTCATAAAGTCTCCACCATTAGGAGTTTTAACCCAATAAATGGTCCACGCAACATCAAACCAAATAAAGAGGAAAGTTTTGAACATTTTACCTCTAGATGAAGCTCCTTCCTCTGAAGATCTCAGATCCAAAGTTGCACTTCAAGACATAGTCTCCACAAGCTCCTCTCCTTCTTCTTCACTAACACACCAAGGCACTTTTTTCTCCAAAACACTGACACCCAAGCTAAGGATGATGGAAGGATCTCTTACGGTTTCACTCTCTTATATGGAGGTTGAGGAATGATCCTTAGCATCCCTTATAGAGTGTACATGCCAAATATTAGGGTTTGCATCTGGGCTCGCTACGCCCAGTGTAACCCTGGGTACGCTCAGCATACCTAGGCGAGTCTGCGTCTAACTTAAGTGCATGAGTACGCGCATCGTACGCTCCAGTATGTTCAACGTACTTATTTGCTACAAGAACTCACTCAAGGGACTAATCTTGACAACTTCACAAAAGGGGAGGGTTAAATAGCTTTACTTGTATTTCGGGATGTTAGAGGAATGATATAATAACTATAATGTTTGAACTTGTGTTCCCCCCCCCCCCTTATAAAAGCAATTAAAATCATTTAAAAGGTAGATTAAGGGGGTATGAACTCACCTGTAGTGAGTACCTCGAATGAAAGATCGATATAGGATTGTTGGGTGTCAATTGGAGTCTTAATCACAAACAAATCCTATTTAACATATAACTACACATATATCAATACATTTAATGTATATAACCACTAAAGGTGATAGGGACATGCCTTAGGGACATAAAAACACATAGAATTAAGTGTTACCAACACATATGGTTGCACATAAGGTGTGTATGGCCCTATATTGGAGTGTAAGACAACAAAATCATGGTTTTTGTGTGTGTGCGGCTAGAGTGTGCGGCAAAGTGTGTGTGCGGCCGCACACTCACTATGAAGTGTGGTAAATACGTGTTTCCAAGCCTTAGGGATGTTCTAAGGAACGTGTTTTGTCAATTTCTTAACCGGAATGGAAGTTTGATGCTGATTTGGGCCTTTAAAAGGGTGCTAAACTTTGTGTGTGAGGCTGTACACATGGTGTGTGCGGCTGTATACACTTGAAGATCATATGAAATGACGTTTTTCATGCATAAATTCAAGGGTTCTTAGCTTATATCAAGATATTGCAAGTGTATACCTGATTTAGGGGCTTAAAAGTGTAGTTAAATTCAAAAAAAGGTAGTGTGTGTTCTTGGTGTTTTTAAAAATTTAAGACCAAATAGGTGTTTTCATGGATCAAATCAAAGGGAAAGGCTAGTTAAGGCCTTGTGGTAACGAATCAAGGAAGCAATACTTACTTGATTTGAGGATTTGAAGAGAAATATGGATGATACTTGAGAGAAAACAAGTTCCAGTCTTGAGGAAGGTTGAAAAAGTGTTCAAAATGACTAAGTATCATATATATATATATATATATATATATATATATATATATATATATATATATATAGGGGGAGTGTGAGGTTGGGGTGAGTGTGTGGCTGGGATGGGTGTGTGGCCGCATACACCTTGTGTTGGTGTATTTGGCTCATTTGCAAGGTGTTACACCCACAAATACTCATCCCAAGACCCATATCTAGATTATACTAGCCTTAGAATACTCAAATAGACCATAAATCGTGCTAAAAGATAAGAAAACAAGGCTAACTTTGATAGACTTCAATGTTTGTATAAGCTACAAATTTTGGTTTGTCACAAATATGTAACAGCATTAGCGAGCTAGTTAGGGGAAGAAAGTAGGAACTTCTTACGCAGTTGATGGCGGAGAGTGGGATAGTGATTACCCTAAGGCAAGCCTAGGATGATAGGAGCAGAGAACAATAGTAGTAGAAGTGACTTTGTGGAGTCAAGGGAATTCTTGAGGAAATTACGTATAGATGTAGAAGGTAGTATAGGCCCGTACTACTAAAAGCCGAGGATCCGTACTCGAAATCAAGGAAGGTTGCGAAAAGACTAGGGAACTTATAATTTATGCGATCGATCAAGTTATATTAGTATTCTGATGTTGTCATTATGTGTTTTCAGAATGGTGGTTTTACGCCCGAGATGATTAGTCGGCAGCTCAGGTGTCAGGGAGGGATCGGGTTCAAACTTTGGAGTTGAGCACTTGGATGAGCAGACTAGAAAGTGTGCCCGAATCTCTCAAACCAAGGCTCTAATACCAACCTGACACACCCGAAAAATACAAGTCAAAAATTTCATTTTCAAAATCATTTATCAAACATAGAACTCATTCCCATAGTGTAAAACCATAAAACATGTATCTCAAAAACTCATAGAATATGATAAACATATAATAGTATCATACTTAAAATGCGTACTTTCGGTTGTTCCATGTTGATCATACTTTAAATGCGTACATTGGGGTTGAGTACTTAGGTTGGATGACCATACTTTGGGGTGTTTCAAGTTAATCATACTTTAAATGCATACTTGAGACTGGGTGTTACATTGTTCTAACTCCAGATTCTTTGTGCAAGCTTATTATGATGTTGATCTTGGTGGATGCAGTCTTGATCCTAAAAGTACAACCAAAGGGCGTCAGTTTGTAGATGGAAAACTATTAGGTTTTAAGCACTATAACACTCCTATGGTGCACATGCAACCCTAGATGCTTTGGATCTAGCTTTTCTATATACATATATGCATTTTCAATTTTCCAAAGCATACATCCTAACTAGCATACATGGAGGATAAACAATGTAACATCCCGAAATATCAATAGTAGAGTTTAAGGGCCTAAAAGAGTAAGTTGTGAAAGAGTGACTCGGCGAGTAGAGTCGCGACTTGGTCGCGTGTTATGTGGCCGACTCGGCGAGTCAGTGTAATGGACTCGGCGAGTAGGCGCTGTGTGGAGAAAACCCTAATTCTCGGGGTTGAGCCTTATATAAAGATCATTATGTTTCCCTCCCAGCCTCTTTATCATCCCTTGAGCCCCAGAAAACCCTAAATCACGAAGAAGCACCATTGTTGAATGGATTGGATCTTGGAGAATGTATTTGTGAAGGAATTTTGGGAGATCGAAGGCTTGAAGCAAGGGGCTTTGTTTGGATTCGAGTCTCATTTCTTTTGGGGCATTCCTTTGAGGTAATATCTCGTTTTTTTTTTGAGCTGCTATTTCTTAGATGCATCATTTTGGGGGTGTTGGAGATCATATCTTTGGATGTATTGGAGTTTATACGTTAGATCTGAGGTTGCTACCTCAGATCTGGAAGGGAGAAGGTCTAGAGTGCATGAAAGTCCCTGTATTGGAGTGTTTAGTGAAGCTTACATGTCCCAAACCCTAGCCCCAATGTGCAAACGGATTAGATCTCCTTGGATTCACGTAAAGTTTGCCACTTTACGTGATGGATGAGTGGTAGGAGACTAGATCTATGTTTCGGAGCAATTGCATGGCCTGGAATGCTTCTGAATGGATTCAGAACGGTGGTACTCGGCGAGTCACATGGGTGTACTCGACGAGTTGGATGAAGATGGCCTGGAACTCGGCGAGTTGTATGAACAACTCGGCGAGTAGGTTAAAGATAGTCGTAGACTCGGCGAGTCTGTTCTTGGACTCGACGAGTCTTGTCGAAGGGTCCCGATATTCTCTGGTTGAGTCGAGAATCGGTGAGTCGAGGGATGACTCAGTGAGTTGTGTACGAGTGGACTCAGAGTTGTGGGACTCGGCGAGTCTCGGGGTGACTCGGCGAGTTGAGTCGCAGGTTGGGGAAGTTCTGAGCATGGGAGCTCGACGAGTCGACGGGTTGACTCGGCGAGCAGGGTCAACCAGGAGGGTTGACTTTGACGGAAGACTTTGACTTGGACCAAGAGTTGACCGTTGACTTTTAAGGCTTAGTCAGCGATGTGGCCTTTGAGCCAAGAGAGGGGTAAAATAGTCTTTTACCCTTAATAGGGTGCCATGAGAGGGTTGATTCTAGTCTCGAGAGTTATATTCATGAGAGTATTTGCCTTACGTGTTAGGCGGTGGCGGGTTCGAGATTCAAGTGTGGGGATATCTGCTATCTGTTTGCCAGGTGAGTCTTCTCACTATACTATACTTTACCTTGAGTAGGTAACCAGAGTTATGTGATCAGAGTATTTGTATGCTATATGTACGTGATGTATTGTACTGCATTATTTCTACGTGATTTATGTTGTGCATGTTTTTAGAGTTGGAACCGGAAGGTTCCCAGAGTTAGAACCTGAGGGTTCACAGAGTTTGGGTGCACGGACCCACAGAGTTATAGCCTCGAGTGGCTAATATGTTTTATGTGTGGTATTTTGGGGAACTCACTAAGCTTCGTGCTTACAGTGTTTTGTGTTGTGTTGTTTTCAGGTTTCTTTCAGTATCACGGGACGGCACCGGCTTGATTGTACACACCAGAGAAAGAGTCATGTTTTGGAGGATCCTGGTTTTGTATGCAAGTGAAAAAGGAGTTTTGTTTTTTTTGTAATTCGTTTATAAATGAGATTTTAAACAAGTGTTTCTAAGAATTTACGATTATTTTAAATGAAAAATTGTTTTGAAATTCATGGTGTTACAAACAATACAAAACTCATAGTTAGATGAATACCTATTTGATGTGGATGTAGTTCTTGGCCTTTGAAAGATTTAGCACATCAAGTGTGATACCTCTAATGTGTCACAAACACCAAGTGCAAAAGGAGCCTTGATAGAATAAGCTAGTTAGCACAATATCAATATAAAAAACCTAGAATGATAGGTGTAGCCAATTTTGGCTTTAGGGGATCCTCTTTATAGTGTAACAAATGCTAGTGTTATATCTTTGCAAACCATAATGCACCATGACCTCTCATATTACTTATGCTCCATGGGTTAGCCTTCATGGATTATCACATTGGTTTAGCCCATCCTAATTAACCATCGATCATTGGCTATAAGACTCATTGATTTACTTAATAAGTCCCCATATATTTAATTAGTCTCTTTTGATCACTAAATTAATTCCAAATTAATTATTGATCAATACTAATTAAGTAATATGATATATCAAATTAATATATTATGCTTATAATATATTAATAAATAAAAAGTAGCCTTATTCTTAAAAGACCATCCTATAAATTTACACTGGTGAAGGCAAACCAAAAGGACCATGCTAAAATCGATTGAAGTACATCCCAGTTATAGTTATGGGCATAGAAACCAAATCCAATAGTGCCCCAATTAGATAAGTCTAATAACTATAGCTTCCAATGCGACTATAGGATCCGACTTAGCAATCATAGCTTTCAAAAGCCGTTATCTACTCTGACCCAGTCAATAACGTGTCCTTTAGACAATGGATCATATATTCCTCTGTTCTTCAAGATACCATGCGTACAAATACATGGAACATAGTCATACTTATTTTCCGACAGTTTGTTTCCCTATTTCCGATTTGTCTAACATAGAAAATAACTGAACACATCAATTTACTTCTGAATGGGCCCGACACATAAGTCAAAACAAATCATCGAGGGGCCTAAGATATCACTTTTAATCCTCTTAAGATAAAAGGAATAGATAAACTTCTACATTATATGCTTGTACTAACGCCTCATTAAATCATGCACAACGATACATTTTATAACATCAAGTTACTTATGCGTTTTCATATCATCAATGCACAACCAACTCGTAGTCAACAACTCATATATCTTACTTTGAATGTTATATGATATTATTTCCTCACAATCACTCGTGATGAATTCCATGAAGTGATTCAGGTGAGCGTAAGTTTAATCCAATACTCAAATTTTATTTCAAGAGCTCTCATGAATGGTGTAGCGAAAAAAATTATATTTCAAATGCCTTAGACAATATACAAGCCAACTCATGATATTCTAGCCTCATAACCTACTTCTAAAGTATGATCGACTGTGGATAGTTTGAATAATCTTATCATTCTGGAAGTCAAAACATGCGAAGGTGAAACAATAGTAAATAATTGACACAAGAGAATAACTTTACTTATAAATAAAACACATTTTATTTAATCATCAAATGTCAATTATAGTTTAGCTATTACAAGTTTCAAACATTTCATCTAATCACTAAAACTAATATCGTCCGTTAGCCCAGCGCCACTTGCATGCTGCAAGTGTTTAACCCTACCCAATCCCTTTGTGAGGGGATATGTTGGGTTATTCTTTGATGGTATCCTCTTCACAACGAGGTGCCCTTCTTCTACTTCATGTCTTATGAAGTGGTATTTTCTATCGATATGTCTGGATCTACAATGATATCTTGGTTCCTTGGTAAAGTCAACCACGCATTCATTATCACAGAAAATCTACACATGCTCCTTTATGGCCGACACAACTCCATGTTCTCCGATGAAGTTCTTCAACCATATCACCTCTTTTGATGCTTCGCTCGCTATAATGTACTCTGATTTACACGTTGAATCAGCCACAATCTCTTGCTTGGAACTTTTCCATGTTACTGCTCCTCCATTGAGGGTAAACACCCATCCCGACAGGGAGCACAAATTATCTCTATCGGTCTGAAAAATGGCATCACAATACCCTATCACTCTTAATTCATCTGTAACAGCCCGGAATTTCAGGTATTTCTTTAAATTATTTTTGGGGCACATTTAGGAGGGGACTCGGCGAGTTGGTGCCTGACTCGCCGAGTAGGACCACGGTTTTGGTCACAGATTCGCGACTGGACTCGACGAGTCCATTAGGGACTCGGCGAGTCGACGCTGTTCAGCTGAAACCCTAGCCGTTTTGATTCTGAATCGTATATAATGTCTTTAGGGCCGTCATGTCTCATCTTTTGGCCGATTGAAGAGAGCTTAGGAGTCTGTGGGCATCTGGAGCAAGGGTGAGGGCTAGTGGAAGCTTGAAGAGGTTTTTAGACAAGGAGAGGCAAGGTGCTGATCAAAGGAGGTTCAAGGGGTCGAGTTCTGAAGGTTGGGGACACAGGGAACGCGTATTCCAGGTAATCTTCGGATCATATCTGTAGCTTTTACGTTGTATGCGAATCTAGGGTTTAGGAAACCCATTTAAGGATTTGATAGATTATAGTGTTGTTTCAAGTGTTTAAACCCCTGTAATAGTATATGTGAAGGTCCAGGAAGCCCCATATCTATATATTATGGAATCATGCGAAGTACAGGAGGCAGTTGATTGATTGCATGGCGAGGACTCGCCGAGTCCAACGATCAGACTCGGCGAGTAGCTTGAAGATTCACTAGGACTCGCCGAGTTGTTCTTCAGACTCGGCGAGTAGCTTGAAGATCTACTGGAACTCGTCGAGTCGTTCTTTAGACTCGGCGAGTGGAGTCGGGGTGTCTAGACTCGCCGAGTTGCCTTTGCACTCGACGAGTCCGGTCAAGTTGACCGTTGACCTGTATGTAATTTAGTAGGGTCAGTTGTCTTGTTGATAAGATCATTAATAAAGGTATGTGATATTATAGGGAGCCTGCAGATTAACGGATCGAGTGCGAGTAGCTCGAAGGGTTTATAGCTTGCATACTACGAGGTGAGTCTCCTCACTATACTTCACCCGTAATGGGTTTGACTGCGTGACCGGAAGGTTGTATGTGTTATATTTATGCTATGTCTAGAGAGGTAGATGCTTTATATGTGATGTATGCTTATATGTGATGTATGCTTATACGGGCCGGAAGGCGTGACTTTATGTGATAGAAAGAACGATATGATGTATGACTTATGTGTTATGTGTGATATGTTATATGTGTTATGTTTTATACTATTATGGGCCGGAAGGCAAAATACTATGGGCCGGAAGGCAATGTAATACGGGCCGGAAGGCGATATGTTATGGGCCGGAAGGCGATTATGTTACGGGCCGGAAGGCAATGTTATGTGGACCGAAAGGTCCAGGCCGGAAGGCGTATGTGGGTAAGTCGTATACTGGGGAACTCACTAAGCATTTATGCTTACTAGTTGTGTTTATGTTTTTCAGGTACTAGCGATGACCGTGGGAAGGCGCCGGCGTGACACGTACACACTGCCATTGTTGAAGATCTTGAGGATTTATTATTTATACTTTTGCAATAAACTTGGAATAAACTCTTTTGTCGAATAATGATGTTTTATTTTAAATGAAAAATTTATTTGAAAATTTGAGCTGTTACATCATCACTCATACTGAGGGTAAGAACCCAGTCCTTAGTCCTCCCTAGGTACTTAAGAATGTCCGTAAGTGTAGTTGAATGAGCTCTACCAGGATTCCCTTAATATCTATTGACCATGCTCAAAGCAAAGGCTACATCAGGGTAAGTAGAAGTCATAGCATATATGATCGACCCAACTGCGGAATCATATGGTACTCGACTCATCTTCTCAATCTCATCGTCTATACTCAGACTCTGAGTTTTAATCAGTTTGGTATTGCTTTGGATAGGTAAGTTACCTTTCTTGGAGTTCTCCATGCTGAACCCTTTCAACACCTTGTCCAATTAAGTACTTTGACTAAGTACTATTAGTCTCTTACTCATGTTTCTCAATATCCTTATCCATAGAATATATGCAGCTTCTCGAAGGTCCTTCATAGAGAAACACTTCCCAAGCCAGGACTTCACTTCCTACGAGGTTGTGATGTCGTTTCCTATGAGCAGTATATCATTGACATACAATACCAGAAACATAACTATACTCTCATTGGCTTTGACATATACACATGACTCATCTTCGCTTATCAAAAATCAAAACTCATTGACTTTCTCATCGAAACAAAGATTCCATCTCCAAGATGCTTGTTTCAATCCATAAATGTATTTCTCAAGCTTACACACTCTATTAGGGTACTTTGCATTGAAAAACCCTCTAGATGAATCATGTAAGCATCTTCAGCCAACTTTCAATTAAGGAAAGCGGTTTTGACATCCATTTTCCATATTTCATAGTCATGAAATATAGATGTGGAAAGTATAACCATTATAGATTTAATCTTCGCTACTTGTGAGAACGTCTCATCATAGTTAACTCCCTGAGTTTGAGTAAAGCCCTTCGCAACCAGTTGTGCATTATATGTGTGTACTTTCCCATCCATGTCGGTCTTCTTCTTGAAGATCCATTTGCACCCGACTGTCTTTCGACACGTTACATTTTCAACCAAGTTCTAAACATGATTGTCATACATGGACTAAATCTCGCTGTCCATTGCCTCTTTCCATTTTCCAAACTCGAGGCCTGCCATGGCTTCCTTGTAGTTGTTAGGTTCAACCATATTTATCAATTTGCAATCACTGATAAATGTATCATCCTCACATGTTATATGAAAACCATATAACACAGGTGGAACACTAACTCTACCGGAACGTCTCAGAGGTACAGTCTGGTCAATCGGCTCAACAAGAGTTTCCTCCTTGGGTTGAGTGTCAATGTTTGAGGTTCCTTCATCACTTAACTCTTGAAGCTCTTCAAGGTCAATTTTCCTAGTGTTCTAGGTGGCGTAAATTGTGAAATATATCCAAAGGATTTATGTGGGTAGTCGATGAAAATACATCACTCACTAAGAGTTTCGAGCTTGTCGTGAGTTTCTTTTCTCATAAAAGCCTCGCAACCCCAAACTTTGATTTGATCTAAAGAGGGACCCTTCCCTATCCACATCTCTTGAGGTTTTTTGGCAACATTCTTAGTAAGAACTAGATTAAGGATATGGGCGGCAGTCTCTAAGGCATACCCCCAGAATGAGATGGGTAATGAAGCTTGACTCATCATGGAACGAACAATGTCCAGTAAGATTCGATTATGCGTCTCAACCACACCATTTAATCGCAGTGTTCTAGGTGGCGTTAATTGTGAAATTATTCCATATTCCTTAAGATAGTCTTGGAGCTCGATGCTACGATACTCTCCTCCTCGATCAGATTTCAACATCTTTATCTTCCTGCCCAATTGATTCTCCACTTCTTGCTTAAACTCTTTGAAGTTTTCAAAAGTTTTTGACTTATGCTTGATTAAGTAGACATAGCCATGTCTGTTGTAATCATCAGTAAAAGTCACATAGAAGCGGTTAGCATCCCTTGTGGCATTTCTAAAGGGTCCACATACAACAGTGTGTATAAGATCTAACAAACCTTCTCCCATTTCACAAGTACCAGTGAAGGGTGACTTGGTCATCTTTCCAAGAAAACAACATTTGCACACGTCATCTGACTTAAGGTCGAATGACTCCAAAACTCCAGACTTTTGGAGTTGGTCTATGCGCTTCTTGTTGATATGTACAAGACGATAATGTCACAACCATGTCTTGTCTAAAACATTGGAAAAATCAATATTCAATACACTATTTCCTAGGTTGTCTACAACCATCACAGTTCCATAGATGCCATTACAAGTTAATGCTTCAAAATAAAATGCACCATTATAATAAGAATTAATACTACCAACTTCATTATTAAACGAAAAAGAAAAACCTTGTTTATACAAACTGTGAAAGGAAATAATATTTCTTGCCATTTATCACAAGTAACAACAATTATTCAATTCTAATCCAAACCCACTACTAAGAAATACATAATAAACTCCAATCTTGAAGACAAAAGACATTTTCCAATTTCTCATGATTAAGTTTATCTTCACGTGCTCCACATCCCTACTCCCTTTTAGTCCCCGCACATCAGAACAAATGTGAAATCTACAACTTGTGTCTAGGACCCAAGAATTAGCATGTTGTGAGTTATTAGAGATAATAGTGTAAACATGTGCAAAGGTGGGCTTTATATTCCCATCATTAAGAACCTACAAGTATTTGTGGCACAATCCTTTCCAATGCCCTTTTTCATGACAATGGAAGCACTCTGCATCCTTTGGATTGGTAGAGGGATTAGTAGAACCAACTTTGGTCCCACTTGAAGAGGATCCATCAAGAGACTTTCCCTTGCGGCTGTTAAAAGGAGCCTTCATCTTCTTCCCTTTCCGATGTCCAGTTTCCAGAACATGGCCAGTAGCAGTAGGAGTAGGAACAACCGAATTTCCTTTCAATTTGCTTTCTGCGGTTCTTAGAAGGCCTTGAAGCTTGCTAAGAGTGACCGCTTCTTTATTCATATGATAGGTCATTCTAAACTGATCATAACAAGAAGGCAATGAGTGTATAATAATATATATGGCCAACTCTTCATCGAAGTTCACATTCAACTTCAGTAAACAGTCCACATATCTCTACATCTTTTGCAAGTGAGTCGTCATGGACTATCCATTCTACATCTTGGTTGTGATCACGGAGGCAACGATCTCATACCTATCCTACCTAGCACTTTGATGGTATCTTTCCATCAAATCTTAGTGCATTTCAAAGGGACAGAACTCCTCATAGGACTTTTGCAGCTTAGCAGTCATGGTAGCAATCACTATACACCACACCTTTATCGCGTCCTTCTCGTGAACCTTGTATTCCTCGATTTGTTCGGGAGTAGTAGTTTTTTCATCAATCTCCTTTAGCTATCTATCTAGGACATATTCTTTGTCCTCATAGTGAAGGGCCATACGAATGTTTCGTATATAATTATTAAAGTTTGACCCATCGAAGATTTTCTCCCAACCAAGTTCATGAGGGAGAATTAGCTAGAAGGGTTTGAACCTAAAGCATTATTTTGAATAGACATATGAAAAAAAAGAACAAAGTTTATATTAGATGATAATCCTTAATATAACACCCAAATGAAATTTTAAGGCTAGGACTCAACACAATATTTTACCATTCGGAAGAAGGATGTCGTAATCCAATTGCAAAATAGTTGAAGGTAGGTAAATGACGATTTACCAATTTCCACCATGAAAAATGAAATTGAATATTAAGTTTTAATTGGATTGAAATTCCTATATCCTTTGAGATTCATTGAACTTTTCAATGGCATGTTTAAATCTCAATTGTGCCCATCAATTTTGTGATCG
The DNA here is from genome assembly GCF_052625555.1 of Lactuca saligna. NCBI lineage: Eukaryota > Viridiplantae > Streptophyta > Magnoliopsida > Asterales > Asteraceae > Lactuca > Lactuca saligna. Next base: position 166,220,189 of record NC_136420.1, read on the forward strand.
GGATGCCTATGATCACAAACAAGGTGTGAATAACCATGCAAATGTGCTTGGTACTCTCAATGTTACATATCACCTAATTCGATTAACCACACATTCTCCTTTGATCTATGATTAACATCTAGCTACCCTTTATCACACTTGGCAGTCCAAGATTAGTGTGCCGGTTAACCACATACGCTCCACTAACGACTTAGCAAAGTGCAAAGTGCAATTTCATGGAATAGCACAATTTTCACATTTTTTCCTAAAGTAACTAATATTGGGAATTTAATAAATGTTTAGTTACTTTATAATTATCATTATACTTTTAATGAGACTTTATGTCTTATTTTACCCGTTCGGATAACAACCCTCCACCAGTCAAGGAAGCAGTGGGTGAGAGTGGACACCCATTAAACCACCATTTTAGAGACAGTAACCTTATACCCTCTTATGACCAGCTTTGTAAATGAGACCTACTAACGCTAAGACTGACTTGTCTTATATATATATATATATATATATATATATATATATATATATATATATATATATAGTTATTAAACTTTTAATATTATAATAGCATAAGGGTTGAATTTTAAACTTTAAAAATTCTAAGGTTAAGAATTAAATGTTTCATAATGTAAGACTTTACAAATTCCAAAAATTAAGGGAAGGTTTTGTAACTTTCAAAACTTTTGGTTTCCATAACTTATGAAAGCATATGAGTTCTTAATGTTCATGAATGAGACTTTTCATACTACATGAGGACAAGTTATAAAAACTCATTCCAAGAACAATCTTAGATCAATTTTAACTTATCAAATTATCATCTAACATACTATTGATCTAATCTAACTCATATAGCAAGGCAATTCATATCAAATAATACAAATAATTACTTTATTATCTTAGAATTTGACAATTAACCTTTAATTGGATGAGGATTAACATTACAAAACTCATTGTTAGATGAATACCTCTTTGATGTAGATGTAGTTATTAGCCTTTAAAAGCTTTAGCACGTCAAGTGTGATGCCTCTAATGTGTCACAAACACCAAACGCAAAAGGATGCTTGAGAGAATAAGCTAGTTAGCACAAAATCAATATCAAACTCGTATAATGATAAGTGTAGGCGATTTTGGCTCTTGGGGATCCTTTTATAGTGTAACAAATGCTAGGGTTACATCTTTTCAAACCCATGGAGGATAAATAATAAAAAAACTCATTGTTAGATGAATACTTCTTTGTTCTAGATGTAGTTATTGGCCATTAAAAGCTTTAGCACCTCAAGTGTGGTACTTCTAATGTCACACCCCAAAACCATGAATGGCAGAAACATTCTGGGGCGGAGGACATCATGTACAGTATCAAAACAAGTAATAGTAGTAAACAAGAAACAACATCATCCATTGCATTAATATTATAATTTCATACATGTGTGTTCTGTCAAAGTTATAGACACCAAAAATATACATATCAAAATAAAAGATGAGTCTTAAACGAACTCCATCTTCTCAAAAGCCTGTCACCTGTACCTGTCTAGTGGTGACCTGAGAATACAAGTTATTTTGAAAGCGATTATCAACTTATTGCTGGTGAGATCATACGTATATTATTGTCTGAGTTTGTATGAAAACGTTTGAAAGACGTTTTTGTAAAATGTTTTGTACAATGTTTTGTATAATGTTTGGACTCTCCTAGAAAACCCTATGTTTTCTACTAACTGTAGCCTTCTACCAAGGCATCTTGTGTTTGTGTATATGTCCCTTGTTAAAGTGTGTGTGTTTCCCAAAATCTGACTATCATTAACCAAAAATATAGTTACTACATTACCGTGCATCATGTGAATATTCACGAAGTGAATGTAATGGGAAAATTTTATCGTACCGTAGTATTTGTAATAAGTGACTACCGTGGTACCAACTACCTTAATACCAAAAGGTGTTTTCAAATAACATGTGATAGACCTATATCCTGCTACCGACTCTAGTAAAACGACGATGTAAGATGCCGAAAGAAATGACATTTGGCACCCGTAGACTTGCATGTTTTACTGTAGCGAGCAGCAAGGTCTAGGATACTCAATCCAGTATAGATCTATATGCAAACTCATACACTCTCCAATTAAGGAGATTCGGGATACAAGAACGGTCATGGCAGGAAGTGCCATGACCCTCTCAATGATTCACATAACTGCATAAACATATATGAAATAAATGTGCTAACTAAAAGTGTAATCTTCCTCTATCTAGCCTGTGTGTACTGAAATGTTCTGCGTGTGCTAGCTGAAATGTACGTTCTCTCTATCTAGCATGTATAGTAATGTATTGTGTGTACTACTCGAACTGACTCATGAATGAACTGACTCATTGTATGTTTCTTTGTTCTAGTATAGTATTAGTATTCTCCTGTGCTACCCCTATGGTAACTTACTAATGATGTAACTGGTACGTATGAACCTGGAAGTATACCCTTGCTACCCAAGGGCACTGAATGAACTGGAAGGACCTTTATGACTACATATGTACACATGATATGCAATTAATATTTAAATGACCTTCAGACGGATACCCGATATCCCACCAGACCACATCTCAAGCGCGAAAAGGAAATAGGGCGGGCAGCCCTTTCCTAAGCCTTTTAAACAATTATTATATAAGTATACATACATAGACATGCAATTGATAATAAGTATTAAAGAGTTTAAATGAAAGTATTTGATAAGTAAATGAGTTTGTAAAACAGTTTGAAACAATACGGTTTGATAAACAGTTTGAACGGTAAGAAATCACTGGTTTTGTAGTTATTAATCACATGTGATTGATGTAATAAGTATAAGTAGTTAACTTGTATTCCCCCCCCCCCATAAAGCATTTAAAAACATTTAAATTATTGGTTAAGGGGTATGAACTCAGCTGTAGTGAGTGGTATGGATGAACTGAAGATGTAGGATCACTAGGTGACAAGTGAAGTCTTGAACACACTTTATAACCCTAGTTAACATAAAATACCACATATATGTATCCAATTAGTCTTAAACCACTAATTGATGATGTTAAGACATCCTAGAACATAATAAACACTTTATATAAGTGTTATAAGCCCTAAGGATTGCATCTAAGCTATTGTGGGACAAGACACTTGGGTTTAGGGTTCCAAAGGACCCTATACTTGAGTTTACTCTTCCATGACCATCATACAAGGAGTTCATGGTTGTAAACTAATGATTTTACAGCCTTGAACTCTCAAGCTTGGTGACATTTGGTGTTTTGAAGTTCTAAATGATCCCTAGAAGTATTCCAACTTGGTGGATTAATTATTAGAAGGGTTTAGGGCATAGAAACACTCCTTTGAGGAGTTTGCGACCCAAAGACCAAATCCCTTTGATTTTACTGCCGTAAACTCTTATGGAGGGGTGTTTTTGATGTTTTCAATTCTCATACACATGTAGGATAGGTTCTAGACTTTTACCCTAAGCAAATGAAGGCCTTAGGCACACTTTGGTGCCTTAATTTGATGTTCACGGCCCAAGAACTATCATAGGGTCGTAAACTCTCAAAAGTGGGGTTCTTGGATGTGTTTAAGTCCTTGATTTTAAGTGGAAATAATTCTACGTAAATGTCCAAAGCCTTAGGAGTGTTAAAAATGCCTTTTGGTCAGTGTTTTTGGAGTTCACGGTCCAAGATCATCTTGGGTCGTGTACTCTCATGCTTTTGTGTTATTTGGTTGTTTACTTGCCTTTAATACACTTACATATAAGCCTAATGTCGTTATTTAACATGTGGAAGGGACTAGGCATCATATAAGCCTCAAATTGGAGTTTACTCTCCATGAACGTTCTTGGGCGGTAAACTCCTGAATCTTGCAGTTGTGCCATGTAATCGTGGTTATTAAACATGTTATAAGCCATATAATGTAACTAGATAAGGGTACTCACATTTTGGGACGAAAACCCGAAGATCCGTGAGAGAGAAAATGGCTTTTCTCTAGTTGGAAATGTAACAAATGAAATAATTTGGCTAAGAATCATATTTATAGTCCTGGGATTTTTAGCTGAAAATATTTTTATTCCCGAAATGATCTCTAATATAATAGAGTGTTGGAATAACAATGTTGCACAAAACCCTAGTGCATCCACTCTCCTGATATCTCCTTAAGTGTTAAATCCCAAAATACTCAAACTTATACAGAAAAGTCTAAAAATTTACTGTGACTGTTATAGCTTCTATTGACTTATAAAGTTCGTACTGAAAGGAAATTTCGGGTTGTCACATCATCCTCCCGTTAGAAGGAATTTCGTCCCGAAATTAGAATTGAAGCAAATAAGAAGTTACAAATAACTAAATGAAAAGATGATGATATTTCAGCTTCATCTGATCCTCTCGTTCCCAAGTGAATTCAGGTCCTCGTTTGGTGTTCCAACGAATCTTCACTATCGGGATACGGCTTTCTTTCATTTTCTTGACCTCTCGGTCCATGATTTCCACTGGTTCTTCCACGAAGTTGAGGCCTTCATTGATCTCGATCTCGTCGAGTGGAATAACAAGAGTCTCTTCGGATAGACACTTTTTCAAGTTCGAGACGTGGAAGGTAGGATGTACGTTACTGAGCTCGCGTGGCAAGTTAAGTTTGTAAGCTACTGGGCCGATTCTTGCGAAAATCTCAAAAGGCCCAATGTACTTTGGATTTAGCTTTCCACGCTTTCCGAAGCGTAGTAAGCCCTTCCAGGGTGAGACCTTCAATAGAACGCGGTCGCCCACTTGGAATTCCAACGGTTTCCTACGTTTATCAGCATAGCTTTTCTGTCGGTCGCTGGAGGATTTCAATCGTTCACGGATCTGAACGATTTTCTCCATCGTTTCTCGTATGATTTTCGGACCTGTGAGAGTGCTTTCAGGAACTCGTCCCTTAGCTAACTGGGTATCGCCCACCTCAGCCCAACACAGAGGGGATCTGCACTTTCGGCCACAAAGGGCTTCGAATGGAGCAGCCTTTATGCTCGTGTGATAACTGTTGTTATAGGAAACTTCAACCAGGGGTAAATGAGTATCCCATGCTTTCCTGATGTCAATCAAACAGGCTCGCAACATACCTTCCAAGGTCTGGATAGTTCTCTCACTTTGCCCGTCGGTCTGCGGATGGTAGGCTGTACTCATGTCCAACCTAGTTCCTAAGGAACTTTGTAATGACTTCCAGAACCTCGAAGTGAATCTACTATCTCTATCTAAGATAATGGATAAAGGAACACCGTGCAGTCTTACAATCTCCTTAATGTAAGTCCTTGTAAGCTTCTCCATCTTGTCTGTTTCTTTGATCGGTAGGAAGTCTGCAGACTTGGTCAGCCTATCGACGATGACCCATATGGAATCAAGTCCACCCGTCATCTTGGGCAACATGATTATGAAATCCATAGTTATCCGCTCCCACTTCCATTCTGGTATCTCCGGCTGTTGTAAAAGTTCGGATGGTTTCTGGTATTCAACCTTGACCATTGCGCAAGTAAGGCATTTACTCACGAAGGTAGCAATCTCTGCTTTCATGTTAGGCCACCAGTATAACTTATTGAGGTCTAGATACATCTTATCTGATCCCGGGTGTATAGAATAATGAGTGTTGTGCGCCTCATTCATGACCAAGTTTCTGAAACCACCTAGGTTCGGGGTCCAGATCCGATCCATGAAATAGTAAGCTCTGTCACCCTTAACCTCCAAGTTCTTATCCATCCCTCTTAGGGATTCACCCGCCACATTTTCTGGCTTCAAAGCGGCAAGCTGAGCTGCCTTAATTTGGGTGGACAAGTGTGAATGGATAGTCATGGTCAAAGATTTGACCCTACGACCAGAATATTCCTTCCGACTTAGGGCGTCAGCTACTACGTTGGCTTTACCCGGATGATAACGAATTTCGCATTCGTAATCACTGAGTAGCTCGACCCACCCTCATTGTCTCATGTTGAGCTCTTTCTGGTCGAAGATGTGTTGTAAACTCTTGTGGTCTGTAAAGATAGTGCTCTTCGTTTTGTACAAGTAATGTCTCTAGATTTTTAGAGCAAACACAACTACTCCTACTTCAAGATCGTGGGTTGTTTAGTTGACTTCATCTGTCTTTAGCTATCTCGAGGCATAGGCGATGACCTTTCCCCGTTGCATCAGAACACATCCGAGGTCTTGATTCGATGCATTGCAATAGACTACGAAGTCTTCTATTCCTTCGGGAAGGGATAGTATTGGTGCGGTGCACAAAGCTCGTTTGAGCGTTTGGAACGCTCTTTCATGCTTCTCTTCCCAGTCAAAGGCCACACCCTTCTGGGTCAACGTTGTAAGAGGTTTCGCTATGCGGGAGAAGTTCTAAATGAACCTGCGATAATAGCCAGCGAGGCCTAGAAATTGACGAATTTCCGTAGGCATCTTCGGTGCCGATCAGTTCTCAATGGCCTTGATTTTGGAAGGGTCCACGTGTATTCCCTCTTTGCTAACTACGTGCCCTAAGAATTCGACTCGTCGAATCCAAAATTCGCATTTCGAAAACTTCACGTAGACTTTCGCCAACCGTAAAGTTTCGAGCATTTGTCGCAGATGTTGACTATGTTCCTCCTTATTACGAGAGTAGATAAGTATGTCATCAATGAAAATGATGATGAACTGATCCAAGTAAGGACAATACACCCGATTCATTAAGTCCATGAATACTGCGGGCACGTTTATTAATCTGAATGGCATCACTACGAATTCGTAGTGTCAATAACGAGTTCGGAAAGCTGTCTTCGGAACATCCTCCCCTAGTACTCGTAATTGGTGATATCCGAATCTTAAGTCAATTTTAGAAAAGATGCTCGCCCCTTGCAGTTGGTCAAACAAATCGTCGATCCTAGGCAATGGATAAAGATTTTTGACCGTCAGTTTGTTGAGCTCCCTGTAGTCGATGCACATGCGAAACGATCCATCTTTGTTCTTGACGAACAAGACTGGAGCTCCCCAGGGTGTAAGCTTGGTCTTATAAAGCCCTTGCTGAGTAGTTCGTTAAGCTGACCGGACAGTTCTTGCATCTTTGTAGGTGCTAGACGATAGGGCGATTTGGCTACTGGGGTAGCCCCTGTAACTAAGTCGATTCGGAACTCGACTTGACGTTGCGGAGGTAATCCTGGGAGTTCTTCTGGAAAGATGTCTGGAAAGTCGCGTACTACTGGAATGTTCTGGATGTCTTTCGTTTCTTGGCTAACATCGACTATGTGAGCAAGGAATGTTGTACATTCCTTTCGTAAGAATTTCTGAGCTTGGATACTTGAGATGATACAAAGGTTCGTGTCGGGTTTGTCGCCATAAACTACTAAGGTTTTGCCAGACAGTAGATTAAGGCGAACCGCCTTTTCGTAACACATGATATCGGCACGCTGAAGACTCAGCCAATCCATGCCGATAATGACATCGAAACTTTTAATTGCGACCGGCATAAGATCGATAGAAAATGAATGGTTATCTAAAGTTAGGGTACACCCTATGAATATACTACTAGTGCTCTCTGTCTTTCCATTAGCCATTTCCACACTAAACGGTTCATTAAGTGCTCGTGATTTTTGCTTAAGTAAGTGAGCAAGTTTTTGGCTCACGAAACTCCTCTCCGCTCCACTATCAAATAGAATGCATGCATAAGAGTTATCGAGGAGGAACATACCAGTGACCACTGTGGGGTCGGAAACCACTTCCTCATGGCCTATGGCCAGAACTCTTGCCGCTCCACTGGCAAACCCTGCCTTTGGGCAGTTCCTCTTGAAGTGGCCTACCTCACCACATCAGTAGCAAGTTTGGCCCACTCCGGCACAGGGGGCTTGGTTGATTGGTTTCGCCGAAGCTTTACAAAACAGGTTATGTGCCCCTTCCCGTGGCAGTTCAGACACTGCATCACCCGGTAGGCGTCGTCATGATGGAGGTTGCATTTGTTGCACTTAGGCAAACTTCCAGCATACTGCTTTATCGGAGCGTCAACGGCTGGTGTTATCGCAACATGTACTGCCACGGCCTGCCTTTTTTTAGCAGCCTTTGCCTTCTTCTTATTATCCCAAAACTTCTGCTTGGAATCAGTGGTTCCTGCAGGTTCTGAGATGGCTAGGGTAGTTGTTGCGGCCGGGGTACGAACCCCATGGTCTATGAGCCGTTGTTACAATAGCTTGGCACTATCAAATGTAGTGGAGTGTGATGCCAAAACATTTCCCTGGTATGGGGGTACCAATCCCCATATGTATCTTTCAATCTTCTTTCCCTCTGAAGGAATCATGTTAGGACAGAGGGCAACCAGTTCATAGAATCTAGCAGTGTAGGCGACTACGTTGGAGCCCTTGATGGTTAGGCTCCACAGTTCTTCCTCCAGCTTTTGGATCTCACCCCTCGGGCAGTATTCCTCAATCATGAGGTCTTTGAAGGTTTCCCAGCCCATCGCATTAGCCACTATAAGAGTTAGTGACTTAACAGGCCATTCCACCATGTTAGGGCTTTTGTTTCAAAGGTGCAAGCAGCATACTTCACCTTGCTCTTCTCAGAACAAGAGCAGATTTCGAAACCTGATTTGGTTTTCTCAAACCATTACAAGAGGGCAATGACTCCGCCAGTCCCTTTGAAGGACAATGGCTTGCAGTTCGTGAAGTCCTTATAAGAGCACTCTCTCGAGCGCACGGGAGCTTCAACCTGAACCGACTGAACAGGGGTCCTCCTCCAGTGGAACCAGATGAATGATATTGGGCCATGGCGGAAGCCACAGCCGCAGCTACGCAAACATCTAGAGTTGTCGTGTCAAACTGAGGAGTAGTTGTGGAGGTGGAGGAGGTGGTGTTTCGTTATTTGGGTTTCTCCTTGGATTTCTGCAAGGCGGCATCTTTGATCTATAAGTTTATGAATATGAAAGCATTGATAGGAATTCTATGGAAGAATTGATGAGAATGACTCATGGACTAACTCCCCATAGCCCAACAATACGATTGAATGAAGATCTAAACTAATAGATTATTATATTTGGATAATAATTCCCATATGATTAGGTACCTGTCAATATTACTGGTATTACTGATGTAAAAAGTTCGGGAAAAACGGCGTACAGTAATAGGCCTTACATCAACCAAAATGGGAAAATTTTGATAGAATTACAACCTAACAAAGACCTAACAGGCCTATGATTTACAAGATAGGAAAATAGACCAAAGTTTTACATAACTAGGTTATACCCAAAAATAGAAATTGATAAGGATCTATCGGCGATGAGAACTGCCAGAGTGAGTCCTTGATCCTGACAGAAGGTGTTCTAGGTCCCTCATACGCCTATCAGCCATTGCTTGCTGAGCTCGAAGTTCTCTGACTTCAGCTCGCGTTTCAGTGAGTTCCCTCTGAAGAGTTGCATTATGGACTAGAGTCCTTTCATGAGCAGACTCTAGTTGGCGAATGCGGACAGTGTTAACGCCAGTGTTGGCATCAATCTCTAAGATTCGATTGACAGATGATTGACTCAATATCATGTTCCAAGAAATCCTACGAACCATGATGGGTAAGACTCTATCAGCAGAACCTCCATTAGTGAGGTTGTAGAAACTTCTGTCCCCATTGTAGGGAATGGGTTGACCCTGTTCATGGCTCCATGTATTCAAGTTTGTTGCCCACAGAGGAGTGGGTCCTTGAAATATCATCGGGGGTTGTTATTCGGGACTTGGCCTACTTGAGGTAGGTTATTGACTTCAGGCTCAGAGTCAGATCCATCCGAGAAGCCTTCTGCTTGATGATCATCCAAAGGAATTTGATGCTCATCATCAGACTCTACCTCAAGCCATCCAGCATTTCCATTGGGTGGAAAGTACGGGTCCCCGGGAATGTGGAATCCAGCCATTAAATCTACGTGAGAAGGGAGGTATAAGAATCTAGCACTTAAGTAACTAATAGTAATGTAAAATACTCCTATAGTATTTTAAGTTTAGTGTTATGTTCTAGTGTTCTCATTGTAGGGTTGTTGGTAAGATTTTAGACTTGTTGTAACCATACAACCACACTTAGGCACATGCTAGTCAACTCTCGGATAATATAGTTGATCAGGCTATATCTTCCCAGATTTGACTATATGTCTCTAAGTCCACCTGCGTTGTTCAACAATCGTAATTCTTTTGTACTATCTTAGTGACACTGATTTTAGTATGAATGCTGACTTGTATACTTAATTAAATATTTTATTATTTATACGTAGAAACTCTTGGTCAGAGTATTTTAATCCCAATGTACTTATAGTTAGTATATCTTTTATGGGTTGATATACTAAATTCACTATAAACAATGCTCTGATACCAATCTGTCACACCCCAAAACCATGAATGGCGGAAACATTCTGGGGCGGAGGACGTCATGTACAGTATCACAACAATGAATAGTAGTAAACAAGCAACAACATCATCCATTGCATTAATATTATAATTTCATACATGTGTGTTCTGTCAAAGTTATAGACACCAAAAATATACATATCAAAATAAAAGATGAGTGTTGAACGAACTCCATCTTCTCAAAAGCCTGGCACCTGTACCTGTCTAGTGGTGACCTGAGAATACAAGTTGTTTTGAAGGCGAGTCTCAGCTTATTGCTGGTGAGATCATAAGTATATTAATGTCTGAGTTTGTATGAAAACATTTGAAAGATGTTTCTGTAAAATGTTTTGTACAATGTTTTGTATAATGTTTGGACTCTCCTAAAAAACCCTATGTTTTCTACTAACTGTAGCCTTCTATCAAGGCCTCTTGTGTTCATGTATATGTCCCTTGTTAGAGTGTGTGTGTTTCCCAAATTCTAACTATCATTAACCAAAAATATAGTTACTACATTACCATGCATCGTGTGAATATTCATGAAGTGAATGTAATGGGAAAATATTATCATAACATAGTATTTGCAATAAGTGACTACCATGGTACCAACTACCTTAATGCCAAAAGGTGTTTTCGAATAACATGTGATAGACTTGTATTCTGCTACCGACAATAGTAAAACGATGATGTAAGATGCCGTAAGAAATGACATTTGGCACCCGTAGACTTGCAAGTCCCACTATAGCGAGCAACAAGGTGTAGGATAGTCAATCCACTATAGATCTATACGTAAACTCATACACTCTCCAATTAAGGAGATTCGGGATACAAGAATGGTTGTGCAAGAAGTGCCATGACCCGCTCAATGATTCACATAACTGCATAAACGTATATGTAATAAATGTGCTAACTCAAAGTGTAATCTTCCTCTATCTAGCTTGTGTGTACTGAAATGTTCTGCGTGTGCTAGCTGAAATGTACGTTCTCTCTATCTAGCATGTATAGTAATGTATTATGTGTACTACTCGAACTGACTCATTGTATGTTTCTTTGTTCTAGTATAGTATCAGTATTCTCCTGTGCTACCCCTATGGTAACTTACTAATGATGTAACTGGTACGTATGAACCTGGGAGTATACCCTTGCTACCCAAGGGAACTGAATGAACTGGAAGGACCTTTATGACTACATATGTACACATGATATGTAATTAATATTTAAATGACCTTTGGACGGATACCCGATATCCCACCAGACCACATCTCAAGCGCGAAAAGGAACTAGGGATGGCAGGCCTTCCTAAGCCTTTTAAACATTTATTATATAAGTATACATACATAGACATGCAATTGATAATAAGTATTAAAGAGTTTAAATGAAAGTATCTGATAAGTAAATGAGTTTGTAAAACAATTTGAAACAATACGGTTTGATAAATAGTTTGAACGGTAAGAAATCACTTGTTTTGTAGTTATTAATCACATTTGATTGATGTAATAACTATAAGTATTTAACTTGTATTCCCCCCCCCCCCCCCGCATAAAGCATTTAAAAACATTTAAATTATTGGTTAAGGGGTATGAACTCACCTGTAGTGAGTGGTATGGATGAACTGAAGATCTAGGATCGCTAGGTGACAAGTGAAGTCTTGAACACACTTTATAACCCTATTTAACATATAATACCACATATATGTATCCAATTAGTCTTAAACCACTAATTGATGATGTTAAGACATCCTAGAACATAATAAACACTTTATATAAGTGTTATAAGCCCTAAGGATTGCATCTAAACTATTGTGGGACAAGGCACTTGGGTTTAGGGTTCCAAAGGACCCTATACTTGAGTTTACTCTTCCATGACCTTCACACAAGGAGTTCACGGTTGTAAACTAATGAGTTTACGGCCGTGAACTCTCAAGCTTGGTGACATTTGGTTTTTTGAAGTTCTAAATGATCCCTAGAAGTATTCCAACTTGGTGGATTAATTATTAGAAGGGTTTAGGGCATAGAAACACTCCTTTGAGGAGTTTACGGCCCAAAGACCAAATCCCTTTGAGTTTACTACCGTAAACTCTTATGGAGGGGTGTTTTTTATGTTTTCAAGTCTCATACACATGTAGGATAGGTTCTAGACTTTTACCCTAAGAAAATGAAGGCCTTAGGCACACTTTGGTGCCTTAATTTGATGTTCACGGCCCAAGAACTTTCATAGGGCTGTAAACTCTCAAAAGTGGGGTTCTTGGATGTGTTTATGTCCTGGATTTTAAATGGAAACAATTCTACTTAAATGTCCAAAGCCTTAGGAGTGTTAAAAACACCTTTTGGTCCGTGTTTTTGGAGTTCACGGTCCAAGATCATCTTAGGCCGTGAACTCTCATGCTTTTGTGTTCTTTGGTTGTTTCCCTATCTTTAATACACTTACCTACAAGCCTAATGTCGTTATTTAACATGTGGAAGGGACTATGCATCATATAAGCCTCATATTGGAGTTTACTCTCGATGAACGTTCTTGGGCGGTAAACTCCCGAATCTTGCAGTTTTGCCATGTAATCGTGGTTATTAAACATGTTATAAGCCATATAATGTAACTAGAGAAGGGTACTCACGTTTTGGGACGAAAACCCAAAGATCCGTGAGAGAGAAAATGGTTTTTCTCTAGTTGGAAATGTAACAAATGAAATAATTTGGCTAAGAATCATATTTATAGTCCTGGGATTTTTGGCAGAAAATATTTTATTCCAGAAATGATCTCTAATATAATAGAGTGTTGAAATAACAGTGTTGTACAAAACCCTAGTGCATCCACTCTCCTGATATCTCCTTAAGTGTTAAATCCCGAAATACTCAAACTTATACAGAAAAGTCTGAAATTTTACTGTGACTGTTATAACTTCTATTGACTTATAAAGTTCGTACTTAATGGAAATTTCGGGTTGTCACATTTAATGTGTCACAAACACCAAATGCAAAAGGAGGCTTGAGAGAATAAGATAGTTAGCACAAAATCAATATCTAACTCTTAGAATGATAGGTGTAGCCGATTTTGGCTCTAGGGATCCATTTTAGAGTGTAACAAATGCTAGGTTTACATCTATGCAAACCCTAATACACCATGACCTTTCATATTACTTAGGCTCCTAGGTTAACCTACATGGACTATCCATGGACTATCACATTGGTTTAGCCCATCCTAATTAAACATGGATCATTGGCCCACTCTATAAGAATCATTGATTTACTTAATCAATCCCCATATATTTAATTAGTCTCTTTTGATGATTAAATTAGTTCCAAATTAATTCTTGATCAGTACTAATTAAATAATATGATTTATCAAATTAATATATTATACTTATAATATATTAATAAATCACAATTAGCCTTATTCTCAAAAGTTCATCCTATCAAATTGCATCGGTAAAGGCAACCTAAATGGACCATGCTTCAATCAGGTCAAGTACATCCCAGTTATAGTTATGGGCTTAGATACCAAATCCAACACAAACTTGTTAGTTGGCAATCTATAAAGCCGACATGTGTTTCTCTTTATACCGTTGAACCTGAGTATATAGCAACTGCATCAGGCATTTTGCAAGTCATATGGATTCAAAGTCTGCTTAGAGATTATGGGATAAATATGAAGAGCATTCCTTAATACCATGATTCAAAAAGTGCTATTTGGATATGCCATAATCCAGTGCAACACTCTAAGATCAAACATATTGCAGTGAGATAGTATTTTATAAAGGATCACGTTGAGGATGGAAACGTTGAAGTAAACCTTGTTAGATCTTTTGATCAGTTGGTTGATATCTTCACAAAGGCCTTACCTGAAGCTACATTCAATCATATCTTACAAGGTCTTGGAATGATAGAAGTTGAATCAATTGTGAAATCCCTTTCATAGTCGGAGTTTACTGCTCACATTCTGAGGTTCGAAATGGTTTAGATACTAAGGTTCGATCGAGTTTTAGAATGATTTTTTATACTTTGTACATTATGTGGTTTCCGATTGATTTTGAGCTTCGGAATGCTTCACAAGTCACTTTTCATTTATGCTTATGAAGTTATTTTCTTTAATAATTTTTCTTTACTTTCTGTTTTTCGTTTATTTGCATAAAATTCAAAAATCGCAGAAAATATTTTCTTTATTTCCATTTGTTTTTCAGAAAATCGAAAACTTACAAAAGTATTTTCTTTATTTTTTTTATCTTTTTCAGAAAATGCAAAAATTACAAAAATATTTTCCTTTATTTTTTATACCAATTTATTTTAATACAATTCAGAATGACGAAGCATGTATAAAATTCCGAATCTATGTACTAGCTAAATGTCCCTAGAAACATGTTGTTGCATGTTAACCCAAGCCTCTTAGACTCTATGTTCGAAGCCTTAATGAAACATTCATTCTGGTCGTTTCTTCCCAACCAGACTATTTATTCACATATATCATCAAGCTACCTTACTCTTCTCACGTTTAGTAAAGAGTTGACTATTTAGTCATATTATTAACAGATGTACACTTTTTTCTTCGGAACCAATCTATTACTTCTCCATCATCCTTCATGTTTATAAATGTAATCCTTGAGACTTTCAGATTTTACCACTGAGGTTTACGGTTACATAAACTCTGTGTTTATGACCTTAAAATCGTTATTACCACAACTTGAGTGAAACCCAAAATCCGAAACCTTTTTCTGAATTGTCGGTGAACAATTAATATGTTCTAGATATTTTTCACCACTAACTTGACATTTAAAACCTATATGGTTTGTACCTTAGCAGTTTGAAATCTCAAATTTTATTGTTGCGTGATCTATATGAAAAGTTCTTGTCCCAAGACTTTTCTTACCAAAAGATCCAGTTTTTTTTCTCTTAGGTTATCAACATATCTTGTCACTAAAATTATATCCAATCCTTACTTGTTCTTATGGCTACACTGGCTAGACAAGCACTTCTTCCAGAGTTTTGGACTTATATTAAGTTTCGAAATTTGGTTGAAGCTAAAGCCACCCTTGAAGCCTAATCAAAGGAAGCCTTTCATTATTTCTTAACAAATAGGAGATCGTAATTCAATGGGAAACCACATAAGCACTTCAGAGTATCTCTTGACTCAAAAGGAAGAGATCATTGTCCGAGTTCAATCTAAATTTTATGTCATTTTTCTTTAACATCACTAAATCCCAGAAATTAATTTTGTTTTATTTGTTTTTCTTTGGTACACTTTGCACAAAAATCTTTATGATTTTTCCCAATCTGGTTCTAATTCTTGTGGATTACTATTATTCAAAGAACATGTTAACGTGAAGTGACATCTAATTCCGAAATGTCAAAGCTGAAAAGGCTATTTCTTGAGGATAAGGATTCAAATAAGGCGCATTTATTTCAAATCCCTGACATCACACATATCACTTATAATGCCGCCTAACACACACAGTTGTCACGTCTTTCAAGACTGGTTTTTTTGGGATATACAAACATCAAGGTGTGATTTTCTCACACCTATGATGACATATATATATATATATATATATATATATATATATATGATGGAATAGTGTCTAAGGCTATAACTATATTCGGTGGTGCATGGTCCTTTTGGGTTGCCTTCACCATAGCAACTTGAAGGATGATTTGTTAAGAGAGAGTAAATATTATAAGGAATAATATTTAGCTATTTGATTAATATAAGTCATAGATTAATTGGTATTAATTTGGTGACTTAAAGAGATTAATTAAATAAGAGGGTATAAACTGTCAATTGTTTGATAGTTAGACTTTAGACTATAAATCCATTAGGATGGACTTTGGACGGTTTCTAAGAGCTTTAGGATAGCTCAAAATAGTCCATAAGGATATCTATGGAATGGATTTGGATAGCCTTAAGTGAAGATTATCAAATTAGGGTTTAGGGTGAAACCCTTAAGGAGTCTAAAGGTATAAATAGGCCCTTGGGGTGTGGAATTCGTGTGCAATCTTTCAGAACCTAAAGAAAGGAACCTCTGGCCGAATTCCATCCCCTCTCCTCTCTCCTAAATCATCTTGCTTGCTATTGGTGTTTGTAAACCATTAGAGGAGTGACAATTGTGACTCTAGAAGCTCCAAGACAAGAAGATCAACGAGGAACTCAAAGGTATGATTATAGATCTATATTAATGTTATTGTTTAACCTAATTAGCCATTAGAAGTCTTGGATTCAAAAGCATGTTTGATAGAAAGCCTAGATCCAAGCAATAGGGTTTTGCATGCGCACATAGGAAAGTTCTTATGGTTAAAACCCAACAGTGGTATCAGAGCCTAGATTGGTTTTCTACAAATTGTTGCTTGAATAACTGAAACAAACCTGCAAAATTCGATTTTTTGGTTTTTGAGTCACTGACTCGTCGAGTTCCAAAGTGGACTCGGCGAGTAGGCCTGACTCGGCGAGTCCATTTGTGTACTCGGCGAGTCCAAGCGTCAGGAAAGGCCAGATTCAGGATTTCTTTGTGTTTATCTTATCCAAACTTACCATAAACTAATTAGATCAATATGAATCCGTTTTTTTTGATAAATATAAGTGTTATCTTGATCTAGTTAAAGGTAATTATCAACTAATTAAATATTTAGTTTCTTTATATGATAATTAATTAATTGTTTTAATTATTTTTGGTAATTATCCTCAAAGAAATCAAAGATAAATCAAATAAAGATAATTAATATATTAATTGTTAATTGAAATTATTTATTATTTGATCCTCCATGTTTTTAAATGTTTAAAACCTACCCTATAGTTTTGAAATTTAAATTTATGATTAAAAGCTTTAATTTAGACAACTTAAATTTCAAACCCTAGATTTTGAAAAGTTTAAAATACAACCCTATACTTATATGATGTTATTAGAATAATATATATATGTATAACTAAATGCTAGTCTTTGTTGGATTAGTGTCTAAGTCCATAACTATTTTGGTATGTACTTGACCCGATGGTGCATGGTCCTTTTGGGTTGCCTTCACCAAAGCAACTTGATTGGAGAAATGAATAAAGAGAGAGAGGATAATATGATTTATTAATATGTTATAAGGATAATATATTAAAGGAGAAATCATATTTGTTTAATTAATATTGGTCAATAATTAATTAAGAATTAGTTTTGTGATCAAATGTAATTAATTAAACTAGAGGGGCTGAATTGTAATTATGTGATAGTTACAAAATAAGGTAAGGATTACCTTATATATATGGTGAACGAATTTGAGGTGTAAATCCCTTAGAATTCGAGTATGATAAGGATTCAAGGATTATCTTATTGGTTGCTTAATGGATAATCAACTAGATAAGGATAATGACTAAAACCCTATCTCTACACCTATATAAACACCCCTAGGGCTATGAATTCGTGTATCCCTTCCCAAGAGGTCCTAGATACGAATTCTAACCTCTCACCTCTTTCTTTATACCTTCTCCACTTGCTTATGGTGTTTGTAAGCCATTAGAGGAGTGACACTTGTGACTCTATGCATTCCAAAGTCAATACAAGGAGATTTGGGATTGTTATTGCTACATAACAATCAAGGTAACACTATAAACTTATTCTCATGTTAATATGATTATATGTATGCTAGAATTAGGGTTTATAGTCTTGGATTCAAAGCATGTACAATAGAGAAACCTAGATCCAAGCATTAGGGTTTGTATGAGCACATAGGATGTCTTATGACCAAAACCCAACAGTGGTATCAGAGCCTTGATTGGTTTCTATTGTATTGATGCATATTTGATCGTAATAAGCACTGAAAATCGATTTTTTTTTTTTTAGTTTTGAAGGTTTGACTCGCCGAGTCACTTGGTGAACTCGCCGAGTCAGCTGAACTCGACGAGTCCAAGCCCAGACTCGACGAGTCAAAGTGTCTGACAGCTCGTTTTCGCGATTTTCTTCCTGTTTTGGCTTTGGATAATTACCATAAACTTGTTTTTGTGATAAAATCCGAATTTTTTCATTATTATGTGATTATCCTTACCTAAATAGAAGATAATTGTCAAAATTTAGATAATCACTTGTTTTATTAGATAAACTTTGATTATTTGTAATTTAGATTTGAATTATCTTGTGAAATAGTTTCAATTAATCCCTTTAGGTTTTATAGTTTAAATTTGAACCCCAAAAGTTTTGTTGTTTTGAAATTTAAATAGTTAAAACCCTAATGTTTTGAAAAAGGTTTCAAAACTTGCCCTCAAGTTTTGGAATTTAAAAGTTGATTAAAAGTTTAATTAGAAATGTTAAATTCTAAAACTCTAGTAATGTCTTGAAAAGTTCAAATCACACCCTTATGGTTTTATTAATTAATTAATGAGTATAATTAATAGAGGTTTAATAAGTCCATAAAAGTTTAGGTTAACCTTTTAATTGAATTAAAAGTGTAATTGTTAAAGTTAACCATATAGTATTTTAAAAGTGTAAAGTACACCCTATACTATATATAACATTAAAAGTCTAACATTATATATATGTATAAGTAAAAGTCAGTCTTACCGTTAGTAGGCCTCATTCACGAAGCTGGTCTATAAGGGGTGTTTAAGGAAATTGCCTATAAAATGGCGATTGAATGGGTATCCACTCTTACCCACCGCACTCTTGACTAGTGGAGGGTCGTTAGCCGAACGGGTAGGATAGGACGAAACCTTCCATTATAAGTATAATGAAATACAGAGTAACTAAATGTTTCGCAAATTCCAATCTTAGTTACTTAGGCAAAAGTGAATTGATGCAATTCCATGAAATTACACTTTGTGCCCTTGCGAAGACGTTAGTGGAGCGTGTGTGGTTTACCGGCACACTAAACGGTTCTAAGCAAAGGTAGCAAAGGGTGACTCAATGTTTGTCATAGTTCGGTGGAGCGTGTGTGGTTTACCGGAACATCGAATAGGTGATTGTAACATGTGAGGGCACCATGTAGTTTGCATGGTTATTCACACCCGCTTTGTGATCCTCGGCATCCCAGTCACAAACAAGAGGGGCATATCGAGATTTAAACATGCCATTGAAATGTTCAATGAATCTCAAAGGATCTAGGAGTTTTCATAGATTTAAAACTTAAATTCCTTTTTCGTTTCTCATGGTGAAAACTAGTGAATCGTCATTCACTTACCTTCAAATGTTCTGCGATTTGGGTTACGACATCCCTCTCCCGAGTTGTAGGATATTGTGTTGGGTCCTAGCCTTGGAATTTCATTTGGGTGATTTACCAAGGACTCAATCAATCAACTAACTTGAATTCGTTTTTCTCCCGATGTCGAAGTTCGACAACTATGGTCTTCTCAAATCCCGTGGAACAAGCATTCCACATGAAGATGATATTCCACGATTCGATCGAGGAACAAGAAATCATGCTTCACTTCCTCCTCCTCCTCCAATTATTCTCCCTAACCCACAAGATTGTAAAATTGAAAGGTTCAATATCACTCAAGCCCTTTTGGCAAGTAAACATAAAGAAGGAAAGTCGGTGTGTGCACACGTCCTAGGGATGAAGTCACACATTGATAGACTAAGAATGATAGGATCCATTGTCGGTGAAGAGATGGCTGTTGATTGGGTTCTTCAATCACTTCCTAACTCATATAGTGAGTTCGTAAGAGAGTACTATATGATGAACCGCAACGTGACCCTTATAGATCTCACCTATATGCTTATTGCTGCTGAATCAGCAATGGTTTGGCGCAATAGAAAAGCAAAGTTGATTGGTGAATCTGCCTTCGAGACCTCTGTGGATATAGACAATGGCAATGAAAGACATGCAATGATCGAAAAGTTTGATCATAAGAGAAAGGTGATGTCTGAAGTAGTTCCATGTGTTGTTCCAAAAAGAGTCAATTTGCTTTTATTGCCAAGAGAGGGGGCATAGGAGACGAAGCTGCCCCATTTACCTAAGAGATCTAAGAGATGGGAGAGTCGAAACGTATGGCTCTAATTTAGGTAAAATCCATTAACTAACTCTTTTAAGCTTCATTCTAGGTTCTGAATACATAATGTGATAAGATTACAATTGATGTTTAGAAGGATCAAAGAAGAGAAAAGAAGCTTAAGGGAAGAAGTGAGCAGAATCTAACCGTGAAGGAATGGATTTCGATTGCGTTTCTCGAAGATTAGATTCTTGAGCTACTACTTAGAGTTAGAATTAGATTGCTAAGAAAGATGTATTCGCATAAGTTTTTCAATGAGTTGCATTGTGAAGGACAAATTTTTCCGCAATAAAATAAATTTTGATTTTAAATTTTATTTATTTATCCTTACAATGGCGTGTATGAAAAATTGATGTTAAAATTATTAGCAATAATGGATTTGCTTCTTATTGTGTTATGGAAAGTCAAGAATTTACCAAATAGGGAGAGTTTCTCATCGCCCAAGTTTCAATTGGACAGAAATTTGGAATCACGCAACTTGGTTGCATGATGAATGAGAAATTCCATATTTGGAAATTAGACAAATTCATTGACAATGTGTCAAGTGAAGGACTAGGAGATCGAGTACACAAAGTTGTGTGTTGATCAAGTTCACCATAAGAATAACAAAGATATTCGTCATGATTTACTAAAAGGCTTAGTAAATATGATTATACTTACAAGATTAAGTGTAATTCTAAATTGATTAAAGGGTTTAGATCAATAGTAGAACGAATAAGAAGAATCATGTAGGCAGAAAGATAAGAGTTTCTCCATTCTAAGAAGAAGGGAGAGTGGCTTTTATGCTTTATGATAGGTCTTAATGATTAAGAACCATATCTCAATTGATCCTCTAAGTGAGTCTTGGTACAATTGTATGTCCAAGAAGAGGAATCAAAGATTGATGAAATGGTCAAATCAAGAAGACAATCATACTTTGTTCCAATAACAAGTCTTAAAGTTAAGATTGTGACAATGAGTAAAAAGTATTAAAGGTTTATAACATTCATCAAATGTGAAAAGTTGTGATGTCTTGGATAAGACAAAGACCAACTATAACCAATTTATGAAGTGTTTTGATACAAGCTACACTAACTCTTGAAAATTTGTTTGTCAAGAAATGTTTATTGACAAAAGAATCTTATATGTCAAGGAGTCAGTGGGAGTCTTAATGGTCTCGAAAAGTTTCAAGAACAAATCAAATAAACCTTATCAATCATCACTAGCACACGAGTTGAGGTTTACAACCTATCGTAAAGACATTATTTTGTTTCTGTGCCAATCCAATCGAGTTAATTATGCATGTGAGTCCTATGAGTTCTCATTTGAATGCGTAAAAGGCAAGGACCTTGATCAATGAAAGGTACATTGATAGGAAAAAGGTAAGATGCTTAACTACTTGGAAGACGTGGTGGGCAGCTGTGCTACCATAAGGCAAGAAATCAAGATTAAGAAAGTTTGATCCATATGAGTTTGAATTTGTCGTAAACTTTGGTTTTAACAAATTCGCATGGATAGGAACACATACACCGTTTAAATCTAAGTGTCATAAGATTTTCTCCTTCATGAAAATGATTGTGAGAAAATGCTTTCACTAAGAAAGATTTTAAAAAGATAGTGATTGTAAAATTGCATTCTCAAATTCGATCATGGTTACGGCATCCCTTTCCATAATTTGAATTGTGAGGTTTGGCAATTAGTCTTAATTGTTAAGACACACATATGAACTATCTAAGGCAAAAGTGTAAAAGTTCAAGAAGCCTTGATAAAAGATTATCAAAGCACTAAGTATTAGAAACATGAACTTAAGAAATTCAATAAGTATTGTTTTTCTGAAAGTTAAGATGTTTATGAGTACATGTCGAAGCTAGTGCGAGCATAAGTGTTATGTTTTATAATAATCATCATGATAGTGGGAGCATAAATGTTATGATTGTATGATTATTAAGGCACGTATTGCATAGTTGGTAATATTAATTATAGAAAACAAGAGTCATACTTTGCAAAGTTGTAAGAGTTGAAAGGTTGTTTTGCTATAATTAAGGGAGAGAATATTATGCTTCATTTCAAATCTAAAGAATTAGGTTGCGAAATGTTGATAAATTTAGTCAAAGGTACATAGTGTGTTCTTAAAATTTCGATTGTGATTACGGCATTCCTCTTCGCAATTCGAGTTTTGAGAACATAGCAAATAAAACATTATGCGTCGTGTCCCATACGCTTCGGGTATAGGATCGATTGCGAATGCTTTAATGTTTGACCATTCTAAAATTTTCCAAATGTATAGTGCATTTAGAGGGAAAAGGGACTAGAATTGGTTTTGACTAAAATAATTAAACAACTATCAAAGGACAATCCAAAGTTCGACGAGGATTGGTCGCTTGCGAGTAGTTGGAAGTATAGTATTGGAAATTATGGAAGTGTTTCCATATTGGATGGACGATATCGACATCATTACAAATAGATAAGATTCTATTAAGAATGAGTTGTCATATAGAAAATATGGAAGTGTGTCCATGTTGGGAAGTAAAATCTATGTCTAGATTAGAAACTTTATGCGAAAGGATGTTCAAAGGAATGTACTTTGAGTGAGAGACATCATATCTAAGGAATTGTCTTGTAACAATCTCCGATAGAGGAATTTGTAATATCAATGGCAATAATCTTTGAGACTTTGGTGCTGTGACATTACAAAAGGATCGTTGCATAAAGTGTTAGAATCTAGTATATTCTATAAGTAACAAGAATTTGACATTCGTACACTTAAGAAAATGGATTTGGTGTTGTAAAATGAGAATGATTGGAAATGTGTTTTTCGCAAAAGTAAGAACCATAGGTAAACATTGTGTGCATGCTAGGAGCATGGGACAAGTGTTGGAATTCAAATGCGAAGTTGATTACCCGAAACGACAAATAATGAGTAATCGATATGGTGATAAATAAAACGTGTTTGTTTATACTCAAAGGTTTGAGGCCATATGGGATTAGTATTATTCTTGTGTTTCACCTTGCATGTTTTGACTTCCAGAATAATTGAGTTTATTAAGAATAATCGAATTATTCAAACGGGCCACAGTCGTTCATATGTTGGAAGTAGATATGAATGAAGACTGTCGTGAATTGGTGTGTGGATTGTCTAGAAGAGTATTAGACATAAGCAAATGTTTGCTGCAACGTTCATGAGTGCTTATGAATATGATTTGAGCATTGGATTAAACCCACGCTCACTTGGATCACTCCATGAATTGTATCACGAGTGATTGGTGAGACGATAACATCTTATATTCTTGAAACCGAGATGTGTGAGTTGTATCTTGCGAATCGGTTGCACATTGATAATATGTAAACGCACCAGTAACTTGGTGTTATAAAACATATTGTTGTGTGTAATTCGGTGAGTGAGTGCAAGCAAGCATTGTATCAAAGTTTATCCGTTCCTTTTATCCAATGTAGGATAAAAGCGATATCTTTGGGCCCCTCGATGGTTTAGTGATGACAAACGTAAATGCTCGGCCGGGCTAGGGCTAATTTGATTTGTTCAATTAGTCTATCGTCATAAATCGGAAATCGAGAAGTAGTACAAAGAGAATGATTAGAAATCATGTCTCAGATGATATCAAGAATGGAGGAATATACGATCCCTTATCTAAGGACACGCGTATCTGATATGATCAGAGTTGACAGCGGCTTTGGAAAGCTACGATTGCAGATCAGGATCTGAAGTCATACGCAGAATAGTTGTTAGACTTATCCAAGTGGGAGACTGTTGGATTAGTGTCTATGTCCATAACTATTTTGGTATGTACTTGACCCGATGGTGCATCGTCCTTTTGGGTTGCCTTCACCAAAGCAACTTGATTGGAGAAATGAATAAAGAGAGAGAGGATAATATGATTTATTAATATGTTATAAGGATAATATATTAAAGGAGAAATCATATTTGTTTAATTAATATTGGTCAATAATTAATTAAGAATTAGTTTTGTGATCAAATGTAATTAATTAAACTAGAGGGGCTGAATTGTAATTATGTGATAGTTACAAAATAAGGTAAGGCTTACCTTATATATATGGTGAACGAATTTGAGGTGTAAATCCCTTAGAATTCGAGTATGATAAGGATTCAAGGATTATCTTATTGGTTGCTTAATGGATAATCAACTAGATAAGGATAATGACTAAAACCCTATCTCTACACCTATATAAACACCCCTAGGGCTATGAATTCGTGTATCGCTTCCCAAGAGGTCCTAGATACGAATTCTAACCTCTCACCTCTTTCTTTATACCTTCTCCACTTGCTTATGGTGTTTGTAAGCCATTAGAGGAGTGACACTTGTGACTCTATGCATTCCAAAGTCAATACAAGGAGATTTGGGATTGTTATTGCTACATAACAATCAAGGTAACACTATAAACTTATTCTCATGTTAATATGATTATATGTATGCTAGAATTAGGGTTTATAGTCTTGGATTCAAAGCATGTACAATAGAGAAACCTAGATCCAAGCATTAGGGTTTGTATGAGCACATAGGATGTCTTATGACCAAAACCCAACAGTCTTACCGCTAGTAGGCCTCATTCACGAAGCCGATCTATAAGGTGGGTATAAGGTTGCGGCCTATAAAATGGCGCTTAATGGGTGTACACTCACACCCACCGCTTGCTTGATTGGTGGAGGGTCGTTAGCCGAACGGGTAGGATAGGGCAACCTCATCCTCTCATTAAAAGTATAATAAGAAATACGAAGTAACTAAATCCTTTTAAATTTCCCAATCTTAGTTACTTTAGGAAAAGTGAATTGATGCAATTCCATGAAATTACACTTTGCACCTTGCTAAGATGTTAGTGGAGCGTGTGTGGTTTATCGGCACACTAATTGGTTCTAAGCGAAGGTGGCGAAGGGTGATTCATTGTTTATCATAGTTCGATGGAGCGTGTGTGGTTTACCGGCACATCGAATAGGTGATCGTAACAATGAAGGCACCATGTAAATTTGCATGGTAATTCACACCCGCTTTGTGATCCTCGGCATCCCAGTCACAAACAAGAGGGGCATATCGAGATTTAAACATGCCATTGAATAGTTCAATGAATCTCATCCGAACCTAGGAATTCTCAAAAACACTTAGGACCAAAAGTTTAAGTTTTGTGATGGAGAATTAGTGAATCGTCATTCACTTACCTTCAATTTATTTGCATGTTGGATTACGGCATCCCTTTTCTAGTATGTAAATGTTATTGTTGGATCCTAGCCCTAATTTTTCTTATTGGGTGATAATTAGGGATTCTTGTTCTAATCTATCTTTGTCCTTTCTATAGATGTCAAACGCAAACAACGTTGCTGCTAGTTCTTTCACGTTGATGAGCCTTTGCCAAAAGGTCACCTTCGATGGGACGAACTTTGGCGAATGGATAAGATACATTCGCACCATTGCTCGCTATGAGGATAAAGAGTATGTCCTCGACGAGAAGCTCGAGAAAATCAACCCCGAAATTGCTACTCCCGCTGAAATCACCGCCTTTGAAACCCATGAGCGAGATGCGACGAAAGTACATTGCATCATGATCGCCACCATGAACTCCGAATTCCAAAAGTCCTACGAGGACATGTATCCATACGAGATGCATCAAGACTTGTTGGAGAGGTACCACCAAAACGCGAGACAAGAGCGTTACGAGATCTTCACTAACATGATTTCCGCTAAGATGGGTCATGGAGAATCTCTTACCGTGCACTTGCAAAAGATGCAAAGGTATGTCGACCGCCTTCGCAAGTTAAATGTTGACTTCGGCGAAGACTTGGCGATCGACATGGTGCTTCACTCTTTGCCTCCGATGTATAATCAATTTAGGATGACCTACCACATGAACAAAGAGGAGGTCACTCTAAGTAAACTCCAAGGTCTCTTGAGGGTTGCTGAGAGCAATTTCAAGGACAAGTCTGTTGCACCAACTCCCAATCCATCCGCTGCTCCTATCTTGGCTATTGGTCAAGGGAAGGGAAAGAAGAGGAAAGCTTCTTCAAATAACTATCGAAAGGTGAAAGCCCGAGATGGTTCCTCTTCTAGCGGGACAAAAGTTGATCCCTCTAAGCCCTGCTCTAACCCGAAGGAGGCAGAGTGCCACCACTGCCACAAGATAGGACATTGGAAGCAAAGCTGTCCGGACTACCTGCAAGCCATCAAGGAAGGAAAGATCAAGCCATCTTTCGCAGGTATATATGCAATAAAATCTAACGATTCTAATCATGCTATTTATTGGGTTCTTGACACCGGTTGTGGTTATCACATTTGTTCTAATGTGCAGGGACTAAAAGGAAGTAGGGATGTGGAGCAAGGAAGGATCAATCTAATCATGGGGAACAGAAGATCGTCGCCTGTGACCAAGATTGGAGTGTATTCTTTGGTGCTTAAGAATAGTTTAGTTTTAGATTTGAACAATTTTTGCTACTCGCCAGAAATGGCTAGAAACATCATTTCATTTCATGGTTTATATAGACAAGGTTTTAGATTTTCTTTTAATAATGAGAATGGTTCTATTTTGGCTTATCTAAATGGTGTCTTTTATTTTGAAGCTGTACCATGTAATGGAATATATGAAACTGTTATGATTGTTGATAACTTAGGAAATGATGTTTTGAATATTGATTCTTCCACTAGTATGGATAAAACATCCTTGTGGCATTGTCGTCTTGGACATGTCAACAAGAAACGCATAGCCCAACTCCAAAAGGATGGAGTGTTGGAGTCATTCGACCTTAGGGAAGATGACACTTGCGAGTCTTGTTTACTTGGAAAGATGACTAAGTCACCCTTCACGAGTACTTGTGAAAGGGGTGAGGGACTATTAGACCTAATACATACCGATGTATGTGGACCTTTTAGATCAACCACGAAGGATGGGAACCGCTTCTATGTGACCTTTACCGATGATTATAGTAGATATGGGTATATCTATTTAATCAAGCAAAAGTCAGAAACCTTTGAAAAGTTCAAAGAGTTCAAGAATGAAGTGGAGAATCAATTGGGCAGGAAAATCAAGATGCTTCGATCCGATCGAGGAGGAGAGTACCTAAGTCTTGAATTCCACGATTATCTCAAGGAGTGTGGAATAGTTTCGCAATTGACGCCTCCTAGGACACCGCAATTGAATGGTGTGGCAGAAAGGCGTAATCGAACCTTATTGGATATGGTTCGCTCTATGATGAGTCGTGCTTCACTACCTATCTTCTTTTGGGGGTATGCCTTAGAGACTGCCGCCCATATCCTTAACCGAGTCCCTACCAAGAAGGTTGCCAAAACACCTCACGAGATGTGGACAGGGAAAGTTCCCTCGTTGGCACATATCAAGGTTTGGGGTTGCGAGGCTTTCGTAAGACGAGATACTCACGACAAGCTTGAACCTCGAAGTGAGCGATGTATTTTCATCGGCTACCCGCAAACTTCCTTTGGATATCTCTTCTATAGACCGAAAGATAATGTTATCTTTGTTGCGAGGAGAGGAGTTTTCCGAGAGCGAGAACTCATAAGCCAAGGAGACAGTGGGAGGCAAATCGAACTTGAAGAGATTCAAGAATCGATAGATGAAGGAACCTCTACCGCTGGCGTTCAACCCGAGGAGGAAACTCCGGTTGAACCGATTGACGAATCCTTACCTCTTAGACGTTCCGATAGATTTAGAGTTCAACCCCAGTTTTATGGTTTTCATATTACTACCGAAGGGGACACGTATATTAGTGATGGTACACTAATAAATCTTGATGAACCTAATAGCTATAAGGAAGCCATGGCAGGCCCGGAGTCTGCGAAATGGAAAGAGGCGATGGATAGCGAGATCCAATCCATGTACGATAACCAAGTTTGGAATTTGGTTGATTACGTGCCCGAACGTAAGACCGTAGGGTGCAAGTGGATCTTCAAGAAGAAGACCGACGTGGATGGGAACGTACACACATACAAAGCGCGATTGGTTGCGAAGGGCTTTACTCAAACTCCCGGAGTTGACTATGATGAGACCTTCTCGCCGGTTGCGAAGATTAAATCTATTAGAGTGATGCTAGCAATTACCGCATTTCATGATTATGAGATTTGGCAAATGGATGTCAAGACCGCTTTCCTTAACGGAAAGTTGGCTGAGGATGTTTACATGGCTCAGCCAGAGGGGTTTGTGGATCCGAAGCATCCGAATAGAGTGTGTAAGCTTGAGAAGTCCATTTATGGACTTAAGCAAGCGTCTCGCAGATGGAATCTTTGCTTCGATGAGAAAGTCAAAGAGTTTGGATTTGTACGAAGCGAAGACGAATCTTGTGTATATGTCAAAGCCAGTGGGAGTGTAGTAAGCTTCCTCGTTCTATATGTCGATGACATATTACTCATAGGAAACGACATCCCGACTCTGCAGGAGGTTAAGTCCTGGCTCGGGAAGTGCTTCGCTATGAAGGACCTCGGAGAGGCTTCTTACATATTGGGAATAAGGATAGTAAGAGAAAGAAGTAAGAGACTAATTGGACTTAGTCAGAATACTTACTTGGAGAAGGTACTAAAACGTTTTAGTATGGAAAACTCAAAGAAGGGAGAACTACCGATACAAGGAAATGCCAAGTTGAGTAAGACTCAAAGTCCGAGTACCGAAGCCGAGATAGCAGAAATGAGCCGAGTACCATACGCTTCCGCAGTTGGCTCAATCATGTACGCTATGACTTGTACTCGCCCTGATGTAGCCTTCGCTTTGAGCATGGTTAGCAGATATCAAGGGAACCCTGGCAAAGCACATTGGATTGCGGTGAAGAACATCCTTAAGTACCTTCGGAGGACGAAAGAATGGTTCTTAGTCCTTGGAGGGAGTGATGACTTGAAGGTGCGAGGGTATAGTGACGCCAGCTTTCAAATCGACAGGGACAACTATCGTTCGCAGTCGGGCTGGGTCTTTACCCTAAATGGAGGAGCAGTGACATGGAAAAGTTCCAAGCAGGAAACCGTAGCTGATTCAACGTGCGAATCAGAGTACATCGCAGCGAGCGAAGCGTCGAAGGAGGCAATATGGCTAAAGAACTTCATTGGTGATCTTGGAGTTGTGCCGGCCATAAAGGAGCCCATGGAGATTTTCTGTGATAACGAAGGTGCGGTTGCCTTGACCAAGGAACCGAGGGATCATGGTAGATCTCGACATATCGACAGAAAATATCACTTCATTAGACATCGTGTAGAAGAAGGACAACTCGTAGTGAAGAGGATATCATCAGAAGATAACCCAGCAGATCCGCTTACGAAGGGACTGAGTAGGGTTAAGCACTTACAGCATGCTAGGAGTATTGGGCTGAAGGATGATATTAGCATAGATTAGATTGTATTAGAAACGTATAATAGATAAATGTAATTAACATTTGATGATTAAGTAAAGAAGTTTTATTTATGAGTAAAGTTACTATCACATGTTAGTTGTTTAACTATTGTTTCACTTTGCATGTTTTGACTTCCAGAATAATTGAGTTTATTAGGAATAATCGAATTATTCAAATGGTCCACAATCGTTCATATGTTGGGAGTAGATATGAATGAAGATTGTCGTGAATTGGTGTGTAGAGTGTCTAAATGGTGTTAGACATAGCAAGAGTTGCTGCAACGTTCATGAGTGCTTACGAACTGGTTTTGAGCATTGGAATAAACACGCGCTTGCTGGAATCACTTTATGGAATACGATATAAAAGGTGATCGCAAGACGATAATATCATATGGTCTTAAAACCTAGATATATGGTTTATTATTTGCTAATTGATTGTGCATTGATAATGCGAAAACGCATCAGTAACTTGATGTTATAAAACGCATTGTTGTGTATAGTTGGTTAATGAATAAGTAAATGCATATAAGTCGAAGTTTATCTGTAAATTTTATCCTAAGAGGGTAGAAGAGATATCTTGGCCACTCGATGATTTGATTTGACTTATGTGCCGGGCCCGGTCAGAACTGAATTGATGTGTTCGATTAAGTTCTATGTCAAATAAATCGGAGATCGAGAAATCTAAATGCTAGACTAACCATTCCAAAGGATTGTCAGCATGATATCTAACAGAGGACTGTACGATCCCTTATCTAAAGGACAAGATTGATTAGATCAGAGTTGACAGCGTCTTTGAGAGCTACGATTGCAAACCGTATTATACTTGTATAGTTACTAGACTTATCCAAGTGGGAGACTGATGGAATAGTGTCTAAGGCTATAACTATATTCGGTGGTGCATGGTCCTTTTGGGTTGCCTTCACCATAGCAACTTGAAGGATGATTTGTTAAGAGAGAGTAAATATTATAAGGAATAATATTTAGCTATTTGATTAATATAAGTCATAGATTAATTGGTATTAATTTGGTGACTTAAAGAGATTAATTAAATAAGAGGGTATAAACTGTCAATTGTTTGATAGTTAGACTTTAGACTATAAATCCATTAGGATGGACTTTGGACGGTTTCTAAGAGCTTTAGGATAGCTCAAAATAGTCCATAAGGATATCTATGGAATGGATTTGGATAGCCTTAAGTGAAGATTATCCAATTAGGGTTTAGGGTGAAACCCTTAAGGAGTCTAAAGGTATAAATAGGCCCTTGGGGTGTGGAATTCGTGTACAATCTTTCAGAACCTAAAGAAAGGAACCTCTGGCCGAATTCCATCCCCTCTCCTCTCTCCTAAATCATCTTGCTTGCTATTGGTGTTTGTAAACCATTAGAGGAGTGACAATTGTGACTCTAGAAGCTCCAAGACAAGAAGATCAACGAGGAACTCAAAGGTATGATTCTAGATCTGTATTAATGTTATTGTTTAACCTAATTAGCCATTAGAAGTCTTGGATTCAAAAGCATGTTTGATAGAAAGCCTAGATCCAAGCAATAGGGTTTTGCATGCGCACATAGGAAAGTTCTTATGGTTAAAACCCAACAATATATATATATATATATATATATATATATATATATATATATATATATATATATATATATATATATACATAGGGGTGAACATGTTCATAATGAAGTCGAAGATATTGTAACCACTTCTGTTCCACCTACATTAACTCCAATTCCAAAGGTATCTACTCCACCTCCCACTTCTACCCCTGTTTTTTTATTTCTTTCAGATGCACACTCCATAACCATCTCTGATCACCACTTCATCCCAAATAACCACCACTATACCAATCACCATTACTCCACTACCGAATTTCTCTGTTAGAGTTTCTCATCTACAGATTTCTGTTCCATTATATACTCCACCATTTATAGATTCTACAGCTACTACAACATCTGTTGTAAGTACCCCAGAAGTCACTGCCAATGTATCGGATACGGGTGCAGGTGTCACTTTTGATGTTACTATGGATCAGGGAACTACAACTACTTCCCCCTTTTCGTGTTGATGATCCAGATCGCATGTTTGGGGATGATCACCAGACTTTTCCAGATTTCAATTTCATCCTTTTCACCATCTATCCAAATAGTGATGACAATGAAGAACCAATGACTTAGGGTCAATTCATATAGTTAAACAAAAAGTTTGATTCCATTCTTAAGTCTTCAAATTCATCAACGGATTATGAGTACATTCTCAAGATTCATCAAGCCATTATAGAAACCATCACGAAGGAAAAATACTAAAGCTCTAGCTGAATCTATGAAAGTTGTTGAAGCCTCTGAAAAAATTGTTCGCAAAACAACCGAAAAAGTCGAAAAACTACATAATGAAGTTACATAGTTCATAGCTGACTTCTGAAAATCTTTAGATGACAATACAGAAGTAGTCAATAAGGTTATTACCGTTCTTAGCTACACTCTGCAAGTTGAAAAGGAAGCTCTTTCTCATGTTTGCTCTGAGATAAATGATGATAGTGATGCACTAAATGCCTATGTTACGTCCAAAATTTAGAAAATTCAAGAAGACCTAGCTACCGAAAAAAATCTTATGGACAAACTTGCCCAAAAGATTGATAAGGCTAAGGTTCTTTCCTTGAAGTTGAACTACACCAACAAGTGTCTTGACGATTTGAATCAAGAATACTATCATCAAGAGTTGCATTTCAGAAGTTAATCAATATTTGTAATGACTGGTTGAGACACGGGATTCACTTCTCATGATCTCGATTTGACAGCATCTTTCCTACAAACTAAAACCATTAGTTTCAATATTTAACAAGACGGAGGGGGTTTCGGAATTTGACATTATTTTGAAACAAGGGGGAGATAAAGCTATCAATGAACTACCCAATACAAAGACTTCTAAACCAACTAATGAAACCAAGCACAAACTAAAAACAAAAGATTAGAAGGATAATGAAGCTTCTACATCTAAAGGAAAAGAGAAAGTAGTTGATGATGAAAAAGAAGAGGAAGTATTACCCAAAGGTGAAATGCTCATATGAATGAAACGTGATGTGGAACTTGATAATCTCTTAATAGATTGCAAAGAGTTCGAAACTAAGGAGGCTGATGCTGAGATTGAAAAAGTTACTTTTGCAACTTAGAAGTCCCTCTTTCCTTCATGAACTCGCGAAAGTAATCAGAAGGAGGCAAGCAATGAACCAAGTACCAATTTGTTATAGCCTTCAGTTTCATTTGAGCTAGACAACACTGTTGACTCGCAGCTAGACTTCCCAAATACTCCTAGGGCATTTTTATTCAAATGTTTTTAGAATATTAAGAGAGCACCTCTTTCAGCTTTTGATGTTAATCAAACACTCTTCTCTTTCTATCTCAAATTCAGAAAGCCCTAATTCCAAACCTTGAGTTTACAAAATATTGTCGCAGTGAAGGTATATGCTCCTGTTCCAACCGACAACTTCATCAACATCAAATTTAAGGAATTCAAGGGAGCCAATTGCACTGAATTTGAATTTACACTTGCTGATTTTCCTTGCATGAATACTTATGATTGGATTTCCCTGTTCCTAATTCTATCAAATGACAAAGTGAAGTATGAGCCAATTGTTTCTCATCTCAAGTGGATGCCGATTTTCTACATCCAAGAGTTTGCGAAAATGGATGTGGAAATTGTTGTTGTGTTGAAAAAGAAACCAATTCTGAAACCAAAAGAGGAGCCGAAGGATCTGAGTAAGATGAAATTGGGCAAAATTAGAAAATTGAACTAGAGTGTGGTGTACTAGAGGAAAACTGATTAGAAAGTTCAGAGATGTGTACTCTTTTTGTTACATAAAAACTTACATTCAACATTTGCTCTGAACTACATCCTAGAATTAACTAAAGCGTGCAAGATGAATGATGTTGGTGCTCAAAAATGCTTTCTGACATGATCAAATGATACATTTTTGTTCAGAACACTCTTCTAAATATGATGCCGAAGTTACTCAAGGTTCATAAAAGGCAACAATGAAGAATCTCCTTCGATTTTTGACACAAAGGGGGAGATTGTTGGGCTTAAAAGTGTTGTGTCAAATGTTTTGTAGTCTCATTTTTTCCAGTTAAGGCATGTCCATTCGTGATTATTACTTTTTAGGGTTAGACTACAAATATCCCATGCATGTAACATTATGGTTTAACAATTGTATTTCCCTACATAGCTTTACAGAGAAGTTCACATTGAATTTGAAGGATTTGAGTAAGATGAAATTGGGAAAAAATAGAAAATTAAACTAGAGTGTGGTGTACCAAAGGAAAATTGATGAAAAAGTTCAGAGATATGTGCTCTTTTTGTTACATAAAAACTTACATTCAACATTTACTCTGAACTACATACTGGAATTAACTAAACTGTGCAAGTTAAATGATGTTGGTGCTCAAAAATGCTTTTCTGACTTCATCAAATGATACATTTTTGTTCGAAACACACTTCTTATTATTTATTCACATCATTTTTTAAATTTAACGATCTTAACAGTTTTTGTTTTACAATAATTGGTATCAGATTTTTTTTTAAATTAAGAAAATCATGGCGTTTGTACAATCAATATGTGGGTCGAGATGTTATTGGGATGTATAATCTCTTTGTTGATAGGAGGACAGATAAGGTCACAAGTTGTAATCTGTATGGAAGTTGTGTCTTACTAAATGATGAAGTTTTGATGAAACAATTTCATCTTATTAAAGCACATTTAGATCTTAAAAATGAACATCAATTGGAGAAAAAAAGAAAAAGAAAAGAACATGTTATGAGAAAAGATGAAGATATTCTTGGTGTTCTTGAGAAAGTTCATGAAGTTCTTCAAGTTTCTGAAGATAAAGTGACTCTAGTTGTTCTTGTTGAGGGGGAGTCAAATGTTTCAAGTTTTTCAGAACTTTTACATTCCGAATTTGATAGTTCTGAAGAAAAATCTCAATACATATCTCCTGAAATCGTGAAAACAAAGGTGTTTTGTTATATTGGAACTCAAACAGATGATTTTTCATGTTCTGATGATGTTTATGAAGGAATGGTTCCTTATAAATAACCAATTATTTAATATGTTCAGATTTACCAAACTCCTAATGTTTGTGTTCAAAAGACTTCTAATGTTTGAATTATGAAATGTAATGAACATGCTTAGTTCCAAAAATCATATTTGAAACATCAAAATCTGAAAAAAAAAAAAAAAAAAAAAAAAGAAGTGTAGTTAAATGAAAAAGGTTTGGATGTAAAAAGTACAAGTCTCTAATGCTTGTGAAAAAGTTCAAAAGGTTGAAGCCAAACATGTTCAAAGAAAACTCAATTCTCACTTTTGTTCAAATGAAGATGTTAGAAGTTGGAGAAAAGAGAAAAATGTTTATGGTTGGGTCAATGAGTTTTTTGGAAATTTTTGTTTTCCAACAAAGAAGTGGATATCGTTTTTAGAAGATGATCATTTTTCTTCAAAGAAATGGGTGTGCAAGAAACCAACTTCAACTTTGAAACTCAATTGGATCCCAAAGGTTTCATAAACCTATATCAAAAATTAAAAGGGATAAAATCTGGCGAAAATTCAATCAAAGGGGTGAAATTTTGTTGAAGAAATAAATTTTTTTTTATTTCAAATGGTTGGAATGGACAAATTTTGTAAAAAATCTAAAAAGTTGATAAAGTAGATGAAAGGAACTTTTTCTGCAAAAAGGATTAAAAGGGCTGAAATCTGAAAAATGTGGCAAAAAGGAGGGGTGCTAGCTGTCAAAAGTGTTTTTTAAAGGGTCAAATTCAGAATTTCGGTCAATGTCTCAAGTGTGTTGGTTAAATTCAGAAATAAAGATATGGGAGCGGAAGCTTGTCGGTAGTATCACTGTATTTGATATTTCCATTGCGAAACCGAACTCGGAATTGAACAATCTCATTCGGAATTGAATTTTCAGAAACCGCAATAGATTGCAGAATTGAGGTTATCGGAACCGAAATCGGAATTTTATTATTGGAATTAGTTTCAGAATTTATAGTCTCTCGTAATTTGAATGAAAGTTAAAATCAAAATCGGAAGTCGTATGCTTTCGGAATTATAAATTATCTTCAAATCGAAACCAACTAAAATTAGAAATTTGATATGAATTTCAAGTCAAGTTCGAATTTCAAGTTGTTCAGGAATCGGCATTTTTATTTCAAATTTGACTTTGAATAGTCAAAGAACGGGGTTTTCTCCGATCAAATTAAAGATGAGTAATTTTTTCTTTTTAGTCAAATTCCACCCTAGCTTCGTACATTCTTTACAATTTTATGGGTTTTAACGGTTTTATCCATTCTTTCCAAAATATTTTCATTTCTAATTCTTTTATTTGGTATGTGTCTTTTCAAACTCATCTAAACAATTGTATCTTATCTATTCTTTTAGTCTAAAATTTGAAAATCAAAAAATACAAAATAATCTTTTTTA
This sequence comes from Lactuca saligna, assembly GCF_052625555.1. Taxonomy (NCBI): domain Eukaryota; kingdom Viridiplantae; phylum Streptophyta; class Magnoliopsida; order Asterales; family Asteraceae; genus Lactuca; species Lactuca saligna. The sequence goes on from NC_136420.1 coordinate 166,256,239, forward strand.
TTTTTCCAGTTTTAATTTTTGAAAAACGCGAAAATCCAAAAAGGATTTATGTCAACATTTGTTCAGATATGTCGAGTTTTGAAGATCCATTTTGGAAAATTCGCTCCTTATGACTGACTAGGTCATACAAGGACTTGCTCTATGAGATAACATCGGTTGTTGGTGATTCTTCTTATCTTTCTGGATTCTCTTTATGGTATTTGTTGAAAATTCAAGGGGGTGTGTTGATCATTCAAGGGGAGTTCGTTTTTGGATGATGATATTTATTTCTCTCGCTTTGAAGACCTCATGTACTAATGAGTCTCACAATTTAGGGGAAGACATGCCAAAAAGATCGGAAATCATGATATTCATCAGTTTTAACATCTAAGGGGAGATTGTTGAATATTTGAGATATTGAAACTGATTCAGCATCTCTGGTTATTTAGGGAAGCCTTTATAGTGTTTTATATTTTTGGTAAATATTTTATGTTCCCTATAAATAATCACTAGGTTTGCTTTTGATATAAAACATGTGTCATATTACTTGCATATTATGGTGATTGATTCATGATTGTTCTTCACATTATGCATTCTTCATCTCGTCTTTATTCTCTACAGTGACAAAATTGGTTCATTGATAGTGCTTGCTACTTGTATATGACTAGCATATTGGAATTTATGCGAGTCTTACATCTAGCAACATAAGTTGAATATGGTTAGGGATTTCAAAAAATCTCGTGAGATCCTGAACCCATGGAACCCAGATCATATAGTGGGAATATTTATTAAAAAGTCGAGGGTGGGGGTGCGTGTGGGGACAAGGTTAACCCCCATTTTAATTTAGGGGGTAGGGACACGATTGGATAGTTACGTCCCGAACCACCCCACCCCCATAGGGGCCCCCTTAATATATATATATATATATATATATATATATATATATATATATATATATATATATATATATAACAGCAATGATTTGAGCTTCCAAAATTCAACAAAAATCATGTTTTTAAGTTGTTAGTATAACGTTGTTAAGATTTTATAACATTTTGATTTTTAACATTTAATATTACGTTATAAATAAATATTATTAACCCAAAAAAATATTCTTTAAGCCCGAACTGGGAATGTTATGAACCAATTCGTGGTTGATATGGGCTAACAAAGTTGTGCATGTACGAAATGATACTAGAATCATGGGTTCAATGCACATATTGTTTGGAAACATGGACGGAGATGTACTCGTTTACAATTGATCCACTCAGTGGTAGAAACATATGGGAGAAGTCAAAATATCCAACAAAATTACTTCCTCCAAAACACCGTGTTCAAGTGGGAAGACCAAAGAAGAAAAGAAAGAAATCGGCTTTGGAATTAAAAGATATTATGAAAGGTAATAAGGTGTCAAGAGCATATAAATCAGTAACATGTTCTATGTATATTAAGACTAGGTATAATGCTACGGGTTACAAAGGGAAGAACGATGTTGGTCCCCAAAGTTCAAGAAATGTGGGTGTCAATGGAAAAGTCAAAAAAGAAAAGGCTATATGTCCAACATAAGGGAAAAACCCAAAATAATTTATGTTTGATGCTTGTGGATGTTATTTTAACTACATTTACATGTTGTCTTAGAAATTATGGATTCTTTGGTTATGTTTTGGGTGTTGTGTTTGGCATTTATGGATGCTTTTATTATTATTTTGGATTTTTTGTTTAACACTTATGGATGCTTTTATTATGTTTTGGATAATGTTGTATATACATTTGGCTGCTCTTGGATACACTTTTGAATGCTTCTATTTGGTTTGTGTACAAATTGCAATTTTTGACTGCTTATATTTAGTTTGTATTGTTCAAGAACTACAACAATTAAGCTAATAACTTGTACCAATTTTTGACTGCTTACATTTGGTTTATGTTGACATAGACCTACACCCATTAAGCCAACAACTTGCACGAAAATAATCATTATAAAAAACATGACATTTCATTACAAAAGAACCATCATTCTTAAATAAACTTGACATTTTGTTAGCCAAACAACCGTTACAATTGATCTTCAACAAATGCTTATATTACAATACCATTAGAGACTAAACGTAACATTGGAACTAAGATAATAAACCATGACTCCATAAGAAAAACCCTCAAATGATTATCCTAATTCGTATAACTTATAAACTATTATCGCAGAGACAACACCTAAATACAAATTAAGCATATTATTAAGATTTGGATTTGGGTTTGAAGCTTCTTCTTCGACACGAGCAACTGAGAAATTATGAACAATGTGTGAGGCTGCTTTTCATCATCTACCCTTCCAATAAACCTAAGTTGTGGTCCCTGGCAAAAATCCAAGAAGAAATTAGGGTTGATAATTGAAAAATTAGGGTTAACAACACCCAACTACGTGTAAGAATAATCGAGAAGAAAACTTTGATAATACAATTTTTTGACATGCATAAACGTGTCTTCCGGGGTTAGTAGTTTTTCATGACGTCATTTTGATCACAGATAATATTGTCTCATCACCATCATTTATCGAAGTGTAACGACCCGTCTCTGGTATGTTGTTTTTAGTATTTATTTTTGAAGTTTGTAGAGGAACTCGGCAAGTCTATGTCCCAACTCGTCGAGTAGGGTCGTGTTGTTGATCAGCGTATAGATCGGCAACTCGGCGAGTCCATATTCGGGACTCGGCGAGTCGGCCTGCCAAGTTGAAACCCTAAATCTCCGGGTTTGCTCACTATTTAATCCACCTTATAGCCCCATTCTCGCCTCCTTCACCCTCTGAACGCTGTGAGAAAACCCTAATCCATCCTTGAGTGAACTAAGTGTTCTTGTGTTGATTTGTGAAGGCTTGAAGAAGGAGAAGAAAAAAGGAGCAAGGAGAAGAGGAGTAGTGCAAAGATCCAAGGGAAAATCAGAGTTCTTTGAGGTATTCTTCGGATTCCCTCTTGTTTTATGCTTTAAACCTCCTTTAGGACTCTTCTAGATCTAGTTAATGCTTTTCCCAAGCCTTATGATTGTATGGATGCCCTAATAAGTCGAGATATCCTTAGATCTATTCATTTAGAAGTTTCATAGCCCAGATCTATTGCCTGTATGAAGATACTATGCATGGAAATCCTAGATCTATCCTTTATTATGCTTTTTGAGCCATTTTATCTTCATGAATGCATATGGGCACGTAAAGATAGAATCTTTACGTGCTAATCGAGTTAAGGGAGTCCAGATCTATAAGTTGTATGCACTGGATTCAAGCAGAATCAAGTTTTGAGTTGCTGCATGCAAGCGACTCAGCGAGTCGGAAGAACGACTCGGCGAGTCGAGCCGCGAGTCCCCGATTTTTCCCTTTTTGAGTGATGCCGAGTTGGACCAGTGAGTGATGGAGTGGACTCAGCGAGTTGTGGTTAGAATCAGTAATGGAGGGACTCGGCGAGTTGTTCATACAACTCGGCGAGTCCAAGGCAATCTTCTTACGATTCAAGAACAACTCGTCGAGTTGCTCATACGACTCGGCGAGTCGGATGCAGATGACCTGAGTTTTGATATAGAGCGGGAACTCATCGAGTGTATGCCATACTCGACGAGTAGCAGCGAGCAGGATTGAGAAATGAGAATAGGGACTCCGCGAGTTGGAGGCCCAACTCGGCGAGTCAGGTCAACTGTAAAGTTGACTTTGACCATGAGAGTTGACTTAAGCCAGGGGTAAAAGAGTCATTTACCCCAATGCAGTTATTAGTAATTTGATTAAGTGTATTTGTGGATTTGTAGCCGGGGAGATACCGGAGCAGTAGTAGATAGTTCCTGGAGCCACACACTCAGCAGTCAGATCACGAGGTGAGTTTCCTTTCAGTAGGAACGGGTCTAAGGCCACAATGCCGGCCCGTTTAGCTAGCAGTAGTATCCGGACTTCGGTCTGATGCAGATTCTAGGATGTTTGATGCCTTCGTGGCTCAGACAGTATTTTATGTTATGTGTTCCGAGTTACATCCCGATGTAGTATGCTATCTATGTACTCATGTTAGTTGATATGCTTATGTGATGCTATGTTCAGTATGTTCCGGACTTCTGTCCGATGCAGTCAGTTTCGGACTTCGGTCCGATGCAGTAGTTCCAGACTTTGGTCTGATGCAGGAGGCAAGGCCTCAGTAGTTCCGGATCCCGATCCGATGCAGAGGGCAAGGCCCTGGTTAGTTCCGGACTTTGGTCCGATGCAGTTTCCAAACTTCGGTCCGATGCAGTGGGCAAGGCCCAGTATGTGATTATATGTATTATATGGTATGTGGTAGTTTGGGGGAGCTCACTAAGCTTCGTGCTTACAGTTTCAGTTTTGGTTTCAGGTACTTCCGCAAGCAAAGGGAGGGGCTCGGGTTGATGGCATCGCACACCCACACCACAGCTTCAGTTGTCCTGGGAGTTGTTTTGATTCTCATAGATGTCACCGATATATTCTTGATTCAGTTTACTCATAACATTTTACTTTTGTTTGTGAGATATTGACGGACGAGTTTACCTTATGATTTTATTATGGTGTTTTAGTAATTATTCAACAAAAAATTTTGGGTCGTTTTTTTGGGATGTTACAAGTTGGTATCAGAGCCTTCGTTTGAGGGATTCGGATACACCCCCGGGTGTATCTGAACTCAAACTAAGGGAGAGATAAAAAGATTTTTTTAAAAGGAAAAATGTTTTCGAATGAAATTTAAAAAAAAAAAAAAAAAAAAAAAAAAAAAAAAAAAAAAAAAAAAAAACACTTGGAAAGAAAAGAATTTTTAAACAAGATAAGGGTGTGGTGCATGCGATCAGCCGAGCTCAAGTAAGTACTCCCGAATTACCCATACAAGTTTTATAATTATGAATAATTGTTCCAGTTTCAGTAGAACAGCATGCTAGTATAGGACTAAGGATCTAGGAGGATGCCTTATGTGCCCGCTATATGTGTTTAGCTTTATGAGAATTGCATGCTAGTAACAAGTAGACAGCAGTAGGATAGCCTGTTTAGGTTATGCCTGGTAGCGCGAGCTTAGCATTGTATGCTAGATCGGTTTCTCGTTATGAGAGTAGGATTGCTTGGGTAATTTCCGGTGTCCGAATGCTGCTTGCTTCGTGCTTTGTAGAACTCTTTGTAATGAGAGTTAGCCGTTAGGTGAATATATCACGTTACATGTGATCAGGGTTGAATAATCTCAGAGTGTTGGATTTGGCCCTATTGCGCAGCTCTTGTTTGAGTCTAACCGTTGTAGGGACGAGCCTTTTACTCGAAGGATTATCCGAGCCTCATCACATGTGATGGTATTCAGGTGATGGCTAATTAGCATTTCAAGGAGGCCTTTAGCAGCTGAGGACTGTTTTGAGCAGAGTCAAGATTTCCCTAGGGCAAGCCTAGGATGAGAGTAGCAGAGATTAGCAGTAGTAGAAGTGACTTGGTGGAGTCAAGGAAGTTCTTGAGGAAAGTACGGATAGATGTGGAAGGTAGTATGGGCCCGTACTACTGAAAGCAGAGGATCCGTACTCGAATCAAGGAAGGCCAAGACAAGACCAGGAAGCTAGTAGTAGTATCATGATCCCTTGAGATATTTCAGTTTTCTGATGTTGTTATGATATGTTTCAGAACGGTAGTTTTGCGTTCGAGACCACCAGTCGGCAGTTCAGATACCGGAGGGGGATCAGGACCAGGATCAGGCCCGGAGGCCGGGCAGATGGATGAGCAGACCAGAGAGTTTCTTTCTTCTGAGGTTACCCGCATCATAATGGAGCAGACTCCTGTGATCTTCGATTCGATCAAGGAGGGTATTCTAGAGCTGATGGATGAGAGATTGGGCACTTTCCGTGCCGAGATGACGGCCATGATGGGGTCGCGCACACTTACGTTCAGGGAGTTCAGGGCATGTGGAGCTCCAGACTACCATGGGGCGCGGGACCCCATAGCGAGTACGAGATGGTTGGCGGATGTGGCCAACGCATTCCGCACTAGCAGGTGTCCCGAGGGGGACAAGGTTAGATTGGCGTCCTGTCTTCTGAAGGACAGGGCACAGGATTGGTGGGAGGAGGTCGGTCATACCATTGGAGATGATGCAGCGTTAGATGCCATGACCTGGGCTGATTTCTCTACCAGGTTCAGGGCGGAGTTTGCACCAGTTATTGTGGTACAACAGTTAGCTCGAGAGTTTCAGGACCTCACCCAGACTACAGAGACCGTGGCGGAGATCACCGCCAAGTTCAGAGAGAGGGCTCTTCTTGTTCCTCAGTATGCAGCCGATGAGGAGATGAAGAAGGCCCGTTATCATGAGATGTTGTGGAGTGATATCCGCATGTTTGTGAGCCGGTCCAGCTGTAAAACGCTGGATGACATGATTGCTAGAGCTCGGGAGAGGGAGATTGATCTAGAGATGGAGAAGAAGAGGAAACCGGAGGCGGTTTCGGGTTCAAGAGGTTCGGCCAAAAAGCCCAAGGTATCTGATCACAGGTCCAGGAGTCAGCAGAGCCATGGTCGATGTGGCAAGTATGGGAGATTGCACGAGGGAACGTGCAAGGCAGGGAGTTCCGGCTGCTACAAGTGCGGTCGGACTGGGCATTTGAGCAGGGATTGTACGGCCCCTGCTACTGCTATTGCAGCATCAGATCTGATTTTCTTTCAGTGCAATCAGAGGGGACATAAAAAGTCCCAGTGTCCAAGTTTAGCTGCAGCAGGGAAGGTGGTTGCACCTGCCCCTGCTACCTTGAGGATTACAGATGGCCGTCAGTGCCGAGCAGAGACACCAGTGGCTAGGAGTCGAGCCTTTCAGATGACAGCAGAGGAGGCGCGAGCGACTCCTGATGTGGTGACGGGTATGTATTTTCCCTTCATCTCTATATTATTGTTATTATTATTGAGTATTGCTTATGGTTATATGTTTTGTATAGGGTCGTTCTCTGTGAACGACATCTCCGCTACAGTATTATTTCATTCGGGGGCTACCCGATCGTTTGTATCGCTAGCGCTTAGCAAGAGATTTAGTAGAGCTCCTGGGGAGCTGGATTGTCCACTAGAGGTCGAGATAGCAGATGATAGGACCGTGAGGGTCGCCAGAGTACATCGAGGATGTTCTCTTCAGTTGTTCGACGAGCAGTTTTTGGTGGATTTGGTCCCTATTCCCCTGCGAGGAAATAAGGTTATAGTGGGCATGGATTGGTTGAGTCCCAACGGGGCCGTGATTGATTGCGAGTTACAGCTAGTGAGGGTTCGCACTCCCAGTGGAGGAGAGTTAGTGATTCAGGGCGAGAGGCCACAACGTGGACCAGTTCTTTGTTCATCCACGAGGGCGAGATGCTATTTTCAGCAGAGTTGCGCAGGCTATGTAGCCTACGTTATGGATACCCGGGAGGAGGGCAAGTCGACAGTGGACTATGTTCCGGTAGTACGAGACTTCCCGGATGTATTCCCGGAGGATTTACCAGGAATACCTCCCGAGAGACAGGTCGAGTTTGGGATCGACCTAATTCCTGGTGCGGCTCCGATAGCCAAGGCACCGTATCTGTTAGCTCCCTCTGAGATGCAGGAGTTGTCTACACAACTGCAGGAGTTTCTAGACAAGGGTTTTATACGGCCGAGTAATTCACCCTGGGGGGCGCCGATCTTATTTGTGAAGAAGAAGGATGGGTCGCACCGTATGTGCATCGACTACCGGGAGCTGAATAAGGTAACGGTGAAGAATCGTTACCCCCTCCCGAGGATAGATGATTTGTTTGATCAGCTTCAGGGAGCGTCTTGGTTCTCCAAGATCGATTTACGCTCCGGATATCACCAGATGCGAGTTAGAGGCGAAGATGTGCAGAAGACTGCTTTCAGGACCCGATATGGTAATTTTGAGTTTGTAGTGATGCCTTTCGGGCTCACTAATGCTCCAGCCGCATTCATGGACCTCATGAATCGCGTATGCAGACCGATGCTGGATCGATCTGTGATAGTATTCATAGATGATATCTTGGTGTACTCCAAGACTCAGGAGCAGCATGAGGAGCACCTGAGGGAGGTGCTAGAAGTGTTGAGAAGGGAGAGGCTTTTCGTGAAGTTCTCCAAGTGCGAGTTTTGATTGCGTGAGGTGCAGTTCCTTGGTCACCTCATCAACCAGAAGGGCATATTGGTAGATCCGGCCAAGATAGAGGCCGTGATGCAGTGGGAAGTCCCGAGGTCTCCATCCGAGATTCGGAGTTTCCTAGGGTTGGCAGGGTATTACCGGAGGTTCATTCAGGATTTCTCCAAGATTGCAGTACCGCTCACCCGACTGACTAGGAAGTCGGTGGTGTTTCGTTGGGGGCCTGAGCAGCAGACGACATTCAAGACCCTCAGGCAAAGGTTATGCGAGGCTCCTATTCTTTCCCTTCCCGAGGGGATAGAGGATTTTGTAGTCTATTGTGATGCCTCAATCACAGGTATGGGAGCAGTGTTGATGCAGCGGGGGCATGTGATAGCTTATGCATCGAGACAGTTGAAGCCTCACGAGGCTAACTATCCTACGCACGACTTGGAGCTGGGAGCAGTGGTGTTTGCCCTCAAGATTTGGAGACATTATCTTTATGGGGTCCTTTGTACCATCTACACAGATCACAAGAGTTTGAGATACCTTATGGATCAACCGAGTCTAAACATGAGGCAGATGAGATGGTTGGATGTGTTGAAGGATTATGATTGTGAAATCCTTTATCATCCAGGGAAGGCCAACGTAGTGGCCGATGCCTTGAGTCGGAAGGTGACAGCATCCCCTATCAGAGATTTGTGTTTGAGATTGACAGTGATTACTCCGTTGTTGGAACGGATCAGGGCGGCTCAGGTTGAGGGCCTCAAGGAAGAGAAGCAGAAATGTGAGAGGATTGTAGGCCGAGCAGCTGCGTTCGATTATGATAGTCGGGGGTTGTTGACCCTTCATGGGAGAGTGTGGGTACCGTACGGAGGCGGAGTACGGCAGGTGTTGATGGACGAGGCTCATAAGTCTCGATTTTCTATCCATCTAGGGGTAACGAAGATGTATAGAGATCTTCGACCCGATTATTGGTGGCCCTGCATGAAGCGGGATGTTGCTTGGTATGTGGAGAGGTGTCTGACCTGCAGGAAGGTCAAGGCAGAACATCAGAGGCCTTACGGCAAGATGCAGCCGTTAGACGTTCCCGTGTGGAAATGGGAGGACATCACTATGGATTTTATCACCAAGCTTCCCAGGACCGCACGAGGAGTAGATTCGATATGGGTAGCAGTGGATCGGTTGACGAAGAGTGCCCATTTTATCCCTATCCAGGAGAGTATATCGGAAGAAAAGTTAGCCGATATCTATGTGCGTGAGATTGTGGCATGCCATGGAGTGCCGGTATCAGTGGTGTCAGACCGAGACGTCCGTTTTACATCCAGATTCTAGAAGCGGTTCCATGACGAGATGGGTACTCGTCTTCATTTCAGCACCGCTTTCCACCCTCAGACGGACGGGCAGAGTGAGAGGACGATTCAGACTCTCAAGGACATGCTCCGGGCATGTGTTTTGGATTTTGGTGGCAGTTGGGATACGTATCTTCCGTTAGCGGAATTTTTGTATAACAACAGTTATCATGCGAGCATTGATCGACCTCCCTTTGAGATGCTTTATGGGAGGAAGTGCAGGACCCCGATTTGTTGGGGCGAGGTGGGTCAGCGAGTCATTGGGAGCATAGAGGTGGTGCTCAAGACGACCGAGTTGATCCAGCAGGTCCGTAGTAGACTGCAGACTGCGCAGAGTCAGCAGAAGAGTTACGCCGATATGAGGCGTTCAGACTTGGAGTTCCGGGTGGGTGACATGGTTCTTCTGAAGGTCTCACCTTGGAATGGTGTTATCAGGTTCCGGAAGAGGGGCAAGTTGGGTCCCAGGTTTATTGGTCCTTTCAGGGTTTTGGTCCGGGTGGGTCGGGTTGCTTATCGATTAGATCTTCCGGCAGAGCTTAGCCAGATCCACAACACTTTCCATGTGTCTCAGTTAAGGAAGTGTTTGGTGGACGAGTCGGCAGTTGTTCCTTTAGAGGATATCCAGGTGGATAGCAGCTTGAATTATATTGAGAGGTTGGTCGCGATTCTGGATCGGAAAGCAAAGACCTTGAGGAACAAGGTAATTCAGCTAGTGAAGGTGCAGTGGGAGCACCGGAAGGGGTCGGAGTGGACGTGGGAGGCTGAAGATGAGATGAGAGAACATTATCCCGAGTTATTTGCAGATGCAGCAGCAGACTTCGAGGACGAAGTCTGAGTCAAGTGGGGGAGAGTTGTAACGACCCGTCTCTGGTATGTTGTTTTTAGTATTTATTTTTGAAGTTTGTAGAGGAACTCGGTGAGTCTATGTCCCGACTCGTCGAGTAGGGTCGCGTTGTTAATCAGCGTATAGATCGGCAACTCGGCGAGTCCATATTCGGGACTTGGTGAGTCGGCCTGCCAGGTTGAAACCCTAAATCTCCGGGTTTGCTCACTATTTAATCCACCTTATAGCCCCATTCTCGCCTCCTTCACCCTCTGAACGCTGTGAGAAAACCCTAATCCATCCTTGAGTGAACTAAGTGTTCTTGTGTTGATTTGTGAAGGCTTGAAGAAGGAGAAGAAGAAAGGAGCAAGGAGAAGAGGAGTAGTGCAAAGATCCAAGGGAAAATCAGAGTTCTTTGAGGTATTCTTCAGATTCCCTCTTGTTTTATGCTTTAAACCTCCTTTAGGACTCTTCTAGATCTAGTTAATGCTTTTCCCAAGCCTTATGATTGTATGGATGCCCTAATAAGTCGAGATATCCTTAGATCTATTCATATAGAAGTTTCAGAGCCCAGATCTATTGCCTTTATGAAGATACTATGCATGGAAATCCTAGATCTAGCCTTTATTATGCTTTTTGAGCCATTTTATCTTCATGAATGCATATGGGCACGTAAAGATAGAATTTTACGTGCTAATCGAGTTAAGGGAGTCCAGATCTATAAGTTGTATGCACTGGATTCAAGCAGAATCAAGTTTTGAGTTGCTGCATGCAAGCGACTCGGCGAGTCGGAAGAACGACTCGGCGAGTCGAGCTGCGAGTCCCCGATTTTTCCCTTTTTGAGTGATGCCGAGTGGGACCAGTGAGTGATGGAGTGGACTCAACGAGTTGTGGTTAGACTCAGTAATGGAGGGACTCGGCGAGTTGTTCATACAACTCGGCGGGTCCAAGGCAATCTTCTTATGATTCAAGAACAACTCGTCGAGTTGCTCATACGACTCGGCGAATCGGATGCAGATGACCTGAGTTTTGATATAGAACGGGAACTCATCGAGTGTATGCCATACTCGACGAGTAGCAGCGAGCAGGATTGAGAAATGAGAGTAGGGACTCGGCGAGTTGGAGGCCCAACTCGGCGAGTCAGGTCAACTGTAAAGTTGACTTTGACCAGGAGAGTTGACTTAAGCCAGGGGTAAAAGAGTCATTTACCCCAATGCAGTTATTAGTAATTTGATTAAGTGTATTTGTGGATTTGTAGCCGGGGAGATACCGGAGCAGCAACAGATAGTTCCCGGAGCCTCACACTCAGCAGTCAAATCACGAGGTGAGTTTCCTTTCAGTAGGAACGGGTCTAAGGCCACAATGCCGGCCCGTTTAGCTAGCAGTAGTATCCGGACTTTGGTCCGATGCAGATTCTAGCATGTTTGATGCCTTCGTGGCTCAGACAGTATTTTATGTTATGTGTTCCGGGTTACATCCCGATGTAGTATGCTATCTATGTACTCATGTTAGTTGATATGCTTATGTGATGTTATGTTCAGTATGTTCCGGACTTCTGTCCGATGCAGTCAGTTCCGGACTTCGGTCCGATGCAGTAGTTCCGGACTTTGGTCCGATGCAGGAGGCAAGGCCTCAGTAGTTCCGGATCCCGATCCGATGCAGAGGGCAAGGCCCTGGTTAGTTCCGAACTTTGGTCCGATGCAGTTTCCGGACTTCGGTCCGATGTAGTGGGCAAGGCCCAGTATGTGATTATATGTATTATATGGTAAGTGGTAGTTTGGGGGAGCTCACTAAGCTTCGTGCTTACAGTTTCAGTTTTGGTTTTAGGTACTTCCACAAGCAAAGGGAAGAGCTCGGGTTGATGGCATCGCACACACACACCACAGCTTCAGTTGTCATGGGAGTTGTTTTGATTCTCATAGATGTGACTGATATATTCTTGATTCAGTTTACTCATAACACTTTACTTTTGTTTGTGAGATATTGACGTACGAGTTTACCTTATGATTTTATTATGGTGTTTTAGTAATTATTCAACAAAAATTTTGGGGTCGTTTTTTTGGGATGTTACAGGAAGAATGTAACCGATTGATTTTTGTGTCCAGTGAGATGAAGAGGGAAGACGATGAAGAAGAAAGGAATGAAATTGAAATGGAATTTCATATAAGGTAATTGTTTAATTGAGAAATTACTTAATTAGGGGTAAGGAGTCGTAGCAGGTTGGAGGAGAAGAGGGATAGACGGGATGAGATTAAGATAGAAAGAGAAGGGTGCTTCGGTTTGACGCACCCGCTGGAGTTTGAAACCAAAGAAGAAATTTGGGGAAGATGGGTTGGAAGGAATTCGGCTTGGGTGAGTTCGACTCCATTCACCTGGGGTCCAGCGGCTTGAGCGGATGAGAGAAACAATTTCGTCTTCCCTTACCCGTGTGTGCCTTGCAAGTGATGTGTTTTAACGGAGGCTTTTAACATATTTTAGACGGAGGGACTAAGTGTGTAATAAGTTTCCAAACCGATGATTGACCGAGTGTAATAATAAAGTTAAGGACCAGGCATGCAAGTTACCCCAAACCATAGGAACCATCTGTTTACTTTTCTCTTTTATTTATTAGTATATATACCGAAAAACTTATTTTATTGATTATATCATTTGTATTTATCTAAAAATAATACTTTAAAAAAAATACATAATACTTATAATTTTATATTAAACTTGTTTTTCTAACAAATCTTTATAAGATATGTGTCTGACACCCACTTAGGATAATAATGGGTTGATTATAAATATATTTAACAAATTAAATAAGAAAACGTTATATTTTGTTATTCAAAATAAAAGTTTTATAATCAATAAAACCACTAATAGAAATTGTGAATATGATGTACTAAGTACTAACTAAATATCTATTTTTTTTAAATCCAAAGATAATTATATTTTAGCGAATCAAATAGTAAACGGACAAAACCGAGTGTAATCTAAACAAATAATATCTGTACAATCAAATAGTAAACGGACAAAAACGAGTGTAATCTAAACAAATAATATCTTTCAAAAGTTTAAATATTATCTCAAACCCAAACCGTAAGTAGACCTCACAATTTCAGACACGAAGATACGAATCTGTGAGAGACACGACATGACAGGAATACACGACACAAATACATCTTAAAAAATGAGATAAAGCTTATTTATCATTGTGTAATCGTACCGCGTCAAATTTGTGGTTCACACGTTTTCATGATACGAATATACGAATTGCCGGTTCTAACCGTAAGCAATGAACAAAAAAAAAAAAAAAGATAAAAGGAAAAACTAGAGAACACTGAACGTTTAACCTTCAAACTCTAGGACTACGAACAAAGCCATCCATGATATGATCCACCGACTCTCACCAGACACGATTTTCAATTATATAGGGTTAGAAATTGCTCTAATAAGTTTCTACGTCTGAAAGAGGTAACGTATCCGTCACTTTCTCGGTTGAATTTCTCATTTGAAATTGACATCTACTGAATTGGGTTAAGGAATAAGGATAATAGTTGCTTCATGAAGAAATTAATTAGTGATAATACAATCAATGTAATTAATCCATCGTTTTCTCATTTGAATTTCTCTATTGAAATTCATTTCTAGTTTACTAAATGAGAGAGTTCTGGATAAGACTTGTTTGATAGAAAATTATTTGGTTATAATATAATGAAATTCTAGAAATTAATGGGATAGGTAAGCCTATTGAATGATTTCTATGTTATGATATATCGTTCGCATGACTTTATGATGATTTGACTATTTGTTTATGATGATATAAACCAATTTGATTATTTTAATAAATTGATTTCCAAACAATAATTGGTTGATGTTTGTCGGATTGTGGCTTCTAGAATCGTTAATCTGTGGGAATTTTTCTTCTGATCTCTATTCCCCTTGTGACTCTTGGAGATTAATTATTAATAAATGCTTTTTTGTGTTCGTTTTGGGAAACAAATTAGTTAACAGTACTCATGGAAACTTACAACTTCATGATCTTCAGGATTAAGATATGGATTATATGCATAGATTGATCGTCGACGTCATAATTCTCATAATAAGTAGTTTTTCTCTTCTGTTTGACTCCCCTTGACATATGTTTCCATTGTATTTTGTTGCGAGTAAACCTAATGTTTATACATGCATACATAGACCTCTCTTGTAGGTAATATGTTAGTTCTTTTTTTATTCAATAAGAAAGAATGCACACGCAACCTAAAACGTGTATGGGTATTTAAATATTTAAAGCATGCTAGAGCTAGACAATGAGGTTAATATAACTGACAACCCATTTAAAATCTTGTAGTTTCTTTACTTTAATATCTAAGCAAACATAGATAAACAAACAAAATGAATATGGTTTGGTATTTGTTTGCAAGAACTTTCAATTATTATTATTTTTTTTAAAAGAAGAAAAAAGAATTTTCTCTAAATCTATTTCACATGCATATGATATAAGGCGAAGTACATAAAAGCTATTTTACGATTTTAGTTATACCGTTTATTCGTTTATGTTTACTTGTTCCATTATAGCAACCATATTGAACAAAAATTCCGCTGTAAACATGATCTTAGTGTCTATACAGCAAGTAACATGGTAAAGTGATATTCTTTTCGGGAAAATACCGGCCTAAATATTTTTTAGGTTCCATTCCAAAAAATAGACATAAAATTTCGAATTTTCAGGAATATACGTGCATTATGCAGAGGTGGGCAGTGAGAGTTCCACGGAATCCACTATATAAAATATGTCAGCTAATTGTGTTTATCAACCGTTTATATGATTGCTGATTGTACTTATCAATAATCTATATGATTACTTATTGTGCTTATCAGTAGTCATATAAATAAAATAAAAACACATCATTAAATCTTTTTTTAACCTAAATATGGTTTAAACCTACAATTTGAATAAGATTGGTGTTTATGATGTTGAAAAAAGATAAGTTGATTATCAATTCGTAAGTTTTTACAAATTTTTTGATTCTCAAAAAAACCTCTCTTTATATATATATATATATATATATATATATATATATATATATATATATATATATATATATATATATATATATATATAATAATGGAAAGATGTGATCATAAGGTGCATGTGATTAACATGGATTGTCACCGTTTCACTTATTATATTATTACACTTAATTAATTATAATGAAAAATATAACATAATTACCTACATTTTAGACAACTAAGTTAAATTACTTAATAAAAATCTAATTAAAACTTTTATTCAAAAAGGTTCAAAATTAAATCAGTTTTTTTTTTTTTTTTTTTTTTTTTTTTTTTTTTTTAAATTACGACATTATTCAACATATATGAACACATATTTTCTTTCTTTCTTTCATAAAGAATATGATTTCACTCAAAGTTTTTTTGAATTAACATTCTTAAAAAATACATTTACATATATTAGATAATAACACACCTTTCTTTAAGATAAATGTATTGCAATATAATAAAAAAAATATGTACTGTAAAAATAAGAAGCATTTTATAACATAAAACAATCATTTTATATCATAAAACAAGAATATGTATAAAACATTTTAAAGTAACTAGACAACCTTATATACCACATTCTTTAAGAATATGTTGTCAGACTTTAAAAAAAAAATACTAACCTTTATAATATATACTATATTCCTTAAGAGTCTATCATTATCTTTGAATACGTTGCCTTTGTTTTTTGATGTTTGTTCCTATGCCACTATCTTTATGGTTTTGCCTCTTTAGATTTGAACCTAAACCATCAAATCATTCAATTTAAACTTTCATCTTCCTCCTATAAAGAATAATGAGAAAAGTTATAACATATAGTATCCTCATTAGATATTTTTAATTTAGAAAAAGGTTTAAATCATAGAAAAACCTACTTTTCCCATGATCCATTTCACAAATCCAAAATGAACATTCTTTTAGAATGTTAATTCTAAAAGAATGAGCATAATTAAACACAAATCATTCCCCATTCTTCCGTAGGTATGAATAATACATTCTACCAGAATACTCTCTCGTTCTTCAAAAAGATTAAAGAGTTAAAACGTTCTTTAATAATACATTCTCGTTCTTAAGGGAATCTGTAGGAATATTAAACAAAACCTTTTTAAAAGTTTAGAATATAGTCATGAAAAATATGATGAAAACTTAACATTCTATGAGAATGACTTTATGCCCAGTCGTATAACTGATTTCAAGGTTGGTACTATTGTATATACTCCCGACTCAAACTTCAGTCTTGTATCAACTACATCTTGGGATGCCTGTGACTGGATGTTCTTAGGGCACATGAAACACTAACTCGAAAAACTTATGACCTGAATCCTTGGACTTGGATTTTTGTTTGGTCAAATGATGCCTTTGACCTTTCAAAAGTACCAGACTTTTGATAATTCATGGGCCAAATATTTGAATTTGCCAAATGATGCGTCTGGGGAGCTGAAATCTGGTAGAGCAATGATGGAATTTTCACTTGCAATGTTTGAAGTTGAATCCTTATTTTGTTACACCTTTTTAACATAGATTTATTTAGAAAATTGTAGAAAGTATGTGCCTTAAGGCCTACTTTATTCCACAAATCAATTGTGGAATGACGTGTATGTCCATAAATCAGTACATTGAGGCCAACTATCCACATTTTAGCTTCATGTTTTTCATAACAAATCTAGAAAAAAAGAAAAATAAATTAAAAGAAAACAATACGTATACATACGTTAACTATATATAAAACCAAACTCATACCCATAATAGCTTGGGTGTGTAAATAATTTCATGGCATCTATTATAGTATATCAAATTAGACACCAAAATAATATCGAAGAGCACATTTTCATTGGTGAGAAACATAGATTTTTTCCTTCATCATCCTAAGGCTAACATAAAGCTCTGATCCAATGTCATTGAGTGATCACCCCAATCATATCAATGTAAGTTCTGCCAAGTAATAAGAAAAACACATATTTTGTTTAAATTACTCTTCATATATAGGAAATATTCATGTAGAAGAAACAATATGTTTGGCCATAGTTATGCTCTTCTTTTGTGTACTTCTTTACTAACCTTTAAAATCAAACTCTAAATCAAGTGTAACCCATGTTGCTTCTAAATCGGAATAGTGTGTTGATTCTAAAGATGATGATGATTGATTGTGGTTGGTGGGCCTGCGATTGTAATTATGTGGTGGTCTAATGCTAAACAAGGCAACTAATCGTAGGTGTAGTGCATGATGCATAGAACAGATGATGGAGATGGTTGTGTTATGGCGAACCACTGGTGGTCTGATGTGATTGTTATGGTGATGTATGCATGTACGCTGGGAGTAGTAATGTGATTGTTATGGTGGTCTAATGCTAAACTCTTGTATATACTAATTTTGTGGTGGCTACTAGTTGCGTAATAGGGTTGTAGTGAGGGGCGACGATAATGAGAATGGTTATGATGGTGAGGATCATCTGCGGGGCGGTAATGGTGAGAATAGTGATGATCTAGGATTGTGACGAACAAAATGACATGATTTGTGTAACAATTTCATAAAAATAGGAATTTTTTGTTATTAATTTAATTAACAATTAATTATTGGTTTGTAAATTTAAGCCAATGAATTAATTTTATGCAGAATTCTTAAAGTATCTTTATCAAATGATTGGTCTAGATTTAGTCACACACTCACACGATAATTAAGCTTTTCTATATGAACCTAACTTTCTCTCTCTCTCTCTCTCTCTCTCTCTCTATATATATATATATATATATATATATATATATATATATATATATATATATATATATATATATATATATATATATATATATATATATATATATATATATATATAGGGCTAGGTTATAATGTGGATGACATCTATTATGTAGTTGTAAGGATAATTCTAGACCAATAGATGAATATAATAAATGATCTTGATTTGAAGGTCTATGGTATTACAATGGGATATCATGTACCATATAATCACTCAAATTTTAGTATAAGGGTATTTTAGTCTATTAAAGTACATTAAAAAATGAAATTTTCGGATTTTAAGGGGTAATTAATTCTCTTAATTTTAAAAATCTATTTTTAATATATAATAATTCTTTTTATTTAAAATATTCTCACAGAATATGTTTATGAGATTCTTGAAAAATAAGAACATTCTAACATAATGCATATTCTATCAGAATGAATTTCTTGAAGAATAACAAATTGTTGAACCATCAGTTGAAGAATACCAACATTCTTATATATTTGTAGACATCTTAACTTAAATACATATCCATAATATTCATACAGATTAAAAATCTTATAACACTTATACATACATTCTAACAGAACGTTATCAAAATGAGTAAACTTGAATAAAGATTCATACAACAGTTTTTATATATTCATATACGTTCAAACTATTTCTATGTATCGAATCATTTTTGGTTTCTCGAATGTCCAAATATTTGGTTTTATGGATTAAATATTGGATTCTTTAACCGTTATTGGCTCCATGGGCTGTCAAATAAATATATAAAGAATGCCAATATAAACTGTAATGAACATTTTAATATAATGTTTGGATGTGTGTTCTTATAAAATGATCAGGTAAAGTAAAATATTCTAATTGTTAGTCACAACTCTATTGAGACTTCCTGTTGTTTGGTGCAACATAAAAAATCCAACTCGACCTGGATAGGAAGTGAGAAATTTCACCTTATGAAAAGATGAAGTCATGTGTATTGTATGGAGTACAAAAACAATCAAAATGAGACTGAACCTTTGATTGATTTTTGTTGTTCAGAGTGTCTTGCTAGCATTAGGACCAAATGTATATATGACAGAAAGTAGACACTTGTTTTCGAGTGTCTTGTCTAAGTGTGTGATATGAAATCCAATCTTCTTTTAAACCATAATTTGTCACAGCTAGTATAATCTCTTCACACCTCTCTGATGATAGTCATTTATAATTAGAAGCAAACATTTTTTTTCCATGGATGAACGTTCTAGTTAATCAGGAAAGAGATGGTCATAACATTTTGGTACAATGATTTGTCGACACTGAGTATTAGAAAAAACCATTTCATCGAAAATTTAAAAAAAAAAGCATTGAGAACCAGAAAAACCATTTGTATATTAAAAATCAAACCTTACACTAAAAATTAAACATTCTTTGGGACATTACATCAAACACTCTGGGTGCTTATTTCATCATTGCAAAAAAAAAAAAAAAATTGTATGCATGTTGAGGAAAAACAAATGTAAGATCGTGTGGAGAAAAGAAAACAAATCATACGAAACAATTTTTAGATTCCAAATTTATTATAAAGCTAAGTGCCTTGTAGACATGAAAAAAATCAGTTTGAAATTGCTTTCAAAAAAGACACAAACTTCTGATTTAAGATGTGAATTGACTAGCGACTTTTAACATCCTAAAAATACGTTCCAAAAATTTCATTTAAATCATTAATAAACCATAGATAACAATTTATCACATAAAAATCACGAGTCATGTATCCCAAAATATCATAAACATTTGTCAAGATATATCATAGTAAAGACATCATTTGCTAAACAAAGGGTGTGTGCACTGTAGTCATCCTGAGCTGAAGTACCTGAATCAAAACTAAAAACTATAAGCACGAAGTTTAGTGAGTCTCCCCAAACTACCACATACCATACACTTAATCATATAATCACATAATAACATACATTGGGCCTTCCCCGCTACATTGGGCCCCGCCCGGCATCGGATTGAAGTCTGGCATCGGGCCCCGCCCGACATCGAGCAAAGCTCGATATACATATAACATATCAATTAATACCCATAAGTAAACACATAACATAAACATATAAACCTTCCTCAGGTCCCGCCTAAGATCGGATCAAAGACCGGAAACACTTAAAACAAGAACATGCAAAAATAAGGAAGACATCAAGCATATAAATATTCATGGGCTTTCCCCGACATCAGACTGAAATCCAGAAACACATACACAACTACATTGGGCACTGCCCGACTTCAGACCTTAGTCTGGAGTAAGCTAACATACATAAACAGGCCGACATTGGTGCATTCGGCATGTTCCTACTGGAGGAAAACTCATCTCAAATGTAGGGTAAAATAGTTGAAACGTCTCAGCTCCTGCAACCGGCTCTACTCATGTCCTATTCAGAAACAACCCCCTAGATACCATTCTATACTCAAGACCCCTTCACGGGTCAACCATGGTCATAGTCATCGTCAAGGTCGAAGTCAATGTCCAGTCAAAGTCAAAGTCAACACCCTAAGTTAACTCGACTCGTTGAGTCATCACTCTAACTCGCCGAGTTTCCACCCTCAACAGAATCGTGATAACACGCGTCAACTCATTGAGTCCCTCCATATACTCGTTGAGTTTTTCCCTTTACAGAATCGGAACAAATCGTTCTAACTCATCAAGTCCCTTTATGGACTCGTCGATTTCTTCAGTCTATTGCTTCATATTAATGGATTAAGCCCCTATTCTTCTAATTTGAGCTTTATACTTCACACATACTCTGAAAGTATCCTTTCGTGGGTAAAGTTTCCAAATTTACCCGTTAATAGCCTTACATAATGGGCTTAGCTCAAAGCCTAATTCTTTAAGACATAAATCTTGATCCAAACACCATCAATACTCTAAATCAAGGCATATAAACTGAGATCTTTACCATAGACACTACAAGAACACGTAAAGCTTCCACCTTTCCCCCCATGCATGGCCTTTTGGAGCTTAAAAGGCCAAAATGACATCTTAAATCTTGCATGGGGCTTCAATGGCCATAAAGTTTGCACCATTATGCCATGAGAGCCCTTCTAGGTTCTAGATCTGAAGGTGTAGTCACTTGGGACACCCATTTCCCACAGATCATGCTTATTGGACCAAATACCCAATAAAATGATAATAAGGTGATCTAAGAATTTACTAAGAAAGTTTAAGACTTGTTTACAAGGAAATGATGAGAATGAAATGGAGTCTCTAGATCTACTAGCTTCTTCTTGAATCCTCAAGCCTCTCCTTATTTTACAAGCTTCAATACATACAAAAATTCACTCAAAAATGGCTCACAAGCTCACAATTGCATTATGGTTTCTGGATTTAGGGTTTGGGACTTGGACGCTGGAAACGAGTCTAGCATGAGGGGATTAAGATCCTTAAATAGGGTGCAGATCCCCAATATTAGGGTTTCACCCCTGCCAGCCTATTCGTCGAGTTGATGGCTCTCGACTCGTCGAGTAGGTTGCTTAAAACCCGTGTCCAATTCCATTCCTACTCGATGAGTTCGGGGCCTCCAACTCGTCGAGTTGATATATAGAAATGAATAATTTTGATTTAAATACATACCAAGAACCATGCGTTACAATTCTCCCCTACTTGTCTTAGATTTCATCCTCGAAGTCTGATGTTTCAAATAACTATGGGTAATGCTCTCTCATCTCCTCCTTTGGCTCCCAAGTCCACTGTGAGCCTTTGCGGTATTGCCACTACACCATCATCAGCTCTACCCTCTTATTCCTCAGCTTTTTTTTCTTCCTGTCGAGAATGGTTATCGGTCTCTCGATGTACTTCAGGCTGTTGTGAACTTGTATATCCTCTAAAGGCATAACCGCAGAGTCATCCACTAAGCACTTCCATAGTTAGGAGACATGAAAAATAATGTGTTTCTGGCTAAGCTTTGTTGGAAAATCCAATCGATAGGCCACACGACAGACCCGATATTTAAATCTAAAAGGACCGATGTACCTAGGGCCTATCTTGCCCTACATCCTGAACCAAATGACACCCTTCGAAGGTGACACCTTCACGTGAACCATGTCGCCCACCTAAAACTCCAAGTCTGAATGGATTTTGTTGGCATAGATTTTGTGCCGACTCTGAGCAGTCTGAAGCCTGCTCCGGACCTGCTGGATTCTCTCAGTGGTCTTGAGTACTACCTCAATACTCCCAATGACCCTTTGACCAACGTCGCCCCAATAAATTAGGGTCCTAGACTTTCTCCCATAGAGTATCTCAAAGGGAGGTCGATCTATGCTAGTGTAGTAGCTGTTGTTATATGAAAATTCTACTAACAGAAGATACGTATCCCAACTGCCGCTGAAATCCAATACACATGCACACAACATGTCCTCTAGAGTCTGAATCGTCCTCTCACTCTGCCCGTCCCTCTAAGGGTGATAAGTGGTACTGAAGTGAAGGAGAGTACCCATCTCGTCATGGAACTGCTTCCAAAATTTGGAAGTGAAACGAACATCTCGGTCTGACACCACCAAAACCGGTACTCCATGACGTGCCACTACCTCGCGTAAGTAGATCTCGGTTAGCTTCTCAACTGATATTCTCTTTTGGATCAAGATAAAATGAGCACTCTTGTTCAACCGTTACATGATGATCCATATCGAATCTACTCCATGTGCGGTCCTGGGAATCTTCGTGATGAAGTACATAGCGATATCATCCCATTACCACACGGGAATATCCAATGACTGCATCTTGCCATGAGGTTGCTGGTGTTCGACCTTGACATTCTGGAAAGTCAAGCACCGCTCTACGTACCAAGCTACATCCTGTTTCATCCATGGCCACCAATGATCAAGGTGAAGATCCTGCTACATCTTCGTCGCCCCGGGATGGATGGAGAACCTTAACTTTTGGGCCTCATCCATAAGAACCTGTCACACACCACCCTAGTACGGAACCCAGAGCCTCCCATGCAGGGTCAACAACCCACGGATGTCATAATCAAAGGAGGCAACCTGGCCTATGATTCGCTCACACTGCCAGTGCTCTTCCTTCATACCCTCGACCTACACCTCCCAAATCTATTCTAGCAATAGACTAATCGTTGTCACCCTCAGATATACGTCTCAAATCAGAGTTACAACCGCCTTGTGGCTGAGCGCATTGGCCACTACATTGTCCTTCCATGGGTAATAAAGGATCTCACAATCATATTAATTCACAACATCTAACCACCGACGCTGCCTCATGTTCATATTAGGCTAATGCACGAGGTACCTCAAACTCTTGTGGTCCGTGTAAATGGTACAAAGAACCCCATAGAGGTAATGCCGCCAAATCTTGAAGGCAAAAACTACAGCTCCCAGTTCCAAATCGTGCGTCAGGTAGTTCACCTCATAAGGCTTCAACTACCTCGAAGCATAAGCTATAACATGACCCCGCTGCATCAGCAATGTACCCATGCCTATGATCGAAGCATCACAGTAAACCACGAAAGCATCGAAAACCTTCGGAAAAGTCAGAATCGGTGCATCGCATAACCACTGTCTGAGCATCTAGAACGTTTCCTGCTACTCAGGCCCCCAGTGGAATGTCTTCGACTTCTTGGTCAGTTGGGTCAGAGGAACAACGATCCTGGAGAAATCCTTGATGGATCTCCTATAGTAACCCGCTAGACCAAGAAAACTTTGAATCTCAGTTAGAGACCTCGGAACCTCCCACTACATCACGACCTTTATCTTGACCGGATCGACCAGAATACCCTTTTGGTTGACAAGGTGCCCCAGAAATTGTACCTTGCACAACCAGAACTCACACTTGCAGAACTTTGCAAAAAGTCTCTCCTTCCTCAGTGTCTCCAGCAGCTCTCTCAGGTGGTCCTCGTGTTGCTCCCGAGTCTTGGAATAAACCACGATATTATCGATGAACACTATCACATATTGATCCAGCATCGGTCTGTACAATTCGTTCATGAGGTCCATGAACGCGGCAGGAGTAGTGGTGAGCCCAAACGACATGACCACGAACAAATAGTGACCATAGTGAGCCCGAAAAGTTGTCTTTGACACGTCGTCATCCCTGACTGGCATCTGGTGATAACCAGATCGCAGCTCAATCTTGGAGAACCAAGATGCACCCTGAAGTTGGTCAAATAAATCATCAATCCTCGGGAGGGGGTAACGGTTCTTCACTATTACCTTATTCAACTCCCGCTGGTCTATAGTCTATACACATGTGATATGACCCGTCCTTCTTGCTTACAAATAGGATTGGGGCTCCCGATGGCGAACTGCTTGGCTTGGTTATCAGCTCTTATAGCTCTTATAGTTGTGTAGACAACTCCTAAATCTCGGAAGGAGCCAACTGATTTGGTGCATTGGTTATCAGAGCCCTACCAGGGACTAGGCCAATCCTAAACTCTACCTACCTCTCCGGAGGCGTCTTAGGAAAATCCTCTGGAAATACGTCCGGGTACTCCCGTATGATTGGTACATCATGCATTGTCGCCTTACCCTTATCATGGGTATTCATAACATAGGCGACATAACCAGCACAACCCTGATGAAGGTAGCGCCTAGCTCTCGCTGCTCTTCAAATAACTGCAGTGTACATCCCCGATGAACCCTCGTAACTTAAACGATCCTATCGTCTGTTATCTCTATATCTAGTAGATAGTCCAACTCTCCTGGAGCTCCCACAAACTGGTTGCTTAGCACGAGCGACACAAAAGATCAGTTAGCCCCTGAACCAAATAGTACAAGAGCTAATATACCGTTCACTAAGAACGATCCTATAATAAAACACATAAGCATAAGAAATAATCAATATAAATAAAGAGATAAAGAGAAGATACATACCCGTCACCACATCGGGAGTTTCTCGTGCCTCTTCTGCTGTCAGCTGAAAGTCCCCGCTCTTCGCCACGAGCGCCTCTCACTGGCCCTGATAGCCATTTCTAATCCTCAGTGTAGCAGGAGCGGGTGCTGCTACCTGCCCTGCTGCTTTTAAACACGGGATCGCTTGTGTCCCATATGATTGTATTAGAAGCAAATCAGATCAGTTACTTTCATGGTCATGGTCGTAGCTGTACAATCCTTGCTAAAATGACATGTTTGGCCGCATTTAAAGAAGCCCAAACTCCCTGCCTTGCACGTCCCCTCATGAAACTTGCCACACTTGCCACAACGGTTGCGGCCCTGCTGGCGCCTAGGTCGGTGATCTGATACTTTAGGCTTCTTACCTGTGCTCCCTGAATGAACACCCTCTGGTTTCCTCTTCTTTTCCATCTCCAAATCCAACTCTCTCTCTCTCTCTCTCTCTCTCTCTCTCCCTCTCTCGCCCTCTCAATCATATCTTCCAGCATCTAACAGCTAGATCGGTTCACAAACTAGTGGATATCACTCTGCAACATCTCATGGTATCGTGCCTTTTCCATCTCCTCGTCCACCACGTACTGCAGAACAAGAAGGGCCCTCTCCATGAACATAGTGGTGATCTCATTCACCATCTCAGTCATCTGCTGGAGATCCTGGAACTCACTAGCAAGCTGTTATACCTCTATCACAGGTGCAAATTCAGTCCTGAACCTGGTCGAGAATTTACTCTAGGTCATCGCATCTAAAGTTGGATCATCTCTAATGGCATGTCAAACTTCCTCCCACCAGTCACATGCCCTGTCCTTTAGAAGACAGGACGCAAGTCAGACCTTGTCCCCCTTGGGACATTTGCTCATATGGAAGGCATTGGCGACATCAGCCAACCACCTGCTGCTAGCAATGGGGTCCCGAGCCCCATGATAGTCTGGAGCTCCATAAACCAAAAACTCCCTGAATGTCATCGTGCGCGCCCTTATCATGGCTGCCATCTTAGTGTGGAATGCACCCAACCTCTCATCAAGTATCTCCAAGATGCCCTACTTGACCATTTTGAAGATCACAGGAGTCTGGTCTAAAATGCTATGCGTGACCATAGATGAAATGAACTCTGTCATCTACTCGTCGATCTGCCCGACTCCAGAGCCCGAGCCTGATCCCTCACTGGCACCTGGACTACCAACGGGTCTAGTTCGTAATGTCACCATACTGAAAATACACCATAAAAAACGTCAGTATACTCATCATAACTCAAAGGATCTCATATACTACAAGTTTCTTGGGTTCATCTCAGCCTTCCTTGATACGAGTATGGATCCTCTGCTTTTAGTAGTACGGGCCCATACTACCTTCCACATCTATCCGTACTTTCCTCAAGAACTGTATTGACTTCACTAAGTCCTTTCTACTACTAACACTCTCTGCACAAATCTCATCCTAGGCTTGCCCTAGGGTAATGTCCCACCCACTCTCCGCCATCAGCTGCATAAGATGTCTCAGTTATCTCCCCCTAAATAGCTTGTGAATACCATTATATATCACTAAGACCAAATAATTGTTCGAATGAGAGGTCCTACGCTACAATGGTTAGACTTAGACGAGAGCTGCGAAATAGGGCTAAACCTCACTTTCTGAAACTATTTAGTCCTCGTAATACGTAACTTAACATATTCTTGTACTAGTTAGTTAAAGATAACTCTGACCCTTAAAAGCACAAAGCAAGCAACATTCAAGAATTGAGTAAACATAATCAAGCATCTCCTTCTCAGGCTAAAATAGTACTGACTAATCAATACTAGCATACAGTTCTATAAGCTCATACAATAGGTATATAAGGCATCCTTCCTAGATCATTAGCCTTAAACTAGAATGTTGTAACATCCCAAAATTGAAGGCAAAATTTTCATTTTTAAATAAGTCATTACATAAAACCATTAGTATAAAAACATTCATAGTAATGTCTTGTGTCAAAACCCAAGTGTTAATAATCAAAATATAATATCATGAAACCATATCAGAGTGTAATCCCAAGGATCTCGTGTACGGAAGACATAGTGTGATGCGCTGCGATCAAGCCGAATCCTTTCCTTTGAAACAAAGCACCTGAAACGAAAATTGTAAACCGTAAGCACGAAGCTAAGTGAGTTCCCCCATCATACAACATACCATACAATCACATGGCATACATACTATACAATCATATAACATACGATACTTGTCAGGCATTTCTAGGGTGCCCGACCTACCCGATACGACCATTCTGGGGTGTCGACCTACCCGTGCGGCCATTCTAGGGTGCCGTCATACCCGTGCAACCTTTCTAGGGTGCCGACCACCCTTCGGTCCTAACAACCGAACCTCGAGGACTGTTTTACCCCTACCACTACTACTATAACATATCATAACATAACATACTATCAGACATATCTGGGGTGTCTGACTACCCTTCAGTCCTAACAACCGAACTCGGGGACTGTTCCCCTCCTACTACCCCTATCACATATCTATGATCATGCTAGCATATAATCATGACATCACATACTATCATACGTATCTGGGGTGTCTATCTACCCTTTGGTAGGGGTGTCAATTTATGACACGACACAACAAAAATACACGACACAACACGAAATTGGGACGAAATCAAAATTCGAATTCGTTTTCGTGTCGTGTTCGTGTCAAGTATAAAAAACACGATGTCGTGTCGTGTCGTGTTCGTGTTTACAAATCCACACGAAATGGACACGATTGAGCATATGTTTGTCGTGTTTTTCGTGTTTGTCGTTTTTATCGTGTTATATATGATTAAATATGAATTAAATAAAGTAATAGTTATGTAATATTATCATTGTCGTGTCATGTCGTGTTGTCGTTTTTTAATTGGTTCGTTTTCGTGTTAGTGAAAAAAAACACGACGTCGTGTCGTGTCGTGTTCGTGTTACAAAAAATATTGTCGTGTCGTGTCGTGTCAGACAAAAACACGACACGATGGCCCGATTTGATAGGCCTACCCTTTGGTCCTAACAACCGAACTCTACTACTATAACACATCAAGCTAGCATATAACATATCAGGTAGTAGCAAAACTAGATGATATCACAAAGACAATCATCTAATCAGACAATTCCTACTAGTGGGCTGGCATTGTTGCCGTAGACCCACCGTTACTGGAAGGTAACTCACCTCACACTGCTGAAGTCCCGTATACTCAACCCCGTACTGCTGAAATCCTGCTGACTCAACCCCAGCTGCTAGATGACAGATTCACGATCTGTCAATATCAAAACATAACCCAATTAATAATTGGGCCCAACGACATAACCATAAACACTTACTTTGGATAATTACTACATTACCCCAAGCTTGGCTTATTCAAGCCCAAGGCCCAATCCGTAGGCCCAAACTCAACTAGGAATCAGCACCCCACATATGGCCCAATTTTCCAAATTGGGCCAAAGCCTATATATGGTCTTCTTCTAAGGCCCCACATTATATAATCATTAAGGCCCAAACTATGGCCCATCTATGGCCTAATTTTCCAAATTTGGTCCAAACCCCTTACAATGGCCTTACCCCAGGCCCATTAAATTATTCTAGTTCAATTGCTTCTTCTTGGATGGTCCATTATTATCTCAATCATTTAGGCCCACTAGAAAGGCCTAATAATAAACCCAAGTGAAATTAGGGTTTCACATAAAATGACGATTAGGGTTAAGTTTCCTACTTAACCCATTAAGGACTTAATCCTCTAAGGACTTAATCAATTAAGTCCAATATTGCTTGGATTAATTTCTTGACAACGATTATTATTTATATATCCAGTTATTAAATAATTCCCATGTGTCCCGGTTAATTCCCCAAATTAGGGTTTTATTGGCATTGCGGTTCTTTCGTCCCAAATGTTAGCCCATTTATCAATTTATTGGGCTTTTAGGTCCATTAGGGCTTTATTGGGCCTACTAGGCCCACTAGAATATCATTAAACCCACTAAGGTTTTATTAGGGTCCATTAGAGTCCATTAAGCTTCATTGGGCCCATTTAAGCTTCTTTGGGTCCATTAGGGTTTAAAGCATCCCCAATCGAGTCAACTCACAAGTCAAGCACACCGCCGCCCGATACGGCGGCCGGTCGCGGTAGGAGGCAGCAGCTACCACCCTAAGGTGGTGGTTTTCGATTTCTTTTATTATACCAAGCTAATTAAACTTTACAATGCATTAACCAAACATAAACACACACTAACTACATTAAACACACACAATGGTGGTTCACGGCGGCGGCCACCACCCTATTGTGGTGGTTCTATGAACTTCAACTACACACACACGCCAAAAGTGGAAAAACACTGCCACATACACATGCTCTAGTTGCAAAAGGACCTAGCCACCTTCTTGGTGGCATATAGCGGCTGACAGTGGAGGTTTGGCGATGACAGCCACCACCTCATGGTGGTGGTGGTGGTTTCTCTCAGTTTCCCGTCAAATAGAAACACACCCCATGAATCTAAAACAACAGCACCCTTGAACCCACGTGAGACATGAACTCGACCACCTCTTGGGTGGCAAACGGTGACCGGAGCAACAACACATTGCATAGGCAGCGGCGGAGGACCTGTGACCATCGCAACAGAAGAAGAACGAAGAGGGAAAAACGACTCAGTATGCCACCGAGATCAGCAACCACGACAGCCCTCAGCTTGTTTCTTCAGGTAGCTCGGTGTCACAGCTTCCATCGACAGCCTTCTTCTTCACTGGTTGTAGAAACGAGGACGGCGGCAGGTCTCGGCGGTTCGATTGCTGTGGAACAGTCTCAGAAACATGGTTCTCGTTGTCGCCGGCAGAAGGAGGTACAACAATGGTGGTGGCGCTCCAGCTGCGAAGTAGTAGGTGGTGATGGAACTTAACTATGCAGCGGCGGCTGGAGATGGTCAAAGAGAGGATGGCAGCTGATAAAGGTCGCTAGGGTTAGGGTTCTAGAATGGGTGACGGGTTTATATACCCGGTCCCCTTAGCTATTTTCCATAATACCATCTTTAGTCCCTCCTTTCCCTTTTCTTTCAAAATAAACCCCCATAGTTACCATTTAAACCCTGACCTCGAAAACCGCATTCAAATTAAGTCCCATCTTTTACAAACAACCTCCATCTTCTAAAATCTTTACAATTAGCTCCTCGAGACCATCCTTTTATACGTAATTATTTATTTTAGGGCTACGAGTCCCTCATTTATTTATTTATTTATTTAATAAATAAGTGGGTGTTACAACTCTCCCCTACTTAAATTAGATTTCGTCCTCGAAATCATTCCTTACCATTCTTTACTCGCCCAACCACTCTTGCAGCATGGTCACCAGCCTAGGCACGCCTTAGCCTTCCCAGGGTAGCCATGACCCATCCTCGTAAAGCCTTAAAATCCACAGGTGAACGAATTCCTCGCAACAAGATCTCATTTACACCGTTTGAAATCTGTTGTATCGGAATGATATGAATCCCTGACAGGCCACTCTTACTGAATCATCATCGTCAAATCTAAGGCTGGAAGTAGTTGCTACCTGACCAATGGTATCCCTATCTCACACACAATCTTATACATTCCATTGCTTTCCTGATCCCATAACTGTAGTGACATTCCTACAGTCCTATCATTGGCTCAACCAGATCCAATTCGTTTGCGTAATTCCGAAATCCAATCAGTGGATTTCCTTATCCTCACTGCTACGCCCGAACTGGTCGGTACTATTGTTCCTTTCGCATCCTAACAACGCACTCACACTATCTACTACCCTAGTGAATGTTGCGGCTACACCCGCAGTCTTACAACACTTCCCATGCTAACTGGCCATTAGTGAATGCGACGGCTACCCCCGTAGTCTTACAACACTTTCCATACCATCTGACTGCTAGTGAATGCTACGACTACCCCCGTAGTCTTTCAACACTTTCCATACTATTTGATCGCTAGTGAATGCTACGGCTACCCTCGTAGTCTTACAACACATTCCATACTATCTGATCGCTAGTGAAAGCTACGGCTACCCCCGTAGTCTTACAACACTTTCCATACAATCTGATCGCTAGTGGATGCTACGACTACCCCGTAGTCTTACAACACTTTCCATACTGGTCGAACATACACTCGACCTAACACACAATTGAGTTTGAATCCTAACCGGAACTCTAACCTGGTTCCCGAAACCTGCTATCACGTGACCCCACTGTATCAGTACCGCACCCATGCCCATGATCAAAGCATCACAGTGACCCGCGGAATCACCCACACCCTCTGGCATGGTGAGAATAAGTGCCTCGCACAACCGCTATCTGAGAGTCTCTAAGGCTGCCTGCTGCTCAGGACCCTGACAAAAGGCCACCGGTTTCTTGGTCAGTCGGGTCAAAGGAACCGCAATCTCGGAGAAGTACCGTGTAAATATCCGGTAGTAACCTGCTAGACCTAGGAAACTCCGAATCTTAGATGGAGACTTCGGAAGCTCCCACTGCATGACGACCTTTATCTTGACCGGATAAACTAGAATACCCTTCTGGTTGACAAGGTGCCCAAGAGATTGCACCCTGTGCAACCAGAACTCACATTTGGAGAACTTTATAAAAAGTATCCCCCCCCCACTTAGAGTTGACTAAGTCTTCGCTGCACGCAAGTATTGAAGGATTTCCAATCCTTCTCGCTTCCTAGCATCCCCTTGATGACAACCTGTACTCACCAGTGCTAGCGATCCATCACCAATCAAACCTTAAGATCACCCATCCTCTGAAATCTTGAGGAGTACTCTTGAAATCTAGTCCAATCTAACGCCTCAATCCATCTAACATGCTGTTAATTGAAGATCTTAATCTTCACTCTAGCTGACGAATCCTTGTTCCCACTCCCATTCTTGTAGTACCACTGAACTCTGACCGAACACAGCCCATGGAAAAACACAATCGTCTTGAACATCCAATGACCAACCACTTATGCATCTAACATCTGCGACTGACACTACCCTCTTCATGTCACAAATTCTGTCCTAGTAATGGTAGTGCCTTGAACTCTAAATTTCATCCATAGACAATTTGTGACATCCCCATTTTCACGGCCAGAAAAGACCGATTTTGTTTATGCTTTATAAAAATCAGAGTACTTCATTTTATAAAAAGGTTGCGGAATTTGTTCCCAGAAAAACACGATAAATACGTTATTAAAACATTTTCGAAGAAAAGTATTTTTATTCATCTTAAAACGTTTGGGATGTCATCGTTAATACAGAAACATAAGCATAAACAGAACTTACAATTATTCACACTAGTGGTCTACATCTCTTTAAATCTCTCAGTGTAATGTCACTTCACTTCGTCACCTGTGATATACATAAACTGAGTGGGTCAGGTTGGGAAACCTGGTGAGTACATAGGGTTTTCAACCCACAATAATATAATTACTATGTTCAATCAAACAATCAACCCAATTACCCATCCCCATTATCTTCTTTACTCTTTAAGGATTTAACCTAAGAGTCATCTATCCTGCATTCATTTATTCCGAAGTCCCTTACCTCCAGGGTTATAGGACTGACACTAAATCCATAGCTGCCAATGTTCGTTCGTAAAGCACTAATTCCATAGCTGCTATGGTCTATTCATCAGGTACTAAATCCATAGCTACCAGTCTTTATCTAATAGGTACTAAGTCCATAGCTACCAATGTTCAACAGGTACTAAGTCCATAGCTACCAATTCCCAACAGGTACTAAATCCATAGCTACCAACGTTTAACAGGTACTAAGTCCATAGCTACCGGTGTTTGTCCCATAGGCACTAAGTCTATAGCTGCTAATGTATCATCTTCTATCTCTCATCATTCATCTACTCATCTCATACCCAACATATTTGTATATATAAAATACGTATACAGCTTAAATTCTTTAAAACATGTATAAAACGTTCATCCAGCATAGACAACAACTATTCAGATAATATGCACACATAGCACGTAGTTTATATAAAATACTTCATATCTATGTGTAAGATGAAAGGGACTATGCACTCACAACACGTAAATTATATAATAAATACTTCATATCTATGTGTAAGATGAAAGGGACCATGCACTCACCTGAGAAGGTGGTGACTCGGTACTCGGACAGCGCTTCGTTTACTTTAAAATAATTTCCTTCGACGAAACCTAGTATTATCACCAATAGATTTTAGTCTACTATTCGCCGAGACTAATTAATAGTCTAGCTATTATTACTATTATATAAGCGTTAAAAAAATACTTATATAACTCATAATAATAGCCCAAGTATTTATTATATGTTCTTAATAACGTTAATATAATTAAATAAAAACTATATTAAAAATAGCGTAGGCGTAGCTCACTTACAGCGGGTTTTATAGAAACCAGGCTTTGCTTGGAGCAGCGTTTCTGAGCCGAAAAGCTCTTCTTCTCGGAGCCGTCGAGCACTCCGGGGCTTCCGCCTCGTGCTAGGGAGGTTCCCTAGGCTTTTCGGGGGATTTCGGGGCTAGAGAGAGGTTCTAGAGAGAGAGTAAAGAGAAGAAAGAATGGGAAAGGTGTGAAGAAAATGAGGGCGGGAGAGGTGGTATTTATAGGGTGAAAATGGCTGAACTTGGTGCCACATGTCACCATCTAGTGGCAAGACTTGGGGAGAAAGCAATGGCCAAGATTGTGCCACATCACCCATTTTCGCACAGCACACTTCCGACTTCTAAAATCCGTAACTTTCACATACGACCTCCGTTTTTGACGTTCTTTATATCCACGCGTAGGTAAAAATAATATCTACAACTTTCATTTTGACTCCGTCGGCTAATTCTCGACCGATCTTAAATTTAACAGTACGAGGCGTTTAGACTGTTAAATGACCGTGAAGAATTCGTAACTCCTTCATACCGACTCCGTTTTCGTCTGTCTTTTTACCGTTGAGTTCCTATTAATGAGATCTTGAACTCTCATTTAGGTCACGTAAGCCAAAAACCGCTCGAACTAAAATTCGAGTTTCGGGCCGTGCACTGCTAAGCCGAATCTTAGAAAAATCATAACTTCCTCATACGAAGTCAGATTTGGGTGTTCTTTTTATCGATGCTCTTAGTTTAACATATTCTACGACTTTTGTTTGGATTGCTAAGGATAAATCTCGCTCTATCGTAAATTCACTATTTACGCTTCCCGGTGTCGTGCCGGTTTTGCCGTAAAACTTCGACGGGCCATAACTTCTTCGTTATAACTCGGATTTCGGCGTTCTTTATATGTACGGAAACCTTGTGACATATTCTAAAATTTGGTTAAGATTATTTATTCTAAATAATCTTTTGTCAAAAAGTCATTTTCGACCCCTATTGCCTCTAAATTGACTAGCCCGGATCTGCGGGCGTTACACAATTACCGACCATACCTGAACAAATGATAGAATCCCTGAACATTGACCTCACTGGAGAACTATCACTCTAATCCTCACAAAGGATCTTCCAAACAATACTCCTGCACAAATCTCGACAAAGATCTGAAATGATAACGGTACACGTGGAACCTGCTGCATAAGATGCATCCCTCTGTAAGTTCATCAACGACTTTTTGGCATGCAGGATGGCATATATGATCCTTGATAACCCAAACACTAGCAGGAAACCGACCCGAGATCTAAGTTATCCAAACTTACTCATAACTCCAACGCGATACGTATCCCCAACATCCATCTAGTAGCAATAGAAGATGACATGCCCGCAACATCTAGAGGAATACTAATCACCTTCAACTGACATGATCAACCCTGCTACCCTGAAGTAGCCTAAACCCTCGGAGCGACAAACTCCCTTGTGCACTATCATGTACGTGTTGCACTGACTCTGGCCCTACTGGCCTTTCACCTGATGATCAGAAATCATGGATCTCTTCCCGGGACCCTTACTGTACGCACCTAGCACAAACCTCTCTTCTCAAAGTGCTCCAAATCGATCTCGCATCTGCAACATCATGGAAATCATATCCCTCAGGGTTTGACACCCTGCCACTCTCACTAACTCACTTGCCAATGGCTAAGCTACAGCAACTGGAACATCCTCACTCCCCAAACCAGGTCAAAACTCTTCCCTGAAGTTTGTCAGATTCTCCAAGAGTCTCACTTATTCGAGTATGGATCCTATGATTTCAATAGTACGGGCCCAATAATACCTTCCACACCTATCCATACTTTCCTTAGCAATCCTCCCGAATCCTCCGAGTCACTTCCTCAACTGGTACTCCCAAGTCTAACTGAGCCTCACTACTAACTCACTGAAATATATCCTAGGCTTCCCTAGGTTCCCGAACTCACCCAATCCTCATTTGCTGAAAGATTCCTAGTAATGTCAACTAGCTACCTCGTGAATACAGCCACATGGAACAGAGATCAGATAATCCTTCAAGTAACAGACTCATCCCTATAAAGTTTAGACCCAAACTAGAGCTGCGCAATAGGGTCAAATCTATCACTCTGAGATTATCTAGCATGTGCCACATGTGACTTAGCATATTCACTTAATAGCCAACTCACATTACTAAGAGTCCTACAAAGCAGAAAGCAAGCAGCATTTAGATAATGGAAAATCTAACCATCATATTCCAATCAAATCATTCTATCTTCTAATCAGGAATTTGTACATGCAATTCAAAGGCTCATACAATCAGGCATAACCTAAACAGGCTATCCTTTTACTGACTGATCGGTACTAACATGCAAGTCTACAAGCACATACAATAGGCATATAAGGAATCCTCCTATATCCTTAGCCCTAATCTAGCATGCAATTCTCATAATCATATCATAACATCTCATAGCATGTATGGATATCTTGGGGAAGACTTACTTGAGCTTGGGTGATTGCACGCGTCACACACATTGTTCTTTTCTCTTTTCAAACTTCTTTTACAAAATGATTTTTCTTTTGAAAATTTGCATCCCAAGTCCTTAGTTTGAGTTCAAACACACCCGAGACTGTGTTCAAATCCCTCAAAGGAAGGCTCTGATACCAACTTGTAACATCCCAAAATGTAAGGCCAAAAATTTCATTTTTAAATAAGTCGTTACATAAAACCATTAGTATAAAAACATTCATAGTAATGTCTTGTGTCAAAACCCAAGTGTTAATAATCAAAATATAATATCATGAAACCATATCATAGTGTAATCCCAAGGATCTTGTGTGCGGAAGACATAGTGTGATGCGTTGCGATCAGGCCGACTCTTTTCCTTTGAAACAAAGCACTTGAAACCAAAACTGTAAACCGTAAGCACGAAGCTTAGTGAGTTCCCCCATCATACCACATACCATACAATCACATGGCATACATACTATACAATCATATAACATACCATACTTGTCAGGCATTTCTGGGGTGCCTGACCTACCCGATACGGCCATTCTGGGGTGTCGACCTACCCGTGCGGCCATTCTGGGGTGCCATCCTACCCGTGCGACCTTTCTAGGGTGCCGACCACCCTTCGGTCCTAACAACCGAACCTCAGGGACTGCTTCACCCCCTACCACTACAACTATCACATATCATAACATAACATACTATCAGACATATCTGGGGTGTCTGACTACACTTCAGTCCTAACAACCAAACTCAGGGACTGTTCCCCTCCTACTACCCCTATCACATATCTCTGATCATGCTAGCATAGAATCATGACATCACATACTGTCAGATGTAGCTGGGGTGTCTATCTACCCTTCGGTCCTAACAACCGAACTCTACTACTATAACACATCAAGCTAGCATATACCATATCAGGTAGTAGGAAAACTAGATGATATCACAAAGACAATCATCTAATCAGACAATTCCTACTAGTGGGCCGACATTGTGGCCGTAAACCCACCGTTACTAGAAGGTAACTCACCTCACACTGCTGAAGTATTGTATACTCAACCCCGTACTGCTGAAATCCTGCTGACTCAACCTCAGCTGTTGGATGACAGATTCACGTTCTGTCAATATCAAAACATAACCCAATTAATAATTGGGTCCCACTACATAACCATAAACACTTACTTTGGATAATTACTACATTACCCCAAGCTTGGCTTATTCAAGCCCAAGGCCCAATCCGTAGGCCCAAAGTCAACTAGGAATCAACTCCTTACATATCGCCCAATTTTCCAAATTGGGCCAAACCCTTTATATGGTCTTCTTCTAAGGCCCAACATTATATAATCATTAAGGCCCAAACTATGGCCCATCTATGGCCCAATTTTCCAAATTGGGTCCAAACCCCTTACATAGGCCTTACCCCAGGCCCATTAAATTATTTTAGTTCAATTGCTTCTTCTTGGATGGTCCATTATTATCTCAATCATTTAGGCCCACTAGGAAGGCCCAATAATAAATCCAAGTGAAATTAGGGTTTCACATAAAATGATGATTAGGGTTAAGTTTCCTACATAACCCATTAAGGATTTAATCCTCTAAGGACTTAATCAATTAAGTCCAATATTGCTTGGACTAATTTCTTGACAACGATTATTATTTAATATATCCAGTTATTAAATAATTCCCATGTGTCCCGGTTAATTCCCTAAATTAGGGTTTTATTGGCATTGCGGTTCTTTCATCCCAAATGTTAGCCCATTTATCAATTTATTGGGCTTTTAGGTCCATTAGGTCTTTATTGGGCCTACTAGGCCCACTAGAATGTCATTAAACCCACTAAGGTTTTATTAGGGTCCATTAGAGTCCATTAAGCTTCATTAGGCCCATTTGAGCTTCTTTGGGCCCATTAGGGTTTGAAGCATCCCCAATCGAGTCAAGTCACAAGTCAAGCACACCGCCACCCGACACGGCGGCCGGTCACGGCAGGAGGCAGCAGCCACCACCCTAAGGTGGTGGTTTTCGATTTCTTTTATTATACCAAGCAAAAGACACTTTACAATGCATTAACCAAACATAAACACACACTAACTACATTAAACACACACAATGGTGGTTCATGGCGACAGCCATCACCTTATGGTGGTGGTGATGCCATTTCCAAGAACTTCAACTACACACACACGCTAACAGTGGAAAAACACCGTGTAACGCCCGCAAATCCGGGCTAGTCAATTTAGAGGTAATAAGGGGTTGAAAACGACTTTTCGACAAAAGATTATTTAGAATAAATAGTCCTAACCAAGTTGTAGAGTATGTCTCAAGGTTTCCATACATATAAAGAACGCCGAAATCCGAGTTATAATGAAGAAGTTATGACCCGTTGAAGTTTCGCGACGGAACCGGTACGATACCCGGAAGCGTAAATAGTGAATTTACGATAGAGCGAGATTTAGCCTTAGCGATCTAAACGAAAGTCGTAGAATATGTTAA
The DNA here is from genome assembly GCF_052625555.1 of Lactuca saligna. Taxonomy (NCBI): domain Eukaryota; kingdom Viridiplantae; phylum Streptophyta; class Magnoliopsida; order Asterales; family Asteraceae; genus Lactuca; species Lactuca saligna. The sequence goes on from NC_136420.1 coordinate 166,294,466, forward strand.
ACTAAGAACATCGATAATAAGAACTCTGAAATCTGACTTCATATGAAGAAGTTATGATTTTTCGAAGTTTCGGATTAACAGTGTACAACCCGAAATTCAAATATTAGATCGAACGGTGTTTAGCCAACACAACCTAAACGAGAATCGAAGATCTCATTAATATAAGTGTAACGAGAACAAGATGGGTGAAAACAGACGTCGGATGAAGAAGTTATGAGGATTTAACGGACCAATCATATCCCGGTCTGTTAAAAATATAAAATTTAGAATCGACTCAAAATCCATAACTTAATTCACTTACGGTCATATATATTTTTTTTGTTATTTTAATACATATAAGGTTGTGTAAGTATAATTTTATAATTCAAATATATAACTATATAACACATATAAGGTTGTATACTAATTATTTTTGTAAAGCTTTATATAAACATTTTTAATTAAAAAATGTAAAAATATTTATTAAACAAGAATTTGTTTACTATAAATTAGGTACACATTGACTAACCTAAGACTGTCTCATAGTCTTGATAAGAACGCCCATGTCATTTCACATTGGACTTAACTTAATATTTTCAAGTTATTTAATTCGTTTAGACATTTTTTTTCGATTAGTCTATATGTTATGATTAACCTATCTATATTAATAATATTCACATTTAACAAACATTAATATATATTTAAAAAAAAAGTTTATAAAATTTTTACAAATATAATAATCATACAACCTTTTATGTGTAATATAATTATATATTTGAATTAAAAAGATAATTATATAACCTTATGTATGTTAAAAGAACAAAAAAAATAGAAATATATGATTGTAAGTGAATTAAGTTACGAAATATTACTATAATGACCATAAAATCTTTAACAAATATAAACAAACAAAATGTGAAAAAATCATTAAAAAATATTTTTGAACAAAAAGTTAAAAAAAAATAGAAACAACTATTCAAGCAAAAAGTCAAAAGAAATATTAAAATGTCAAAAAATTAGAAAAAATTATATAAACAAGATGTCAAAAATTACAAGTATAAAATTTTAAAAAAAAATCAAGGATAAGTCAAAAAAAATTCTAAATTATAGAATTTTTACTAAATTAAATAATAAAGAATAAATAATAGAGAAAAGTTACGTAAATGGTCCTTATGGTTGGAACAAAATATAGAAATAGTCATTATGGCATGAAGGGCAAACGGGTCATTTTACAAGGGACTTAACTGAAAAAGCTAACACTGATAGGCAAAAGAACTATTTTTGCAAGATATTTAAACAATAGGGACCATCTACGCACAAAATTTGTCATAAGGACCAAAGTTGGTCAATTGTGTGAACCTTAATTACCATTTATATAATTTTGTCTATTATTTTTGAATCATATTATTTTTGGATCATAAAATATTGAATCAAATTGTTTAAAATCATAGTATTTTGAATCAAATAATTTGTGAATCAATTTTATATTAACTTAAATAAAGTTTTTGTTAAAAAAAAAATTATTTGTTATTATATATTTTGAATCATTTAATTTTGAATCATCAAAGATATAATTAAGGATTATAAAATATTTAAGTCTAAATATTTTTAGATCATAAGAAATTAAATATCATAAGCAAGTTGAATCAAAAGTTTTTTTAAATCATAAATATTTTGAATCATCACATTTGGATCATATTATATTCCATATTTTTTTAGAAAGCTAATATTTATTAAAATTAAAAATAAACACTTGAGAATTTTTTTTTTGAATTTTTATTAAATTCATCAGTATAATGAGTAGAAGTATCCTTTAAATATTCATTTTTTTTGAAGAATTTTTTTTTCTGGGATTTTATAAAAAATAAAAAAAATAAAAAAAAAATTATTTATTTCCAAATTTTCATGATTATGCTCATTTTATAGAGAGTTAAGTTTTAGAAACTTTGTTTTTTTCTAGATTTTTATAACATCCTAGTGATAAGGTACTTCTAATTTTAACGGTAGAATTTAATTATGTTGCATTTTGGTCTCTAAGTTCAAGAAAGTGTGCGAAAGAGCCCTAGTGGCAATTTCATAAATACGCCTTCGGGGAGTACCCCATATGTACGCGTATATGCTCCCTGGTATGCTCATCATACATGTATGCTAAGCATACTTGCAAGATATAGAAACCCTAATTTTTAGGGTTTAACTTGTATTTAAACCCCATAACCTTATTTCCCCAAACTCATCATCCACATTTCTTTTAGATCGTTCTTCAACTCTAATTTTCCTTATGGTGCCATTTCAAGCTTAAGAGTGTGTGTTTTTGTGCTTTGAAGAGTGAGGAAGTAAGTAAAGCTCACCTTGGAGGAGTGAAGCACTTTGGATCTAGGATTTTTACCTCACTGCCAACCCTTTTATGGTGTAAAGCTTGAAACTTTATCCATCAATCATATAGATGTAGAAATGGATTTTTATGATGCTTTTTGCTCCCAAAATGTTAGATCTTAAGCATTGCGTGTTCTTGATCTATTAAGTTGTCTTTTCAGAACCTAAGGGGGTACTAAGTTATAAAATAGAGTCCTAATGGTTGGTTTTATCACATGCATGTTATGGGGAGTCTTAAAGCATTAAGATGTTGGGTTTTTATGGATTGAGCACTTATTGAGCATGCAAGGTCATAAACTTGGAAACTTTATGACTCCTCATGACATCTTGACATTAGATCTGCATTTGGATGTGTTAAGTCAGCATATTAAGCACTTAATGAATAAAATATGATGTTTACGGTTACACCGAGCGTACTTGGGTTATGTCTAGCGTACGTAGTCAACTTCCCCGTTTTTGGTCAGCGGAGGACTACACCCATCATACATCCAGGGTAGGCCTCGTGTACACTTGTTGAGTTGACTTGGATGATTTGACTCGGGTGGTTTGACTCAGTTGATTCATGGATTTTGACCAGTTTGACCATGACTTTGATCGACTTTGAACAAGTTTGACCTTAAGGGTATTTTGGGATTTGGATTGTGATAGGTCACTTGGATGATTAGGTGTCTGTTGGAGTTGAGATTCGAAGTCGATAGCTCGTCTGCTTTGGTCCGGTTTGTGAGGCGAGTTTTCCTCACTGTACTTACGGGTTGAAGGCACCAAGAACGGTCTTTTGATTTGATATCCTGATATTCTATGATATGCTGAGTATGGAATTGATATGCATGATTATGATAGTTGTCGATATGCTAGTCTGGTATATCTGTAGGAATACCTATGTTTATATATGTATGATTATATGAATATGTTGTTATCCGTTATATGTTAACATATTGTTTTGGGTTGAGGTTGTACTGCTTTGTGCGGTAATAAACAAACCCTTGAGCATTCCAGATATGGCTTGAGTGTCGGGTACGACTACCAGACTCATATTGAGGGCTCAGGAGCATTCTAGATACGAGTTGAGGATCGGGTGGTATGCTAGACTTGTACTAAGGGCTTAAGGGTATTTCTATCCGATGACTAATTTGTTCAGGGAGCAAGCCAAACATAAGTTGTGGGTCCGAGGGCAAGCCAGAATTATACTGTGGCTTAGTGGTAATATAGTCTTTTAGCTATGGACCCAGTGCATGTTGTTATTGTATATGTTATCTGCTTATTTGTCGGTATTTTGGGGAACTCACTAAGACTTGACTTACAGTTTTTAGTTGTGGTTTCAGGTACATCGAATGATCGATGAAAGGCGAAGGCGTAACCGTACATATCCTCGTGTTTATGACTTATGATTTTGGGAGACTCCAATGTTTGGAAAATGTTTTGAAAGCTACGATTTGTAAACAATTTATGAGTTTTGTTGATCTTAAAAGTTCAAATTTCTTTTGATTTTTTGGACGTTTCATCTTTTTTCAAATAAAAGAAATTGTGGGAAAAAATAAAATTGTGAAAACAAAATCAACGAGCTAATGAATGGGGGACAAGTGGTAGAGAGAGAAGCTGGGGTGGGACCATGGATGCATGCCAACGCTTTATTATTTTGAAATTTTCATTTTGTTCATTTTTATTTGATTTCCATATTAAACCTCCAATTTGTTAACATTTTCAGTAAATAACCAATTTCATGTAAATAATTACCAAAATGACATATTATCTCGCGAGATATTGATAATAAATTAAATCAAATCTACACCTTTTATTTTCAATCATGTGACACTATTTTTATGTTACTAATCCGCAATGAATTTTATATCCACATGTTTACATTATTTAGCAATGAATAAATGAATAATCACAAGTTAAAACTAATGTGACAATCCAAATTTTATTCCGTTACATTACCCCGTTACCGTTAACGGAATATTCCATTTTATAAAAGTTCCGTTAACTCGAGGTCGTAAAATAAATAAATGTTTTATTTATTTATTTATATTTTTATGTCGTTATAGTCGTAATAAAGTAAATAAAAACACTTAAATTATATTTCCATGTTAATTTGGAAAAGGTTAAATTTTATTACGACCACTAAATCGGGTGGGACCAAAAGCCCCGTATAATGGCAGTATCGGGTAGAATTCCACTGAGCCCCAACTCCAACCCCTATATAAGGGAGAGTAAACTTCATTTCAACCTTTTCACTCTCTCTCTATACTCGCTCTCTACAACTTAGTTTCGAGCCAAAAATCGTCCGTTCCGAGCCCCAAACGAGTAAGTCACCTATCCTAACTTGTTAAATAGCTTATCTAGCCTGCAAATTCGAGTTTAAAACATAAAATTGGGACAAAATTGATGTGTTTACGGCCCAAGAACACTCTTGGATTGTAAACACCATTTAATGGGGTTTTTAAGCTCCAAAACCCCTCCAAATTGCCCCTAAGGCTTAGATATGACTTTTAGGCTTACATATTCGGACTTAGAACACCTTGGAACGAGTTTTTGGAGAGTAAACTTGAGTTTACTGCCCAAGAACATGCTTGGGCCGTAAACTCCTCTTCATGGGGAGTAAAATCATATTTGTGTGTTAAAAATGCCCTTAAACACACCAATGGCCTTGGATTAAATTCTAGAATCAATCACCAACAAGCTAGGGGCCTTAAACTCAATTAAAACAACTCCATAAGGAGTTCATGGCCATAAACCCCTCATGGAAGGATACCTAGGCCATAAACTCCTATAAAGGGGTTAAATGGTGCCCTAAACTCCCCACTTGACTTGGAAAAATACTTAGGAATTTACCCTCTATCATTTAAGGACCTTAAACCTCCATAAAATCAAGGGATAGGAGTTCACGGACGTGAACTCCCATAGGGAGTGGTTTATGGGCCGTAAAATCCCAAATAGCCCCTTTAAGCACCTTAAATCCACACATACAATTTAGATTTGGAACTAGCAAAATTCCACGATCAATATAAGGCCCTTAAACATCCTAGAACACTCTCACCATGAGTTTACGGCCGTAAACTCATGGGGAGTTGTCCCAGGGCCGTAAATACCATATGGAGAGTTTACTCTTGGAGAGTAAACTCCATTCTTAAGCCATTCAAGCCCTTAGATGTTACCCGGGACACCCCAAAACACTTAACCAAAGTGTTTTCCACTCCTTAGAGTATGTATACTTGTTTAATTAGTATTAAATGTACTAATTGTATGTGAACATATGTTATCATATGTTAAATAGGTCACTTACATCAGGTGAGTTCATACCCCTGAATGAACCTTTTAAATGTTTTTACATGTTTTATAGGGGGGGGGGGGGAATACAAGTTAAACATGCCAGTTATCATATCAATCACATGTGATTGATAACCCGCATGCACAAGAATTTACCACACTCTAAACTGTTTTACCGAGTAGGATACTATAAATGGTTTTCGAAAATGCTTTCACTTGCTCATAACTCATACTTATACTGTTTTATCAAAGTTCATTTTAAACTGGTTTATGAAAGGTTCCAAAGAATTTCTAAAGGTTTTCAAACTTATTTTATCAAAGAATACCAAGCTGTGACTTTCTTAAGTATAAAGGTTTTTCCAAGGTTTTCATCAAAGTTCTCTTTCATGTCGTATACTCTTGTTGTTAGATGCCGCTGCTTCGCTTTTACTTAGTTTAAACTCCTATTTGATAACGTTTCCACTTTATGATACACTTATATTTGGTAACGCTTATACTTCATGATTCGATTATCCCACACTATTTGTTTACACTTTAGGATTTGGTTATTCCACACTATTCGTTCACATTTTATGATTCAGTTGTTCCACACTATTCGTTCACACTTTATGATTCAGTTGTTCCACACTATTCATTCACACTTTATGATTCAGTTATTCTACACTATACCTTATACACCATGACTCAGTTATACATCACGATGTGTTTCCACTTGTTACACACTCAGTCGTAGTTAGATGTATGCATGTACTTGTTTAGGTGCATATAAATAATGATTGAAGGACTTAGGAAGGCTTGTCCGCCCTATTTCCTTTTCTTCGTTGAGATGTGGTCTGGTGGGATCGGATGGCCGTCCGAAGGTCGTTTGATTCATTAGTTGTATGTTATGTATACGAGCATAGACATATAGGTTTACTCTAGTCAGTTTAGTTATGAGTCTCTACCTCTAGCTCAGCACTTACATATGAAACCCACTACCCATTATTTGGGATGCATCTTCGGGACACGACCTTCTCCGTCATCCAGTTGGTAAACAAAGTCTCCTGGAGAGAGAGCGGACATTGTGTGTATAGATCTATACGGGATTGACACCCCCGCACCCTGACTGCTAGCTACAGTCCACGGCCCACCAAGCCAAGGGGTGACAAATGTCATAATTTATAGACGCTTGTAGGGCGTCAGGTACTCTAGTGTCAATTAGTATGGTTACGAGTATCCCAGGTTGCCTTATAATTCATGGCCTTAAGGTAACGGTAATATACCAGCAATTTACACTGTATGTTGGGAACCCATTTTCAGAGTCATACTGTTTTTAGACCTTGCTAGTTGTATCTTTCATTTGATACTATCTGCAGTCTGTATTCCCTGTTTTAGACCTTGCTAGCTGTATCTTTCATTTGCTACTGTCTGCGGTATGTATTCTTTGTTTTAGACCTTACTAGCTGTATCTTTCATTTGGTACCATCTGGAGTCTGTATCTCCTTTTGTTAGACTGAGCCAGGCGTGTCGTTCGTTCGATACTCTCCTGGATTCTATGATTCCTTTTTGCCTTAGTCAGCAGTCCTCACTGCTGAGGCATATGTTATTTCCCTGATTTCTCTTGCTTTCTTTAATAATCAAATTCAGTATTTTGATAATGATAGCGATTAAGGGAAAACTACTTCTTACCACATAACTCCATCCAGTCTTGGTAGAAGGTTGCTTTTATTAAAGAAAATATAGGATTTTCTAGAAAGACACTAATGTAATGGATACTCTAAAACTACCAATTTTATTAAAGTTATTTGAATAAAATGACACTAAATACTTATGAACTCACCAGCATTCGTAAAAATGCTGATACTCGCTTTTCAAATAACTTCTATTCTCAGGTCAGCATTAGACAGGTACATTCCCGGAGTTGTTGATGAAGATAGCTTAGTACCATGTTGTTCTTATTACATTTACTTGTATTACTTTGATATATTGTAATGTGAACCATGTAAAACTATTATTATTAATGCAACGTTTTGTTGTACTTTGATTACTATAATGCATGTGTTGTGATACTTGACATGACGTCATCCACCCCAGAACGTTTCCGCTGTTCCGGTTTTGGGTTGTGACAGATTGGTATCAGAGCATTGTTTATAGTGAGCTAAGTATATCAATTCATAAAAGATATACAACCTATAAATACAAAAGGGATAAAACACTCTGACCAAGAATTACACTTTAAAATATAACCATATTTTACCAAAGTATAATAACATCCAGAATCTAAACACTTGAACACAAGTATTACAAGAAGAACAATAATAAAAGTCTTCGGATGTTGAGCACTACAGTCAAACCTGGGCAGTTATGTAATCGTAGGCTGGAATAAATGTAACGTGATCAACTACATTTATTCGAGATGCGATGAACGTGTTCTTGGGAGTGATAGTGGTGTTACAACAAGTCTGAAACTTACCAACTAAGAATGCTAGAGCCAAACATAAAGTTAAAATACTATAGGAGTATTTTGGAACACTAAAAGACTCACATTAATCCCAAAATCATAATCAGAAGATAAGAAACAAACAAGAATTAAAATACCATAGGGGTATTTTAGGATACATAGATAACCCTGTGTGAAGAACTAAAAAGATCCTTATTGATATACCTATGATTACAAAGGGTATACTCCCAAGGTTATATATAATAAGGATCCCATAGGCTAAGGATGTGTGGTTTCGCCCTATTTGCTTTTCCTCGTTCGGATGTGGTTCTAGAGTAGTATCACATATTCGAAGGCCTATCGGATCTAAGCTATATATGATTTGTATACCCTGTGTAATCGTAGCAGGACTCGATATGGATAACCCAGTCAAATGTTAATAATCTCTTAGGATTCTTTAGACATTTCCATTCTCGCGCGAACCCTGTAGAAAACCCTACCCACTTCAGTACTCGACAAAAGAGTTGATTCCGACCCCAAAGAAGTTCATTTAGAAGATTTCCATCTCGGAAACGAATGAACTAGGTCGAGACTATTGCATTCACCAAGTGCCTATATCTTTTAGGGACATCGGTGAGAGATTCGCCTAAACATCTGAGATTTCCAGTCATCAATCATGAAGTGATGACACCCAGAGTCGAATTCGGAAGTCAAGCGGAGTAGAAATTCAATATGTCCATACGAGAAGAGAACCTTAGGTAACTACCCGAAGGAAACCAACGACGGTCCCAGTCAAAGATACGAGGCAGATAGAGGGAGCCAGTGTATGGAACCCGAGAAGTGTCTTTTCCTCGTGATTTGTCACGCTAATACACCCATAAAATAATACAATTTAGTGAGTTAGTGGTTACACTAATCATGCAATGTGTTAGGTAAGTCGTCTTTTCCCGTTGCCAGTAACACGATTAGAGCGGATCCCCACACCTCTGTTGAGGTTGTTTAGCCATAAGTCTTTGTGAGCCTTTCTTTCTGCGGTCTTTGTTCCGAACTGTTTTCAAATCTTTCCAGACCAGAGAGTGAAACCTTTCCCAGTATAAAGGTAACTTAGTAGGAATGACTCCTACCTTATGGCCTTTTTTCGATACTCATACTCCTACCTTGAATACCAGGACTACATCATAGGGATGTAGGTCGACACTTAGACAACCAGTACCCGAGGCATGGGAAAATTTATGCCTAATACAGTCAGGACATATATGTACAGGGTTAGCCATCATCTCTTATTATCTTGTATTCCTTTCCGTGTAGGAAAAAAAACATGCCACCGAAGAAGCGAAACCAGTCCGCAAACACGAAACCTACTCTCCTGTTTGATGACGCTACTTTCCGGGCTGCGGTCCCGGCAGCCGTTGCAGCTGCCATGGCTCAACTTAATGATAACAACGCCAATGTTAGTGAGAGCCCTATCGGAAATTCCAACCCCAACATTGGACCACAGCAACCCACACCAGCATGCCCGACCATTCAAGAACCCCAAACAACCCCACTAAAGAGAAAGTTCAGAAACGAGGTAGGAAGTACCTCGGCTCAAGGACCTTCCGAAGGGCAACGAGCCGAGGCAGTCAATACCCCTACCAACCCTTCCATACCGACACCTACAAGACCAAACCTAGGAAGCCAACCAATGACGATAGTCACAAGCAGTCCAAGTGGTAAAACAGAGAGGAGGAAACGGAATCGTCACGCTCGAAAGGAGCACCAACGACTGCAAAAAATTGTTGGGCAACAACAACAAGTGGAAAACCCCACCCCTCCAGCGCCAGCACGACCCTTTTCACAAGTCCCCAGCATCGCGTCCAACACTACACACAATAGTAGTGTCAAAGTCGGACTCTTTAAAGGGAAGTTTTCGAAGTGGAGGAACGAGGAGGGCACTCGTGTCCACGTAACTCTAACTAAGCACCTCACTCCTACCACCGATACCAGTACGAACCACTCATGTCATCAATGCGGTGAGACAGGACACCTCAAAAGGGATTGTCCAATAATAAAGAACTCCGGCGCAGATGGGTGGATACTAAGGATCACTGCTGTAGGACAAACGATAGGGGCACAAGAAAAGTCTAACTTTAACGCTTAGGGAGAAGCATCAAGGAACCCGGTGGATTTTTGGTACGTCTTACGATCACATATAACTAAACCGAAAACATTAAAAGACAAATTCAAATGTAAATACTTTTTCATAAGGCGAAAGTCGCAGCACTGTTATAAAATAAAAAAAAAATTCATTAGGTAAAACTATAATGGCTAAAACATATACGTTACGGCCATGTATAGTTAAGATGGATAGAACTAGAGTGAGTGAATGCCGCCTCATTTCCTGTTCCTCGTTGGGTTGTGGATTTACGGTGGAGTCACTCAGTCAACAGTCCTCCCCACCTTAATTATGCATGACTAGTATATGTGAGGCGATTATGGAAATGCCTCGTGAGAATCCATTTATAAAAAGGTACTCTATTCAGAAAACACTCAGGATCCTCTATAGTTCCGCGTCCACTCTATCGGTCCAAGTATCTGCGACAGCGATATACAGGACGAAACCTGAAATGCCTAGAACTTGTGTGCCTGTTCAGCACACGACTCTGTCGACCCTCATTCCATATCATGTCGAAGTGTGCCAACTTCGACACCTCTATCGATCATGGTTTGACTTCATGCGACCATGCGTAAATCATTAGTGCTGTGTAAAAAGAACATTCTCCATAGCCTTTTCGGCAAATAAGGGCTCTTCCGAACCTAATCATAACAAAAATAAACAAACCTAATGCAATCTGTCAGTCGTCCCTCTTACCTCATACCTTCTGAAGTACCCAGGAGAGGGGTACCACGCGCTGTTGACCAACCCTCCTTAGACAAATAAGAACCGAAGCGAAAGACACTACATGCATTCCAAAGGACGATAACCACCCGACGCATACCTAGTAGATTCCCTAGAAAGACCCTTCATCCTATTCCATAAAATAGGAGTTGGAGTCAAGAGAACCACTGCGGGTTTAGCTACTATAATGACCACAAATTCGAAATTTGTTGTCATACTGGTTAAGCTCACATGATAACTAATACCCTCAGTTAGTAAAGAGATTAAAGTCCGAGTAATGGAACCCTATACTCACTAGATTTGACCTAGACCGAGAAGACTCAGAACCTTCGGAAGAGTAGTTGCAGTAGATGCTCGCACTACTCAGGCACTTCGTCCACCCTGTTACAGATAAGTGGTGCCTACGATCCTCTGCCCTCTCGCATGGAGGAAGTCATCGTTGCCTTGTAGACGATAGATTACATTCTCCGAAGTGAACACTAGGATACCGAGAACCACAGGATAACCTTCTCAGCCAAGAATACTTGAGCAAAGTGCGAAAATAGTGGCGTTAAGCCTCATGACCTAGATCCAGAAGAGATTATAGACTGGGCACCAGCCTTGGTGTTAGTCGAGGGGTTATGCAGGAGCATGTGCTTTCCGCACTAGAATAAACAAACATCTTAGAGATTAATTGGACTATTAGGTGTTCCATGAGTACTATCTCGCCCAGAAATAGTAGAACCACCTCCCGAGATAGTCCAACACTTGTCCGGTGAAACCCTATCTCCCAGACCCTAAGGATTTCTGTATCTCAAGAATCGTTAGTGCAAGTTCATTTTTCACGAACTTGAGATAGACACTCTAAAGCAGACAGATAACCGTAGATACGCAACCCATCCGATGACCTAGAGAGCCTCTAAAAGCCAATTGACAGAATGCACGAAACCAAAGACAACCCAAGATTCCTAAGAACCAACCTGAAGGACTACTCTACCAGTACGAGAGAGAACGTTAAGAACTTCGGAATGGCGATCACGACGGTGAGGATCTTAGCACAGAAGTACACTATGTTCTAGGTACTGAAAAGCTCTACCCTTCTGAGAGCTTAAGACCACCCGAGATCCTTTACGGAGATTGGTCCAACCCTCGTCTGACCACTACTACTTTCGGATACTCCAGAAGTTTCACACCCGATCGATCCAGTTCTTAGACTTGATATGTGTTCACCTGTAACAACCCAAAATTTCCGTACCACTTCTTGCAACTCTTTCGTAGATCAATTCAAGCAACCAATCGTCGTTTCCAAATTCTATTCCGATTTTCTCGTTTAATTAAGTCATTAGCTTGTACGTATCTAAAATGACTTAATGGGTGTCTTAATACATTTAGAAATCATTTTAACACCCCATATTAGTGATCAGAATATTTCTAGAATTTACCATATCGGGTTATAGCAACTTAATCTGGTACGACCAAAAGCCTCGCCTAACGCCGGTATCGGGTAGAATTCCACCGTGTCCAAAACTTAGACACTATATAATGTGTTCTAAGCCTTCATTTGAAGCTTTTGGCTTCATCTCACTACGCTCTCTCTAATCTCCCTCCTCATCCAAATCTATGGTCCAAAAACAAAGATTTAAGGCTCCAAATCAAAGAGGTAACACCCCTAACTTGTTATCTAACCTCTTTAGCCTTCAAATTAATGTTTAAATTAGGATTTAGGACATGGAACATGAGTTTACAGCCAAGGATGAAGCTTGGGCCATAAACACACAATAATGGGGTTTTTGAGCCATTTAACCCTTCCAAATCATAGTTGGGACTTAGATACGACCTTGAGGCTTGCAAACCTGGACTTGGAACACCTTAAACATACATTTTGAGGGACAAACAAGAGTTTATAGACAAGGCATGTGCTTGGGCCATAAACTCCTAAAAAATGGGGATTTCACAACTTTAAACATGTCAAAATTCCTTGTAACTCAACCAATAGCCTTGTGGTAAATCCTAGATCCATCTAAAAATAGTTTGGGGGTTTGTAACATATCAAAATGCCACATATAGGAGTTTACAGCCTAGGCACATACCCTTTGGCCGTAAACTCATAAAACCATGTCAAATGATGCCCCTAATTCACCCCAAAGGCTTGGAAAAATTTCTAGAATCACATGTGATTGTTTTAAGTGTCAAAAATTAATTATTCATAAACGTGGGAGAGTTTAGGGCTATGGTATGTATACTTGGGACGTAAACTCCCAATTTGATGTTAAATGATGCCCAAAAGTGATACAAAACCTTGGAAAGTTAATTAGAATCACATGTGATTGCTTCTTGTGCCTCAAATCAATTTTTCTTAACCCTAGGAGAGTTTACGGCCGTAAAGTCCAAGTTTACAGCCGTGAACTCCTTCTTAAATGGTATTAATCCATTCAAACCATTCCAAGGAATTTTAGTAAGTCATTCCAACAATCCACAAGTCCAAATAAGCCATTAAACCCTCAAAACCACACCCACATGAGTTCACGGCTGTGAACTCATGTATATATGTGTTATTTGGTTGTAAACTCACTTAAATGTTTACTCTTGGGGAGTAAACTAAAGTCCCAAGTTCCTAGTACCAATACACGTCCGTAGATGTCACCCGGGTCACTCCAAACGCTCGTTTTGAGGTGTTTAACCTCGTTGGAGTGTAATGATCCATATAATTAGTGAATGTATCCCTAATTGAATATATATGGACATTATTTCATTTTACATAGGGACATCACGAGTAATCAAACCCCAAACCATCGTCTAGTGTCCGAAACCGTCGCATTCCCGAGTCTGGTGAGTTCATACCCCTACCATTTTTCATTGTTTTCATTGTTTTTAGGGGGGGAACACAAGCAAAGTACAAGGGATTACTTGTACTCCAAATGTGTTTTCAAACGTGTGTTTCACATTTTATATGCTTTTAACATTGATTACTACAACTGATAACCGTTTGAACATGCAGATCACGTAACATATATTTGTGAAATGGGTTTTAAACTGTTATGTTTTACATATATTTCACAAATGGCTTTCCACATTTTTATCAGTTAAAAGCATGACATTAGACATTTGAACATAATACCTGTACACTATTTTTTCCTCGGTAACACTCCACATAAATACGTGGGTGGAGGACTATCATATTATTACTAGTAAATTTGTTAATCCTGTATGATTGGAGACATGTTCTCAGTGAACACTCCACAGAGATACGCGAGTGGAGGATTACACCCGTAACCAGAGTCTCTGGGATTTAAAGAGCGTGACTTGAGTGTAAAGATCTATACGGGGCTGACTACCCCGCACCTGGCTGCTAGCTACAGCCGAACCGAAATGGTTCAAGGGTGACGAAAGTCATAACTATGTGGACTACTTATTGCCACAGGTTTAGTCCATTGTATGGTTATGGAACTCGCAATTAGGATAATAGAGATTTACTTATGGTAATAATGAACAACCTTATACAATTCACAAGATAACCAGTTCTCTAGTATACATCTTTCACATGGGAAACCAACATTAAGGAAAGTATGGGACTTTCCTGGGGAAACATTGAACATAATCACGTATTCGGAAAACATCTTTTACATATAGTAACTAACATTCAGGAAAGTATGGGACTTTCCTGGGAAACCTTGTACATAACCAGGTCTAACAAGAATACATCATTTACATACGGTAACCAACATTCAGGAAAGTATGGGACTTTCCTGGGAAAATGTTTACATAACCAGAAAGGATAACAAACCGGATAACTGTACATCTTTTACAATTGATAACATACAAATCAGGAAAGTATGGGACTTTCTTGGGAATACATTGGTACATAACCAGAACAGTATGTCAATTCAGATAACCTAACTATACATCTTTGCAAGAGAAAACATGTTTTTCAGTGTACAACTTTACTTTACATGTTGACAAACGATAACCAACCTTTTTAAGAAAATATGGTATTTTCTTGGTGTGCGTAACATTTCAAAAATAGAAAGGAAACTTGAACAATCTCACAAACAAAAACCGCTTATGAACTCACCAACGTTATGTTGATTTTCAAACCGCTTGTGTTCTCAAGTCAGTGTTAGAACAGGTACTCGAAGATTCTTTTTGCTTGATGACGGAGTACTCAGAAGACCCGTTTCATTTTGTTCATATTTATATGCTATGTAACACAACTGTACAAACTTTACTTTTGAAACAACTGTAAAACTTTTCCTATGTAATGTAATGGTTGTTTTACTTTACTTACTATGTACATTGGATTTGATACTCAACGTGGAGTCAACTGTCACACCCCGCTAAAGCGGAAAACGCAAGGTATGACAGCGATAACGGTTTCAATGCAAAAGATAAAGATACATCACCATAGCAGTATTTAAAAGTTTACAACCCATAGCTTCAAAAGAAACAAAATACAAGTTTTTCAAAATAACGTTGTTCAAAATATAGCTTCATAATAGCTTCAACACGATGCAGCATGCTCTATGATGATGAATCTTTACATCCACTTACTAATTACTTCCTGAAAAAGCATGTAAAATGAGCGTCAACTATGATAATAGTTGGTGAGTATCACAAGTTTATAAATCGAGGGTACAATAATGCTTTTCGTAAGTACAAGTACATTGCTTTAATGATAAAACAAAGTTGATTGCTATTAAGGTATACAAGTTTATTGCTAGAACGGGAAACGCATTTGTATGTGTATGAGCAAACAATGAGTCTCAACCAAATCTATGACTGAAGCCCTATCGAGATCTATGCTTATCGTTCCATAGATGAATATGGTATCATGCACTCCAGCGATTCGGGCGAGTGAGGAGTTGTCAATTCCTAATAGCGCTATCCATAACGACCATAGGCTCAAAGAGTTAATGGTTAGAGATAAGGGAAGGGCCTTAGTACGATAAGTTCTCACGTTCCGTGTTGCATAGACATACATAAAGAAACATAGCAATACAATAGCAATCATGTTTGATACAATTCAATTTAAATACAACATGCAAACAGTAGTTTTTCTGGACATGCTTTTCCACCCCAAAACATAAAAACCGAAAATAGGGGAGTGCGTGAATACTCACGATGTTTTGTGTAGACACAAGCGGTACTTCGGGATGTACCAACGTCTTACTACCGGGATCCTACGACATCAAACACACGCACTAGTGAGTTTCCATGTCGATATCTAATGCTAATATACTAAACTCTACATATAGGGAAATGCCAATTTATGATTTAGTATTGGATTTTATATCAATTAGTTACACTTTTTCTGAAGTAATGAAATTCTATATATCGGGCGATTAATTACAACCTTGGAATATAAACTTGCCAAATTTTTTAGTCCTTATTACAACATAAATTCATGAAAATAGCATTCGAGGGATAAAAATTCTCAAACTTTTTATTTAACTGTTATTACACAATACTAAGCTGGGAAAATTATAAAAATGGATTTCCAAGCTGTTTAATTATATTTTATGATTTTTGAGCATTTATTTCAATAAAAATTGAAATAAATAGAAAACAGTTTCCAAAATTACCCAAACTTTTTATTTAATTGTTATTATACATAAAAAGGCTGGGAAAAATATAAAAGATATTTTTCAGTGGGTATTTCTATTTTTCCTTGCTTTATTCCTTTAAATAGTCATTAATTAAAGAAATAATATTAAACAGTTAAAATAAATCACCATAAATTTTTGTAACATCATTTATAGTATAAATATCCTGGGAAAAATATCAAAAGTGGTCTTCATAATGTATAAACTGGTTTTGGGTATTTATGTATATTTAAGTGTATTTTAGTGCAATTAACATTAGAAAATAAGAGAAAAATAGTTTACAGTAGAGAAAAATATTCAAAATTTTTATGTAACCTCCTACTCTGTAATATTATATCCTGGTAAATTTTCATGAATTTTGGATAATCAGAACTATTTCTCCCATTTTTAGACCATTATAATTACCAAAAATTGGGAAAAATAGTAAAACATGATGGAAAATCTTGAAATTATTTTCTAGAGTCACCCATCACAGGTAAGGTATGCGAAAATTGTTAGATACAATTTTAACATCCTATAAAGTGGTTTTGTAATTTATCATGTCCTAAATAAAAGAAAATTAGAAATCATATGAAACAGTAACAAAAATTGCTGAAATTTGGTGAGGGGTCATTATTCCCCATAAGGATTATCCATGAATTTATTTAGGATTTATTGACCTCCTGAAGTATTTTATATGATTTATGCCCTTGGTTTTAGCAATAATTCTAATAAATCAAAGAAATAACAAAAGCTCTTGAAATTTTCCAGATTATCTCATGCATGCAAGGGCTTTCAAAGGAAAAATGTAAAAAAATGTATTCAGAAGAGAAATGAGGGTAATGATTCCAAACAATTTAAGAAAAGTTGCATGCAATAATGCATGAAGTGTAAATGTGGCTGAAGTTCATGAATTTGTGTAGCCCATTCAGTGAGGTTTTAAGCCACGAAATTTTAACCATAATTCACTAGATATGTTAAGTTTCTAAGGTATTTTTCCTCAGATTTATGGTTGGGTTTAAGGCCATTGTTTAAGCAAGATAAAAATAGTGATCACAGAAAAAGAGCTGTATGCGCAACCTTTTTGTAAAATCTGCTAAAAATCCGATATTTAATATTTTACAGTGAGACCAGTTGGGTTTGAAAGTTAACTCGTGGAACTAACCCATAAAAAAAGAATATCATGATTTGGTTAAGAAATGACTGAGTTATGACTGTTCAAAGTCGAACAAAGTAATCTGGCAGATTGCATGTTTGCTTGTGTGCATTATTAGGGTATTTCAACAAGAACATCATGCATGTCTTTGGTAAGGCCCGATTTCTAACACATGCATAGAATGAATGAGCATCCAAGATGTACTAGAAATGGTTTAAATGCTTTTGTTCATGCATGAACATAAAAGAAATGGAGAAGGACATGAAATATTAGGTTTTGATATCACATGATCATATGTGCATCTTTTCCACTCCTTGCATGGGTTTGATCCCAGATTTTCACCATCTCTAACACATGCATTGTGTTATGGTGAGAATCTACAAACCACAAGGGGAGAATAAAGATTTCTAGCCATGGAAAGGCATAGAATCCGAAAAGTAGAGAAGACTAAGAAGAAAAAGAGGTTTAACCATGAAACTATGGAAGAAGATGTTGTTGTTTACCTTGGTTTTGACCTTGAGAGAAGTAAGAACACTTCAAGGGCTTCACAATCTCGAAATTTTGCAGAGAAATGAGAGGATTTTCGTGAGTTTAGAGAGAGGGAAGAAGAGAGTGAAGTGTGTGAAGAGAGTGAAGTGAGAGAGTGAAGAGGGAAGAGGTGGAGTAAGGGTTTAAGCTTAATGATTGTGTTTTGGGGAAGAGAGAGGGCATGGGGAGAGGTGATGGCCAGTTTTTGCATGCATTTTGGCCTCCTCTCTCCTAAATTTTAAACTTTATAAACTTCCCTCCTATATTTTATATAAAAACATTCATTTTTATAAAATGTTTATTAAGCAATTTGATTTATTTAAAAATCTTGTTTTCAACAAATAATTTATGATTAATACTTGTAATTTATATTTCTAGTTCATTGGTATAATCCATAATTTGATTAATAAAATTTGATATTAGGAAGTTTATAGCCAAATTTTATAAAGTTTTTAAGCTTTATAATTTATAACTTTGGATTTTTGGCTCTTTAGGGTTTTTGGAATATTGTTTGATATTCAACAACATGTTGAAGTATAATTAGAATGTTTTAATTTATTTTTAGAGTTTTATACCCTATTTCAATTATAACAAAGCTTGAAGCTTTATTCTAATTATAGTATTGGCATTTCCTATTGTAGCTAAGCAACTTACTAGAATTGTAAGTATCAAGTATATTAGTCCTAGACCTTAGTTGTATCCTAGTTTATGCAAGATTTTTGACCTAATTTATACTACTAGGTCATGGCATGTTGTGCATGAATGGTTATTATAAAGATGCATGAGTCCAAGAATGACCTGAATTGGCAGTTGTCACATCAACCCCGAAAATGTTTCCGCCTTCGGTTTTCGGGGTGTGACATCACCCAACGTCACTCTTCGTATCCCACTCGTCTTGATAGAAACCATTGAGAACCCTAACTTCGTATACGTACTTGTAGGAAATCGCTAACTGCACGAGACGGAATCTGCATCCTATAGGTGAAGGTTTGTTGGAATGACAAACACAGACCAGAGTTCACATGGGAATACGAGGACAAACAGAATAGGAAATACCCTCCTGCCTCTACTTAACCATTCATACTTACTTCGTAGCATAGACCTAAATTTCAGGACGAAATTCCCTCTAACGGGGGGATGATGTGACAATCCAAATTTTATTCCGTTACATTACCCCGTTACCGTTAACGGAATCTTCCATTTTATAAAAGTTCCGTTAACTCGAGGTCGTAAAATAAATAAATGTTTTATTTATTTATTTATATTTTTATGTCATTATAGTCGTAATAAAGTAAATAAAAACACTTAAATTATATTTCCATGTTAATTTGGAAAAAAGGTTCAATTTTATTACGACCACTAAATCGGGTGCGACCAAAAGCCCCGTATAACGGCAGTATCGGGTAGAATTCCACTGAGCCCCAACTCCAACCCCTATATAAGGGAGAGTAAACTTCATTTCACCCTTTTTCACTCTCTCTCTATACTCTCTCTCTACAACTTAGTTTCGAGCCAAAAATCGTCCGTTCCGAGCCCCAAACGAGAAAGCCACCTATCCTAACTTGTTAAATAGCTTATCTAGCCTGCAAATTCGAGTTTAAAATATAAAATAGTGACAAAATTGATGTGTTTACAGCCCAAGAAAACTCTTGGACCGTAAACACCATTTAATGGGGTTTTTCAAGCCCCAAACCCCTCCAAATTGCCCCAAAGGCTTAGATATGACTTTTAGGCTTACATATTCGGACTTAGAACACCTTGGAACGCGTTTTTGGAGAGTAAACTTGAGTTTACTGCCCAAGAACATACTTGGGCCGTAAACTTCTCTTCATGGGGAGTAAACTCATATTTGTGTGTTAAAAATGCCCTTAAACACACCAATGGCCTTGGATTAAATTCGAGAATCAATCACCAACAAGCTAGGGGCCTTAAACTCAATTAAGACAACTCCATAAGGAGTTCACGGCCATAAACCCCTCACAGAAGGATACCTAGGCCGTAAACTCCTATAAGGGGGTTAAATGCTGCGCTAAACTCCCCACTTGACTTGGAACAATACTTAGGAATTTACCCTCTATCATTTAAGGACCTTAAACCTCCATAAAATCAAGGGATAGGAGTTCACGGACGTGAAATGCCATAGGGAGTGGTTCATGGGCCGTAAACTCCCATATAGCCCCTTTAAGCACCTTAAATCCACACATACAATTTAGATTTGGACCTAGTAAAATTCCATGATCAATATAAGGCCTTTAAACATCCTAGAACACTCTCACCATGAGTTTACGGGCGTAAACTCATGGAGAGTTGTCCCAGGGCCGTAAATACCATACGGAGAGTTTACTCTTGGAGAGTAAACTCCATTCCTAAGCCATTAAAGCCCTTAGATGTTACCCGGGACACCCCAAAACACTTAACCAAAGTGTTTTCCACTCCTTAGAGTGCGTATACTTGTTTAATTAGTATTAAATGTACTAATTGTATATGAACATATGTTATCATATGTTAAATAGGTCACTAAGTGTGTCCAAGTCCTTACCCGACACCGAGCACCCAACCGGCACCTTCGTCGGATCCACTTACATCAGGTGAGTTCATACCCCTGAATGAACCTTTTAAATGTTTTTACATGTTTTATAAGGGGGGGGGGGGAATACAAGTTAAACATGCCAGTTATCATATCAATCACATGTGATTGATAACCCGCATGCACAAGAATTTACCACACTATAAACTATTTTACCGAGTAGGATACTATAAATGGTTTTCTATAATGCTTTCACTTGCTCATAACTCATACTTATACTGTTTTATCAATGTTCATTTTAAACTGGTTTATGAAAGGTTCCAAAGAATTTCTAAAGATTTTCAAACTTATTTTATCAAAGAATACCAAGTTGTGACTTTCTTAAGTATAAAGGTTTTTCCAAGGTTCTCATCAAAGTTTTCTTTCATGTCGTATACTCTTGCTTGTTAGATGCCGCTGCTTCGCTTTTTACTTAGTTTAAACTCCTACTTGATAACGTTTCCACTTTATGATACACTTATATTTGGTAACGCTTATACTTCACGATTCGATTATCCCACACTGTTTGTTTACACTTTACGATTTGGTTATTCCACACTATTCGTTCACACTTTATGATACAGTTGTTCCACACTATTTGTTCACACTTTATGATTTAGTTTTTCCGCACTATTCATTCACACTTTATGATTCAGTTATTCGACACTGTACGTTATACACCACGAAGCAGTTATACATCACGATGCGTTTCCACTTGTTACACACTCAGTCGTAGTTAGATGTATGTCTGTACTTGTATAGGTGCATATAAATAATGATTGAAGGACTTAGGAAGGCTTGTCTGCCATATTTCGTTTTCTTCATTGAGATGTGGTCTGGTGGGATCGGATGGCCGTCCGAAGGTCGTTTGATTCATTAGTTGTATGTTATGTATACGAGCATAGACATATAGGTTTACTCTAGTCAGTTCAGTTATGAGTCTCTACCTCTAGTTCAACACTTACATATGAAACCCACTACCCATTATTTGGGATGCGTCTTCGGGACACGGCCTTCTCCGTCGTCTAGTTGGTAACCAGAGTCTCCTGGAGAGAGAGCGGACGTTGTGTGTATAGATCTATACGGGATTGACACCCCCGCACCCTGACTGCTAGCCACAGTCCACGGCCCACCAAGCCAAGGGGTGACAAATGTCATAATTTATAGACGCTTGTAGGGCGTCAGGTACTCTAGTGTCGATTAGTATGGTTATGAGTATCCCAGGTTGCCTTATAATTCATGGCCTTAACGTAACGGTAATATACCAACAATTTACATTGTATGCTGGGAACCCATTTTCAGAGTCATACTATTTTTAGACCTTGCTAGTTGTATCTTTCATTTGATACTGTCTACAGTCTTTATTCCCTATTTTAGACCTTGCTAGTTGTATCTTTCATTTGATACTGTATGCGGTCTGTATTCTTTGTTTTAGACCTTACTAGCTGTATCTATCATTTGGTACCGTCTGGGGTCTGTATCTCCTTTTGTTAGACTTAGCCAAGCGTGTCGTTCATTCGATACTCTCCTGGATTCTATGATTCCTTTTTGCCTTAGTCAGCAGTCCTCACTGCTGAGGCATATGTTATTTCCCTGATTTCTCTTGCTTTCTTCAATAATCAAATTCAGTATTTTGATAATGATAGCGATTAAGGGAAAACTACTTCTTACCACATAACTCCGTCTAGTCTTGGTAGAAGGTTGCTTTTATTAAAGAAAATATAGGATTTTCTAGAAAGACACTAATGTAATGGATACTCTAAAACTACCACTTTTATTAAAGTTATTTGAATAAAATGACACTAAATACTTATAAACTCACCAGCATTTGTAAAAATGCTGATACTCGCTTTTCAAATAACTTGTATTCTCAGGTCAGCATTAGACAGGTACATTCCCGGAGCTGTTGATGAAGATAGCTTAGTACCATGTTGTTCTTATTACATTTACTTATATTACATTGATATATTGTAATGTGAACCATGTAAAACTATTATTATTAATGCAATGTTTTGTTGTACTTTGATTACTATAATGCATGTGTTGTGATACTTGACATGACGTCATCCACCCCAGAACGTTTCCGCCGTTCCGGTTTTGGGGTCTGACAACTAATATTAAAGTTTACTTAAAAAATGCAGATACCCAAATTTATAATAGAATAATAACATTCTAATTAATATATAAATAATCAAACGTTTATATTCACATTGTAATTACTTCAACAATACATATATAAAACATTTATTACACAATAATAACATAAACATAGTGTTTTTACGTTCTCACAACATTATTTACCGATTTTTTTTGAACTTACTTCTCTCTCTCTCTCTATATATATATACATATATATATATATACATATATATATATACATATATATATATATATATATATATATATATATATATATATATATATATATATATATATATATATATATATATATATTGGTAAAAGTTCATATAAGAACCATTAATTTCAACTAATAGTAGAGATTATCTGTGTATTTTCTATATTTGATTTTTTTTAAAAGTTTTTAGAAATGACAAAAAGAAATAAGGACAAATGGTCATTTTGAGAAAAATTATATCATATGTTAGATCTGATATTAGTCCCTCATTATTCTCCAAAAATAATAATATTATCCTCTAACCTCCTTCAACCATCTCTTATGAACATCACCACATCCACCATCATCGATAATAGCCTCCGACTACCAGCTAATAAACCTCCAACTGTTACTAGACATTGGGATCTAGAACCGCTGATGTGACCTCTTTGTTGCTACTGTTGTAACGTCACAAAAATAGTTTAGAATTTTTCATTTTTGAAACACTAAATCCAAACAAACATTTGTTCTCAAAACCATTCAGTGTCAATTGTATTTTTCAACAAAATAGTAAAACATTAATAATCATTGTGGAAAATACCATCAAGTGATGTTGTGCAGTCAAGTCGAGCCCTTCCCTTTGGAATTGGAAGTACTTGAAAATGTTAAATTACAAAATGTAAGCACAAAGCTTAGTGAGATCACCAAAATACCACATATTATACCTACATTGCCATGTGGTATCCCAATGGTCTTGCATACAAGTGTCATGGGCTACCCTCATGGTCTTTCCTTGAAATGACATGGGTTGCCCCATGGTCAAACATCCAAGTCTTAGGGGCTACCCCCATAGTCTTTCATGTAAATTCCATATGCTACTCCCATTGTCTTCCATGTAAGTATCACAAAAAAAAATAGCATCCCACATGCCAAGGGTTACTGCTCTCACTACCGAAAACACAGATGCTATACACCACCTATATAGTCACACAAGGTAAAACCTTAGCCCTATTTCTAAAACTAGGAGTTTTACCAAAACTGAACTCAAGTCAAAAGTCATTGGTCAAAGTTGTCATCTGTCGGCTGCCACATCATGGCCATCCATGACCATGTCGTGACCTACCAATGATAAAATAGACGATGATTTCCCAGTCGCCATGTCGTGGCAACCTAAGGCTATGTCATGGGTGCTTGGTTCTCAACAGTTTAATGCATTAAGATGTTTCCTTTGAGCCTAAGAGCTCCAAAGTTAAGATATGTTCCTTCCTATTGTAATGTCCCAAAAATTAGGAGTAAAATTTTCATTTTTATAATAGTATTTCATATAACATTCCATTCCCAAAATCATTCAATGTGAAAAAAATATTATTTAAACATCATAGTAAAACTCATGATTAATCAAATGCAGAGTAAACTCTGGGGGTGCTATGCAGTCATGTCGAGTCCTTCCCTTTCGAATCCGAGGTACCTGAAATCATAGATATGAAACTTTAAGCACAAATCTTAGTGATTTCCCCAAAATACTGCATATCATACATATATGTCAGCTTAAGGTTGTATCAGGTCTTTTTCACTTTAACATACACGTTCAGTTATCGTGTTTTCTTATTAATAATATTATGAAATCTTATTTTAATTTGAGTATTGAGTTCTAACAGATAGTTTTTACTAGAATTGAAGTAAAACTATGTTTAGAATCATTTGAAATGTATTGAAAGTCTTATGAGATTCCAATCAAATGTTAGTTATAGAAATTAACGAAAATATAAAGATGAAAATAAGTAAAATTATATTATTGAAAGCTATAAAGAATCTCGTTAGAAACATTTAGGCGAAAACCTCATCGAAATCCAAGTTATAACAAGGAAGTTATGTCTTATTGAAGTTTTGCGACAGAAGTGGCCTAACATCATATGACGTAAAAAGTAAGTTTTCAATAAACTACTTTTTAACCCTTATGATCTAAACGAAAATTGTAGTATTCGTTAAACCAAGAATTTTCATAAAAAGAACATCAAAATCTGACTTCGTATCAGGAAGTTATGATTTTTCTAAGTTTCAATATAGTAGTACATAGCTAACACTCGAAATAAAGACCGATTAATTTTTAGCCGACAAAACCTAAACGAGAATCGAAGGTCTCATTAATAGTATTACAACGGTAAAAAGATAGACGAAAACGGACGTCGAATAAAGAAATTATGAAATTTTAACGGACTTTTCTTGTCTCGGCTCATTAAAATAATTTAATATTAAAAATAAAATCAAAATTAGCCAACAAAGTCTAAATGAAAGTTATGTAGCATAATTTCACCTACGCGTGAATATAACGAACGTCAAAAACGGAGCTCGTATGCGAAAGATATGGATTTTTGAAGTTTGGAGCACAAACTTCGAGACCTGACTGCATTCACGATGTGAATCATAGAAATTCACGACGTGAACTACTTAAATGACACCTTTCGGGCCTAGAAGACACACGACAATCCTAGGGGATGACCGGGATCAAACTCACGATGTGAACCTCAAAATTTCACCCTATAAATATACAACGAAGCCTTCGGGATACGTTTGCTAATTATGATATCTCTAACTCTCTAAACTTTCTTTAGGCCACTTTTAACCCCCCCCCCCCCCCCCCCCCCGATGTCTCGATATCATCCCCGACACCCGAAGCAAATCCCGATGCTCCGTGACAAAATCATATTTTCTAGCCAAAACTCTGCCCGAGTAAGGTCGGTTTTCAACTAGAATACTCGGTTTCGTCACAGAAAGTCATATTTAGAGTCGAAGTGCTGCCCAAATTAATCCCCGATTATTTCATGGTGAGTTAAATTTATACGAACAATTGTATGTTATTTGTTGTATGCGCTATGTGCTTTCCCCTGTTATCTGGATTTTTATATCATTGATCAAGTTGAGCATGTCTTGTATCACTTCTGGTATTGGCTTTGAGCCTTTGGCCATGTAGACCATATCTCGTATTATTTTGGTTCAGATTTATGTCTTTTGCCAGGTAGAGCATGTCTCCTATCACTGATGGTATTGGCTTTGTGTCTTTGGCCATGTACAGCATGACCCGTATCACTTCTAGTATTGGTATAGAGCTATGTGCGGCTAAAAGCCTGTATATTCTAGCAGAATGATAATATGAAATTGTATGTCTTTTGTGCCATTTGGGCCAAAGTGTTATTGATTTATATCAAGTGGTTGAAATTATTATGTCTCATTGATTATATATTATTTAATCAAATCATTGATTGATATTGAAAGCTCGTCGCATGATTCATATATGCCTTTGTTTTTCCTTGTTCCTCTTTGCTTCTGCCATATTGAAGGATATATGTGGCATAACATTATATTGTATCTATTATTAAACTCACTAAGCGTCACTGCTTACTCTCTCAGTGTTTAAGAATTGTAGGTAATAAGCATCTAGTATAGTCTTATACTGTTGGAAGATTTAGAATAGTTTATACTATTACTTTTGTACTTGGGTTTATGTATGGATAGGAATAATAGATTCCTGAGTAGTTATGTAATACACTAA
The DNA here is from genome assembly GCF_052625555.1 of Lactuca saligna. Lineage (NCBI taxonomy): Eukaryota > Viridiplantae > Streptophyta > Magnoliopsida > Asterales > Asteraceae > Lactuca > Lactuca saligna. The sequence continues at coordinate 166,321,075 of NC_136420.1, forward strand.
AATGTAGTCGGTTTGTATCGAGTCTTTTGTAATCAAATTATCAATGTAAAATATTATTTATGAATATGCATGTAACATTTTTTGAAGTAATTTGGAGTAATAATGATTCAATTATGAAAGTGTGGGTCTTTCATTCACCCCCGGGTCTATTTCACCCCAGAGAATATTTCAACTCAATTGTCAGCTCAAGGCTATACAGGGTCTATTTCACCCTGGAGTCTATTTCATCTCTATTGGTATTTTTCAACCGTACGGGTCTATTTCACCTCACATACATATGGAAACCAAGCAAACAAGCATAAAATAAGAGTTATAAAGATAACAAGCACATACGACCCTAGTATCCTACAATATAGTGAGCAAACTCACCTCACTCTAAAGATAACCGAATCACAAGCGTTGCTGCCATCGGCCATCTCACACTGAAAACATCCGAATTATCCTTAATCAATAATTAAGAAAATTTTACATAATCCAAGGACATAATCATATTCTATCATAACAATGGGTAATACACTCTTTTACCCTTTCTATACTTGGCCCACCAAAGCATGGTCCTAACCCAAAATGACTCAAGGCCCAAAAATGGCCCAAGATCCATTCAGGTGCGTACACCCCACATACCATTTTGGTAGGCCCAACGTAGGATGCTGAAGCCCAAAATCAACTCCAAACCTCTGAATGTCTTAAGACAACATGTATAACTTGCAGATCTTATTCATATGTGATGCTCTAAGTCATAAAGTTCCTGATTTTATGACTTTGCATGCCTTAATAATGTCCAAACCAAAGCCCTAATTTATAACTTCATCAAAAGACCACCAACTCATGCATGGAAGGATAATACTCATTAAGATTCGATTTTTATTGCTTAATGACCTAAAAACGACTAAAAATGGGCTCAAAGGTTCTAGACTAACTTCTACTAATAAGATCCAAACCATGGGACCAAAACATGCTCATATTATGACTTAAGGCTAGATCTACATCCGATAATCATCAAGTTTGAAACTTCATACCACCTGGAGCTCAAAGACAACCAACACTTCTCTAATGAGTTCTTCCTCTTCCAAATGCACCAAATCACCTGTAACGCCTCAAAAATCATGACATAAATTTTTTTCTTTTTGATTAATAAATCGTTAATGAATTTCTTTCTCATGAAACCAAGGTACCCAAGAGTGAGCAAAAATATTGCCAAATCAGAGTGATTCACAGAATGCGGAAAACATATGGTGTGTGCTCTGCAATTGTCCCGAGCTTTTTCATTTGAAAACTGGAGTAACTGAAACATAAAATGAAAATCGTAAGCACAAAGCTTAGTGAGTTCCCCCAAAATACCATAAACATACAGCCCCATAATATCAAGCAACATACATATAATTGCCGTGGGTTCCCCCAGATGGTCTTTATCTGGAATGTCATAGGCTCCTCCATGGTCTTTTCCTGGAATGTCATGGGCTCCCCCTATGGTCTGATATCCAACTACCTCAGGAACTCCCCAGGTCTTCCATGCAAGTATCATAGTGACAACTAGCATACCACATATCATAGAACAACTATCATACCATATAACACATAATGGGCCGACATTGGTGCCTTCCACTCATAGATATAGTGAGGAGACTCACCTTGGACTACAGAAGCTCACTAAAAGAATCCCTAGCTACTACCCTAATGACTCTCTGAACTAGCAATATCAATAATATACCTAATTAACAATTGGGCTCGAATCCATAACCAAGACTCCATCTCTGGGGTAAAAGGACCATTTTTCCCCTAACCCAGCCTTTACCAAGGTAATGACCCAAACTACAATCTGAAAGGCTCAAAGGCCCACTAACCAACCAATGGCCCAATTTTCCAAATTGGGCCCAAAATCCTAACATGGCCCTGCCTTAAGGCTCAACCATTCTTTCTAGCCCAACCACCTTATATCCTGATGGCTCATTAATGACTCAAGCCCAAATTACCATGAACTACTACATCCATTAAAGCTCACTAATGGCCTAATTTTCCAAATTGGGCCCAAACCGATACGGGCCTTATACTAACCCCATAATTCCATTAATTATAAGTTAAAAGTCAAATTTAATGGTCTGAGCTGACCCAGCTCGCCACCTTGTCCTTCAACTCGTCGAGTTCCCCCACTAAATAGATCGAGAAAATTCGCATCAACTCGCTGAGTTCTCCTACTGAACTCACCGTATTGGCCTAGAATAAAAAAACTTAATGCATTAAGTCATTTCCATTGAATCTAGAATCTTCCATTCTCAAATCTCTACCCCAAATGATGACTAGAAGGGTAAAGTTTCCAAATTTACCCTTAAAAACCACTAAAATGAACCCAACCCCGAATCCTAGACTTAATAGAGTGAGGCTTAACCCATTAAGCCCTTAAACTCTCAAAACACACTCCCAAAAAATAGATCTGACATCACAATTTTGGATTATCACGTAAAATTTCCAACTTTTCGTTCATGCATGAAAGAAAGGAACCCTAGAGCCCAAAAAGGCTTAATAAAGGACTTAATGCATGAACCTGACTTAGGACATACCAAAGCTTGCAAATTTATGCCAAGAGAGATCATAAAAGGGTCAGATCCAACATAATAACCCTTGAAACCCTTAACCTTAGGACAACCCAACCAGAAACCCAAAAATCAAACTTAAACATCTCACAAAGAGATCTTGAATATAACAACACAAGGCTTCGAATTTATACCTCAAAAGGACTGCAACAATTGGAGAATTTCTGGATCCAAAGCCTTCATTCCAAACTAAGCACCTTCATTCTTCACTCCCTCCAAAGATCACCAAAACAAACCTCCATGGGAATTGACAATGGTGACATTAGAAGTGTAGAAAAGCTTTCTCTTCCTAATGGAAAGGGATCAGCCATAGTCAACCCAGTTGACCAAATGGTAAAGAGAAAGGCTAAGTATTTAATAGCCTTTGTGTACCATTACTAAAAAGTCAATTGCCAAAGGAAGGGGCATTGGTTATGAAGCTACCCTATTTACCTGAAAGTCCATAAGGATGGTAAAAGTTAACAAATTTGACTATGCTTCTCGTAAAGTCCATTATGTGACTCTATTAAGTTTCTATTTGGAGATTCTTATTACATGATGTGACTAGGTCACATTTTGTTGTTTTGTAGAATCGAAGAAAGGAAGATTAAAGGAAGAGTAAGCTAATTCTGATCGCGAAGAGATGGATTTCGATCGCATGATTTGAAGATCAAAATTTTAAGTTGTTGCTTAAGAGTTATGATAGATTGCTTAGGAATAGATAACAACATAGTTTTCATATGTATTTTCATTGTAAGGATAAGTTTTTTCCGTAAGTTTTAAATAAAAGAAGATTTTTTATTTTATTAATTTTAAACATCCTTACAATGGGATTTGTGAAAAAAATTGTTGTTTATATGATTCCATTGATAGAAGTATTGGAAAATGGATTTGATTCTTTCGTTTGTCGTGATGTCATAATTTACCAAATAATGAATGATTCTAATCACCCGAGTTTCAGTTGGATACAAACTTGGAATCATACAACTTGTATTGTATGGTGAATGAGAATTTTTACCTTTGGGAAATTAAGACTAATTCTTTGTTCACATGTATATGTGAGTCAAGTGAAGGGCTGTGAAATCGGGTATACTTGGTTGTGCGCTGATCAGCTCCACCATAAAATAACGATAAGACTACCCATCATGATTTACTATAGTTTATTAAATATGGTTATACTTACAAGTTTAGATATAATTCTGAAACATTGGAAGAGTTTCAATGTATGGCTGAACGAATGTGAAGAATAAAATTAGGCAGAAAGATAAATGTTTCTCCAATCTGAAAAGATGGGAGACTAATTTAGTATCGTGTCTTATGATTATCTTAATGATTATGAAACCATATCTGATTATCTTAATGATTATGAAACCATATCACAATTGATCCTCTAAGGATGTATTAGTTCATTTGTATGGCTAAGGAGAGGAATCGTGAATTGTTGAAATGGTTAAATCAAGAAGATGAGTCATACTTCCAAAACTAAGTCTTAGAGTCATACTCAAATTACTATAATTTGAGTGACATAATCTCTAGAAGGTTTATAACACTTGACAAATGTAGAGTAACATTTTTTCTAACTCTTGTACATTTGAAATTGGTAAGTTGTGATGTTTTGGATAAAATTGAGACCAACTAAGGCCAATTGTGTGAAGTGTTTGTCTTCATAAGAATCCGCACTAACTCTTGAATATTTGCTTTATCAAGGAATGGTTCTTGACAAGAGAATCTTAAATGTCATGAGGTCAATGGGAGTCTTAAAGATCTTGAAAAGTTTCAAGAACTAATAAAGAATAAAACATGTTGTTTATTACTAGCACACGACTTGAGGTTTATAGTCTATCGTCTTGACATATTCTTGTTTCTGTGCCTATTCCAGTTAGAGTTGACTATGCATGTGAGTTCTATGAGTTCTCATATGTTTACATAACTACTTGGAAGCAATGGTAGGCCCGTGTGTTGCCAAGTGGCAAGAAGTTATGATTGAACAATTTCAGTCCATATGAGTTTGGATTTGTCACTAACCTCCTCTTGTGATCATGGTATTGACAAATTCACATGGATAGGAACACATACACCAATTCATGAAAAAGTTAGTGAGGAAACGCTTTCACTAAGTAGATTTTAAGTAGATCGAATTGTGATATTTGCATTCTCAAAGTCGTTAGTGGAGCGTGTGTGGTTAACCGGCACACTAACATGGACTTGTGAGAAATGGCTAAGGTCTAAACAATTGAGGCTATGAGTACGACATCCCTTTTCATAGATCTAAAAAATTGTTTAGACACACATGTGAGCTACATAAGGAAAGGTGTATGATTTTGATAAAGTCTTATCAAAGCATCTCGTATCAAAAATCTGAACTTTGGTAACAAAGTCAATAAAGTATTGATTTCTAGAAGTCTTGCTGATTTTTGGATATATGTCAAAGCTAGTTGGAGCATAAGTGTTATGCTAATAATTATCATGTTAGTGGGAGCATGATTATTATGTTAAGTGTTAATTATAGAAAACAAATGTTCCAATTGGGAAATGTTGTTTTGCTATATATAGGGAGAAGAAATTATACTTCATTTCAATTCTAAAAGCATAGATAAGATTTGAATCATCTTTAGTCACGGATATATATATATATATATATATATATATATATATATATATATATATATATATATATGGATTTTATGTTGGAATGGTTCAAAATAAGGAAATTCTATATATATTGAATTCTCAAAATTCGATTATGATTGCGACATCCCTCTTCATAGTTGAATTATGAAAACATGGAAAATACAAAATATTGTACCAAAAGACTGGTCTAGGGTCATGTCTTTATGTGAGACATCATGAAGCGTGTCCCATATGCTTCGGGTATAGGATCAATTACATGTGCTATAATATTATCCTTTCTAAATTTTCAAAATGCCTAGGGAATTAAGAGCGCAAAAGGTCTAGAACTGGATATGACTAAAATGATTAAGAAATTGTCAAGGAGAATCTGAGGTTTACCAAAGACTAGTTGCTCATGGACAGTTGGAAGTATAATGTAAATTTTTGGAAAGGACCATATTGACATATTTTGAAAGGTGGCAACTCTTATTTAGAAGCAATAGTCAGAATGGGAATATGGAAATGTTTCATAGGTGGAAGATATTCATTAGACCTGTATAAGATTAGAGAACTTAATGCAAGAAAGATGCTCAAAGGAATGTACTTTGAATTTGAGACCTCGTTTCCATGGAATTGCTCTCCATTGGAATACTTTGTAAATGTCTTTTGCCAAGTCTTTGTGATTTTTGTGCGTAGTCATTACAAGAGGATCAATGCATATAAGTTTAGAATCTAACTTATTTCGGTAAATGGCAGGATTTGGAATTCTTACCTTTCTGATAAGGATTTGGGATTGTGAAATGAGAATCATTGGAATTATGTTTAATTGATTTATTCTACAAAGTAAGGATCATAGACAAACATAGTGTGCATACTTGGAGTATGGCATAGCTATTGTTTGTACAAACATAGTGTGCATGCTTGGAGCATGGCATGACTATTGTTTTAATTCAAATATAAAATTGAATATTCGAAAAATTATACAATCAATAATGAGTAATAAATATCGTGTTTAAATAAAAGGTGCTTTATTTAATCTCGAAAGTGGTTGGGGCCATATAGGATTAGTATTATTCTTCTGTTTCACTTTGCATGTTGTGACTTCCCGAATAACTAGCTTATTCAAACTCTCCACAATCAATCAGACTCTGAAAGTAGGTATGAATCGAGACTATCATGAATTGGGCTTGTAGATGTCTAAAATGTTTAGACATTGCAAAACTTGCTGCAACATTCATGAGTACTTCTGGAATGAGATTCGAGCATTGGATTAAACCCACGCTCATTTGAATCACTTCATGGATTTTATCACAAGTGACCATGAGACAATAATATCTTATATTCTTCAAACATAGAGATATGATTTGTTGACTATGAGTTGGTTATACATTGATTGTACGAAAACACATCAGTAACTTGATGTTAAAAAACGTGCGTTTGTGTATGATTCAACAAGTAGTTAGCACAAGCATATGAATCGAAGTTTATCCATTCCTTTTACCCTCGGAGGGATAAAAGCGATATATGTGGGCCCTTCGATGATTTAGTTGGTTGTCATAAGTGCTCAGCCCGGCCTAGACTGATTTATTTGTTTAATTATTCGATCATCATAAAATAGAAATCGGGAAACAACAAATGGACAAAGAGAATTATTATAATTTATGTCTCATTCCATATGATATCTAGAATGGAGGAATATATGATCCCTTATCTAATGGACATGTCATCGACTAGGTCAGAGTTCGACTGTGAGTTTTTAGAGCTACGATTGCTAGTCGGGTTTTGGAGTCTTACTTGGAATAAGAGTTTTAAACTTATCCAAGTGGGAGACTATTGGATTAGATGTCTAAGCCCATAACTGTTATTGGTGTGTACTTAATCCGAGAGTAGCATGGTCAATTTGGGTTGCATATCATAAGGACAACTTGTTAGGATGGACTCTTGAGAGAAGGTTATACATGATTTATTAACATATCATATGTTATAATATATTAATATGAAACCATATGTTTTAATTAGTATTGATCAAAAATTACTTTAGTGATCAAAGGAGACTAATTGAATCTATGGGGATAATTATGGTAATTAGTTATATTTATATGTGTTGGGCTTATGATCCATGTTGGACCAAGTTTATGTATGGATACATAAAGAGTTAGTCCACGTGAACCATGGATCATAACACCTATGGGTATGGATTTGGGTTATACCCATGACCCTTGGAATCCACCATATAAATATGTTGCTTTATGAACAAAAATGTGTGCTTCTTTTCTTAGAGAAAGATGGATATGTTTTGGTGCGTGGAATTCTCTCTCAAGAGTCACCTTTGTTCATGATGTGTTGTGACTTCATTTAAGGCTTCCAAACTATTAGGGCTAAGCTCTTAAGGCCAAATACATCAAGACTTTAAGCCACGCAAAAGGTATGCTACCCTAACTAGTATCTTATATGGTTTATGTCAAATGCATGCTAGTTATAGGTTTAATGCCTTGGAAACCATTTGCATGTATAATTTGTGAAAACATGATCCAAGGTATTTAGGGTTGTATGTACACCATAGGATGTTGTAGTATACAAAAACCCATCAAATAGATATTCCCATTACATCATAGCATTCAATACTCTTAAGACTACTAAGCATCACACATATCAATCCAATCTATCACTGACTAATCAGCCCTAGCATGCAAGTATACCATCTCATACAGTACACATACAAAGGCCACTCTCCTAACATTCTATCATGCAACAACTGAGCAGATCCTTGGCCCTAACTTGCATGTTATTCACCGATTTATAAATCAAGTCATAACAGATAACATGTATGGCTATTTCAGGAAAATTTACTTGAGCTTGGCTGATTGCATGCACCACACACTTCTCTTATTTTAGAAAACTCTTTTCTTAAAAATACTTTTCTTTTTAACTTTACCAAATCCTCAGTTTGAATTTAGATGCACTCAAGAGTATGTCCAAATCCATCGAACCAAGGCTCTGGTTCCAACTTGTAACGCCACAAAAATCATGAGAAAAAAATCTTTCTTTTTGACTAAAAAATCGTTAATACATTTCTTTCTCATGAAACAAAGGTAAAAAAGAGTTAGCAAAAACATTATCAAATCATATTAATTCATACAATGCGGAAAACATGTGGTGTATACCATACAATCATCCTGATCTCTTTCATTTGAAAACTGGAGTACGTGAAACATAAATGGAAAACTGTAAGCACAAAGCTTAGTGAGTTCCCCAAAATACTATAAACATACAACCACAAAATCTCATGCAACATACATATAATTTCAATGGGCTCCCTCGCACGGTCTTTTTCCAGAATGCCATGGGCTGCGCCCATGGTCTTTTCCTGGAATGCCATGGGCACCCCATGGTCTGATATCCAACTTCCTCAGGCACCCCTCAAGGTCTTCCATGCAAGTATCATAGAGACAAATAGCATACCACATATCAGAGAACACCTATCATACCACATAACACATAATGGGTCGAAATTGGTGCCTTTGACCCATGGATGTATTGATGAGGCTCAACTCGCATTGCAGAAGCTCACTGAAAGAATCCCTAGTTGCTGCACCGATGGCTTCCTGAACTAGCAATATCATTAATACAACCAATTAACAATTGGTCTCCAATACATAACCAAAACTTCATACTTGGGGTAAAATGACCATTTTACCCCTAACCTAGCCTTGACCAAGCCCATGACCCAAACAACAATCTGAAAGGCCCACTAATCAACCAATGGCCCGATTTTCCAAATTTGTCCCAAACACTTTACATGGCCCTGTATTAAGGCCCAACCATTCTTTCTAGTCCAAACACTTTGTATCATGAGGGACTATTAACAACTAAAGCCCAAAATACTAGGAAATAATAGATCCATCAAACCCACTAATGGTCCAATTTTCCAAATTGGGCGTAACCCCATACATGCCTTATACTAAGACCATAATCCCCTTAGTTATAAGTGAAAAGTCAAAAGCAAAGGTCCGAGTTGACCAAACTCGCCGAGTTGTCCTTCAACACATCGAGTTCCCCACTAAATGCATAGATTGGGAAAATTCGCATCAATTCGCCGAGTTGGCTAGGAATCCAATAGCTTAATGCATTAAGACATTTCCATTGAATCTAGAAGCTTTTGTTATCTGATCTCTTCACCAAATGAGGACTAGAAGCGTAAAGTTTCTAACTTTACCCTTAAAAACGACTACAATGAACCCAAACCCGAATTTTTGTCTTAAGAGAGTGAGGCTTAACCCATTAAGCCCTTAAACTCTGAAAACATACTCCCAAAACACATATTTTGCATCCCAAGCTTGGATTATCACGTAAAGTTTCCAACTTTACGTTGATGCGTGCAAGAAAGGAACCCTGGAACCTAGAATGGCTTAATAAAGGACTTAATGCTTGAATTGGACTTAGGACTTAGCAAAGGTTGAAACTTTATGCCAAGAGAAGTCATAAAAGCATCAGATCTAGTATGTAACCCTTGAAACCCTTAACTTTAGGATAACCCAACCAAACACCGAAAAATCAAATTAGAACATCCCACAAAGAGATCTAGATGATAAAAGCACAAGGTTAAGACTTTATACCTTAAAAGGACTGCGAAAAATGGAGAGTTTTTGGATCAAAAACCTTCCTTCCAAACTAAGCACCTTCATTCTTCAAACACCCTCCAAAGATCACCAAAAACGAACTCTCCAAGCTAACACACTCAACCTTGAAGGGTAATTCACAAAATTAGGGTTTTCTGGACAAGGAGGATGGTAAGGAGGTCGGATAAGGGAGTTAAGGTCCTTAAATAGGGTACAAAACCATCAAATTAGGGTTTTCTCAAATAGCATCGAACTCGTTGAGTTTCCCTATATCAACTCGATGAGTTGGTGCTTAACAACACGCGCACCAAAAGCTTCTAGCACGTCCGGTTTATGCCATAAACTCAATGAGTTGGCCCCTAAAAAGGGAATTCATTTCCATAACTGACTTTCTAGATTCTAGATGTTACATCACTCGAACACTCAATAATCTTTCAAATAAGGCTAGGGTTTCGAGGAAACAACTTTAATAGGATGGAGGCTAAAGGTAAGGAGGTTTGGAAAGGAGTTATGGGCTTTAAATAGGGTCCAAGATCCAAAATAAAGGTTTTAGTCTGGGTCGTGTACACCTAACGTACTCCTAAATTAAGGTTTGAGTCTAGGTTGCGTACGTCCAGCATACCAGGTTGTCCTCTATGATCAATCACGCCCATTACACCCAACGTACGGCCTGTACGCCTAGCGTACTCGGCTTAACCCATAATTTTTATAACTTTTAATGGTCATAACTTCTATGTCCCTAATATGTTTTCGACATTCTTTATATGCTCGGAAAGGTAATGAAAACCCCTACAATATCATCCAAGCTGGTTCAACTTAAAATCTTGCAAACTTAAATCATATATTCAATAAAGTTCCAAACTATCACTTTTACCATTATACCCTTGGGCTCCAAAGCACAAACCAAACTCATGGATCACAAAATCTATATTACTCACATCCAAATGGGTCTAAAACTCTCTTTCCGCAAAGCCTGAAGCCTTATGATAATTGATCTTTCGATCACTACCCGAGTTAAGAAACGAATCGAAACAGGGTGTTACACCTATGGTCTAGATGGAAAAAGTTTCAAAGTTTAGCCTTTAAGACCCTCCAGGAGGTCAAGATCTCAAACCCTAGGACAATAAAGGCAAAACATGACATAGACTTGACCATTAAGAACTTCATTTCTAAAGCTCTTAGTCCACCTACTCTAGAATAGTTTCCAACACCAAAATAAACTAAAGGTTTGTGCTTTGTAGGCATGCATGTCCAATGCATGTATTTGTGACAACCTCAAATATATTGCCGTTACAAATCCCATCTTCACTAATGGAATGCGTCACTATATGTTATTTTTCTGTAATGTTTGTAGTCATCAATAAACAAATATCTAGTTATTTATATGTCTTGGAATTATCATAAGTAATTATAACTTGTAAGTGTTAACCCTGTTTAACTTAATAGAGTTATATTACTTTTCAACCACTTCACCCGGGTAAAAAGTTTTGACCCCGTTAAACTTTAGCATCGGGTAGCCGTGTACCGGGTGCAATACCCGAGACAAATATAAGCAAATGAACACCACTTTTAAACCTTTTACCACTCATTCACTCTATCTCACTACTTTCTCTCTCTAGACCCGAACCCGACTCCAAAACCGTGAATTCCGGCTTCCAAACGTAAGGGTTTCTTCCCTATCTTGTTCTAATCATAGTCCATAACATTTAGAGGCCAAAAATCATAGGATTTAGGGGCTTAAATGGAGTTTACGGCCTAGGAATCCCCTTAGGCCGTAAACACCTAAAACCTTGCCAAAAGCCCTATTTTTCCTTCCTTTAAGCTTGGGTACTAATTAAGGGAATTACCTAGGTGAGTTTGGACATGAAAACTTGAGACTTTGAAGCCTAAAAAGGAGTTTACGGCCCAAGCTTATGCTTAGGCCGTAAACACCCAAAAACCTTTGAGAAAAGTCCCAAAAACTCACCTAGGGCATGTAGTAATTTAGCTATGAACCTAGGAAATGTTTAAGGCCATTAAACAACACCATTTGGAGTCAAAAAGAGAAGTTTACGGGCAAGCCTAAGCTTGGGCCGTAAACACCTAATAATTATGTCAAAATGTCCCTAAAACTGCCCTTAAGGCCTTCAAAAATTTATCTAAGGTATAGGGAAGTGTTTTGGACCATTTAACATATCATTTTGAAGAACAAAATGGAGTTTACGGCCCAAGCACAATCCTGGACTGTAAACTCCCCAAAATGTCACAAAGTGAGGGTTTTAATCCTCCAAATTAGTCCAAGACACTTGCTAGGAATTTAGGGAAGTGAAATAAGGCCTCAACTTGCAATTTTGGAGGACCACATGAGTTTACGGCCAAGCCTAGGGGGCTTACGGCCGTAAACTCCCAAGTAGTGGCCTTTGGGACGTAAACTCCAAGGGAGTGAACTGATGGACTCCCCCATAAACCTCTCTTGGCCTTGTACCACTCCCGGGAACCCCTTTTAGGCCCTAAAACCCCGAATTGATGCTAGAATGCCTAAATACTTTAATGAAAAGCATAAAATGATTAATTCCTTGTAAAATACATATTTCATATGACATTAGGGTCCTAAAAGGTGCACAAGTCGTTATTTGGTACAAAACGCTCAACCGACACTTTTACCCGATTTACCTAATTCACCCGATTTACACGATTTCAGGTGAGTTCATACCCCTTTAATGAACCTTTCAAATGTTTTATATGTTTTAGGGGGGGTGGATACAAGTTGATTATACATGTTTATGGAAAGTTATACAAGATAATTATTCATGTTAAGGAAATTAATCACATGTGATTCACTATCCGTAGTTCAAATCACATGTGATTTATCACTATGCCTTATAATTAGATTATTTGTTTTCAAAACTATTTTAGATAAAAAAACAAGTTTTTAAATGTTTCTTTTGGACAATACTTATATTAAACAAATCTTCTTATAAAATGTAACCACACTGATATATTTATATAAGTAAGACTTGAAGGACTTAGGACCGATAGCTAGACATATTTCCAGTTCTTGTTTGATTGTGGGCTTAGGGTAGTGGTTATCTGTCCGACTGTCGTTGATTTCTTAGTTATATATCTTGTATATTAGTATGGATTACGAGTATTTCTTAATTCATTAGATGCCTAAATCACTAACCTGACAAGAACCATACACACTAAGTTAACTATAATAGGTATAGTTAAGGCCTCTATTACTCGCTTTAGCTACTACTCTACACACCATAATACTCTCTATTATGAAACTATACACTAATAAGAGAATACAATATGAGTTATACAAAAGACTACTACACTATAATACAATAGAAAGCACTAATGACGAGATAACACATTAAACCACTACGAGATACTCTATTCGCTATGCACTACACCCAGAGTTTTCTGATAGGAAGACGACGCTATATGTATAGATCTATATGGGGCAGATGCTATTACATCCGGACTGTTAACTTCAGTCCGAGCCGCACAGGTCCAGGGATGCCACTACTTCACTCCACTTTGCATGACCGGGAAGGTCATGGGGTTCGCTATTACTCACACTATTGGTAACATACAAGAAATACACTATAACCGCACTAAAATACTAAACTAAAGGTAAAGTTAATATCCCGAAGTAAACAAGTATCTAATACTAAAGGAAGTTGCACCACTATTATTGACTTCAAGCATAACTTACCATATTTCATTACTTATTTGTGAGTCACTATTATACTTTCACGATAAATGGCTTCCAAAGATGAAAATGACATGTTTCTTAAAGGTTTTCACTTACAACGTATTTCTGGAAAATATAGGATTTTCTAGGTTCTACTTCTACTTATGACTGTAAATTTCAGCTTTTCATACTATCGGTTCTAATGCTTTTTATACAAAAACTCACACTAAACTCTTATGAACTCACCAGCTTTATGTTCATACTCGGTTTCAAAGTAACTTGTATCCTCAGGTCAAAGATAGACAGGTACAAATGTAGCATTTTTGGAGAAGATGGAGAATGCAAGACCCATCTCTTATTTTTGATTTACTTTCGGTGTTTGTTGAACAATATAAAAACACGCTTGAAATTAAATTCACTATGTAATTGCAATGGTTGTATGTTTCTTGTTTACTATTATACAATTGTGATGATACTGTACATGACATCCTCCACCCCGAAACGTATTGCGCCGTTATCGGCTTTGGGGTGTGACAGATTGGTATCAGAGCTTTGTTTATAGTGAATCAAGTATATCAACCTATAAAAGATATAGGAACTATAAACACTTCGGGACTAAAACACTCTGACCAGGAATATATACTGTTAAGTATTTAAAGGATTTAACTAAGTATATATATATACATACATCACTATAAAACACAGAAGTCAGTATCACCTTAGAACAAAACAAAAGTATTAAGATTTTTGGGTAGCACAATTGGGCTTAGAGACATATAGTCACATTTGGGGGAGTGTAGCCTGATCAACTACGTTTTCCTGGGAGTGACTAGCATGTGCCTAAGTTTATTTGTGGTGCTGCAACAAGTCTAAAGCTTACCAACACTACCACAATAACGTTACCATAAGGATACTATAGTATCTCTAGAACATACGTGTGTGATAACAATAAGGGTCGTTACTAGTAGGACAATAGTTGCTAAGTGAATACACCACGGTTACATGTGACTAGGGCACTATAGACTCAGAATCTGAAGCCCTTGCTTCATTCCCTTTTCTTGTTTGATTGGGGGTCTGAAGTTAGGGTTGCTTATTCGAAGGACTATCTTGCTTCGGTTACATGTAATCGGTATGTACTATGCAAGTATTGGGTCGACTAATAACGATTCATCCTATAAGTATCTTAAAATAGTACGTCTATTAACCTTTCCTTTCCCCTTTCTCGCGTAGATAGCATGGCTGGCTTCCACCTTCCAGGCGACCCGTACTATCCAAACCAGGACAATGGAGGATGGCTTAGCGAAGAGTCGGACGATGATCACCCAATCCCTCTGGATGACCACCGAGCAGAAGGCTTTTCGGATAACTCCGACTCCGAGCCAGAAGTTAATAACCTACCTCCCGGAGCTCCGAACCCCAACCCCGTCCGACATTTCAGGGTCCCACTCCTATGTGGGCCATATCCTTGCATCGATGGAGCGAGGAGCAGGGCCAGTCCTTGCCTTACAATGGAGATAGAAGCTTCTACAACATAAACGAAGGAGGATCAGCGGACCGAGTTCTACCCATCATGGTCCGAATGATCGCCAGGAATGTTGAGCCGGTTCAAGCAGCCATTGGTCGAGTTGTAGAAGTGGATGCCAACTCGAATCTCAACACTGCCCGCATGCGCCAACTCGAAGAAGCTGTGGACAGTATAAGGAGGACCAACGAGGCTCTTCATCATCTCGAGCCGAAGTTAGGGAACTCCGAGCACGCCAAAGGACTCATGATTGACACCTTAAGAAAGTTATGCGGCAGCTAGCGGATCTGAGGATTCGCCCAACAAGTAACTGTCACCAGTAGAAGACATCTAGTTACCTCACTCTTTTGTTTAAAGGACTGACATTTTTCTCTCTATGTTCTGTAGATCTCCTGTATGTAAACATTCCTAACTTGAAAGTACTCTAGTTAAACCTCTAAACTACCAACATTTTCTCTATGGTTTGATGTAAGACCTATTGTTAGGTCAATTTTCATGAATCTGTATTACATCATTAATACCAGTATATTGGCAGTTAACTACTCCATTGCTATGACTCTCATTCTGATCTTGAATTATGTGATTCAATCCATGAGACACTTTATTCATATTCGCAATAGGCTCTTACTATTGCTATCATTTCTATGATCTTCCAGTGAAGGATGCCTCCACGAAAGCGTCCAAGCAGAGGAAGACCAGCAACTCAAACCCCTCCTCCACCACCTCCTCCTCCGCTGATCGACCTGGTGTTGTTCCAAACAGCGGTGACCGCGACTGTGACAGTAGCCATGGCCCAAATGAACTCTGGGGACGCGAGCGGTGGTAACTCCAGTTTCGGTGAAGTCCATCAAAGGGTGCAGGGATGCACTTATAAGGATTTTGTGAACTATAAACCTAGCTTCTTCGACGGTACTGGAGGAATTCTGGCATTGTCCCAATGGTTCGAAAGGACCGAAGCAGTATTTGAAATGTGCTCTTGCCCCGAAGAGAGCAAAATCAAGTTCGCTACTGCTACCCTCACTAACAGGGGCTTGACATGGTGGAACGGCCATGTCAGTGCACTCTCCTTGGTCACAGCCAATGCCATGGGCTGGGACACTCTAAAAGATCTCATGAGAGGGGAGTACTGCCCTAAGGGCGAAATTCAGAAACTTGAGGAAGAACTCTGGAACCTCAAGATGAAAGGGACTGGCATAACAGCTTATACGGCCAGGTTTTGCGACCTGGCGGCTATGTGTCCCAACATGATCCCCTCCGAAAGCAAGAAAATTGAACGATACATTTGGGGTTTAGTGCCCCCGTATCAAGGAAATGTTCTGGCCTCACGCCCGACCACTTTTGACAGCGCCAAGGAATTGGCCCAGAGTTTGATCAACCATGAAGTCTCTTCCACACCAACAACATCAACCCCCACTACCACTGCACCACCCGATTCATCTGATAGAAAGAGGAAGCGATGGGATAAGAAGAAGGGCAAGAAAACTCAAACCTCCTCCAAGGACCAGCGAATCGTGGCGGTCCATGCTGCCACCATCCCAGCAACTCCAGCCCCACCAACCCCGCCAAAAGCTTATAGCGGGAATCTAACCAAGTGTCCCAAGTGCCCTTTCCACCACAACGGCCCCTGCCGTGAATTGCAGTGTTCCAACTGCGGCCGAAAGGGCCATATTGTCCGATTCTGCAAGGCCCCTCCTAAACCTATTTCTCAAGTTCCAGG
Source organism: Lactuca saligna (assembly GCF_052625555.1). Taxonomy (NCBI): domain Eukaryota; kingdom Viridiplantae; phylum Streptophyta; class Magnoliopsida; order Asterales; family Asteraceae; genus Lactuca; species Lactuca saligna. The sequence goes on from NC_136420.1 coordinate 166,337,795, forward strand.
TTCGGGAGTGACTCCGACGTGTTATGGCTGCGACGAAGCTGGCCTTTTCAAGAAGAACTGTCCGAAGGCTACAAATGCTGGGGGAACTGGAAGCTTACTCGCTATTGGTCACAATGAAGCGGTAGCTGATCCGACAGTGGTCACAGGTACGTTTCTTCTCAACAACTCTTATGCTTGTGTCTTATTCGAAAGTGCTGCAGAAAGAAGCTTCATAACTCAAAACTTTAAACACTTACTCAAACAAACCCCCCAACCACTAAAAGAAACATTCTTCGTAGAAATGGCTAATGGGAAAACAGAAAGCTCTAACGAAATCTATATAGGTTGTACTCTCACATTAGATGATCACCCATTTTCAATCGATCTTATACCAGTCTCAATCAAAAATTTCGATGTCATTGTTGGCTTGGATTGGTTGAGTCTTCATTGCGCTGATATCCTATGCTCCGACAAAGCCATTCGCCTGAACCTTCTGAATCACGAAACCCTATTGATATATGGAGATAAGCCGAGTACGAGTCTTCGTATCATCTCCAGTATTCAGGCTCAGAAATACTTGCACAAGGAATATCACGCCTTTCTTGCTCACGTCATCGACACTAACCAGAAATCGAAAGTTCCAAAAGACATTCCCGTAGTATGCGATTTCCCTGATGTCTTCCCGAAGGATCTTCCCGGCCTACCTCCCAAACGTCAGGTTGAGTTCAGAATCGACCTAGTCCCAGGAGCTACCCCCGTAGCTAGGTCGCCCTACCATCTAGCGCCCGCTGAAATGCAAGAACTATCTGGTCAACTCAATGAACTGCTCAGCAAGGGTTTTATAAGACCGAGCTTCTCACCTTGGGGAGCTCCGGTCTTGTTCGTGAAGAAGAAGGATGGATCGTTTCGGATGTGCATCGATTATAGGGAACTCAATAAACTCACGGTCAAAAATCACTACCCTCTCCCTCGTATAGACGATCTACTCGACCAACTACAAGGAGCAAGTTACTTCTCCAAGATTGATCTTAGATCTGGGTATCATCAGTTACGGGTGCTTGAGGAAGATGTTCCGAAGACAGCCTTCCGAACCCCCTACGGGCATTTTGAGTTTGTAGTGATGCCCTTTGGACTGACTAACGCCCCCGCCGTATTCATGGACTTGATGAATAGGGTGTGCCGTCCATACCTGGATCAGTTCGTCATCATCTTCATTGATGATATCCTCGTCTACTCTCGGAGCGAGGAAGAACACAGGGATCATTTACGACTAGTCCTGGAAATGTTGCGATCCGAAAAGTTATATGCGAAGTTCTCTAAGTGCGAGTTTTGGATCCGAAGAGTTGAATTCTTAGGTCACGTGGTTAGTGAAGAAGGAATCCACGTGGATCCCTCCAAAATTAAAGCTATTGAGAACTGGTAAGCACCAAAGACGCCTACAGAAATTCGTCAATTTCTAGGCCTCGCTGGCTACTACCGTAGATTCATCCAAAACTTCTCTCGGATTGCGAAGCCTCTCACTATACTGACACAGAAGGGTGTATCATTCGACTGGGAAGAGAAACAGGAGAAGGCATTTCAGACCCTAAAGCGAGCCCTATGCACTGCACCAGTATTATCCCTTCCCGAAGGGACAGAAGATTTTGTTGTATACTGTGATGCATCCAATCAGGGGCTCGGTTGTGTCTTAATGCAATGAGGTAAGGTTATCGCCTATGCCTCAAGGCAGCTAAAGACCCATGAAGTAAACCAAACTGCTCACGACCTCGACTTAGGAGCGGTGGTCTTTGCACTAAAAATCTGGAGACACTACTTGTATGGGACGAAGAGCGTGGTGTACACTGACGATAAAAGCCTCCAACACATACTAAACCAAAAAGAACTCAACATGAGGCAGCATCGATGGGTCCAGCTACTTAACAATTACGACTGTGAAATTAGATATCACCCAGGAAAAGCCAACGTAGTAGTAGACGCACTGAGTAGGAAGGAGTATTCTGGTCGAAGGACCAAGTCGTTGACGATGACTATCCATTCGCACCTATCCACACAGATCAAAGAGGCCCAACTGGAAGCCTTAAATCCTGAGAGCGTGATGGGAGAATCCCTGCGCGGAATGGATAAAAATCTAGAGGTTAAGGGTGATGGAGTCTACTACTTCATGAACCGAATCTGGACCCCATGCCATGGAGGTTTCAGAGACTTGGTTATGAGGGAAGCTGTCACACCCCAAAACCAAGAACGGCGGAAACGTTCTGGGGCGGAAGACGTCATGTAAGTATCACAACACAGTAAATGTAAATAAGCAAACAACATCATCCATTGCATTAAATATATAATTTTAATAGAAGCGTGTTCTGTACATTATAGACACCAAAAATAACGTATATCAAAATAATGAGATGAGTCTTGAATGCGCTCCATCTTCTCAAAAGCTGGCCTCGGTACCTGTCTACTGATGACCTGAGAATACAAGTTATTTTGAAAGAGTTTATCAGCATTAAGCTGGTGAGTTCATAAGTATTTTAGTGTCGGTATTTTTCATCCAAAAATGTTTGAACATGTATAAAGTATAAGTTTGTAAAATGTATGTAAAGATTTGCAATTGTTTGTAAAAGTTTGAATCTCTCAGAAAAACCTATATTTTCTATTAAAGTAGCCTTCTACCAAGGCTTAACTATTTTGTATGCTCGTTTGATGTAAAAGTGTGTACTTTCCCAAATGTAACTATCATTTAACAAAATATAGTTTGTACATAAACGTTTAAGTGAGGTTATCACTAAAAATATGTAATGGGTAAATTATTGTAGTACTGTAGCCTTGTATTATAAGAACTACTGTTGTACTAACTACCTTAAACCGGATTTATATTAAGGCATTACGTGATAAATTGCACCATACTATCAACTAGTAACAACGACAAATGAATGGTCGTAATAACGGAATGACGTTTGGCACCCGCAGACCTGCAGGTCCGGCTGTAGCTAGCAGCAACAGTATAGATCTATACACAAACTCACGCTCTCCCTTCAAGAGAATTCTGGCTACAACTCGAGCCATGACAGTTAAGTCATGCTCCGATTTAAATCACAATAATAAAGTACTCATGTATATGTACTGTTTCTCGTTCTAGTATAGTTGTATATGTGTTGTTTCTAGCATCATTGTATATGTATTGTTTCTAGCATCATTGTATATGTATTGTTTCTAGTATATGTATTGTTTCTAGCATCCTTGTATATGTATTGTTTCTAGTATATGTATGTGTATTGTTTCTATCATCATTGTATATGTATTGTTTCTAGTATATGTATATGTATTGTGTTACCCCGATGGTAACTAACTATTGATGTACTGATAAATATGAATATGGAAGTACTTTTATGTCTATACATGTATATATGATATATAACTAATGTTGAAACGACCTTCGGATGGTCACCCGAAATCCCATCAGACCACATCTCAGTGCGCGAAAAGGAAATAGGGCGGATGGCTTTCCTAAGCCCTTTAAACATTACTTATATATATATATATATATACATATATGGGCATGCAATTTATAAGAAATAAAACAAAGTTTAATAAAAGCATTTGATAAGTAAAAAGAGTTTGTAAAACATTTGAAGTGAAACAGTTTGATAAACAGTTGAACAGTGATAAAATCATTGGTTTTCTAGTTATTAATCACATGTGATTAATGCAATCACATGTGATTGATGTAATAACTATAAGTATTTGACTTGTATTCCCCCCATAAATTATTTAAAACATTTAAAAGTATTTCAAAGGTTGATTAAAGGGGTATAAACTCACTTGTGGTGAGTAGATTGAATTGATGTATCGGGTACCGTGCTAAGTGTCAAACGATGACTTGTTCACACATTCGAGCCTAGTTATCATATAATAAGCATATATATAACTAATTAGCCACATAATAACTTAACAAAGTAAGTTAACACAATTAGGAACATGTATACACTTTGTATAAGTGTTATAGGTCCTAATGGTTGCATCTAAGTTGATATGGGACAAGGCAAAAGGGTTTGAAACATCAAATGGCCTTGCATAAGAGTTCACCACCCAACAAACCCCACCCTTTGGAGTTTACGGCTGTAAACTCATGGGTTTATGGCCGTGAACTCCTCACATGGTGGTTTTGGGTGTTTTAAAGTGTTATCTTGATCCAAGAACACTTCTAGCTATGTTGGAATAATACATGAAGTAGTTTAAGGCCCTAGAATGCTCCATAGGGGTGTTTACGGCATATAGTCCATATACCCTAGAGTTTACGACTGTAAACTCCTATGGTTGATGGCTTTTAATTCATTTGAGGCCCTTGCATGTGTAGGATAGCTTCCATACTTTTATCTAAGGCTAATGGGGACAAGATGCACACATTTAGGTCATCACTTGGAGTTTACGGCCCAAGATATGTTATTTGGCCGTAAACTCCTTTTAAGGAGTGATTATGAAGTCCTTTGATCCCCATTCAAGTCCCATGTGTTCAAGCTAAATTGTCTTAAGGCCTTAGGGGTGTTTGTGGCATGTTTAACACAAGAAAAAGGGGTTTACGGCCCAAGATCTTTCCTTGGCCGTAAACTCCTAAAACCCTAAGATCTTGAAGTGTTTTGGTGTCCAAAATAGTCACAAGCATTAGTGGTTAAAGTCCTTAGGCTCAAGGAGGCAAGTTAGGGCATTTTTGACCCATAAAAAGGGGTTTACGGCCCAAGAAAGTTCCTTGGCCGTAAACTCCAATAACTTGTGTTTCTTGGTTGCTTTTTAGTCCCAAATGTTTATACACTAACCCGTAAACAAGTTGTCTAACAAGGAATCGGGACTAGGAAGCCTTTAGGCTCCGTTTTGGAGTTTACTCTCCAAGAACGTTCTTGGGCGGTAAACTCTCGGATCTTACAGTTTAGACATATAAATGATGTTATAAATCATATAACAAGTATTAAAACACATTTAGGAAAGTAGACTCACAATCTGGGATGAAAACCCGAAGATCCGTCAGAGAGAATTGGCTTTTCTCGAGTTGGAATTGTGAATAATGAATTAATTAAATTCAAAAATCTATTTATAGTCCTGGAATATTTTGACAGAAAATATTTTTATTCCGGAAGTCGGACTATAACATTATGAAACTTAAAATGTTCAAGTTTCACAATTACAGGAGCATCCACTCTCCTGATATGTCCAGAAACGTAAACCCTAATGTACACAAACTTGTTCGGACAAGTATGAAATTTACAGAAACTGGAGTAGCTTCTATTGAATAGATAATGTTCGTACAAATGGAAATTTTGGGTTGTCACAGAAGCACACAACACTCGCTACTCCGTCCACCCGGGTTTAGATAAGATGTATCTGGATCTCAAAAAGCTATATTGGTGGCCAAACATGAAAGCGGAGATCGCTACCATTGTGAGTAAGTGCCTTACTTGCGCGAAAGTCAAGGTCAAATATCAAAAGCCATTAGGACTCCTCCAACAATCTAAGATACCGGAATGGAAGTGGGAGCGGATCACAATGGACTTTATAACCAAACTGCCCAAGACAGCGGGTGGATTAGATACCATTTGGGTCATCGTTGACAGGTTGACCAAGTCCGCACACTTCCTACCCATCAAAGAGACGGACAAGATGGAGAAGCTCACTAGAACATACATAAAAGAAATAGTACGACTACATGGCGTCCCTATATCTATTATCTCAGACAGAGATAGTAGATTCACCTCGAGGATTTGGCAATCATTGCAAAAGGCACTAGGGACGAGGCTGGACATGAGTACAGCCTACCATCCACAGACCGACGGAAAAAGTGAGAGGACGATCCAAACCTTAGAAGATATGCTGCGAGCTTGTGTGATCGACTTTGGGAAATCGTGGGATACACACTTGTCTCGTGTGGAGTTTTGCTACAACAATAGTTATCACACGAGTATTAAGGCAGCTCCATTCGAAGTCCTCTACGGCCAGAAGTGCAGATCCCGTCTGTGATGGGCTGAGGTGGGTGACACTCAGCTAGCTAAAAGACGAGTTCCTGACAGCACCCTCACTGGTCCGGAGATCATCCGAGAGACGACCGAGAAGATTGTACAGATACGTGAACGACTAAAAGCCGCTAGGGATCGACAGAAAAGCTACACCGACAAACGAAGAAAACCCTTGGAATTCCAGGTGGGAGATCGAGTCTTGTTCAAGGTCTCGCCCTGGAAGGGCACGATACGCATTGGAAAGCATGGAAAGTTGAACCTAAGGTACATAGGGCCTTTTGAGATTCTCGCCAGAATCGGCCCCGTAGCCTATAAACTCAACCTACCTCGCGAGCTAAACAACATACACCCTACCTTCCACGCATCAAACTTGAAGAAATGCCTGTCCGACGAGACTCTCGTAATTTCCCCTCGACGAGATTGAAGTCAATGAGAGCCTCAACTTCGTGGAAGAGCCCGCGGAGATTATGGATCGGGAAGTAAAACGAAAGAAACAAAGCCGCATCCCAATTGTGAAAGTTCGGTGGAACGCCAAGCGAGGGGCGGAATTCACTTGGGAGCGCGAACACCAAATAAAACTCAAATATCCCCATCTCTTCACTTAGTAGTACTGTAATTCTTATCTGTATGAATTCTAAATTTCGGGACGAAATTCCCCTAACGGGGGGATGATGTGACAACCTCAAATATATTGCCGTTACAAATCCCATCTTCACTAACGGAATGCGTCAATATATGTTATTTTTTTGTAATGTTTCGAGTCATCAATAACCAAATATCTAGTTATTTATATGTCTTGTTATTATCGTAAGTAATTATAACTTGTAAGTGTTATCCCCGTTTAACTTAATAGAGTTATATTACGTTTCAACCACTTCACCCGGGTAAAAAGTTTTGACCCGTTAAACTTTAGCATCGGGTAGCCGTGTACCGGGTGCAGTACCCGAGACAAATATAAGCAAATGAACACCACCTTTAAACCTTTTACCACTCATTCACTCTCTCTCACTACTTTCTCTCTCTAGACCCGAACCCGACTCCAAAACCGCGAATTCCGGCTTCCAAACGTAAGGGTTTCTTCCCTATCTTGTTGTAATCATAGTCCATACCATTTAGAGGCCAAAAATCATAGGATTTAGGGGATTAAATGGAGTTTACGTCCTAGGAAGCCCCTTAGGCCGTAAACACCTAAAACCTTGCCAAAGCCCCATTTTTCCTTCCTATAAGCTTGGGTACTAATTAAGGGAATTACCTAGGTGAGTTTGGACATGAAAACTTGAGACTTTGAAGCCTAAAAAGGAGTTTACGGACCAAGCTTATGCTTAGGCCGTAAACACCCAAAAACCTTTGATAAAAGTCCCAAAAACTCACCTAGGGCATGTAGTAATTTAGCTATGAACCTAGGAAATGTTTAAGGCCATTAAACAACACCATTTGGAGTCAAAAAGATGAGTTTACGGCCAAGCCTAAGCTTGCGCCGTAAACACCTAATAATTATGCCAAAATGTCCCTAAAACTCCACTTAAGGCCTTCAAAAATTTCTCTAAGGTATAGGGAAGTGCTTTGGACCATTTAACATATCAGTTTGAAGAACAAAATGGAGTTTACAGCCCAAGCACAAGCCTGGACCGTAAACTCCCCAAAATGTCACAAAGTGAGGGTTTTAATCCTCCAAATTAGTCCAAGATACTTGCTAGGAATTTAGGGAAGTGAAATAAGGCCTTAACTTGCAATTTTGGAGGAGTGGACTTTGGGCCGTAAACTCCAAGCCTAGGGAGCTTATGGCCGTAAAATCCCAAGGAGTGGCCTTTGGGCCGTAAACTCCAAGGGAGTGAACTCATGGACTCCCCCGTAAACCTCTCTTGGCCTCGTACCACTCCCGGTAACCCCTTCTAGGCCCTAAAACCCCCCGAATTGATACTAGAATGCCTAAATACTTTAATGAAAAGCATAAAAGGATTAATTCCTTGTAAAATACATATTTCATATGACATTAGGGTCCTAAAAGGTGCACAAGTCGTTATTTGGTACAAAATGCTCAACCGACACTTTTACCCGATTTACCATATTCACCCGATTTACGCGATTTCAGGTGAGTTCATACCCCTTTAATGAACCTTTCAAATGTTTTATATGTTTTAGGTGGGATACAAGTTGATTATACATGTTTATGGAAAGTTATACAAGATAATTATTCATGTTAACGAAATTAATCACATGTGATTAACTATCTGTAGTTCAAATCACATGTGATTTATCACTAAGCCTTATAATTAGATTATTCGTTTTCAAAACTATTTTGGATAAACAAACAAGTTTTTAAATGTTTCTTTTGGACAATACTTATATTAAACAAATCTTCTTAAAAAATGTAACCATACTGATATATTTATATAAGTCAGACTTGAAGGACTTAGGACCGATAGCTCTCCTTATTTCCTATTCTTGTTTGATTGTGGGCTTAGGGTAGTGGTTATCCGTCCCACTGTCGTTGATTTCTTAGTTATATATCTTGTATATTAGTATGGATTACGAGTATTTCTTAATTCATTAGATGCCTAAATCACTAACCTGACAAGAACCATACACACTAAGTTAACTATAATAGGTATAGTCAAGGCCTCTATTACTCGCTTTAGCTACTACTCTACACACCATAATACTCTCTATTATGAAACTATACACTAACAATAGAATACAATACAAGTTATACAAAAGACTACTATACTATAATACAAGAGAAAGCACTAATCACGAGATAACACATTAAACCACTACGAGATACTCTATTCGCTACGCACTACGCCCAGAGTTTTCCGATAGGAAGACGACGCTATGTGTATAGATCTATATGGGGCAGACGCTATTACATCCCGACTTTTAACTTCAGTCCGAGCTGCACAGGTCCAGAGATGCCACTACTTCACTCCACTTTGCATGACCGGGAAGGTCATGGGGTCCGTTATTATTCACACTATTGGTAACATACAAGAAATACACTATAACCGCTCTAACATACTAAACTAAAGGTAAAGTTAATACCCCGAAGTAAACAATTATCTAATACTAAAGGAAGTTGCACCACTATTATTGACTTCAAGCATAACTTACCATATTGCATTACTTATTTGTGAGTCACTATTATACTTTCACGATAAATGGTTTCCAAAGATGAAAATGACATGTTTCTTAAAGGTTTTCACTTACAACATATTTCTGGAAAATATAGGATTTTCTAGGTTTTACTTCTACTTATGACTGTAAATTTCAGCTTTTCATACTATCGGTTCTAATGCTTTTTATACAAAAACTCACACTAAACTCTTATGAACTCACCAGCTTTATGCTGATACTCGTTTTCAAAATAACTTGTATCCTCAGGTCAAAGATAGACAGGTACAAATGCAACATTTTTAGAGAAGATGGAGCGTGCAAGACCCATCTCTTATTTTTGATTTACTTTCAGTGTTTGTTGAACAATACAAAAACATGCTTGTAATTAAATTCACTATGTAATTGCAATGGTTGTATGTTTCTTGTTTACTATTATACAATTGTGATGATACTGTACATGACGGCCTCTACCCCTAAACATATTTCGCCGTTATCGGTTTTGGGGTGTGACAGTATTTAACATATGTTAGGTTAAAATAAGGATTACTACCAAAAATCTCATGTATTGCTAAAAATCCCATCCATACTTTAGATCCAAACCATCAAAAACTCCAAATGTCTTAGAGATTCATAAAGATGAAAATTTATGGGATCCTACCATCCCAACTAACAAGAAAAAGAAGATTATGTGACAAAACTAAAGATCTAGCATCCTAACAAAAAACGGTGGAGTCTTAGAAACTTACATAGGTCTATAAGTTTTGTAAGATGAGAAATAGGAACTTTCTAGCTAGATTAATGCACCAAAACATCTTTTTCTTCTTCTTCAAGGCACTAAGAATACCTAAATGAACCAAAACTCTATAAAGGAGGCTAGGGGTTGAGTTAGAGGGTTGGATGCTGAAGAGGATGCCCTAATCATCTAGAAATATTTCTTAAATATGGGATGGAACCCGAAAATTTAAGGGATTGGTCCAAAATAGTTGCCACATCGTGACAAGGCCACTATCATGTTGTGGCACTCATTAAAAACACATCTTCCATTAACTCCATTCTATGTTGTGGGAATCCTTGCACCAAGTTGTGGCATAGATTTTTTTTTGAAAACTCAATCTTTAGTCCTTGATTATTAATAAGCTAAATCAATCTGGAACACAGGTGTTACAATTGCGGTGAACAAACACCGTTGTTTCTTCTGTTGTCAAAAATTATCATAAGACGTTACCATATATATATATATATATATATATATATATATATATATATATATATACATATATATATATATATATATATATATATATATATGTATATATTGTTGGAAATTTAATGGAATAAGTAAGTTGGGTAGTTTCCATTATCCCATATTAGTGGGGGAAGAATCATTTAGGGAGTTTATAATGGTTTTCTCTTGATAGGCCTTTAATGGTTTTAAGTGAATCAAAAGATGGTCCAAGCCCACATATGCACGTCTAACCTAGCTGATGTCATGAATGCGTGATTTAGGGGCCCTTGCATGATGCATTGATTGTTAAGAGCTAAGGAGATTTTATTATTAGCAGGTTTGGGATCAATCGATTTCGATGAAGTTGGATTCATCGGAATATTCTGGAAAGCCCAGAAAGCGCCTTGCTTTGAGAGCAAGGAACCGCCCTAGGTTTTCTAAGGGACGATATATAATGGCCTCTTTGCTGTCTTCTAAGGTTTGTAAACCTATAAATATACCTCCCAAGTAGTCATATTTCATATACAGAATTCATTGCTCTCTCTCTCTCTCTATCTATATATATATATATATATATATATATATATATATATATATCAATCTATCTATCTTTCTCCCTCTTGGTGAATTCTTCCAGTTTCTTTATATTCACTTTGCATTGTATCAATTTACATTGCTATTGGAAAATCGATAAGGCTGCATTAAATCCTATTGGTTACAACCAATAGAAGAGAAGTAAAAAACTTTAAGGACATGATCCCGATCCATGTAATTTCTATGTGATCAAGATCATCCGTCAACAGGTTTGTTTTAATTTATAATCTCATATTTATATTTAGTCAATAAAAGCACAATATGTTTCTACTCTTTTTTGATAATTAAATATGATCTTAAATGATCGATCTAATTTCTGGATGAAACATGGTGAAAATAATAATATAATTGGATTTATTATGTTGCAACATATTAACGTTTAATCATCAATATTAATTTTTGGTTTTTGGTAAAAATGTTTGGATATTTAATTATAAATATTATCTTTTCATTTGTTTTCTTGTTTATTCTAAATAAATCATGATTAGTCTAAAATACTAATTATCAGATATTTAATACCAACTCTAAATTATAACAATCTTAAAGGCTTTAACTGTTATAAATTTCAGACATGTGGACATCAAAATCCCATGTACCAGTCTCCATTTCATGAACCAAGAGTTTGCCAAGCTTAAGAGATTCGATGGTCAAAACTGATGGGTTTTGAGCATTCTAACACTTCTTAAGTGTACATGCAACCCTAATAAACTTGGATCTATGTTTGTCTAATTTGTCATGCAAAGTTGAATTCCAAGGTTATATCCTATCTAGCATACATGGGGAACAATTTTAACATAAAGTATAGATAGAATAACTTACCTTGTTGTTGCTTGTGTTCCTTGAAACCTTGTGAGCCTAGCACCTCAAGTGGTGATGCCTCAAATGCTTCACACAACACCAAATGCTCTTGGAAGAACTTATGAGAGAATACACACTCTTCAAAATCGGCCAAGCCCCTTATTACTTAGTGTAACCGATTTGGGAGGAGATCATATTCCTTATATAGTGTTGACACATCTAGGGTTAAACCCTAATGTGTCATGACTCTTCATTTCCATGACCCATGGGTTTGTAACTCCCATGGAGCATCCATGGAGCATCCTATGGGTGGAACCCAACTTGATGATCCATGGAGCCTTTTAGCCCACTATACAAGATATGGATGATTTACTTAATCAACCCATATATTTAATTAGTTATCTTTTGATCACTTAATTAATTCTAAATTAATTCTTGATCAAACTAATCAAATAATATTATTAATATATTAGAACTTATAATATATTAATAATCTCCAAGCGTTATTTCTCTCATTTAGTTTATCGAATTGCATGGTGCCATGCAACCCAAATGGACCATGCCGGGTCGGGTCAAGTACATACCAGAAATAGTTATGGACTTAGACACCTTATCCAACAGTCTCCCACTTGGATAAGTCTAGTAACTATTACTGCAAGTATGACTTCAGGAACCGATCGGCAATCGTAGCTCTTTACAAGGTTTCTCGAAACTTGAGAAGATGATGGTACGCCATTTAAGATAAGTGATCATATAATCCTCTGTTCTAGATATCAGTCGGACAAATACATGGAACAATGTCTTACTTATTGTCCAACATTTGTTTCCCGATTTCCGATTTGTTTGACAAAGAACTTTATTGAACACATCAATCTAGTTCTGACCGGGCCCGGTACATAGGTCAAAACAAAATCATCGAGGGGCCCAGATATCAGCTTCTAATCCAAGAAGGAACAGATAAACTTCGACTCATATGTTTGTTCTACTACTTATTGAATTACACATAAGAGCACGATTTTATAACATCGAGTTACCAATGCGTTTTTCGTACAATCAATGCATAACCAACTCGTAAGTAACAAATCATATCTCTAGGTTTAAAGACTTATATGATATTACCGTCTCACGATCACTCGAGATAGAATTCCATGAAGTGATTCCAGTGAGCGTGGGTTGAGTCCAATGCTCAGAACTTATGAGCACTCATGATTGTTGTAGCCTTGTCCCAGACCTCTACAATCAAACATGACAGTCTTGATTCATACCTACTTCCGACATATGACCGACTGTGGAGGTTTGAATAATATGTTATACCAAACAAAATTATTCTGGAAGTCAAAACATGCAAAAGAAATATAGTAAACGATCGACAAGAGATAGCAACACTTTACTCATAAATAAAACACTTTTATTCATCATCAAATGTCAATTACACTTTACAAATTTCGAGATTATCTAACTACTAAATCTAATATCATCCTTCAGCCCTATGCTCCGAGCATGCTGGAGATGCTTAACCCGAGTCAGTCCCTTCGTGAGGGGATCTGCCGGATTCTCATCTGATGATACCCTCTTTGCCACGAGGAGTCCTTCTTCGATCCGATGTCTGATGAAATGGTATTTTCTGTCGATGTGTCTGGATCTCCCGTGATCCCTTGGTTCCTTGGCTAAGGCAACAACACTTTCACTATCACAGAAAATTTCCATCGGCTCTTTAATAGCTGGTACAACTCCAAGGTCTCCAATGAAGTTCCTCAGCCATAACGCCTCCTTTGCCGCTTCGCTAGCTGCAATATACTCTGATTCACAAGTAGAATCTGCCACTGTCTCTTGCTTGGAACTCTTCCAAGAAATTGCTCCTCCATTTAGGGTAAAGACCCAGCCCGACTGAGAACGGAAGTTATCCCTATCAGTTTGGAAGCTAGCATCACTATACCCTACAACTCTCAAGTCATCACTCCCACCGAGGGTAAGGACCCAGTCCTTAGTCCTTCACAGGTACTTGAGAATATTCTTTACCGCAGTCCAGTGTGCCTTGCCAGGATTCCCCTGAAACCTGCTAACCATGCTCAAGGCAAAGGCTACATCAGGTCGAGTACACGTCATAGCATACATGATCGAACCTACAGCCGAAGCATAAGGTAATCGACTCATTTCTGCTATCTCAGCCTCAGTGCTAGGGCTTTGTGTCTTACTCAGCTTGGCGCTACTCTGGATGGGCAACTCTCCTTTCTTGGAGTTTTGCATTCTGAATCTCTTCAGAATCTTCTCCAAGTAGGTACTTTGACTAAGTCCAATTAGTCTTTTACTCCGATCTCTCAAGATTCTTATCCCCAAAATATAGGCAGCTTCACCAAGGTCCTTCATAGCGAAACACTTTCCAAGCCAGGACTTTACTTCCTGCAAGGTTGGAATGTCGTTTCCTATGAGTAGTATGTCATCCACATACAATACCAAAAAGCTAACTATACTCCCACTAGCCTTGACATATACACAAGATTCATCTTCACTCCTAGAAAAGCCAAATTCCTTGACCTTTTCATCAAAGCAAAGATTCCATCTGCGAGGTGCTTGCTTTAATCCATAAATGGATTTCTCAAGCTTACACACTCTATTAGGGTACTCGTTACTGACAAAACCCTCTGGCTGACTCATGTAAACATCTTCAGCCAACTTTCCATTAAGGAAAGCGGTTTTGACATCCATTTGCCAAATTTCATAGTCATGAAATGCGGCTATGGCTAACAGAACCCGAATAGACTTAATCTTGGCTACCGGAGAAAAGGTCTCATCATAGTCCACTCCAGGAATTTGAGAGAAGCCCTTTGCAACCAGTCTAGCCTTATAAGTGTGTACTTTACCATCCACGTCGGTCTTCTTCTTGAAGACCCATTTGCACCCTACAGTCTTTCGACCTGGTACATTCTCAACCAAGTTTCAAACTTGATTGTCATACATGGATTGTATCTCGCTATCCATAGCCTCTTTCCATTTAGCAGACTCGGGGCCTGCCATGGCTTCCTCGTAGTTGTTAGGGTCATCTTGACTTACTAGTGTCTCATCACTAATAAGTGTCTCACCTTCTGCAGTAATATGGAATCCATAGTAATGCTCAGGTGCACTCCTAACTCTCGTGGAACGCCTCAGAGGTACAGATTCGTCAATTGGCTCAACAGGAGTTTCCTCCTCAAGTTGAGGGCTAGAGTTTGAAGTTCCTTCACCACTTGACTCTTGAATTTCTTCAAGATCAACTTGCCTCCCACTGTCTCCTTGGCTTATAAACTCTCTTTCTCGAAAGACTCCTCTTCTTGCTACAAAGACCACATTGTCACTAGGTCTGTAGAAGAGGTAACCAAAGGATTGCTGTGGGTAGCCGATGAAAATACACCTCTCGCTTCGGGGTTCGAGCTTATCATGAGTCTCGCGTCTCACGAAAGCCTCGCAGCCCCAAATCTTGATGTGGTCTAGTTTAGGTACTTTACCAGTCCACATCTCGTGAGGAGTTTTGGCAACTTTCTTTGTAGGGACTAGATTAAGGATATGGGCGGCAGTCTCTAAGGCATACCCCCAGAATGATATTGGTAGCGAAGCTCGACTCATCATGGAACGAACCATGTCCAACAAGGTTCGATTACGCCTCTCAGCCACACCATTCAACTGCGGTGTCCTGGAAGGTGTCAATTTTGAGACAATCCCACATTCCTTTAGATAGTCGAGGAACTCTGAACTAAGATACTCACCACCTCGATCGGATCGAAGCATTTTAATGTTCCTGCCCAATTGATTCTTGACTTCCTGTTTAAATTCCTTAAACTTTTCGAAAGTCTCTGACTTATGCTTGATTAAGTAGACATATCCATATCTACTGTAATCATCGGTAAAAGTCAAATAATAACGATTAGCATCTCTTGTGGCATGTTTGAATGGTCCACACACATCCGTGTGTATAAGGTCCAACAAACCTTCACCCCTTTCACATGAGCCTGTGAAGGGTGACTTTGTCATTTTTCCAAGTAAGCATGATTCGCAACTATCATTTGACTTTAGGTCAAACGACTCCAAGACTCCATCCTTTTGGAGTTGGCCTATGCGTTTCTTGCTTATATGTCCAAGACGACAATGCCATAACGATGCTTTATCCAAATTATTATTATTAGTAGAATCAATACACAAAACATTATTTCCTAAGTTATATACAATAGATACAGCTTCATACACACCATCACAAGGTAATGCTTTAAAATAAAGTACATTATTAAAGAAAGCATTAATCGAACCAACTTCATTATCAAACGAAAAGGTGAAACCTTGTTTGTACAATGCATGAAAGGAAATAATATTTCTTGCCATTTCTGGCGAATAACAACATTTATTCAAATCTAAATTTAACCCACTACTTAGCGATAAAGTATAAACTCCAATCTTGGTGACAGATGTAACTTTCCTATTCCCCATGATTAAGTTTATTCTTCCTTGCTCCACATTCTCACTTCTTCCTAGTCCCTGCAAGTCACAGCAAATATGAATTCCGCAACCTGTATCAAGGACCCAAGATTTCGAATGGGGTGAGTTATTAGAAATGATAGTGTAAATACCTGCATGGTTGGGTTTGACTTTCCCATCCTTTACATCTTGCTGGTACTTTGGGCAGTTCCGCTTCCAATGAGCTTTTTCGTGGCAATAGAAGCATTCAGCCTCTTTTGGGTCAGAAGAAGGAGTAATGAAACCTTTCTTGGTTCCACTTGAAGAAGAGCCATCAAGGGTCCGAGCCTTGGTACCCTTTGAAGATCTCTTTCTCTTCCTCCCTCGACTCTGCCCGATTGCCAAGACCGGAGTTGTTTCTGGAGTAGGAGTGATAGCAACCGACTTCCCCTTAAGACCTGTTTCTGCGGTCTTGAGAAGTCCCTGAAGTTTGCTGAGGGTGACCTCTTCCTTGTTCATGTGATATGTCATGCGGAATTGATCATAGCACGATGGTAAGGAGTGCAAAATGATATCTATTGCAAGCTCCTCAGGGAAGTTCACATTGAGCTTCAGCAACCGATCCACATACCTTTGCATTTTCTGCATGTGGCTCGTGACGGACTCTCCGTCCTTCATCATGGTTGTTATCATGGAGCAGATGACTTCGTACCTCTCTTGTCGTGCACTTTGATGGTATCTTTCGATCAAATCTTGGTGCATTTCATAAGGGTAGAAGTCTTCGTAAGACTTTTGGAGTTCAGCTGTCATGGTGGCTAACATGATGCAAGCCACCTTGGTTGCATCTCTTTCATGAGTATGAAAGTCAGCGATCTCCTGGGGAGTTGCAGTGGACTCGTCAATTTCCTTAAGCTCCTTGTCAAGGACATATTCTTTGTCCTCGTAGCGAGTAATCATCCTGATGTTTCTGATCCACTTATTGAAGTTGGATCCATCGAAGGTGACTTTCCTACACAGACTCATAAGAGTAAAGGAGCCACTAGGATTCGAGCCAGAAGCATTAGTTGAAGACATCTGAAAAAGAAGAACAAGTTTAGTTTAGATTTAAGAGAGTCCTTAATAAAACACCCAAATGTAATATTAAGGCTAGGATCCAATCACAATATAATATAACTTAGAAGAGGTATGCCGTAATCTAAGCTATACCATATTTGAAAGGTAGGTGAATGACGATTCACCAATTTCCACCACGAAAACCAAAATATTAAATATTTAGTTTTTTTATTGGTTTTAGAAATTCCTAGATTCTTTGAGATCCAATGAACTTTTCAAAGGCATGTTTCAATCTCGGGAGTGCCCTCCAGGTTTTGTGACTGCGATGCCGAGGATCACAAAACGAGGTGTGAAGTAACCATGCAAATCACTTGGTACCCTTAAAGTTTATCACTCAATCGATGTGCCGGTAAACCACACACGCTCCACCGATACTATAATAAACCTTAAGTCACCCTTTACCTACCTTGTTAAGTCCAAGTTAGTGTGCCGGTTAACCACACACGCTCCACCAACGACTCAGACAAAGTGTAAAGTGTAATTTCATGGATTAGCACCTTATTCACATTTTTCCTAAAGTAACTAAGATTGGGAATTTAATAAACATTTAGTTACTTTATATATATTCATCATACTTTGAATGAGAATTTATAAGTCCTTGTCTTACCCGTTCGGCTAACGACCCTCCACCAGTCAAGCAAGCGGTGGGTGAGAATATTCACCCATTAAGTCACCATTTTATAGGCAACAACCTTATACCCACCTTATAGACCGGCTTCGTGAATGAGGCGTACTAGCGGTAAGACGACTTGTTCTTATACATATATATATAATTATTAAATCATCATAATATAAGTATCAGGGTTGAATTTTAACTTTTAAAATTCTAGGGGTTGGAACTAAAGTTTTAACTTAACTTTACTTGTTCCAAAACTTGAGGGCAAGTTTTGTAACTTTCAAAACTTTTCATTTCTTGTAACTTATGAGTTTAATAGAGTCATAAAATGAAGACTCTTCATTTTTATAACTCTTGTGTTTTCTTAATGGTTTTGACTCAAGTGTGACTCTTGGTTTTCCATAACTTAAGGATAAGTTATGGACTCCATTAAAACACATTATGATCAAGAATTAAACTACCAAATAGGTTACAAATAATTCCTATGATCATCTAAAACATCATAAGAACAAGAACATGAATATGAACATAATCAAAAATTACATAAAACTTTGTAATTTTGATAACTAGTTGTTGTAAATGAATTAGCAAAACATTACACCACCAAAAACAAGTTTATCTTTACTAAAACAGTTTAGGGTAATGTTTCTAATTCATTTTCCAGCAACTGAATCGAAATTCTGCACTCATTCGACCCTACTCGCCGAGTCCCCCCAATAGACTCGACGAGTCCGATCGCAGACAGCAAATTTTCGATTTTGTTTTCAACTTTTAAGAACAAATAAGAACAAACAAGCCTAGGCTCTGATACCACTGATGGGTTTTGAGCATTCTAACACTTCCTAAGTGTACATGCAACCCTAATAACCTTGGATCTATGTTTGTCTAATTTGTCATGCAAAGTTGAATTCCAAGGTTATATCCTATCTAGCATACATGGGGAACAATTTTAACATAAAGTATAGATAGAATAACTTACCTTGTTGTTGCTTGTGTTCCTTGAAACCTTGTGAGCCTAGCACCTCAAGTGGTGATGCCTCAAATGCTTCACACAACACCAAATGCTCTTGGAAGAACTTATGAGAGAATACACACTCTTCAAAATTGGCCAAGCCCCCTTATTACTTAGTGTAACCGATTTGGGAGGAGATCATATTCCTTATATAGTGTTGACACATCTAGGGTTAAACCCTAATGTGTCATGACTCTTCATTTCCATGACCCATGGGTTTGTAACTCCCATGGAGCATCCATGGAGCATCCTATGGGTGGAACCCAACTTGATGATCCATGGAGCCTTTTAGCCCACTATACAAGATATGGATGATTTACTTAATCAACCCATATATTTAATTAGTTATCTTTTGATCACTTAATTAATTCTAAATTAATTCTTGATCAAACTAATCAAATAATATTATTAATATATTAGAACTTATAATATATTAATAATCTCCAAGCGTTATTTCTCTCATTTAGTTTATCCAATTGCATGGTGCCATGCAACCCAAATGGACCATGCCGGGTCGGGTCAAGTACATACCAGAAATAGTTATGGACTTAGACACCTTATCCAACAAAAACTACACCCGCTATGCAGAGAAGGTCAAGTTCATGCTTCATGTGTTGAAGCATTGCTATGTGCAATGTCCTAATTTTCAAAGAATATTATCCATTTTTATTTATTAAAATATATCAGAGTATGATTATATTATGTGGAAACATGTTGTGAATGTGTGTGTGTACTGTCGAACCTTGCCCTTCTCTCGAAGTACCTGAAAAACATATACTACAATACATATAGATGCATACAAACAATGGCTCATGATTTGGCTATATATATATATATATATATATACATATCTTGGGAAAATACCTATGTAAATCTATGTCGGTCTTATAGTTTCCCAGCATCTTTAACCATTCCACTATTAACCTTTACCTAGGTCTAATATCATAACAATTACACATACAAAGATTGAAATTTAGATTCTACTAATACAAACACATTTATAGTTTCTACTCTACCAACTTTTTATCCTAACATACATGGATATACATTATACTTCTTGGTATAGAGAGATAACTCACTTAGACACTTTCTTAGAAGATTAGTGGCTTCCTAGGAGATCTCACTTATGGTTAACGTGTGTAATGAGTATTAACCTATATTATTTTAATGTATTTTATGATGATCTGGTAATTAAACTAGATCTTTCACTAATCGTAATAAATACCGAGATTCTATCAAATAAGGATCATCTATGTCGCACAGTTGGGAGGAAGGACCATTTCGGTGTATTATCATTTCTGAAATCCAACAAACAAGTCAACATAACCATTGTAGACACCTCTCCCATAAGTAGATCAATCTGATGGGTTTTGATACAAAATATGAGTGTGTTTTTCATAAAAACCACAATGGAAGTCTAATAAAAATCATAAGTTTACTTATGAGTTTATAACAAAACAAAACCATCAAGGATGCATTTTGAGAGGTTAGAATGAGATTAAAAACGACCAAAGAGTGTTTTAGAATGAAAACTTTGAAGTCGTTAAACCCACTTGGTTTTGGGGTGTTGATGAAGATAGAAAAACCATAGAGTATGATTTTCTCTACAAGTATCCACCGTCATGATTAAGGCACTTGGAATGCTAGTTCGTTCTTGTATTCTTGAGTGTCTTAAGGCTTCTAGCACTTAACTGAAATAAGCACTAAAGGAGACAACTCAAGCGAACGAAAGACTTGCAACAATCTTCATAGAAACATTTCTCTAAAAGAATGATACATAAATCTTAGGACTACTCCTCGGAAGATCTGATGAAACACCCCCGCATTGTGGAGGAAACTTGCATCAGGGAGAAGCGTGGTAATGTTGGATCGAGTTTGCATCATATGTTAGCTTGGGGTTTTGGTCACAAGGGTATGTCCGAGGAACAAAACAAGATGAACTTCAGACCCAAGAAACACAGCATCAAGAAAATGGGTCCTCAGAATCCTAACTCAAATCTGAAGAGGACCGAACATTGTCTTGTCTGTGGTGAGATTGGGCACTATGTGAGAGAATGCAAAGATCACAAACCGGGACCAACAATGCATGCAGTTGATCAAATCACCAATCTGGTGGAAAATATGAGCCTTAGAGATATTTTCATGATCTCTTCCCCATCCCAATAAATCTATGATTGAGTATGGTTCGTTGATAGTGGAGCTACTATGCATGTTTCTAGGTAACGAGAGAGCCTCCTTACTTATCGTTTGGTACCACCAGGAACGATCGTGGTCTATATAGATGGTCATAACGCTGATGTTCAAGGAAGAGGTGATGTTAGTTTGAATTTTGCATGTGATCTTGAGATGTTTTTCATGTTCCTAATATCTAGAATGGGTTGGTTGTTGTGGACAAGTTTGACAAAGTTGGTTTCAAGATGGAGTTCTAGAAATGTAGAATTATGATCACTAAAAGTAGAAGGTATGTTAGGAAGGAGAACAATTATTCAAGAATATATCTTTTTTGTCTTATTCATGAGGGTGGTGTGACTAGGCCAAGTGTTGAGAGTGATGGTGTGACAACCTGAAGTTGTTCCTTGGCCGCAACCTGTTCCGTCCGTAAAACACGTCTTAAGCGAATTGTTCCGATTTCGTTTCTAGATTAGGTCAATTATGTTAACACTTTTTATTTTGACATTGTAAGTACTCAAACATATTAGAAACATATGAAAACACCCAAACTAGTAATTAGAAAAATTTTAGTTTCGACCATATCGAATGACGACAACTTAATCGGGTGCGACCAAAAGCCTCGGTTAACATCAGTGTCGGGTAGAATTCCACCATGTATCAAATCAAAACCATATTTAAAGTGGTTTAAGCCTCATTTGAATCCTTTTCACTCTCTCTCTAACCTCTCTCCTCAATCCAAGATTTAGGTCCAAAAAACACTCATTTCAAGCTTTAAAACACCAAAGTAACTATCCTAACTTCTTGTACAACATCCGTAGCCATCAATTTTGAGTTCAAATCATGATTTAGGACCTCAAACACGTGTTTATGGCCCTAGAACAATCTTGGGCTGTGAATACATATAAATGGTGTTTTTGAGCCTCAAAACCCTTCCAAATCACCATTGGAGCTTAGATATGGCTTACGGACTTATCAGATTGGACTTAGAACACTTTAAACTCAACATTTGGGGAGTAAACATGACTTTACTACCGAAGAACATGCTTGGGCCGTAAACACCCTTTCAAGGGTAGTAAACTCTTTTTTGGGTGTTAAAATGCAACTTACACACCTACTAAGCCTTGAACGAAAGTCTAGTAGCAACCACAAACAAGATAGGGACCTTAAACTTGAAGAAAACAACTCCATAAGGAGTTCACGCCCATAAACTCCCCAAGAATGGGTTCCTGGGCCGTAAACTCCTATAAATGGGTTGTATGATGCCCTAAATTCAACCCTTGGCTTGTAAAAATGAGTAGAATCACTTGTGATTAATCTATGACCTTCAAAGCATTTAAGAATGGAGTGGGTGAGAGTTTACAGCCGTAAACTCAACAATTGGTTCACATCGTTGATTTAATTCCTTTCTAATATCCTAGAACCACACCTAGCATCGCCCCTCAATTGATTTAAGGCCATTTAGCACTTAAGAACGCCATCCATAAGTTTATGGGTGTAACTGTTGGGTTATGAGCATTCTAACACTCCTAAGTGTACATGCAACCCTAAATACCTTGGATCTATGTTTTCTCTATTATACATGCAAATATAACAAGATAGAATACATACCTCTTTGATGGTGCTTGTCTTCATGAAGCTTGAGTGCCTAGTGCCCCAAGTGTGACACCTCAAATGGTTCACAATCATCAAAACACTTAGAATAACTTAGAGAGAATTCTACACTTCATGAAATCAGCTAGCCCTTTCTTAGTCTCACTAGTGGCCGATTTTCCTCAAGAATAAGATGCATATATAGTTATACAATTATGGTAAACCCTAATTGTCATGACTTTCCATTTCCTTGGATCCATGGGTTCAAATACACCATGGAGCATCATATGGGTTTTGGCCTAACTAAATAATCCATGGAGCATTAGCCCACTATACAAGCATGGATGATTTACACAATCAACCCATATATTTAATTAGTCTTCTTTTGATCACTCAATTAATCCTAGATTAATTCTTGATCAATACTAATTAAATAATCTCATTATTCTTATTATTAATATACTAGAACTTATAATATATTAATAACCATAAGTGTCTTATTTCTCTCATTATAGTCTATCCAAGTGCATGATGGTATGCAACCCAAATGGACCATGCCGGGTCGGGTCAAGTCTTACCAATTATAGTTATGGACTTAGACATTAATCCAACAGTCTCCCACTTGGATAAGTCTAAAACTATTATTGGCGTATGACTTTAGGAACCAACTAGCAATTGTAGCTCTCAAAAGCTTCTGTCGAACTCTGACCTTGTAGATGAACTCTGATCTTGTCAATGACTTGTCCATTAGATAAAGGATCATATATTCCTCCACCCTAGATATCATATGGACTGAGACATGGATTATAATCATTCTCTCTGTCCATTAGTTGTTTCCCGATTTCCGATTTATGACGACTGACTAATTGAACAAATCAAATCAGTCCTGGCCCGGCCGAGCACTTCCATTTGTCATCATCAAATTATCGAGGGGCCCA
This sequence comes from Lactuca saligna, assembly GCF_052625555.1. NCBI lineage: Eukaryota > Viridiplantae > Streptophyta > Magnoliopsida > Asterales > Asteraceae > Lactuca > Lactuca saligna. The sequence goes on from NC_136420.1 coordinate 166,361,367, forward strand.
CAGATATCGCTTTTATCCCGAAGGTAAAAGGAATGGATAAACTTCGACTCATATGGCTTGTTCTACTACTTGTTGAATCATAAACAAAGACACGTTTTATAGCACCGAGTTACCAAATGCAGTTTCGTGCAATCAATGTACAACCAACTCATAGTAACAACTCATATCTCTAGGTTTGAAGAATATAAGATATTATCGTCTCATGATCACTCGTGATAAAATCCATGAAATGATTCCAATGAGCGCGGGTTGAATCCAATACTCAGAAATTATGAGCACTCATGAGTGTTGTAGCCCTTTGTCCAACACCTTAGACCTCTATAAGCCAACCCATGACAGTCTTAATTCATATCTACTTCCAACATATGACCGACTGTGGATGGTTTGAATAACTTGGTCATTCCGGAAGAATAACCTAGTTTATTCGGGAAGTCAAAACATGCAAAGTGCAACACAATAATAATTGAATCCAATATGGTCTCAGAACTTATGAATATAAATAAAACACCTTTTATTTATCACCATATGATTACACATTATTCATTGTATACTGTTTCAGCTATCAACATTTATTCTTGAATTTAAAACAATAGTTGTCCCATGCTCCAAGCATGTACACTATGTTTTTCTAAACACTAGTCATGCCATACACCAAGTATGCATACTATGTTTGTCTATGATCTTTACTTTGTGAACTAGATCAATTGAACATAACTTCAATGATTCTCTTTTCACACTCCCAAATCCTTGCTGCAAATGCAAGAATTCCAAATTCATGTCATTTACTGAAATCTGTTAGATTCTAAACTTATATGCATTGATCCTCTTGTAATCGTTATTCACAAAGTCATAAAGTCTTGACAACAACCATTACAGAGCATTCCAAAGGAGATCGGCTCCTTGGAAACATCCTTCTTGCATTAAGTTTCCTTAATCTTACACAGATTGAAAATTCTAACTTTGAAACATTTCCAGATTCCATTTTGACTATCACTTCTGAACAAGAGTTGCCTCCTTACAGATTATGTCAATATGGTCCTTCCAGAATTATCACTATACTTCCAACTGTCCTTGAGCAACCAATATTTGGTAAACCTTAGATTGTCCTCAACAATTGTTTAATCCTTTTAGTCATATCCAGTTCTAAACCTTTTCCCTTCTTAATGCCCCAGGCATTTGGAAACTTTTAGAACAGATAACTATAGCACATGTAATCGATCCTATATCCGAAGCATATGGGACACGATTCATGATGTCTCACATAAAGACTAAACCAGTCTTTTGCTATAACATTTCCATTTCTATTTGCCAAGTTCTCATAATTCATATTATGAAAAGGGATGCCGTAATCATAATAAAATTTTAGAACACAAATAATGGAACCATATACAGAATTTCCTTATGTTGAGCCATTCTAACATGAAATTCATATATATCCTTGACTAAATGATTAAAACCTCACGATCTAAGCTTATAGATTTGAGACGAAGTATAATTTCCTCTCCCTTAATTATAGCAAAACAACTTTTTCCCAATTGAAACCTTTTGTTTTCTATAATTAACATTGCTAGCTTGCAATACTTATCATAATTATCATGCTCCCACTAACATGATGATTATTAGCATAACACTTATGCTCCCACTAGCTTTGACATGTACTCAGAAAGCTCGACTTCTAGAAATCAATACTTTATTGACTTTCTTACCAAAGTTCAGATTTCTGATACTAGATTGTTTTGATAAGACTTTATCAAAAAACACACACCTTCCCTTAGATAGCACACTTGTGTGTCTAAACAATTATGAAGAGGGATGCCGTAATCATAATGGTTAGACCTTTTTGCCACTTCTCACAAGTCCAAGTTAGTGTGCCGGTAAACCACACACGCTCCACTAACGACTTTGAGAATGCAAATATCACAATTGCTATCTAGCTAAAATCTACTTAGTGAAAGTGTTTCCTCACCATCATTTTCATGAATCAGAGAGAAACCTTATGACACTTAGATTTATATGGTGTATGTGTTCTTATCCATGTGAATTGTCAAAGCCATAGTCAAAAGACAAGGATAATGAGAAATCTGAACTCATATGGACTGAACTTAATCTTAATTTCTTGCCACCTGGCAGCTCAAGGGCCTACCATTGCTTCCAAGTTGTTGTGCAACCAATTGACAACTCTATGAACTCCTATGCAAAGCCAACTTTGATTGGAATGGGCACAGAATATGTCAACACGATTGGCTATAAACCTCAAGTCGTGTTCTAGTGAAGAACTTCAGGTTTTATTCTTGATTAGTTCTTGAGACTTTCAAGACCTTTAAGACTCCCACTGTCCTCTTGACCTATAAGACTCTCTTGTCAGATATTCGAGGGATAGTGCGGATTCTTATCAAGACAAACACTTCACATAGTTGGCCTAAGTTGGTCTTTGTTTTATCCAAAACATCACAACATACCAATTTCAAATGTACAAGAGTAGGAAACTTTTACTCTTACATTTGTCAAGTGTTTTAAACCTTCTTTAAGACATGTCACTCAAATTACAATCTTGGAGTATGACTCGAAGACTTGTATTGGAACGAAGTATGACTCATCTTCTTGATTTAACCATTTCAACAATTCAAGATCCCTTCTTCTTAGTCATAAGAATGCACTAAGACTTCCTTAGAGAACTAATTTTGATATGGTTTCTTAATCATTAAGATGATCACAAAACTAATACTAAAGTACTCTCCCATCTTTTCAGATTTGAGAAACTTTTATCTTTCTGCCTAGTCTGATTCTTCTTATTCGCTCTGCCTTACATTGGAACCTTTTCCAATGTCTCAGAGTTACACTTAAGCTTGTAAGTATAATCATATTTACTGAGCTTTAGTAAACTATGACGAATAGCCTTATATCTTTTGTGGTGGACTTAATCAGTGCACATGACTATGTACTCGATCCCTTAGTCCATTACTTGACTCACACATCCATGTGAACAAGTAATTAGTCTTAATTTTTCCAATACTTGAAAGTTCTCATCCATCATGCTATACAACTTGCATGATTCCAAGTTTCGGTCCAATTGAGACTTGGTGATGAGAATCTTTCCTTATTTGGTAAATTTAGACACTACCACAAATGAAAGAATCAATTTCATATTTCCACTCTTGCTATTAATGGAATCATATAAGCAACAATTTTTCCTCAAATGCCATTGTAAGGATATTTTAAAATAACTAAAATCAAAAATTTCCTTTTATTTTAAAAATTTTCGGAAAAACTTATCCTTACAATCCATATGAAAACTTGTTGCTATCTATTCCTAAGCAAGATCTCATAACTCCTAAGAAGTAGCTCAAGAATCCGATTTTCAAACTTCGCGATAGAAATCCATCTATGCGATCAGATTCAGCATATTATTTCTTTAAGTTCCTTCACTTTTCTTTGATTCTTAAAACATCACCATGTGACCCAGTCACATCATGTATCAAGAATCTCAGAATAGAAACTTAACAGAGTTAGATAGTGGACTTTACCTGAAGTAGAGTCAAACTTATTGACTTTAACATCCTTAGGTAATTTGGCAGCTTCGCAACCAATGCCCCTTTCTTTAGCAATATAAACATATGGACTCTTTGATAATTGTACACGGGACTATTACACACTTAGCCTTTTCTCTTTACAATTTGGTCATCCTAGTTGACTATGGTCAATCCCTTTCCTTGGGAAGAGAATGCTTTTTCTGTATTTCCAGTGTCACCATTGTCAATGTCCATAAAGTTTCAGGAAGTTGATCTTAGCAAATAGATAAGATCATTAAGGGTCTTGTCATAGTCTGTTTCATAGGTGTTCCAAAAGAACTCACTATGTGACTTAGAAGGTAGTTGAACCACCAACTTTCTCAAGACTTTGACACCCAACTCTCCCGGCTTGTCAATATGTGAGTACATCTCCAAGATGTGACCACACCTAGACCTTTACTTGCCAATAGGGCTTGAGTGACCTTAAACTTTTCAAGAACTTGTGGGGTAGGGAGAATAATTGGAGGAGGTGAAAGAAGTATGATTTCCATTGGAACATCATCTTCATTTAGAAAAGCTTGTTTCAAGAGATTTGGGAAGATCATAAATGTCTAAACCAGACATGTTTTGGGAGATATTCAAGATAGTTGATCTTAAGTCCTTAATACAACACCCAATATGAAATATTAAGGCTAGGACCCAACAGACTATTTTATAACTTAGAAGAGGTATGCCGTAATCCAAGCTATAAAACAATTTGAAGGTAGGTGAATGACGATTCACCAATTTCCACCAAGATAAACGAAATGTATTATTAGGTTTTAATTGGTTTTGAAACTCCTAGATCTTTTGAGATTCATTGAACTGTTCAATGGCATGTTTCAATCTCGAGTGTGCCCTTTAGGTTTTGTGACTGGGATGCCGAGGATCACAAAACAAGGTGTCAAGTAACCATGCAAATTACTTGGTACCCTTAATAAATTACCCCTCAATCGATGTGCCGGTTAACCACACACGCTCCATCGATACTATGATAAATATTAAGTCACCCTTTACCTACCTTGTTAAGTCCAAGTTAGTGTGCCGGTTAACCACACACGCTCCACTAACGACCTAGACAAAGTGTAAAGTGTAATTTCATGGATTAGCACCTTATTCACATTTTCCTAAGTAACTAAGATTGGGAATTATTAAGAGTTTAGTTACTTAGTATTTATCATTAATACTTTTAATGAAGGGAGAATTATAGTCCTGTCAAACCCGTTCGGCTAACGACCCTCCACCGGTCAAGCAAGCGGTGGGTGAGAGTGGACACCCATTAAGCTGCCATTTTATAGGCAACAACCTTATACCCACCTTATAGACCGGCTTCGTGAATGAGGCGTACTAGCGGTAAGACTGACTTTACTCTTATACATATATATTATTATTGATGGGTTTTGAGCATTCTAACACTTCCTAAGTGTACATGTAACCCTAATAAACTTGGATCTATGTTTGTCTAATTATCATGCAAAGTTGAATTCCAAGGTTATATTCCTATCTAGCATACATGGGGAACAATTTTAACTTAAAGTATAGATAGAATAACTTACCTTGTTGTTGTTTGTGTTCCTTGTAACCTTGTGAGCCTAGCACCCCAAGTGTGATGCCTCAAATGCTTCACACAACACCAAATGCTCTTGGAAGAACTTATGAGAGAACACACACTTCTAAAAATCGGCCAAGCCCTCTTGTTTCTTAGTGTGTAGCCGATTTTAGGTGGAGAACATGTTTCTTATATAGTGTTGACACATCTAGGGTTACACCCTAATGTGTCATGACTCTTCATTTCCATGACCCATGGGTTTGTAACTCCCATGGAGCATCCATGGAGCATCCTATGGGTGGAACCCAACTTGATAATCCCTGGAGCCTTTTAGCCCACTATACAAGATATGGATGCTTTACATAATCAATCCATATATTTAATTAGTTATCTTTTGATCACATAATTAATTCTAAATTAATTCTTGATCAAACTAATCAAATAACATTATTAATATATTAGAACTTATAATATATTAATAATCTCCAAGTGTTATTTCTCTCATTTAGTCTATCCAATTGCATGATGCCATGCAACCCAAATGGACCATGCCGGGTCGGGTCAAGTACATACCAGAAATAGTTATGGACTTAGACACCTTATCCAACAGTCTCCCACTTGGATAAGTCTAATAACTATTACTGCAAGTATGACTTTAGGAACCGATCGGCAATCGTAGCTCTTTACAAGGTTTCTCGGAACTGAGAAGATGATGGTACGCCATTTAAGATAAGTGATCATATAATCCTCTGTTCTAGATATCAGTCGGACAAATACATGGAACAATGTCTTACTCATTGTCCAACAGTTTGTTTCCCGATTTCCGATTTGTTTGACAAAGAACTTCATTGAACACATCAATTTAGTTCTGACCTGGCCCGGTACATAGGTCAAAACAAAATGATCGAGGGGCCCAGATATCAGCTTCTAATCCAAGAAGGAACAGATAAACTTCGACTCATATGTTTGTTCTACTACTCATTGAATTACACACAAGAGCGCGATTTATAACATCGAGTTACCAATGCATTTTTCGTACAATCAATGCATAACCAACTTGTAAGTAACAAATCATATCTCTAGGTTTAAAGACTTATATGATATTACCGTCTCACGATCACTCGAGATAGAATTCCATGAAGTGATTCCAGTGAGCGTGGGTTGAGTCCAATGCTCAGAACTTATGAGCACTCATGATTGTTGTAGCCTTGTCCAAGACCTCTACAACCAAACATGACAGTCTTGATTCATATCTACTTCCGACATATGACCGACTGTGGAGGTTTGAATAATATGTTATACCAAACAAAATTATTCTGGAAGTCAAAACATGCAAAAGAAATATAGTAAACGATCGACAAGAGATAGCAACACTTTACTCATAAATAAAACACTTTTATTCATCATCAAATGTCAATTACACTTTACAAATTTCGAGGTTATCTAACTACTAAATCTAATATCATCCTTCAGCCCTATGCTCCGAGCATGCTGGAGATGCTTAACCCGAGTCAGTCCCTTCGTGAGGGATCTGCCGGATTCTCATCTGATGATACCCTATTTGCCACGAGGAGTCCTTCTTCGATTCGATGTCTGATGAAATGGTATTTTCTGTCGATGTGTCTGGATCTCCCGTGATCCCTTGGTTCCTTGGCTAAGGCAACAGCACTTTCACTATCACAGAATATTTCCATTGGCTCTTTAATAGCTGGTACAACTCCAATGTCTCCAATGAAGTTCCTCAGCCATAACGCCTCCTTTGCCGCCTCGCTAGCTGCAATATACTCTGACTCACAAGTAGAATCTGCCACTGTCTCTTGCTTGGAACTCTTCCAAGAAATTGCTCCTCCATTTAGGGTAAAGACCCAGCCCGACTGAGAGCGGAAGTTATCCCTATCAGTCTGGAAGCTAGCATCACTATACCCTACAACTCTCAAGTCATCACTCCCACCGAGGGTAAGGACCCAGTCCTTAGTCCTTCGTAGGTACTTGAGAATATTCTTTACCGCTGTCCAGTGTGCCTTGCCAGGGTTCCCCTGAAACCTGCTAAACATGCTCAGGGCAAAAGCTACATCAGGTCGAGTACACGTCATAGCATACATGATCGATCCTACTGCCGAAGCATAAGGTACTCGACTCATTTGTGCTATCTCAGCCTCAGTGCTAGGGCTTTGTGTCTTACTCAGTTTGGCGTTACTCTGGATGGGCGATTCGCCTTTCTTGGAGTCTTGCATTCTGAATCTCTTCAGCACCTTATCCAAGTAGGTACTTTGACTAAGTCCAATTAGTCTTTTACTCCGATCTCTCAAGATCCTTATCCCCAAAATATAGGCAGCTTCACCAAGGTCCTTCATAGCGAAACACTTTCCAAGCCAGGACTTTACTTCCTGCAGGGTTGGAATGTCGTTTCCTATGAGTAGTATGTCATCCACATACAATACCAAAAAGCTAACTATACTCCCACTAGCCTTGACATACACACAAGATTCATCTTCACTCCTAGAAAAGCCAAATTCCTTGACCTTTTCATCAAAGCAAAGATTCCATCTGCGAGGTGCTTGCTTTAACCCATAAATGGACTTCTCAAGCTTACACACTCTATTAGGGTACTCGTTGCTGACAAAACCCTCTGGCTGACTCATGTAAACATCTTCAGCCAACCTACCATTAAGGAAAGCAGTTTTGACATCCATTTGCCAAATTTCATAGTCATGAAATGCAGCTATGGCTAACAGAACCCGAATAGACTTAATCTTGGCTACCGGAGAAAAGGTCTCATCATAATCCACTCCAGGAATCTGAGAGAAGCCCTTTGCAACCAGTCTAGCCTTATAAGTGTGTACTTTACCATCCATGTCGGTCTTCTTCTTGAAGACCCATTTGCACCCTACAGTCTTTCGACCTGGTACATTCTCAACCAAGTTCCAAACTTGATTGTAATACATGGATTGTATCTCGCTATCCATAGCCTCTTTCCATTTAGCAGACTCGGGGCCTGCCATGGCTTCCTCGTAGCTGTTAGGGTCATCTTGACTTACTAGTGTTCCATCAATAATAAATGTCTCACCTTCTGCAGTAATATGGAACCCATAGTAATGCTCAGGTGCACTTCTAACTCTCGTGGAACGCCTCAGAGGTACAGATTCGTCATTTGGCTCAATAGGAGTTTCCTCCTCAAGTTGAGGGCTAGAGTTTGAAGTTCCTTCACCACTTGACTCTTGAATTTCTTCAAGATCAATTTGCCTCCCACTGTCTCCTTGTCTTATAAACTCTCTTTCTTGAAAGACTCCTCTTCTTGCTACAAAGACCACATTGTCACTAGGTCTGTTGAAGAGGTAACCAAAGGATTGCTGTGGGTAGCCGATGAAAATACACCTCTCGCTTCGGGGTTCGAGCTTATCATGAGTCTCGCGTCTCACGAAAGCCTCGCAACCCCAAATCTTGATGTGGTCTAGTTTAGGTACTTTACCAGTCCACATCTCGTGAGGAGTTTTGGCAACTTTCTTTGTAGGGACTAGATTAAGGATATGGGCGGCAGTCTCTAAGGCATACCCCCAGAATGAGATTGGTAGCGAAGCTCGACTCATCACGGAACGAACCATGTCCAACAAGGTTCGATTACGCATCTCAGCCACACCATTCAACTGTGGTGTCCTGGGAGGTGTCAATTGTGAGACAATCCCACATTCCCTTAGATAGTCGAGGAACTCTGAACTAAGATACTCACCACCCCGATCGGATCGAAGCATCTTAATGTTCCTGCCCAATTGATTCTCGACTTTCTGTTTAAATTCCTTAAACTTCTCGAAAGTCTCTGACTTATGCTTGATTAAGTAGACATATCCATATCTACTGTAATCATCAGTAAAAGTCAAATAATAACGATTAGCATCCCTTGTGGCATGTTTTAATGGTCCACACACATCCGTGTGTATAAGGTCCAACAAACCTTCACCCCTTTCACACGAGCCTGTGAAGGGTGACTTTGTCATTTTTCCAAGTAAGCATGATTCGCAACTATCATTTGACTTTAGGTCAAACGAATCCAAGACTCCATCCTTTTGGAGTTGGCCTATGCGTTTCTTGCTTATATGTCCAAGACGACAATGCCATAATGATGCTTTATCCAAGTTATTATTATTATTAGAATCAATACACAAAACATTATTTCCTAAGTTATCTACAACAGACACAGCTTCATACACACCATCACAAGGTAATGCTTTAAAATAAAGAACATTATTAAAGAAAGCATCAATAGAACCAACTTCATTATTAAATGAAAAGGTAAACCCTTGTTTGTACAAAGCATGAAAGGAAATAATATTTCTTGCCATTCCTGGCGAGTAACAACATTTATTCAAATCTAAATTTAACCCACTACTTAGCGATAAAGTATAAACTCCAATCTTGGTGACAGGTGAAGTTTTCCTGTTCCCCATGATCAAGTTTATTCTTCCTTGCTCCACATTCTCACTTCTTCCTAGTCCCTGCAAGTCACAACAAATATGAATACCACAACCGGTATCAAGGACCCAAGATTTCGAATGGGGTGAGTTATTAGAAATGATAGTGTAAATACCTGCATGGTTGGGTTTGACTTTCCCATCCTTCACATCCTGCTGGTACTTTGGGCAGTTTCGCTTCCAATGAGCTTTTTCATGGCAATAGAAGCATTCAGCCTCTTTTGGGTCAGAAGAAGGAGTAATGAAACCTTTCTTGGTTCCACTTGAAGAAGAGCCATCAAGGGTCCGAGCCTTGGTACCCTTCGAAGATCTCTTTCTCTTCCTCCCTCGACTTTGCCTGATTGCTAAAACCGGAGTTGAGTTTGGAGTAGGAGTGATAGCAACCGACTTCCCCTTAAGACCTGTTTCTGCGGTCTTGAGAAGTCCCTGAAGTTTGCTGAGGGTGACTTCTTCCTTGTTCATGTGATATGTCATGCGGAATTGATCATAGCACGATGGTAAGGAGTGCAAAATGATATCTATTGCAAGATCCTCAGGGAAGTTCACATTAAGTTCAGCAAACGATCCACATACCTTTGCATTTTCTGCATGTGGCTCGTGACGGAATCTCCGTCCTTCATCATGGTTGTTATCATGGAGCAGATGATTTCGTACCTCTCTTGTCGTGCACTTTGATGGTATCTTTCCATCAAATCTTGGTGCATTTCATAAGGGTAGAAATCCTCATAAGACTTTTGGAGTTCAGCTGTCATTGTGGCCAACATGATGCAAGCCACCTTGGTTGCATCTCTTTCATGAGTATGAAAGTCAGCGATCTCCTGGGGAGTTGCAGTGGACTCATCAATTTCCTTAAGCTCCTTGTCAAGGACATATTCTTTGTCCTCGTAGAGGGTAATCATCCTGATGTTTCTGATCCATTCATTGAAGTTGGATCCATCAAAGGTGACTTTCCCACACAAACTCATAAGAGTAAAGGAGCCATTAGGATTCGAGCCAGAAGCATTATTTGAAGACATCTGAAAGAGAAGAACAAGTTTAGTATAGATTTAAGAGAGTCCTTAATAAAATACCCAAATGTAATATTAAGGCTAGGATCCAATCACAATATAATATAACTTAGAAGAGGTATGTCGTAATCTAAGCTATACTATATTTGAAAGGTAGGTGAATGATGATTCACCAATTTCCACCACGAAAACCGAAATATTAGATATTAGGTTTTATTGGATTTTTAGAAATTCCTAGATTCTTTGAGATTCAATGAACTTTTCAAAGGCATGTTTCAATCTCGAGAGTGCCCTCCAAGTTTTGTGACTGGGATACCGAGGATCACAAAACGAGGTGTGAAGTAACCATGCAAATCACTTGGTACCCTTAAAGTTTATCACTCAATCGATGTGCCGGTAAACCACACACGCTCCACCGATACTATAATAAACCTTAAGTCACCCTTTACCTACCTTGTTAAGTCCAAGTAAGTGTGCCGGTTAACCACACACGCACCACCAACGACTTAGACAAAGTGTAAAGTGTAATTTCATGGATTAACACCTTATTCACATTTTCCTAAAGTAACTAAGATTGGGAATTTAATAAAACATTTAGTTACTTTATTATATTCATCATACTTTGAATGAGAATTTATAAGTCCTTGTCTTACCCGTTCGGCTAACGACCCTCCACCAGTCAAGCAAGCGGTGGGTGAGAGTAGACACCCATTAAGTCACCATTTTATAGGCAACAACCTTATACCCACCATATAGACCGGCTTCGTGAATGAGGCGTACTAGCGGTAAGACGACTTTATTCTTATACATATATATATAATTATTAAATCATCATAATATAAGTATAAGGGTTGAATTTTAACTTTTAAAATTCTAGGGGTTGGAACTTAAAGTTTTAACTTAACTTTTCTTGTTCCAAAAACTTGAGGGCAAGTTTTGTAACTTTCAAAACTTTTCATTTCTTGTAACTTATGAGTTTAATAGAGTAATAAAATGAAGACTCTTCATTTTTCTAACTCTTGTATTTGTTTTAATGGTTTTAATTCAAGTGTGACTCTTGGTTTTCCATAACTTGAGGACAAGTTATGGACTCCATTAAAACACATTATGATCAAGAATTAATCTACCACATAGGTTACAAATAATTCCTATGATCATCTAAAACATCATAAGAACAAGAACATGAATATGAACACAATCAAAAATTACATTTAAAACTTTGTAATTTTGATAACTAGTTGTTGTAAATGAATTAGCAAAGACATTACACCACCAAAAACAAGTTTTCAATTACCAAAACAGTTTAGGGTAATGTTTCTAATTCATTTCCAGCAACTGAATCGAAATTCTGCAATCAGTCGACCCTACTCGCCGAGTGCATGAACTAACTCGCCGAGTTGGTTGAAGATACTCATGAACTCGACGAGTCCCCCCTATAGACTCGACGAGTCCATTCGCAGACAGCAAGATTTCCGATTCTTTTTCAACTTTTAAGCACACATAAGAGCAAACAAACCTGGCTCTGATACCACTGATGGGTTTTGAGCATTCTAACACTTCCTAAGTGTACATGCAACCCTAATATCCTTGGATCTATGTTTGTCTAATTATCATGCAAAGTTGAATTCCAAGGTTATATTCCTATCTAGCATACATGGGGAACAATTTTAACTTAAAGTATAGATAGAATAACTTACCTTGTTGTTGTTTGTGTTCCTTGAAACCTTGTGAGCCTAGCACCCCAAGTGTGATGCCTCAAATGCTTCACACAACACCAAATGCTCTTGGAAGAACTTATGAGAGAACACACACTTCTCAAAATCGGCCAAGCCCTCTTGTTTCTTAGTGTGTAGCCGATTTTAGGTGGAGAACATGTTTCTTATATAGTGTTGACACATCTAGGGTTACACCCTAATGTGTCATGACTCTTCATTTCCATGACCCATGGGTTTGTAACTCCCATGGAGCATCCATGGAGCATCCTATGGGTGGAACCCAACTTGATAATCCATGGAGCCTTTTAGCCCACTATACAAGATATGGATGATTTACATAATCAATCCATATATTGAATTAGTTATCTTTTAATCACATAATTAATTCTTGATCAAACTAATCAAATAACATTATTAATATATTAGAACTTATAATATATTAATAATCTCCAAGTGTTATTTCTCTCATTTAGTCTATCCAATTGCATGATGCCATGCAACCCAAATGGACCATGCCGGGTCGGGTCAAGTACATACCAGAAATAGTTATGGACTTAGACACCTTATCCAACAATTATTAACTTATAATATTATAAAGTATAAGGGTTGAATTTTAACTCTTAAAATTCTATGGGTTAACTTGGAATTAAAGTATTCATAAGAGAAAACTTTACAAATTCCAAAACTTGAGGGCAAGTTTTGAAACTATTCAAAACTAATTAATTCCATAACTTATGTGTTTAAAGTAGTTTTAATCCAAAAACTCTTCAAGTTCCATAACTTATGGAAGACTTTAAACTAATAAAAGAATTAACTTTTCTTTATTTTTATAACTTATGGAATTAATTAAGGTTACATTTTTTATTTTATTTTATTTATTTAATGAAGAGACTCTTGGTCCTCCATAACTTGAGGACAAATTATGGAGTCATAACTCTAATTAATTAGAACTAGACTCTTCATTTTTTGTAACCTTTGCCAATTTTATGAGTTTTATGAGTCTTTAATGTGACTCTTCATGTAACTTGAGGACAAGTTACACAAACACATTTTATACTCAACTCTTAGATTAAAATGGATTGAAAACAACTATTTCAATTAACTTTTCTATTAATCTAAGCAACTCATAAGAACAAGATAATTCAAATCAAACTTTTTCATGTAATTAGTCTTTAAACTAATACAAAACATGAATCTATTGACAATTATCTTTGAAAGTGGATTAGCATGAACATTACCACATTAAAAAAAACAAGTTTATAAGTTTAAAAACAACTTAGGGTAATGTTCCTAGTCCATTTCTAGCCAAAAACCTCGAAAATATGTTGTATGGGGTCCAACTCGTCGAGTGCATGAACATAACTCGGCGAGTTGGATGCATTTTGCCTTGGACTCGTCGAGTCCCTTCATGGACTCGGCGAGTCTGCTGGGTAGACAGCAACAAAACTTGATTTTTTCAGCTTCTATTGCAAGTATAACAAGAAAACAAGCCTAGGCTCTGATACCACTGTTGGGTTATGAGCATTCTAACACCCCTAAGTGTACATGCAACCCTAAATACCTTGGATCTATGTTTTCTCTATTATACATGCAAATATGAATATCCAAGGTATTATCCTAAACTAGCATACAAAACTATCAATATAACAAGATAGAATACATACCTCTTTGATGGTGCTTGTCTTCATGAAGCTTGAGTGCCTAGTGCCCCAAGTGTGACACCTCAAATGGTTCACAATCATCAAAACACTTAGAATAACTTAGAGAGAATTCTACACTTCATGAAATCGGCTAGCCCTTTCTTAGTCTCACTAGTGGCCGATTTTCCTCAAGAATAAGATGCATATATAGTTATACAATTAGGGTAAACCCTAATTGTCATGACTTTCCATTTCCTTGGATCCATGGTGTAACAGCCCGGGATTTCAGGTATTTCTTTAAATTATTTTTGGGGCATACTTAGGAGGGGACTCGGCGAGTTGGTGCATGACTCGCCGAGTAGGGCCATGGTCTTGGTCGCAGTCGCAGATACGCGACTGGACTCGACGAGTCCAAATGGGGACTCGGCGAGTCGACGCTGATTCAGCTGAACTGTAGCCGTTTCAATTCTGAATCGTATATAACGATCTTATGGCCGTCATGTCGCATCTTTTGGCCGATTGAAGATACCTTGGGAGTTTGTGGGCATCTGGAGCAGGAGTGAGGAATAGAGGAAGCTTGAAGAGATTGTTAGACAAGGAGGAGCAAGGTGGTGATCAAAGGAATCGAGTACTGGAGGTTTGGGGACACAGGGAACACGTTTCCAGGTAATCTTCGGATCAAAATCTGTAGCTTTTACGTTGTATGCGAGTTTAGGGTTTAGGAAACCCATTTAAGAATTGTTAGATTATAGTGTTGATTATAAGTGTTTAAAAACCCCTGTAATAGTATATGTGAAAGTCCAGGAAGCCCCATATCTATATACTTCGAAATCATGCGAAATACAGGAGGCAGCGGATTGATTGCATGGCGAGGACTCGCCGAGTCCAATGATCAGACTCGGCGAGTAGCTTGAAGATTCACTAGAACTCGCCGAGTTGTTCTTCAGACTCGGCGAGTAGATTAAAGGTTCACTAGGACTCGCCGAGTTGTTCTTCAGACTCGGCGAGTAGCTTGAAGATCTACTGGAACTCGTCGAGTCGTTCTTCAGACTCGGCGAGTTGAGTCAGGGTGTCTATACTCGCCGAGTTGCTCTTTGCACTCGACGAGTCCGGTCAAGATTGACCGTTGACCTGTATGTAACTTAGTAGGGTCAGTTGTCTTGTTTGATAAGATCATTAACAAAGGTACGTGGTATTATAGGGAACCTGCGGATTAGCGGATCGAGTGCGAGTAGCTCGAAGGGTTTATAGCTTGCATACTACGAGGTGAGTCTTCTCACTATACTTCACCCAGAAGGGTTTGACTGTGAGACCGGAAGGTCGTATGTGTTATATTCATGCTATGTCTAGAGAGGTAGATGCTTTATATGTGATATATGCTTATATGTGATGTATGCTTATACGGGCCGGAAGGCGAGACTTTATGTGATAGAAAGGACGGTATGATGTATGACTTATGTGTTATGTGTGTTATGTTACATGCGTTATGTTTTATACTATTATGGGCCGGAAGGCAAAATACTATGGGCCGGAAGGCAATTTAATACGGGCCGGAAGGCGATATGTTATGGGCCGGAAGGCGATTATGTTACGGGCCGGAAGGCAATGTTATGTGGACCGAAAGGTCCGGGCCGGAAGGCGTATGTGGGTAAGTCGTATACTGGGGAACTCACTAAGCATTTATGCTTACTAGTTGTGTTTATGTTTTTCAGGTACTAGTGATGACCGTGGGAAGGCGCCGGCGTGACACGTACACACTGCCACTGTGAAGATCCTGGAGATTTATTATTGATATTTTTGAAATAAACTTGGAATAAACCCTTTTGTCGAATAATGATGTTTTGTTTTAAATGAAAATTTTATTTGAAAATTTGAGCTGTTACACATGGGTTCAAATACACCATGGAGCATCCATGGAGCATCATATGGGTTTTGGCCCAACTAGATAATCCATGGAGCATTAGCCCACTATACAAGCATGGATGATTTACACAATCAACCCATATATTTAATTAGTCTTCTTTTGATCTCTCAATTAATCCTAGATTAATTCTTGATCAATACTAATTAAATAATCTCATTATTCTTATTATTAATATACTAGAACTTATAATATATTAATAACCATAAGTGTCTTATTTCTCTCATTATAGTCTATCCAAGTGCATGATGGTATGCAACCCAAATGGACCATGCCGGGTCGGGTCAAGTCTTACCAATTATAGTTATGGACTTAGACATTAATCCAACAGTAACCTCATGGGGATGTGGTGTTTAGGGCCGAAAACTCTTCTAAGAGTTTACTATTGAAGAGTAAACTCCATATCCGAGCCATACATGTCCTTAAATGTCACCCGGGTCCCTCCAAACACTTGAAATGAAGTGTTTTCGTGACTAGAAGTGTATATCCTCAATTAATTAGTGACTTAAATCCAATTAGATACATTTATGTATCATTTAACATTACATAGGAACCTCTCAAGTTTTCGAGCCTCAATCTGACGTTTAGCATCCTAGTCGACACCTTACTCATCCGGTGAGTTCATACCCCTACCCTTTTTCAATGTTTTTCACTGTTTTCAGGGGGGAGGGAATACAAGCAAAGTACAAGTAATACTTGTACTCAAAACTTATTTTATATGTGTTTTATTTCATATTGCATATGGTTTTAACACTGACAATCTGTCACACCCCGAAAACCGAAGGCGGAAACGTCTCCAGGGTTGACTCCAAGTTGAGTATCAAATCCAATGTACATAGTAAGCAAAGTAAACAACCATAACATTACATATCAAAGTTTACATTTGTTCAAAAGTAAAGTTGTGCATTTGTAATACATAATATATATGAACAAAAGTAGAGACGAGTCTTCTGTACGCTCCATATTCTCCAAAAGATTCGCTAGGTACCTGTCTAATGTTGACCTGAGAATACAAGCAGTTTGAAAATCAGCATAAAGTTGGTGAGTTCATAAGATGTTTGTTTTGTGAAAATGTACGAGTTTCCTTTAGTTTACCGAAAAGTTGTTATCCAAGAAAATCCCATATTTTCTTAAAAGAGAAAGTCGATTGATTGTTAGGCTACACGGTTCGAGTTATGTTTAATTATGGTCCCAGGAAAGTCCCATATTTTCCTTTTTGTATATTACCAATTGTGAAAGATGTAATGTTATTCAGTTGGCTACTCTTTCTAGTTATATAAGTGTTCCCCAGGAAAGCCCCATGCTTTCCTGCATGTTGGTTTCTAATGTGAAAGATGATAAAGATGTAAAAGATATACACGTGATTAGGTAATGTTTTGTTTTTCCCCAGGAAAGTCCCGTACTTTCCTAAAAGTAATTGTTATTTATTTAACTTCGATATACTAATTTATTTCCATTCGTACCTATTGTATTATCTAGTTATGCTGATATCCTAATGGTAATATTTCAGAATGTAGTTAGATTGTACTTATTCATGTTCGTATTCATATTCCTTATGATTGTACTTATTCATGTTCGTATTCATATTCGTTACTATATTCATTTCCTTATTCTTACTCCTATTACTATTCGTATTCGTATTCGTATTCGTAGTCGTATTCGTATTCGTATTCGTAGTCGCATTCCTATCCCTAATCCTACTCCTAATACTATTCGCAGTCGTATTCGTATTCGTATTCGTATTCACAGTCGTATTCGTATTCGTATTCATAGTCATATTCCTATCCCTAATCCTACTCCTAATACTATCCGCAGTCGTATTCGTATTTGTATTCGTATTCGCAGTCGTATTCGTATTCGTATTCGTTATGTTCCTAATTATAGATGTGTTATTCGTTCTGTTCCTAGTTATAGCTTCGTATTTGTTTTCGTTTTCGTAATTAGTTATCATTGGAAATTAGTAAGTTATTCGTAGATTATGAAACATAATTTAGATTAGAGCATTTCATCGAGATATCTATATTTCATTGGAAAGCTAAATTCTTAATTCGAACTATTTGATAAACACAGTTATTGATATTAGAACATACAGAAAGAAAACGATTAAACTGAAAACAATAAGTTTGAGTACAAGTTTTCCTTGTACTTTTGCTTGTATTCCCCCCTGAAAACAGTGAAAACAGTTGAAAAAGGGTAGAAGTATGAACGAACCGGACGAGAAATGTGGCGAATTCGGATGCTAAGTGTTGGTCCGGGACTTGTAAACACGCGAGGTTCCTAATTATAATGTAAAGATACACATTTGTATCTAATTAGGACTTAGATTGATTGTTGGATAGGGACAATTGCTTCAAGTCACGAAAACACTCTGATACAAGTGTTTGGAGGGACCCGGGTGGCGTTTAGGGACATGTAATGATGCGAGGGACTTGGGACTTGAGTTTACTCCCCATGAATAAACTTATACAAGAGTTTTTGGCCCAAAACACCCATTCCCCATGAGTTTACGGCCGTAAACTCATGGTAGGGTGGTTTATGGTGCAAAATTGAGTCATAAATGGATATGGACACTTGGAAATGCTTGAATTAATTTTTCTTAAGGCTTGGATTGAATTAAAAACATCATTTACAATACATAAGGGAGTTTACAGCCTAGGCATGGGGTCTTTGGTCGTAAATTCTCAAATCTCCAAGATTTAGTGTTTTTAAGGTGTTAAAATCAATCACATGTGATTCTAAAAATTCCCGCAAGCCTAGAAATGAGTATAAGGCACCATTTGACACCTTTTTATGAGTTTACGGCCATGAGACATGTTCTATGACCGTAAAATCTCAAATGTGGGGTTTTGATGTTTGTAAAGCCTTAAAACTAATTTTGGTTGGTCCTTTGATTCATTCCAAGGCTTTTGGTGGTGTTGGATGGCTTTCAAACACCCTAGAATTGGATTTGCACCATGTTTCATGGAGTTTACGGCCCAAGCACAAGCCTTGGCCGTAAGCTCATGTAAGTCCCCCAAAAATGATGTTTCAAGTGTCCAAATGCAATTATCTATGTTCTATAATTCATAACTAAGACATATGAGTGGTTTGGAAGGGTTTAAGGGCATGAAAACCCTAGATATATGAGTTTATGGCCCAAGAATGATCCTTGGCCATAAACTCCTTCAAATGCCTCAAAATCCAAGTTTAAAATGTTATAAGTCCAATTCATAAAGCCATCTAGCCATATCTAAGGTCCAATTGTGCTTAGGAAGGGTTTTTGAGCTCCAAAACCCATGATATATGAGTTTACGGCCTAGGATGGTTCCATGGCCGTAAACTCATGATTATGGTCATTTTTCATGCTTTGAACTCGAATTTGAAGGCTAGGAATGTTACATAACAAGCTAGGGGAAGTACCTCAAAGATTTGGAGCCTAAAATTGATGATTTGGACCTTTGAACTTGGATTTAGGAGAGAGGATAGAGAGAGAGTAGAGAGAGGATGAAAAAGCTTCAAATGAGTGCTTAGATAACTTTAAATAGTGTCTAAGTTTTGGACACGGTGGAATTCTACCCGATACCGGCATTAAATGCAGCTTTTGGTCGCACCCGATTAAGTTACCGTCACCCGGCGGGAATGTTTCTATCTTTTTGAAATGAACACTTTTGGGTTAATTGCATGAGTTCCTAAGGGATTTGAACACTCATTAAATTATAATAAACGTATAAATTTAGTTAATTAACCCAAAGCGCGAACGAAACAGATCGACGAACGGCGAAATCTCACGGGTAGAACAAGTTTTCGACGATGGAAAACTTCGGGTTGTTACATTATCCCCCCGATAGAGGGAATTTCGTCTCGAAATTCAAAGATTTGGACCCAAATTGCATGTTGAAAAGAGAATCGTGGCTGAGTTTACTGCTTCGGATCTTCACGCTTCCACGTGGAATCGAGTCTCCACTAGACGTTCCAGTGAACCCTCACTATCGGGAAGCTTCTAGGTTTCGGTGGGTAGATATTTCTAAAGACCGAGACGTGACGTACCATAGGAATGTTTCTAAGTTTTGAGGTTAATCGAAGTTTGTATGTTACGGGATCAATCCTAATGAGGATTTAGAAAAGTGCTACGTTTATGGAGAGATTCGAATGAATAGATAACAATTTATCTTTCTAGGTTAGAGTTGAAAAAGAACTGCAAGCGAAATGATCGTCGTAAAGGAATATACCTGGGGCAACTGGGGGATCGGTGGATGTATCACCTTGTCCTATAGCTAGGACTCTTCCAGAGTTGCCAGCTGTTGTTGTATTGGGGCAGTTTTTCTTATAATGCCCGACCTTTCCGCAACCATAACAGACCTGATTAATGCCCGCTTCGGGAGCTTGATTTGTTGGTGTTCTACAATTCCGCGCAAGGTGACCCTCTTGGCAACAATTTTTGCAAAGTTTTATACGACAGGGATCGGGGATATAGTGGTGGTAACTGCACTGGTTACACCACGGGAGAACACCGGCATATCCGGTGATAGGTGCTTGAGCTGGGGAACTGATGACGGGTACCACAACAGGGGTAGTGGCAGCGTGGACTGTCACCATTTGTTGTCTCTTTGAGAACTCCTGAGAAGGCTGATATTTATCCCCTGCCTCACAGTACTTTCTTTTCTCCCCACTTCTTTCTATAGGCTCAGGAGTGGTGGCTGCTTCCTCTACGTCCTCACTATGGTCAATCAAGATTTACGCTAGGCATTTGGCGCTGTCGTATGTATCCGGCCTCGCAGCTAAGACGTTCCCTTTGGTTGGCTGGGTTAATCCCCAGATAAATCTCTCAATCTTCTTACTTTCAGGGGTAACCATCCCTGGACAAAGAAGTGCTAAGTCATCGAATCTGGATGTGTAGGTAGCGATATCAGAACCTTTCATCTTCAGATTCCAAAGTTCATGCTCTAACTTCTGGATTTCACCCCGAGGGCAATACTCAGCGTGCAGAAGTTCCTTCATAACTTCCCAACCCATAGCATTGGCTACAGGTAGAGTTAGAGATTTGACTCGGCTGTTCCACCAAGTCAGGGCTTTGTTGGTGAGAGTGCAAGCAGCAAACTTCACTTTGTCGGATTCTAAACAAGCACAGATCTCGAAGATAGATTCGATTCTTTCTAACCATCGAGTTAGAGCAATGACACCTCCTGTGCCATCGAAGAATGTAGTTTTCACATGCATAAAGTCTTTATAGGAACACTCCTTTCGGTGTCCCTGGCTATTCTCCTGGTTTTGAGGTTGGGGACCACCTCCTGAACTTCCGGGGTTCATTTGCGACATGGCTGCTGAAAATGCTGCAGTTAAAACTGACTAAATGGTTGCCAGGTCGATTTGAAGAGAAGGTGGTGTTTGAGGAGGGTGGTTGTTGTTCTGCGAGCTGGGTCTCTTTCTTGGAGGCATCTTGATCTAATAAGATTAGGAAGAGAGGATGATAAGCTCTCTAAGTTGAATCAAGAGATATGATACAAAGGATATCTCTTTATGGCATACATAGAATTCTATTAAGCGATAAAGCAGGAAGGATTTATCAAACAGATAAATTATCGATAAAGAAACTATTAAGGAGCAACGCTGGGATGAGGAATTCTATAACGGATTTGGCTCGAGAAATACTCCCATAGTATTTCATGATTCGCTGCAGTAACGGCTCATTGTTTGGGTATTGGGTAAGTCTTAGGCATGTTGCGTACCACAATCATTCCCAAGCACATGTTGGTCGTGTCTTGCATGAATATAGTTGGCCAGGCTATATTAATACTAGACACGACTACATAACTGCCCAGGTTTAACCGTAGTGTACAACACCCATTTACTTATGTTTTGTTCTACTTGTAGTTACGGATTTTCGATTGTCGGGTATACTTGTACACTTTTGAAAATACTTATATTTGAGGTATACTTTTAGTTCAGAGCATTTAGGCCCTTTAGTGTTTATAGTTTTATACCATGTAAGGTTTGGTATACTCCATTCACTATAAACAAGGGCTCTGATACCAATCTGTCACACCCCGAAAAACGAAGGCGGAAACGACTCCGGGGTTGACTCCAAGTTGAGTATCAAATCCAATGTACATAGTAAGCAAAGTAAACAACCATAACATTACATATCAAAGTTTACATTTGTTCAAAAGTAAAGTTGTGCATTTGTAATACATAATATATATGAACAAAAGTAGAGACGAGTCTTCTGTACGCTCCATCTTCTCCAAAAGATTCGCTAGGTATCTGTCTAATGTTGACCTGAGAATACAAGCAGTTTGAAAATCAGCATAAAGCTGGTGAGTTCTAAGATGTTTGTTTTGTGAAAATGTACGAGTTTCCTTTAGTTTACCGAAAAGTTGTTATCCAAGAAAATCCCATATTTTCTTAAAAGAGAAAGTTGATTGATTGTTAGGTTACACGGTTCTAGTTATGTTTAACTATGGTCCCAGGAAAGTTCCATACTTTCCTTTTTGTATATTACCAATTGTGAAAGATGTAATGTTATATAGTTGGCTACTCTTTCAAGTTATATAAGTGTTACCCAGGAAAGCCCCATGCTTTCCTGCATGTTGGTTTCTAATGTGAAAGATGATAAAGATGTAAAAGATATACACGTGATTAGGTAATGTTTTGTTTTTCCCCAGGAAAGACCCGTACTTTCCTAAAAGTAATTGTTATTTATTTAACTTCGATATACTGATTTATTTCCATTCGTACCTATTGTATTATCTAGTTATGCTGATATCCTAATACTATTCGCAGTCGTATTCGTATTTGTATTCGTATTCGCAGTCGTATTCGTATTCGTATTCGTTCTGTTCCTAATTATAGATGTGTTATTCGTTCTGTTCCTAGTTATAGCTTCGTATTTGTTTTCGTTTTCGTAATTAGTTATCATTGGAAATTAGTAACTTATTCGTAGATTATGAAACATAGTTTAGATTAGAGCATTTCATCGAGATATCTATGATTCGTTGGAAAGCTAAATTCGTAATTCGAACTATTTGATAAACACAGTTATTGATATTAGAACATACAGAAAGAAAATGATTAAACTGAAAACAATAAGTTTGATTACAAGTTTTCCTTGTACTTTTGCTTGTATTCCCTCCCTGAAAACAGTGAAAACAGTTGAAAAAGGGTAGGGGTATGAACTCACCAGAAATGTGGCGAATTCGGATGCTAAGTGTTGGTCCGGGACTTGTAAACACGCGAGGTTACTAATTATAATGTAAAGATACACATTTGTGTCTAAGTAGGACTTAGATTGATTGTTGGATAGGGACAATTGCTTCAAGTCACAAAAACACTCCGATACAAGTGTTTGGAGGGACCCGGGTGGCGTTTAGGGACATGTAATGATGCGAGGGACTTGGGACTTGAGTTTACTCCCCATGAATAAACTTATACAAGAGTTTTTGGCCCAAAACACCCATTCCCCATGAGTTTACGTCCGTAAACTCATGGTAGGGTGGTTTATGGTGCAAAATTGAGTCATAAATGGATATGGACACTTGGAAATGCTTGAATTAATTTTTCTTAAGGCTTGGATTGAATTAAAAACATCATTTACAATACATAAGGGAGTTTACGGCCTAGGCATGGGGTCTTTGGTCGTAAACTCTCAAATCTCCAAGATTTAGTGTTTTTAAGGTGTTAAAATCAATCACATGTGAGTCTAAAAATTCCCACAAGCCTATAAATGAGTTTAAGGCACCATTTGACACCTTTTTATGAGTTTACGATCATGAGACATGTTCTATGGCCGTAAACTCGCAAATGTGGGGTTTTGATGTTTGTAAAGCCTTAAAACTAATTTTGGTTGGTCCTTTGATTTATTCCAAGGCTTTTGGTGGTGTTGGATGGCTTTCAAACACCCTAGAATTGGATTTGCACCATGTTTCATGGAGTTTACGGCCCAAGCACAAGCCTTGGCCGTAAAATCATGTAAGTCCCCCAAAAATGATGTTTCATGTGTCCAAATGCAATTATCTATGTTCTATAATTCATAACTAAGACATATGAGTGGTTTGGAAGTGTTTAAGGGCATGAAAACCCTAGATATATGATTTTACGGCCCAAGAATGATCCTTGGCCATAAAATCCTTCAAATGACTCAAAATCCAAGTTTAAAATGTTATAAGTCCAATTCATAAAGCCATCTAGCCATATCTAAGGTCCAATTGTGCTTAGGAAGGGTTTTTGAGCTCCAAAACCCATGATATATGAGTTTACGGCCTAGGATGGTTCCATGGCCGTAAACTCATGATTATGGTCATTTTTCATGCTTTGAACTCGAATTATAAGGCTAGGAATGTTACATAACAAGCTAGGGGAAGTACCTCAAAGATTTGGAGCTTAAAATTGATGATTTGGACCTTTGAACTTGGATTTAGGAGAGAGGTTAGAGAGAGAGTAGAGAGAGGAAGAAAAAGCTTCAAATGAGTGCTTAGATAACTTTAAATAGTGTCTAAGTTTTGGACACGGTGGAATTCTACCCGATACCGGCATTAAACGCGACTTTTGGTCGCACCCGATTAAGTTACCGTCACCCGGCGGGAATGTTTCTATCTTTTTGAAATGAACACTTTTGGGTTAATTCCATGAGTTCCTAAGGGATTTGAACACTCATTAAATTATAATAAATATATAAATTTAGTTAATTAACCCAAAGCGAGAACGAAACGGATCGACTAACGGCGAAATCTCACGGGTAGAACAAGTTTTCGACGATGGAAAACTTCGGGTTGTTACACAATCATAACGGATAACCTTTTGAACTTGCAGATCACAATATCATGTTATTTGTGAAAATTGTTATAAATTGTCGTATTTTATACGTTCACAAATGGTTTTCCACATTATAATAGTTAAAAACATAACCGTTGAACTTTGAACATCAAACTTAGTATATTGTTTTGTCCTCGGTAACACTCCACAGAGATACGTAAGTGGAGGATAGTCTTTTCAGATAGAACTTAAACAGGATATCCCGCATTATTACTTATAGATATGTTATTCCTATAAATTGGAGACACGTCCTCGGAGAACACTCCACAGAGATACGCGAGTGGAGGACCGCCCCTGTAACCAGAATCTCTTAGATAGGGACCGTGACTTGAGTGTATAGATCTATACGGGATTGACTATCTCGGACCTGGCTGCTAGCTACCGCCGAACCGAAAGGTTCAAGGGTGACAAAAGTCATAAAAGATATTGGCCCCATCTCGAGTCATATCTACTCTATAGTATGGTTATAGAACTTGCAATTTGGATAACAGAGATTTACTTTTTAGTAATAATGGATATAGTAAATTAATAACCTTAAGAATTTGTTTACTCTGATAAGCAGGTTTTCAGTATACATCTTTTACATTACATTTTTGGGTTGGTAAACTAACACACACTTCACAAGGATAATCAGGTTTTCAGAATAAATCTTTCACATTAGGAAAATATAGGATTTTCCTAGGGTAATAACTAGTCATAACTAGAATTGTGTAACATAACAGAATACTAAACATTACTTTTAAGAAAATATGGGATTTTCTTGGATAACCACGTTTTCAAAAAACAAAAGGAATCTTGTACATTTTCATAAAACAAACCACTTATGAACTCACCATCTTTATGCTGATTTTTAAAATGCTTGTATTCTTAGGTTCTCCTTAGACAGGTATCCCGCGTACTTCTTAAGACGGAGCGAATGGAAGTCACGTCTTTCTTTTGTTTAAACTTATGTATCTATGAAACTTGTATTACTTTACTTTCAAACTGATGGAACGAAATCTATGTAATGTAATGTTTTGTGTTACTTCGCTTACTATGTACATTGGTTATGATATTCACATGAAGCCACCTCCTCCCCGGAACGTTTCCGCCCTGGGTTTCGGGGTGTGACAGATTGGTATCAGAGCCCTTGTTTATAGTGAACTGAGTATACCAAACCTTACATGGTATAAGATTATAAGAATTAAGGGGCCTAAGTGCTCTGAACTAAAAGTATACTTCAAAATATAAGTATTTTAAAAAACATACAAATATACCTAACCGACGAGATCCGTAAGTTCAAGTAGAACAAAACATAAGTAAATGGGTGTTGTAAACTGCGGTTAAACCTGGGCACTTATGTTGTTGTGTCTAGGGTCAATATAGCCTGGTCAACTCTATTCATTCGAGACACGACCAACATGTTCCTGGGAGTGACTATGGTGTTCAACATGCCTAAAAGTTACCTAAATACCCCAAACAATGAGTCGTCATCGCAGCGAATCATGAAATACTATGGGAGTATTTCTAGATCCAACTTTGTTGTAGAAAATTCTCATTGAAGCGTTGCCCCTCGATCATTTCTTTAGCGGTAGTTTATTTTCCTTGATAATTCATTTCTGCTTCATCGCTTAATAGAATTATATGTCTGTCTTAAAGAGATATCCCTTGTTTCATATCTCTTGATTTAATGCAGAGGACATACCATCCTCTTTTTCCTAATCACTTTAGATCGAAATGTCTTCAAAGAAAGGATCCATTTCAAGTAACAACAGCCCTCCGTCGCCACCTCTTTCTCGATTCGACCGAGTGATGTTCTAGTTGGCTGTTTCTGCCGCAGTGACATATTTGTGCCCTAACAGGTTCGGTGGACCAAGAAGTAACACCAACCCCCAAAACCATGAAAATGTTCAAGGGCATCAGAATGAAGGTGATAAGAGTAAGAAGGTTATTTGGAAAAGGCGAAAGGGTCAGAGTTCATAGGGACCCTCCAAGAGGCATGAAACTATGGCAGTTCAAGCTACCACTACTCCAGTTGTTGCGCCTACAACTCAGGCACCTATCAGTGGGTATGCTGGCAATCACCCTTGGTGCAACAAGTGTAGTTATCACCATCGTATCCCTGGCCCATGTCGTGAGTTGATATGCAAAAGATGTGGCAAAAAGGGCCACTCCGCTCAAACCTGCAGAACACCAGTTCATCTAATCAATCAAGCTTCTGGATCGAGTACTGTTCGAGCCTGTTTTAGTTGTGGAGAAATCGGGCATTTCAAGCGAAACTGCACAAAAGCAACAACCACCAACAATGTCAACAACGTCGAGATGGTTTTAGCCATGAAGCAAGAGGATGAGGAAGCCGCTGATCCCACCACTGCCGCACGTATATTTCTTCTCGACAATTCTTATGCTCGCATCCTTTTTGAATCTAGTGTCAAGAAAGTTTTATTAATCATTCATTCAAATATCTTCGCAAACATAGCCCCCGTCTAATAACTGAAACATTTACTATCAAGATGGTTACCGGTGAGAATGAGTGCACTAATGACTTATCCCCAAGCTATATCCTTACCTTGAGTAATCATTCTTTCCTCATTGATTTGATGTCAATTTCAATAAAGAGCTTTGATGTTATCGTTGGCATCTATTGGTTGAGTCCTGATCATATTGATACACTTTGTTATGAAAAAACTATTCGTCTCAATCTCCCCTCTGACCGAACCCTCATGATATATTGTGTCAAGCTTAACTCAAATCTTCGCATCAATCCCTATATAAAAGCTCGAAAACTTCTGCAAAAGGAGTGTCGGGTATTCCTAGTCCATGCAATCAGCGAAAAACAAGAAGTTACAGACTTCTAGAGCATCCCCGAAAACTGTAATATTCCTGATATCTTCCCGAAGAGCTCCCGAGAATTCCTTCCGAACGTCAAGTCGAGTCTCCTATCAATCTAATCCCTGGAACTACCCCTGTAGCAAAATCTGTGTACCGTTTTGCTCCAGCAGAAATGCAGGAGTTATCCAGTCGACTTAATGAGTTGACTGTCAAAACTGATATCCTCTTTCCTTAATTAGATGACTTCTTAGATAAAATTCAGGGAGTTAGACACTTCTCGAAGATAGACCTTAGGTCAAGATACCATCAGCTACGAGTTAACAAGGATAATGTTTCTAAGACAGTATTCACGACTCGATATGATCACTAAGAGTTCGTATTGATAGCCTTTGGTCAAACCATTTTCCTTTGGTCAAGTAGTGAGTAATGAAGACATACGAGCGAATCCTTCTAAGGTCGAAGCAATAGAGAATTGGTCGGCACCAAAGACACCTATAGAAAACCTATCAATTCTTGGGTTTCGCCGGCTATTATTGCAGACCTATTAAGAAAATTCTTCCAGAATCATCAAATCCTTAACCACTCCTACACAGAAAGGTGTACCCTTTATGTTGGAGTAAAAAGTGAGATACATCATTCCAATAATTGAAGTAAGACTTATGCGTCACACCTAACCTGTCCCTGACAGAAGAAACAGAGGGCTTCATTGTCCTTTGTAGTACATCCAATCAGAGTTTAGATCATGGGCTTAGGCAAGAAGGGAAAGTTGTCGTTCATGCTTAAAGACAAACTAGAGGCACACGAAGTTGACTACACAACTCACGATTTGGAAGCTGGAGCAATAGTCCCTGCACTGAAGAATGAGAGACATGATCTCAAAGGAAACCAAGTACGCGAATTTCACTGATCTTAAGAGACTACAACATAGCTTCGATCATAAAGACATGAACATGAGGCGCCCTTAGCCGAAAAGGAAATCTTAGACAGCAAGACTAAGACATTGAGAATGACCATCTAGATCCGTTTACTGGCTCAGACCTGAGAAGCCTAGTTAGAAACCCTCGAGACTGTTCCAGCAGCTTAGATACCCGAATAGGAATGGTAAATAACCAACATGTATTTCACCATCAAGTTACCCACTTTTCCCGAGCGAGTACGATACCATTTGGAACCCTCTACAGTCAAAAGTACAGATTCCCTTGTGTTAGGTCAAGATAGGAGACACGTAGCTAGCCAAGAGTTGATTCCGCGGTAGTACCCACACTGGTTCTGAAATCATCCGCGAAACCGTCGAGAAGATCATACAGACCTGAGAACAATTGAAAACTTCACTAGTTCGACATAAGAATTAATCCAATATACAATGGAAACCTCTGGAATTCCAGGCTGGAGATCGTGTCCTGTTAATGGTCTCGCCCTGGAAAGACAGGATATACTATGGAAAGCACGGAAAGCTTAACTTGTGGTACATTAGACCCTTTGAGATCTTCATTAGGAATCGATCTCGTAGCCTTCAAACTCCGAGTACCTTCAGACTTAGAAACATCCATCCTATCTTCCACGTCCCGAATCTTTAGAAGTGCCTGTCCGATGAGACCCTAGTAATCCCTCTTGAACAAGTCGATACCATAGACCGAGAGATCAAACGTACGAAGCAAAGCCACGTCCCGATAGTGAAGGTTCGCTGGAATTCCAAGCGAGAACCTGAATTCACTTGGGAGTGCGAAGACCCGATACAAAAGAACTATCTGCATCCTTTTCCATAACTTGAATCTTAATCTTTGAATTTCGGGACGAAATTCCCTCAAACAGGGGGATAATGTGACAACCGGAAGTTGTTCCATCGTCGCAACCCATTCCGTCCGTAAAACACATCTTAAGCGAATTGTTCCGATTTCGTTTCTGGATTAGGTCAATTAAGTTAAGACTTTTATTTTGTACTTGTAAATACTCAAACATATTAGAAACACAGGAAAACACCCCAAACTAGTAATTAGAAAATTTTTAGTTTCGACCATATCGGGTGACGACAACTTAATCGGGTGCGACCAAAAGCCTCGGTTAACATCAGTGTCGGGTAGAATTCCACCATTTATCAAATCCAAACCATATTTAAAGTGGTTTAGGCCTCATTTGAAGCCTTTTCACTCTCTCTCTAACCTCTCTCCTCAATCCAAGATTTAGGTCCAAAAATCACTCATTTCAAGCTTCAAAACACCAAGGTAACTATCCT
Organism: Lactuca saligna; assembly: GCF_052625555.1. Classification (NCBI taxonomy): domain Eukaryota; kingdom Viridiplantae; phylum Streptophyta; class Magnoliopsida; order Asterales; family Asteraceae; genus Lactuca; species Lactuca saligna. Next base: position 166,391,044 of record NC_136420.1, read on the forward strand.
AGCTTCTTGTACAACATCCTTAGCCTTCAATTTCGAGTTCAAATCATGATTTAGGACCTCAAACATGTGTTTATGGCCCTAGAACACTCTTGCACCGTGAACACACATAAATGGTGTTTTTGAGCCTCAAAACCCTTCCAAATCACCATTGGATCTTAGATATGGCTTAAGGACTTATTGGATTGGAATTAGAACACTTTAAACTCAAAATTTGGGGAGTAAACATGAGTTTACTACCTAAGAAAATGCTTGGGCCATAAACACCCTTTCATGGGTAGTAAACTCCTTTTTGGGTGTTAAAATGCAACTAACACACCTCCTAAGCCTTGAACTAAAGTCTATAAGCAACCACAAACGAGATACGGATCTTAAACTTGAAGAAAACAACTCCATAAGGAGTTCACGGCCGTAAACCCCCCAAGAATGGGTTCCTGGGCCGTAAAATCCTATAAATTGATTGTATGATGCCCTAAATTCACCTGTTGGCTTGTAAAAATGAGTAGAATCACTTGTGATTAATTTATGACCTTCAAAGCACTTAAAAATCGAGTGGGTGAGAGCTTACATTCGTAAACTCATAGTTTACTATTGTAAACTCATCAATTGGTCCACATGGTTGATTTAATTCCTTCCTAATGCCCTAGAACCAAACCTAGCATCACCCCTCAATTGATTTAAGGCCATTTAGCACTTAAGAACACCATCCATGAGTTTACGGCCGTAAACTCATGGGGATGTGATGCTTAGGGCCGAAAACTCTTCTAGGAGTTTACTCTTGAAGAGTAAACTCCATATCCGAGCCATACATGTCCTTAAATGTCACCCGGGTCCCTCCAAACACTTGAAATGAAGTGTTTTCGTGACTAGAAGTGTATATCCTCAATTAATTAGTGATTTAAATCTAATTAGATACATTTATGTATCATTTAAAATTACATAGGAACCTCACATGTTTTCAAGCATCAATCCGACGTTTAGCATCCCTGGCGACACCTTCCTCGTCCGGTGAGTTCATATCCCTACCCTTTTTCAATGTTTTTCACTGTTTTCAGGGGGGAATACAAGTAATACTTCTACTCAAAACTTATTTTATATGTGTTTTATTTCATATTGCATATGTTTTTAACACTGACAATCATAAGGGATAATCCTTTGAACTTGCAGATCACAATATCATATTATTTGTGAAAATTGTTATAAATTGTTGTATTTTATATTTTCACAAATGGTTTTCCACATTATAATAGTTAAAAACATAACCGTTGAACATTGAACATGAAACTTAGTATATTGTTTTGTCCTCGGTAACACTCCACAAAGATACGCGGGTGGAGGACAGTCTTTTTAGATAGAACTTAAAAAGGATATCCCGCGTTCTTACTTGTATATTTTTTATTCTTATAAATTGGAGACACGTCCTCGGAGAACACTCCACAGAGATACGCGAGTGGAGGACCGCCCTTGTAACCAAAATCTCTTTGATAGGGAGCGTGACTAGAGTGTAAAGGTCTATACGGGATTGACTATCCCGCACCTGGCTACTAGCTATAGCCGAACCGAAAGGTTCAAGGGTGACAAAAGTCATAAAAGATGTTGTCCCCATCTCGAATCATATCCAGTCTATAGTATGGTTATAGAACTCGCAATTTGGACAACAGAGATTTACATTTTAGTAATAATGGATATAGTAAATTAATAACCTTAAGAATTAGTTTAGTATGATAATCAGGTTTTCAGTATACATCTTTTACATTACACTTTTGGGTTGGTAAACTAACACACACTTGACAAGGATAATCAGGCTTTTAGAATACATCTTTCACATTAGGAAAATATAGGATTTTCTTGGGGTAATAACTAGTCATAACCAGAATTGTGTAATATAACAGAATACTATATATTACTTTTAAGAAAATATGGAATTTTCTTGGATAACCACGTTTTAAGAAAACAAATGGAATCTTGTACATTTTCATAAAACAAACCGCTTATGAACTCACCAGCTTTATGCTGATTTTTAAAATGCTTGTATTCTCAGGTTCTCCTTAGACAGGTATCCCGCGTTCTTCTGAAGACGGAGTGAATCGAAGTCACGTCTTTCTTTTGTTTAAACTTGTGAAACTGAAGTAACGAAATCTATGTAATGCAATGTTTTGTGTTACTTCGCTTACTATGTACATTGGTTATGATATTCACATGAAGTCACCTCCGCCCCGTAACGTTTCCGCCATGGGTTTCGGGGTGTGACAGATGGTGCAAGTGTTGACAGTAATGATGTAATTGTTGGATTGGTTACTAATGTGAATGAAATGAGTTTTTTTGGCTATTTTGTTTGTCTAATTTTTTTCGGCATAGACAGTTAGCACATACTAATATTAAAAACATTGAAAAAATGAAAACTAAAGGAATGTTAAAATGTGACACAAAAATTTTGAAAAATGTAAAACTTCTGTGAAATCAAAATTTACAAAGAATCCATTCCCATCATTTAAGAGAAATGCATGATTACTTGAGTTTATTGACTTTGATATATGTGAATTTAATGGAATACTTACTCGAGAAGTAAAAACGTATTTCATCACATTTTGTGATGAATCCAGTCGATATGTTTACATTTTTCCTGTTGAGATCAAAATATGAATTTTTTTTATGCATTTAAACTATATAAGGCTAAAGTCGAAAATCAACTTGAAAGACACATCAAAAATCTTCGCTCAGATAGAGGAGGATAATATTTCAACCAAGAGTTTAACAGATTTAGCGAAGAGAATGGAATAAAACATTAGAGAACTTCACCATGTACTCCATAAAAATATGGTTTCACTGAAAGAAAGAATAGAACCCTTTGTGAGATGGTCAACTACATGTTGAACCAATCGAGTAGACCAAACAATCTTTAGGGGAAGCACTATTGCCTGCTTGGTATGTTCTTAATAGGATCACTAGTCATGTGATTCCTGCAAGTGCTTAGGAGTTGTGGAAAGGAATAAAGCCTAATCTAGAATATTTGAAAATGTCAGGGTGTGTGGCTTATTATCAAATGCCCGATCCTAAGAAAACCAAATTGGGAGAACGAGTTAATAAGAGTATTTTTTGGATATACTCACACTAGCAAGGCTTACAAATTAGTAGATATTGAATCGGGTTTGTTGTGGAATTCTTCGAGGACAAGTCTTATGGAGATGATGAAAACTCCAATAACACAACACCTACAAGTACTTCTCGATAAATACTCCCACCTCCTCCTATTTTAGAGCAACCAATGAGAAGTACAAGGACTAGAATAGAGAAAAATTTTGTAGACGGTTTCTTTTTTACTTGGTTGAAGTAACACAAAATATCAAACCCCGCTAAAGCAGAAATATAAGGCGTGACAGTACAAAGGGTTTCATAGAAAAAGATAAAGACAACGCCAACCATAGTATCAAAAAGCATTACAAATTTACAATGGGTTCGAACAACTTTTAAAAGAAATTACAATGTGAATTGAAATACAACAAATGCAAATGCTCCTAAAAGTGATGTGTCCCTAAGTACCAGTTACTCGATGATTCCTGAAAAAGCATGTAAAACGAGCATCAACTATAAAAATAGTTGGTGAGTACTCACATGTTTATAACATAATATAGTTTGAAATCATGATAATCATAATATTGATAACAGTGTCCATCAACAATGTTCATTTTTAAAAATTAGTAAAAAAGTTTTCATGAATAGAAGTTCGTTGCTAAAGCGAGTAATAAAGTTTCCATAGATAGAAATATATTGTAAACATAAGTAAATAAGTTTGCATAAACAAAGTTCGTTGTCATCACGAGAGATAACGTATATTGGCCAAATAAGATGCAACATTCATATTCTCATGGGAAATAAAGTTCATTATTAAAACGAGTAAACAAGTTTCATTGGTATAATAACCAACCAAGTTCGTTGCTACAACGAGCAAACACGTCTGTTGCTACAAGTAGTAAACAAGTTTGTTGCTACAAAGAGCAAACAAGTTCGTTGCTACAAAGAGCAAACAAGTCCGTTTCTGAGGCAAGTAAGTAAGTTTCCGGTAATAAAAGTTTGTTGTTATAATGAGAAACAATGTTCATTGCTAAAATGTGAAACAAATTTCATTGCTATAATGTGAAACAAAGTTCATTGCTATAATGTGAAACAAAGTTCATTGATGTAATGTGAAATAAATTTCATTGTTATAATGTGAAACAAAGTTCATTACTATAGTTAATAAGCGAGTTTGTATGTATATGAGCACATAATGAGTTCCCAACCAAACCTATGACTGATACCTTATAAAGATCAATTCTTATCATTCGATAGATTAATATGGTATCACACAATTGGGCGACTGAGGGGTTGTCAATTCCTAATAGCACTTTCCACAATGACCATTGGCTCGAAGAGTTAATGGTTGGAGTAAAGTGTAAAGGGAAGGGACTTAAGAAGATAAGGCCTCATGTTTCAAGTTGCATAAACATACATAGAGAAATATAACAAAATATAACAATCAAGTTTGATACAAATCAATTTAAATAAAACGAATAATTGAATAGTTTTTCAGACATGCTTTTCCACCCCAAAACATAAAAACCAAAAATAAGGGGAGTCGTGAATACTCACAATGTATTGAGATGATGTAAATGATGCCTTGATCTATGTTCCACTTGTACCACTACCAAATCCTACAATAATGGTATATGATAGTGAGTCTCTATTTGAAATCTAACACTAGTATACGTACTACTACAATAGATTTATACCAAGATTGCTTCAAAATTTAATGTTGTCAGGTTACAAACATTTTTCTAAAATGGTGAAATTTTATAACTCATGTGATTAAGATAATTTTGCATCTTATTTTCCAAATTTTTGTAATATTAATTGAGGGTATTTCAATATATTTAAAGGTGTTTTAAACTCCTAAAATCCAAAAATATTATCAAACTGTTTCCAAAAAATTTTCAAACTTTGCATTTTCATTCCAAATACAGTAGAGGTCTTCCAGAAATTTTCCCTTGAATTTTGGATGTAATTTGCTATTTTTTTTTTTTTCAAATTTCAAAGCCTTCATACCAACATAAATTTGTAAAATATACCATTCGGATGAAAAATTTCCCCAAGTTTTTATACTACTGCTATTAAATATACATAAGCTGGGAAAAATATAAAAATAGGTTTCTAATAGTTTAACTTGATTTTATGATTTTTGTGCAGTAATTCTAAAACAAAGGAGAAAAACAGAAAACAGTTTCCAAAATTGCCCAAACTTTTTTTAACACTTTTACTTTCCATATAGAATCTTTGAAAAATATAAAAGATATTTTTTAGTTAGTTTACCTATTTTTCTTTATGTTAACTCTTATAAATCATTAATTTATGAATAGTTATTAAAAAGTTAACATAAATTACCAAAATAAATTTAGACTTCATTGACAGTTTAAATAACCCGGGAAAAATCCAAACAACTATTTTTATCTACTGGAGTCTGATTTTGTGGATTTAAGTGCATTTAAGATTAGAAAAATAAAAGAAAAATAGAATACAAAAGAAAAAAATCTTCCAAAATTTTATTTTGCATCCTAATATATTATAAGACTTTCTGGTATGCTTGCATGAATTTTGGATGATCGAAACTATTTTTCCCATTATTAGTCCATTATAAATACAAAAATAGTTGAAAAATACGTATGAATTATGAAAAAATCTGAAAATATTTTGCTGAGTATTCCACGTGAGGTAGGATCTTCGAAAGATAATATATAACCTTTTCACAATCCCTACAGTTGTGTTATGATTTATTAGAACTAAACAACAAGAAAATTCAAAAACATAATAAACATTAACGAAAATTGATGAAAACTTATGATATATCATAATATACTTTACAAGTCATCCACGAATTGACCTAGGATTTATAGACCTCAGAAAGCACTTTATATGAATTATTACCCTATTTTCTTGCAATAATTGAAATAATTCGAGAAAAATGAATTATTTTCTGGAAATTTGTAGAACTCTCATTTTGTTGGTGGAATTCTTGGAAAATAATATATGATCAGAAAAGAAGTTTTAGATATTTATTTGGGAATAAATCCTTTATGAACCTATTTGAAAGCTTTTAAAAAAAACTTTGATCATCTAGCATCTAAGCTTGGAGATCATCACATGCATGTTGTTTTAAAGGCCATTCATGAGTTTGAAATGGTCAAAAATCATTTTGGAAAGAAAATTTAGGGTGCATGTGGTGATTTTCTACCAAAACTTGTAGGAAAATGCATTATGTTGATTTTGATTTTGGTTTTGCTCATTTGATTTCACCATTTACAGCATGCATGTTTGTTTTTGGTTGAAATCCTACCAACATTATCATCAAAACCATGGGTGTGAGCAAGTGTTCATGATTTTACAATACAAGGGAGTAGAAGAAGGAGAAAGTGTAAGAAAAATAGCAAAACTTGAAGGAATAGAGAAGTAGAAATTGATTTCACCATCAAGAACACCACAATATGATGAAAATTTTGAGTTTGAGGAGTCTTCATTGGTTCATTTTTCTTGAAAATTTTTCATTGAGTTAGGGTGAGGGTGAGAGAAAATGGTGGTCGTGATGAAGAGTGTGAGAGAAAATGAGAGTTAGAGTGAAAAAGATTTATGATATGGGGAAATAGTGTATTAGGTTTTCAAGTAAGAGAAAGAGAGAGAGAGAGAGAGAGAGAGAGAGAGAGGGGAAAGAGGTCCAAAATTTTGAATGGAGACCCTCTTTTAAATGTATAAAATATAAATTTATTTTAGAAAAATATCAAGTTTTTATAAAATATGCAACTTATCCTAGTTTTCATTCCCAAAACCATGATTCTTGTCTTCGAAAATAAGGTTAAACACAACTGACTTAAATTTTATTTCTCCTTCGTTATATTTTCCTAAGTTGAGTTATTTTAAAATGATATTATAAAGTCCATACCAAATTTTATGGATTTTTATGTATTAAAGTTTATAAATTTGAGATTTTAAGGTTTTTAGGGTTTTTAGGGTCTTGAGATTTAATAATTATTTGGATATCAAAATAAATTGAATTAATTGAGATTTCAAATTAGGATAGAGTTTCATAACTCTTTTCTAGTTAAAAATAATATTTGTAATTCATTTTTACCTGGTTATTGGCATTCGTTGTAATGATTCCGAGATTCAAGCGAGATTGATGAATCAAGTATACTAGTCCTAGTTTTCAACTTTGACTTAAGTTTCTATGACACTTCGACCTGATTTATACCACTAGGTCAAGTGCATGACGTGTGTATATGATTCATGAAAAGGTGTTCGAGTCAAAGAGTGACCTAAATATATATATATATATATATATATATATATATATATATATATATATATATATATATATATATATATATATATATTCACTACAGTTAAGTAGTTGTAGAATTCAAAGATCAATGTGAAATCTAAGTAAACTATTGTAAGGTCGAACCTTATAATATGATGATGTTTGAAACTAATTCATCAGCATCCATGTCAGCATCAGTATCAGCGTCAGCATACAAGATCTTCTGTATATATATAGTCTTATGTAACAGATTTAGTATTTATCTTGTTTCGATCGTTATCTTGTATTAGTTAGCTGTAACATCCCTGATTTGTAGGGATTGTCTATAATAGTTCTATATAATCTTTTGTACGGGTTTGTGAAGGGGTTGTCTTTCACAAACCCTAATAGCCGCTTTGTGCAAACAATAATCTCTTTGTGAGATTATAATTCTTAGTGAAAGCTCTTTGTGATATTTCGTTGTTCTGTTCTTATTATTAGTCATTGTTTGATAAATCGATTGATCTAAGGTCCTTTCAATTGATATCAGAGCGGGTTTCTTTTATCAAACAAATGGCTTCATCCTCTTCTTCTTCAAACTCATCAAATCATCCTTCTGCTAAAATTCCTCCGTTTGATGAAACCAATTTTGCTATGTTGAAAATAAAGGCTCTCTATGCATTAGAGACGGTAGATGAAGACATGTTAGACATCATCGAAAAGGGTCCATATGTTCCAATGTATCAGCCCCTGAAAAACAACGTTCCTGATGGTGCTATGAAGAAAACACCTAGAGAAAACTGGACTGCAGATGACAAAACAAAGAATGGTCTAGATGTTCGTGCTCGCGCTGCAATCAGCTATGCTTTGCCATACAATATCTTTGGGTTGGTTCAGAATTGCATCTCAGCAAAAGAGATGATGGATACGCTGACTGTATCTTTTGAAGGCACTGAAGAAGTAAAGACTACTCAAATAAATAATCTAAACAGAAGGTATGAACATTTTTTTGCAAAGAAAGGTGAAACCCTGACTCAAACCTTTAACAGGTTTAATACTCTTGTTAATGATCAGCGGAGACTAGATCAGTTGAAGCATCGAACTGTTCTAGTGCAAAAGTTTTTGGATTCTCTGGGTGAAGGTTGGGAGAACCATGTTGATGTGCTGAAAAATAGTGAGAAGATCAACACCATGGACTTACAAAGTCTCTTTGGAAACCTTCGATACTATGAGGAATCCAAGCTTCAGAGAAAGGAGCTGATGAAGGATTCTCAGTGTGAGTCATCAATAGCTTTATTCTCAAACAAAAAGCAAATGTCATAGTCAAACACTGAAAACCATTCAGACACTGATTCTTCTAAAAGTGACACTGATGATCTCGAAAAGGTTCTGGCTAGTGCGGCTTTGATTGTGAAGACTTTTAAGAAATCAGGCCGAAATTTCTCAAAGTTTCAGAAGAAGATGAGTGGGAAATCTTCAAAAAGACCAGACGCTGATAAAAAGCATGGTACTGAAAGCAAAGGGAAAGCTCAGTGCTTTAAATGTGGGAGCACTGATCATTTTGCAAAAGAATGCAAACAAAGAACCCAAAGCTCGGATGAATACTGGAAGCAGATGTAGAACAAGCTTTTTGAGAAACTGAAAGCAGAGAACTTGGAACATAAAGTTCTTGTCGCTGAAGAAGAAAAATGGAAGACTGATGAGGAATCATCAGATGATGAAGTTAAGTGTCTGATGGTCAAGATAGAAGACACTGATGAATGTAAAGTCAACAACAGTTCATTTGATGCTGATATGTTTGATGCAGTGGAAAACTCCAGGAAGCATAACACTGATTCTCCTTCAATGTATCAGGTTCAAAACTTTGTTTCATATTCAATGAATGAAAAAATCAAAATGTTTGAGTATTTGGGTGTTCTTAATTCTAAGAAGAATCAAATCTAGAGATATGCAGAATCAAATCGATCTTCTTAAAACTGAACTATCCTTAAAAATTAACATTAATGACACTACTCAGGAAAATCTAAGAGTTAGTAGTTTATCAAATTCCTCACTATCTGTTGAAATTGATAAAGTTAAAGACCTCTTGAACAAAGAACAAACTGTTTTAAAACTTTGGGCTAAATCTCACAAGAATGCTAATTATGTTATTTCTGCTCAAATACCTCATTCATGTGAGAAAATCCTTGGGGGAATTTTTGCTGAAGCTGAAAACGTTTTCAAATCTCAAAAAAAAGAATCTGAATTTTATTCCATGAATGAATTAAAAGATAGTTTCAAAAACACATTTGTCAGCAACACCTTTATTAATCAGTCTCTCATTGATGAACATTGTGTTACTCACTCTAATGGTGTTACTGAGTGTAATATTGAAATTACTGGAATTGATCCTACTTCATATCCTACACATCTTGTGAGACCGACTTCTCTCACTGAAAATATTATTGCATTTCCTATCTCAAATGGAGTGTTTCATGCTGTTCATGAACAACTTAAACAATGTCCTGATTGCAGTGTTTCAGTACATAAGTCTAAATCTGATACTGATGTCCGCTCCTCCCGCATCAATGATAGTGGTTCTTCTAACACTGAATTCCTTAGTAATTCAATGTTAAATAAAAGGACTCAAAGTTCTCCCGGTGAATCCTTCAAATATAAATGTGTCAAATCTAGAAATGTGTTTACAAAGAAAAATTTTGGTACTAGAATTTGCTATAGGTGTGGTGACTCGACTCACAAAATCAGTGAATGCAAGTTTGATAAAACATTATTAAGAGCTGATAACATCAAAGTTAGAAATGAAAAATGGACTCTTAAATCAAATTCTTTAAATTGTCTTCCTAAAGAATGCTATAATATATTATCAAATAACTTTGTGAATGACCCATCTTCCAATGGGTCAGTGTGTTCTAATTAGTTTCTCAGCACTGTAGGGTCAGGAGCATCTTTGGTACTTAGATAGTGGTTGCTCAAGGCATATGACAGGATCCAAGTCTCTCCTGGAAGACTATGTCAAGAAAACTGGTCCTGCAGTAACATACGGAGACAATGGAAAGGGGTTCACTAAAGGATATGGAAATATCAAGTGCAATAACGTGGAAATATCAAGGGTCTCAAACACAATCTTATCTCAATCAGCCAATTGTGTGATGCTGATTATGAAGTTCACTTTACAAAGAAGGAAGGAAGAGTTGTTAACACTGGCAAGAACATCATACTTTTAGCAAGTAGAAAAGATGATATATATGTTCTTGACATGTTCTCAAGTGACAAGGCACAGATGAAATGTTTCTTTACAAAGTCTCAAACCAATCTCAGCTGGATTTGGCACAAAAGGTTCTCTCATTTGAACTTTAAGAATCTATCCAAAATATCCAATCAAGATCTAGTTAGAGGTCTCCCAAAACTCAGCTTTGTCAAAGACAAGATGTGCTCAGTGTGTGAACAAGGAAAACAAACCAAGTCGTCATTCAAACCCAAGTCATGTTCCAGCATATCAGCTCCTCTTCATTTACTACACATGGACTTCTTTGGACCTATTCCTGTTCGTTCCCAAGGAGGGAACAAGTATACTCTAGTGGTTGTGAATGAGTTTACTCGATTTACATGGGTGGTTTTTGTGACAACCCGATATTTCAACTCTTTGTAACGACCAAAGTGGGTCAAGTATTGTAACCGCTTCTGAGTAATAAAATTTACTTTCATAATAAAATGTACAAATAAGTCCTATTTAATTTCCTTCTATGATTAAATGTCTTTGAACCATGATCGTACGTGAAAAGAACGCCCAAATCCGACTTCATTTAGCGAAATTATGATTTTTCCAAATTCGACTCAGCAACAGACAGCTAAAAACTCGAATCGGAAATCGAGTGACTTTTGACCGGAATGACCTAAACGAGAATCGAAGGTCTCGACAATGGTATTCTAGCGATAAAAAGTCTGGCAAAAACCGACATCAGATAAAGAAGTTACGAATTTTCAAAGAAATTCCTTAAACACGATAGATTTTATATTTAATAAAAAAATAATTTTGGAATTTGCCGATGGAGTCTAAACGAAAGTTGAAGAGCGTAGTCTCACCTACGCGAGGATATAAAGACCATCGAAAACGGAGTTCGTATGAAGAAGATATGAATTTTTGAAGTTTATTAAATAAATTAATTATTTATTTTATTCAAAATTCGGATATTATCCGAAGGGGAGTCAGCATACGCGTTACGTGTCACACCCCCAAACCAAGGATGGCGGAAACGTCTGGGGGTGGAGGACTTCATGTACAGTATCACAACAACGTGTATAATAGTGCTCAAAGTAAAAACAACCACCATAAATATAATTGCAAAAGTTACACCGAAGTATATGTTTACATGTTTCAAAAACAATTACATTATGATGACAAAATAAGTTGTTGACGGTTTAGCGTCCCATCCTCAAAGCGATGAAGTTTTCCTGTTTCACTGATTTCCTGAGAATACAAGTAGTTTTAAAGAGTGTCAACACAAAGGTTGGTGAGTTCATAAGAGTTTTGTTTGAAGTAGAAACCGTTTTTCCTTGTAAAATCGATTTAGTTTGATTTCCAGAAAATCCAATATTTTCTTAGTTAAGTATGAATAGAAATAATCCTACATGATGCTGTAATGAACCCTAGAGTAATCCGTAGAGTTCCTCTATAATCGTCCAACATATAAAGTTATATAAGGCTTAACTTAGATAAAACGTTGAATATAGTGGGTCTGCCCTAGGTCCACAACCCAACGAGGAACAGGAGATGAGGCGGGCACCACCAATTCTAGGCCAATCAAGACTAAATTCTTATATGACTCAACATATACGCTCATCGACTATAGTTGAAGTCTAACAATTTTAGAGGAAGTGTAGTTTTAATATCATAATAGCTTTGTATAGAGACCCGGCACTTTGTATTTGTACCCATAGAGATAAAAGGTGATTTTAAATCGACATAAAACTCATTTAGGTTTTAAAAATAAAATCCCGTAAACTTATGGATTGTTCCCTATGTGAGCCGTTATAATCATACTATTACTATGTGAACCTGCCACGACGTTCTCAGTGTCGCGAAAAAATGAAATGACATTTGTCACCCGTAGACCTGCAGGTCCAACTGTAGCTAGCAGCAAGGTGTGGGGTGTCAATCCCAATATAGATCTATATACAAGTATCACGTTCTCCCTCAAGGAGATTCTGATTATAACTACCAGGAATTATATCCCGCACTCGGACATACGGGGAGAGAGAGAGAGGAGAAAAATAGAGAAACTCACAATATAGGATAACAAGTTTACGTTAAATGTGTGTGAATATAAATCTTTCTTGTATGAATGTACCCTTTTTGTACGAGTGCGTTGAGTGATGTATCATAAACTATACCTATTATAGTTTATCTAAAATGTATGTAATATGTATGAATTCTTTTATGGAAATGTATTAGTGTTATAAATATATTCAAACTATACTTTTTATAGTTAAATAATACGTGTTCCAAAATGAATGGATAATATTTAATATGAATGTCTTAGTTTCAGTTCATAATGATAAACTAACTAGGAAACACATTCAAACATTAAAACTTATGATTATACACTTTGCTCAACATAATACAAAGTGTTATGATATTTACATGTTGTTGGTAAAATTTAGCAATTCTGCCCTGTTTTGGAAAAATCATAGAAAAATCATACGAAGTCGAAAACTAGATCCGTAAATTCTGAGGGTTCACAAAATGTGTCTAGTTTGCTCATAATTTTTATCACAATTTATAATGACCTCTAACTTGGGTGAAAAAGTCCATAATCACAGACTGGTCCGGATTGTTGTTTGAAGTGATAGGCAGTTTTGTAAAAATCGCCATAAATTGTAGAAAAATCGTATGGAGATGTGCAAGTAGCCATTTTAAAGCTAAAAACTTGAACTATTTGCACCTTGTACAGTTTTGAAAACAAAAATATTTAAGATGCCCAAAACAGTCCGTGAATGGAGTTGAACTTTTCTGATGAAGGCTGTTAGAGAAATTTAGTTATGTTCTTAGTGTTTTAACTTGTATTCTCCCCCTGAAAACTTGAGAAAACATGAAAACGTAGGGGTATGAACTCACCTTGAGTGATTTCAGTAGATGATTGTTGAAGAATGGAAGTGTTTAATTCAAGAACACTTGGAGATGCCTTGAAGGTTTTCGAGAATCTAACATCATAGTTAGGGAGTTTGTGTAAGCAACCAAAGATTTGAGTAGAATGAAGTGAAATAATAATAGGGAGGATGAATTTTTACTTACTAAGTGTGGAAGAACACTTGAATCCAGCCTTGGATCTCGAAAATTTGTGTAGAAGAGTTTGAGAGAAAAAGTGATGTTTGTTACTTAGTGGAATGAGAGAAATGAGAGAAAATGAGGAGTGTGGTTGATTGTTCCAGCTCAAAAACGTGGGAGTGAGTGAAATTTGAGTGTAAGGGAACATTGAAGTGACATAGGTAAGGTGGGGAGGTATGGCTGGTCATAGAGTGGGTGTGGGGTGGTTGCTTGTGACTTTGATTTTTTTTTTTTTTTTAACTTGCAAGGCACAATGGAATATATTACTCCTATAAAGGAAATTGACTCAATCAAGGACAATTTCACAATTAAAGTTCGGATCATACGTCTTTGGACTCAAAAGTCAAGAACAATGTCTTATAATAGTCTATATCCCATTTTTAGTTTAATTTTCTAAATATATGTGTGGTTGTCTATGTGTGTGCATCTCTTTAAAAATTCTGCAATTTCATCATTTTATGACCCCCATTTGCGAAGTTGAGTATTTATTTCCAAAAATGCGAAACTCCAGGGACAATATTTGAAATCTTCTGTTTTCTTCCCCAATTCGCATTCTACTGTGAAATACTTCGCATCTTCATTCTTACACCCTTCGCATCCCTTCGCATTAATCACCTTCGCATTTTAACCTAATTAATCAAATGCGATTCACAAAATTTTTCATTCCAGATGCGAACACAGTTTAGTTCTTGAACTCTAAACTTGCGAAATCAAAATTTTCATATGTTGAACCCATATGCGAAGTTGAGTATTTATTTCCAAAAATGCGAAACTCCAGGGACAATATTTGAAATCTTCTGTTTTCTTCCCCAATTCGCATTCTACTGTGGAATACTTCGCATCTTCATTCTTACACCCTTCGCATCCCTTCGCATTAATCACCTTCGCATTAATCACCTTCGCATTTTCATTCTTACACCCTTCACATCCCTTCGCATTAATCACCTTCGCATTTTCATTCTAGATGCGAACACTCGATTGTTTTACTTTCGCAAAATGAGCATCAACAACTCCACAATCGAGTTTTTAAATTCTTGCAACCAACAATTTCATAGTCCTTGACTTCGCGTTTTTCTTCATGAATCATCCCTCAATCATCAATCCAATTGCGAATCAAAAACTCATATGTTCTTGCTTTATCGATTCATCGACCTAATACACAAGGTTTAATAGAGTTGACCGGCTTGACTTGATGACTTGACTTGACTCAAGATTGACGATTGTCACAAATTGACCCGAATATGACGGTTGTCACATCATCCCCCCGTTAAAGGGAATTTCGTCCCGAAATTTGCACTTCGAATGGGGATCCAGGAATTTAGAGGAAAGATGGGGATGACTTTTCGTAGTACCAGAATTTGATTATGGCGAGGAATAACTCGCCCGATGTCACATGATTACTACTATGCATGCTTTAATCGATGCTAGATTTATCATATAAAGAAATTCGGGATTTAAATGTCGATGTTAGAAACACGTACTGATATTTGCGGGCAGTTCCGGAGTGGTTTCTCCCTCGGTGATTGCAAACACCCTCCCGCCACCACCAGCATCTCTTGTTCTTGGGCATTCCCTTTTAAAGTGTCCCGTTTCTCCACACTCGTAACAGGTTGGGCTTGCTCCAGAGCCGGGTACCTGGTTGATGGGTCGTGCTGGTGCCTTACAGAAACGAGCAGTGTGCCCCTCTCTGCCGCAGTTTTTGCAATGCAACTTTCGGCAAGCCCCAGTGTGATGGAAGTTACACTTGTTGCATTTTGGAAGTGTTCCTGCGTATGGTTTCATGGGAGTTGGTGTGGTGAGGGTTGTGGCAGCATGAACAGCAAGGATCTGTTGCTTCTTAGCGAGGCCTTGGGTTGATTGGTCTTTCTTGTTGTCCCAAAACTTTCTTTCGTTGTTCCCTCCTCTTGCTTGGGTATGGGTGGTTGCCATAGTGTCATGGTGGGCATGATGGTCAATGAGTTTGCAAAAAGGAAAACTGATCAGATGGTAAGTTCCTACTAGTAAAGACAAGTCAGTTGTTATAGAATTTGATTTTTCCTGCATTTTTCTTCGATTTAAGAATTCCTTATATATAGTTCATAAAGGAAGTCCATATGAATGAACTTCACGAGTTAGTGGGTTTTGTGGTCTCTCTTAGATTTTTCACGAGTGTGCTCAAGGCGATTGGTGCGGATCGTATGTATTCTCGTTATTTGCATCAACCTCTGCGATACTATGGAGAGTTGTTCTACCCTGAATCTCGTTTCGGGCAACTCTATAGACTAGGATTGGAAAAATTTTATCTGCTGAGTTTCCTTCGTTTATGTTGTAGAAGCTTCGTTCTCTATTAAACGACATATGTTGGTCTTGTTCTTTGCTTCAGGTTTCCAAGCACTCTACCCAAGGAGGCATCGGGCCTTGAAAGCCGGTCAAGGGTTGGGATTCGGAACAAGAGTCATCGGGGTTAAGTTCTCCACTTCAGGGTCGGAGTCAGAACCATCAGCATAGCCTTCAGCTTGGTGACCATCTACAGGGGTTGGGTAATCATTCTCTGGCTCCTCTCCGAGCCATTTGGTATTGTAGTGGTTAGGGTAGTACGGGTCGTCGTGTGGGTGGAATCCAGCCATGATATCTTCGCGAGAAATGGGGATATAAGAAATGATTAAGCAAACGTACTAATTTGCTAATTATACGATGATCTTTATCAGGTACTTCAACAAATTGTTTAGTGCATACTAATTATATGTATTCGGGACAGGATAGACCTTCGAATAAGCGACCCTAACTCTAAATCCCCAATCCAACGAGAACAGGAAGTAGGGAAAAGATCCACAGATTCTAAGTCTATGACGTCCTGGATACATAAAATTTTAATGTATCCACTAAGCAACTATTGACCTATTGATAAAGATCTATTTAGTTCTTTCAGATGTAATTTTTAATAATGCCAAAATACCCCTATGGTATTTCATTGTGGTAGTGTTGGTAAGTTTTTAGACTTGTTGCCACATCACAACCATTCTTGGGCATATGCTAATCACTCCTCGGACCAGCATAGTTGATCAGGCTATGCTATTCCCAAGACTGATCATACATCCCCAGGCTTAACTGTGATATCCAACAATCATTACTTTTGTTTTGTCCTAAAATGATGCTGACCTTAGTATGTATGCATGCATGTATACTTTTAACAAAAGTTATTTATTCTTAACGGTATAGTGGTTTTGAAATCTTAAAATCAAAGAAATTCCTTAAACACGATAGATTTTATATTTAATAAAAAAATAATTTTGGAATTTGCCGACGGAGTCTAAACGAAAGTTGAAGAGCGTAGTCTCACCTACGCGAGGATATAAAGACCATCGAAAACGGAGTTCGTATGAAGAAGATATGAATTTTTGAAGTTTATTAAATAAATTAATTATTTATTTTATTCAAAATTCGGATATTATCCGAAGGGGAGTCAGCATACGCGTTACGTGTCACACCCCCAAACCAAGGATGGCGGAAACGTCTGGGGGTGGAGGACTTCATGTACAGTATCACAACAACGTGTATAATAGTGCTCAAAGTAAAAACAACCACCATAAATATAATTGCAAAAGTTACACCGAAGTATATGTTTACATGTTTCAAAAACAATTACATTATGATGACAAAATAAGTTGTTGACGGTTTAGCGTCCCATCCTCAAAGCGATGAAGTTTTCCTGTTTCACTGATTTCCTGAGAATACAAGTAGTTTTAAAGAGTGTCAACACAAAGGTTGGTGAGTTCATAAGAGTTTTGTTTGAAGTAGAAACCGTTTTTCCTTGTAAAATCGATTTAGTTTGATTTCCAGAAAATCCAATATTTTCTTAGTTAAGTATGAATAGAAATAATCCTACATGATGCTGTAATGAACCCTAGAGTAATCCGTAGAGTTCCTCTATAATCGTCCAACATATAAAGTTATATAAGGCTTAACTTAGATAAAACGTTGAATATAGTGGGTCTGCCCTAGGTCCACAACCCAACGAGGAACAGGAGATGAGGCGGGCACCACCAATTCTAGGCCAATCAAGACTAAATTCTTATATGACTCAACATATACGCTCAGCGACTATAGTTGAAGTCTAACAATTTTAGAGGAAGTGTAGTTTTAATATCATAATAGCTTTGTATAGAGACCCGACACTTTGTATTTGTACCCATAGAGATAAAAGGTGATTTTAAATCGACATAAAACTCATTTAGGTTTTAAAAATAAAATCCCGTAAACTTATGGATTGTTCCCTATGTGAGCCGTTATAATCATACTATGACTATGTGAACCTGCCACGACGTTCTCAGTGTCGCGAAAAAATGAAATGACATTTGTCACCCGTAGACCTGCAGGTCCAACTGTAGCTAGCAGCAAGGTGTGGGGTGTCAATCCCAATATAGATCTATATACAAGTATCACGTTCTCCCTCAAGGAGATTCTGATTATAACTACCAGGAATTATATCCCGCACTCGGACGTACGGGGAGAGAGAGAGAGAGGAGAAAAATAGAGAAACTCACAATATAGGATAACAAGTTTACGTTAAATGTGTGTGAATATAAATCTTTCTTGTATGAATGTACCCTTTTTGTACGAGTGCGTTGAGTGATGTATCATAAACTATACCTATTATAGTTTATCTAAAATGTATGTAATATGTATGAATTCTTTTATGGAAATGTATTAGTGTTATAAATATATTCAAACTATACTTTTTATAGTTAAATAATACGTGTTCCAAAATGAATGGATAATATTTAATATGAATGTCTTAGTTTCAGTTCATAATGATAAACTAACTAGGAAACACATTCAAACATTAAAACTTATGATTATACACTTTGCTCAACATAATACAAAGTGTTATGATATTTACATGTTGTTGGTAAAATTTAGCAATTCTGCCCTGTTTTGGAAAAATCATAGAAAAATCATACGAAGTCGAAAACTAGATCCGTAAATTCTGAGGGTTCACAAAATGTGTCTAGTTTGCTCATAATTTTTATCACAATTTATAATGACCTCTAACTTGGGTGAAAAAGTCCATAATCACAGACTGGTCCGGATTGTTGTTTGAAGTGATAGGCAGTTTTGTAAAAATCGCCATAAATTGTAGAAAAATCGTATGGAGATGTGCAAGTAGCCATTTTAAAGCTAAAAACTTGAACTATTTGCACCTTGTACAGTTTTGAAAACAAAAATATTTAAGATGCCCAAAACAGTCCGTGAATGGAGTTGAACTTTTCTGATGAAGGCTGTTAGAGAAATTTAGTTATGTTCTTAGTGTTTTAACTTGTATTCTCCCCCTGAAAACTTGAGAAAACATGAAAACGTAGGGGTATGAACTCACCTTGAGTGATTTCAGTAGATGATTGTTGAAGAATGGAAGTGTTTAATTCAAGAACACTTGGAGATGCCTTGAAGGTTTTCGAGAATCTAACATCATAGTTAGGGAGTTTGTGTAAGCAACCAAAGATTTGAGTAGAATGAAGTGAAATAATAATAGGGAGGATGAATTTTTACTTACTAAGTGTGGAAGAACACTTGAATCCAGCCTTGGATCTCGAAAATTTGTGTAGAAGAGTTTGAGAGAAAAAGTGATGTTTGTTACTTAGTGGAATGAGAGAAATGAGAGAAAATGAGGAGTGTGGTTGATTGTTCCAGCTCAAAAACGTGGGAGTGAGTGAAATTTGAGTGTAAGGGAACATTGAAGTGACATAGGTAAGGTGGGGAGGTATGGCTGGTCATAGAGTGGGTGTGGGGTGGTTGCTTGTGACTTTGATTTTTTTTTTTTTTTTTTAACTTGCAAGGCACAATGGAATATATTACTCCTATAAAGGAAATTGACTCAATCAAGGACAATTTCACAATTAAAGTTCGGATCATACGTCTTTGGACTCAAAAGTCAAGAACAATGTCTTATAATAGTCTATATCCCATTTTTAGTTTAATTTTCTAAATATATGTGTGGTTGTCTATGTGTGTGCATCTCTTTAAAAATTCTGCAATTTCATCATTTTATGACCCCCCCATTTGCGAAGTTGAGTATTTATTTCCAAAAATGCGAAACTCCAGGGACAATATTTGAAATCTTCTGTTTTCTTCCCCAATTCGCATTCTACTGTGAAATACTTCGCATCTTCATTCTTACACCCTTCGCATCCCTTCGCATTAATCACCTTCGCATTTTAACCTAATTAATCAAATGCGATTCACAAAATTTTTCATTCCAGATGCGAACACAGTTTAGTTCTTGAACTCTAAACTTGCGAAATCAAAATTTTCATATGTTGAACCCATATGCGAAGTTGAGTATTTATTTCCAAAAATGCGAAACTCCAGGGACAATATTTGAAATCTTCTGTTTTCTTCCCCAATTCGCATTCTACTGTGGAATACTTCGCATCTTCATTCTTACACCCTTCGCATCCCTTCGCATTAATCACCTTCGCATTAATCACCTTCGCATTTTCATTCTTACACCCTTCACATCCCTTCGCATTAATCACCTTCGCATTTTCATTCTAGATGCGAACACTCGATTGTTTTACTTTCGCAAAATGAGCATCAACAACTCCACAATCGAGTTTTTAAATTCTTGCAACCAACAATTTCATAGTCCTTGACTTCGCGTTTTTCTTCATGAATCATCCCTCAATCATCAATCCAATTGCGAATCAAAAACTCATATGTTCTTGCTTTATCGATTCATCGACCTAATACACAAGGTTTAATAGAGTTGACCGGCTTGACTTGATGACTTGACTTGACTCAAGATTGACGATTGTCACAAATTGACCCGAATATGACGGTTGTCACATTACGCGCCGCGTACTCCTGTACGCCCCGCGTACCCGAGAACGCTCGGTCTCTAACAGTCCACGTCGCACGATCCGAAGACCCGACCCGATGTCCCATCCGACCCGCGTGCCAGCGATCCGTCCCATCCGACCCGCGAACCCAGGAACCCGTCCCATCCGAAGCAGAGGCGGTCGGGTTCGGTCACGCATGACGCACGCGTACGCGCTGCGTACTAGCGTACGCCCCGCGTACCGAGGCAGACCAGCCTCCCTATAAATAGCATGCGAGGGTTTTCAAAGAAGGGGCTCATTTCTCTTCTCTCTCACTCTACTTTGCCTCGTTTTCCGTTCCCGTTCAAACCCGAAGCTCTGGTCTTTTTGGCTCAAGTCCCGAAGGTCGATTTTACTCTCGAGATTCCCGAGAATCCCGAGGAAAATCCGTTTCCCGAGATGAAACTCTGCCCGGTTTTCCATCTCGCTATCTCCAAAACTTTCAAGTGAGTTTCATACCCCTTAATCAACCGTTTTAATTATTCTAAATACTTTTATATGTTTTCAAAGGGGGGGATTACAAGTAAACACACGAGTATTATCGTGTGTTATATAAAGAAACTCTTTTATATACTGTTAAATATTCAAATCACATACGATTTATAAACCTTTAAAGGAACTTTTAATTATATAAATATATATCATATGTTACAATAGCATACAATCTTTTAAAGTATAAAGTTGTTGTAATGCAGGTATAAAACTAAACTGTTCTTAAATTATTCTTTTCTATCGTAGAATCGACACCAAAAATCTATGCTTTCATAAACAAATGATTCTTTTCCTACGTATTTCTAAAAACAAACAAGGCACACTTTGTAAAACTATAATAGGTATAGTTTTACGAACAGATTTCTAACTCTTATGTACTAGAAACATATATTTCAAGAAGTTTACTTTCGTATACAAGAACAAACGTAACATTTTAACCAGTAGATCTGTTTTTATACCACGGGTTTGTGAGACACTAACTTCATGTACGTTCGAGTACACATTTCAAGTCCTATATTATATACCAGAATCCCTTGGAGGGGGAGCATGGTGTTTGTGTATAGATCTATACGGGCTTGACAACCCGCGCCCTGACTGTTAGCTACAGTCCACCGTTTGGGGTGACAAACGTCATAACATTCCAACGCCTGAAGAACGTTGTGTATAGGCATTTCGAGTCAATAGTATGGTTATAAAACTCACAAGGGGTATTTAAAAACGCATTGATTTACAAGGTTTTCAAACTCATTTATTATTTTACCTTTACATAGATCTTGGAAACAAACATTGGTCTTGAATGAAGACTACTTTCATGCTAGAAGAAAATATAGGATTTTCTAAAATGCATACAAACAAAGATAAAACATTTCATTTCATTTAAACATTGTCATTTAAATACTTATGAAATTCACCAGCTTAAATGCTGATCAACTCTTTCAAAATTACTTGTATGTCCCAGGGATTCAGTAAATTTCAGGTACTAGTATGCTTTTGAAGAAGAGATGCTGCGGCGTCAGTTTAATCTCATATTTTTGACATCATATTGTAATTGGTTTTGAACATGTAACTTTTGACAAATGTAAACTTTCAATTATATATATGATGGTTGTATTGCTTTCTTTACTATGTATTCATTTGTTACGCTACCACATGAAGTCATCCGCCCCCGAACGTTTCCGCCGTTCAGGTTTGGGGGTGTGACAGATTGGTATCAGAGCAATGTTTATAGTGAACTAAGTATATCGAACCACATAAGATATACAAACTATAAATGCTTAAGGGACTAATACTCTCTAACAAAACAAATTTCTTTTTACACTTAAGCATCATTTCGTTCAACTTAAATTAATAGTTCATTTAAGTACAATTACATGCATACCACAAACTATTTTCATATTGTACAAATTTACAAGTATATAGGCAAATTAACCCGCACGAATCGAGGAATTTTCATAGTAAGCAACAAGTCAAACCGTACCAAACCATTACAAAAACCAAACACAAGAATTTAAATACTATAGGAGTATTTGCTATCTAAACTAGTTTAACTTACATGTTTTACATGTTCCGACTTTATTCAATTCTTATAACCTAAATTCTCGTATAGTTAAATGGCTGGATTTCACCACCCTGGCGACCCCTACTTTCCCAACCAAGGCAACGAGGATGGATCGAAGATGATCCCGAAGAGGACGAGGAACCCATAGACGTGGGTGATGACTCCGGTACCGACTCAGAGCCGGAAGTTATCGATCCACCACCCATTCAACCTCCCGTCTTCGTAAGGAACTTTCAAGGACCGACTCCCGTCTGGGGAAGTCACCTCCACCATTGGAGTCAACAGCAAAACCTACGCCCTCCCTACGGCATGTGCCGGGACTTCTATGATGTCCGCGGCGGAGGTTCGGCTGATCGAGCACTCCCGGTAATGGTGGGTAAGTTAGCCAATCAGTCCTATCAGTCTGGAGTACAAGCTAGTCGACTCCGGGATATCAACGTAGAAGTGCAGGTTCACACTTTTGACATCCGTAAGTTGAACAAGAGGCAAGACAACGCTCAGTTCCAAACCGAAGCGTTTCAAGCGCAAATTATTGCAGCCCTCGCCGAACTACGGGAACAACAAGCCGCTTTGGATAGGCGTCTAATGGAGTCAAAGCAATCGGATACGGAGTCAAGCTCCAAACGCAACTTTCGACGCAAGTAGTGCTTGTCAAAAACTCAAAATTTTGTTATAGCTTAGGACCTCGGCTAAAAGTCTTTAAATTTCTTAAACTTAGTAAACGGAGATCCTTATAGAGGACAAATTTTCTTGATCGTTGTAACAACTTTTATATTAATATAAGTGGCACTATTATTACTATGTTGAGTATTTCGTTCGAACCTTGAATGGTCCTTGGGAACCCAAATACTTGTTTCATACCTTCAGTCTTACAAATAACTTTCATTCTTCTATTTCAAGACTCATACTATCTTTTGTTGTTGAATTATAGCGATGTAATTCACGAGACACATACATTTTCCATTTCATGAAATTCTTATCATTGTTTTCTTTCCATCTATAGTTGAAGGATGCCTCCGCGTAGGAATCCAAGGCGAAACAACAGTGAGGAAATACCTATACCACCACCTCCACCACCCCAATTTGATGCTGTAATGTTTCAAGCAGCAGTCACCGCAGCAGTGGCAGCCGCCATGTCACAGATCAATAACTCAAGTGCTAATGTCTCGGGATCTGGCGCACACACGTCCAATCATGGCGAGAGTCATGGACCACCTCGGGAATGCACCTATAAGGACTTCACCAATGCCAAGCCCCGGATGTTTTATGGTACTGGTGGTGTGATGGCCCTGAGACAGTGGATTGAAAGGACGGAGGCAGTCTTTGAAATATGCTCCTGTCCCGAACACAGCAAGGTCAAGTTTGCAACCTTCACCCTTCTCGATAAAGCTTTAACTTGGTGGAATGGCCACGTTAAAGTACTTACCCTAATTGTGGCAAACTCCATAAGCTGGGAGAGCTTGAAGGCCATGATGATGAGAGAATACTGCCCGCGGGGAGAAATTCAAAAGCTTGAACACGAACTATGGACTCTCGGAATGGTGGGTACCGACATCGCTACTTATACCAACAGATTCTGTGAACTGGCAATCCTTTGTCCAGACATGATTTCTCCCGAGAGCAAGAAGATAGAAAGGTACATCTGGGGACTGACGCCCCAGATGCGGTCAAGCGTGTTAGCTTCCAAACCTGACACTTTCGAAAGTGCTAAGGAACTGGCACAATCTCTGATCGACTACGGAAGTCATCAGAACTCAACCACTTCTGCACCAGCACCACAGAAAGGAAACAACAACTACAACAACAAAAACAATGGCAGGAAGAGAGCGTGGATCAAAGGAAAGGGTGGATCTTCCCAAGAATCCGCAAAGAAACCACTCGTGTCGGTTAATGCTGCTATTGTACCTGCTACGGTCCCTACAAATACCTACCCAACAAAGCCTTATGTAGGCAACCTCCCAAAGTGCACCAAGTGCAATTTCCACCACCATGGACCGTGCCGAGATATGCAGTGTGCCAACTGCAACAGGAAAGGACACACGGCTCGTTTCTGCAAAGAACCCGCAAAGCCGATCACTCAAATTCCCGGTGCGGGTGTAGGGCAGGCTTGCTACGGTTGTGGCGAGGTGGGCCACTACAAGAGGAACTGTCCTAAGGCAGCAGGCACTGGAGGTGTAGGACGAGTTTTGGCAATAGGCCACGACGAAGCTGTAGCTGACCCAACTATAGTTGCTGGTACGTTTCTTCTCGATAATTCATACGCATGCATATTATTCGATAGTGGAGCGGAGAGAAGCTTCGTGAGTCAAAACTTTATCCATTTACTTAAACCTAAACCTAGCAAGTTAAAAGAATCATTCACTGTAGAGATGGCCAATGGAAAAACCGAAGGCACAAATTACATATACATGGGCTGTACGTTAACATTGGACGACCATTCTTTCCCAATCAATCTCATGCCAGTACAAATTAAAAGTTTCGACGTCATAGTCGGCATGGATTGGTTGAGTCTCCTTCGTGCTGACATCATGTGCTTTGAGAAAGCAGTCCGTCTTAACCTCCCGAACAACGAAACATTAGTTATCTACGGCGACAAATCTAGTACAAACCTTCGCATCATTTCGTGCATCCAAGCTCGAAAGTGCTTACGGAAGGATTGTCGAGCATTCCTAGCACACATCGTCGATACAAGTCAAGAACTGAAGGACATCAAGAGCATCTCGGTAGTACGCGACTTTCCCGATATCTTTCCAGAAGAACTACCAGGATTACCACCGCAACGCCAAGTCGAGTTCAGAATCGACTTAATTCCAAGAGCTACCCCAGTAGCGAAGTCGCCTTATCGTCTTGCACCAGCAGAGATGCAGGAACTTTCCAGTCAACTTAATGAACTCCTTCGTAAAGGATTCATAAGACCAAGTTTCTCACCTTGGGGAGCACCGGTCTTGTTTGTAAAGAAGAAAGATGGATCGTTCCGTATGTGCATCGACTACAGAGAGCTGAACAAACTTACTGTCAAAAACCGCTATCCTCTACCCCGTATCGACGACCTATTCGATCAACTGCAAGGGGCGAACTACTTCTCGAAAATAGACCTACGATCCGGATATCACCAATTACGAGTTCTAGAGGGGGACATTCCAAAGACAGCTTTCCGAACTCGTTATGGACACTATGAATTCGTGGTGATGCCGTTCGGATTAACCAATGCACCAGTAGTATTTATGGACCTAATGAATAGGGTATGCCGCCCTTACTTGGACCAGTTCGTCATCGTCTTTATCGATGATATACTTATCTACTCTCGAAGTGAGGAAGAGCATGGTCAACACCTACGAAAAGTCCTAGAAACACTACGAACGGAAAAGCTCTATGCGAAGTTCTCTAAATGCGAATTTTGGATTCGAAGAGTCGAATTTTTAGGTCACGTTGTTAGCGAAAAGGGTATACACGTGGACCCCTCCAAAATTAAGGCTATTGAGAACTGGTCGGCACCAAAGACACCTACCGAAATTCGTCAATTTCTAGGTCTAGCTGGCTACTATCGCAGATTCATAAAGAACTTTTCGAGCATTGCGAAACCTCTTACTTCATTAACTCAGAAAGGTGTGGTCTTTGACTGGGAAGCGAAACAAGAGAAGGCATTCCAGACACTAAAGCAGGCCTTGTGCACTGCACCGATACTATCCCTCCCCGAAGGGATAGAAGACTTTGTGGTGTATTGCGATGCTTCAAATCAAGGACTAGGTTGTGTTCTTATGCAGAGGGGGAAGGTTATCGCTTATGCCTCCCGACAGCTTAAGACACACGAAGTGAACTATACGACACACGATCTCGAATTAGGAGCTGTAGTATTTGCTCTGAAGATCTGGAGGCACTACTTATACGGAACAAAGAGTACCATCTTCACCGATCACAAGAGCCTTCAACACATTTTCGATCAGAAGGAACTCAACATGCGACAACGGCGATGGGTCGAGTTACTGAATGACTACGAATGTGAGATTCGATATCATCCTGGAAAGGCCAACGTAGTAGCCGACGCCCTCAGCCGAAAGGAATACACTGGTCGGAGGGTCAAATCTCTGACCATGACTATCCATTCCCACTTATCCACACAAATTAAGGAAGCACAAATGGAAGCTTTGCAACCCGAAAATGTGGCGGGTGAATCCCTGCGAGGAATGGAGAAGAATTTAGAAGTCAAGGGTGGCGGAGCCTACTATCTCATGGACCGAATCTGGACCCCAAAACATGGTGGTTTCAGAAACATAGTCATGACTGAAGCTCACAACTCAAGATATTTCGTTCACCCGGGTTCAGATAAAATGTATCTGGATCTTAAGAAACTGTACTGGTGGCCTAACATGAAAGCAGAAATTGCTACCTTCGTGAGTAAATGTCTTACTTGCGCTAAGGTTAAGGTCGAGTATCAGAAACCGTCAGGGCTACTACAACAGCCAGAGATACCAG
Organism: Lactuca saligna; assembly: GCF_052625555.1. Lineage (NCBI taxonomy): Eukaryota > Viridiplantae > Streptophyta > Magnoliopsida > Asterales > Asteraceae > Lactuca > Lactuca saligna. Next base: position 166,418,067 of record NC_136420.1, read on the forward strand.
AATGGAAATGGGAGCGGATTACTATGGACTTCATAACCAAATTACCCAAGACGACAAGTGGACTCGATACCATATGGGTTATTGTCGACAGATTGACCAAATCCGTGCATTTCCTACCCATCAAAGAGACTGACAAAATGGAGAAGCTTACAAGAACTTACTTAAGGGAAGTAGTGCGACTGCATGGTGTTCCGATATCCATTATCTCCGATCGAGATAGTAGATTCACTTCAAGGTTCTGGCAGTCACTACAAAGTTCCCTGGGAACTAGGCTGGACATGAGTACGGCCTACCACCCACAGACAGACGGACAAAGTGAGAGAACGATACAAACTTTAGAAGACATGCTGAGAGCCTGCGTGATTGATTTTGGAAAGGCATGGGATATTCATTTACCCCTTGTCGAATTTTCATACAACAATAGTTATCATACAAGCATAAAGGCTGCTCCATTTGAAGCCCTGTATGGTCGAAAGTGCAGATCCCCTCTGTGCTGGACTGAAGTTGGCGATACCCAGTTAGCTGGAGGAAGAGTTCCTGAAAGCACTCTCACCGGTCCGGAGATCATATGTGAAACAACAGAGAAGATCGTTCAGATTTGTGAACGATTGAAAGCCTCAAGAGACCGACAGAAAAGCTACGCTGACCAAAGGAAGAAACCTTTGGAATTCCAGGTAGGAGACCACGTCTTGTTAAAGGTCTCACCGTGGAAGGGTTTAATACGATTTGGAAAGCGTGGGAAACTAAATCCAAGGTACATAGGGCCTTTCGAGATCCTTGCCAGAATCGGCCCTGTGGCTTACAAGCTTAACCTACCGCGCGAACTTAGTAACATTCATCCAACCTTCCACGTCTCAAACTTGAAAAAGTGTCTATCCGACGAGACTCTTGTTATCCCACTCGACGAAATCGAGATCAACGAGAGCCTCAACTATGTGGAAGAACCAGTAGAAATCATGGACCGAGAGGTCAAACAAACAAAACAAAGTCGCATACCTATCGTGAAGGTTCACTGGAACGCCAAGCGGGGACCCGAATTCACATGGGAACGCGAAGATCAGATGAAACAAAAGTATCCTCATCTCTTTCATGTTCACTAGTATCTTTACTACTTTAAATTTCGGGACGAAATTCTCTCTAACGGGGGGATGATGTGACAACCCGATATTTCAACTCTTTGTAACGACCAAAGTGGGTCAAGTATTGTAACCGCTTCTGAGTAATAAAGTTTACTTTCATAATAAAATGTACAAATAAGTCCTATTTAATTTCCTTCTATGATTAAATGTCTTTGAACCATGATCGTACGTGAAAAGAACGCCCAAATCCGACTTCATTTAGCGAAATTATGATTTTTCCAAATTCGACTCAGCAACAGACAGCTAAAAACTCGAATCGGAAATCGAGTGACTTTTGACCGGAATGACCTAAACGAGAATCGAAGGTCTCGATAATGGTATTCTAGCGATAAAAAGTCTGGCAAAAACCGACATCAGATAAAGAAGTTACGAATTTTCAAAGAAATTCCTTAAACACGATAGATTTTATATTTAATAAAAAAATAATTTTGGAATTTGCCGACGGAGTCTAAACGAAAGTTGAAGAGCGTAGTCTCACCTACGCGAGGATATAAAGACCATCGAAAACGGAGTACGTATGAAGAAGATATGAATTTTTGAAGTTTATTAAATAAATTAATTATTTATTTTATTCAAAATTCGGATATTATCCGAAGGGGAGTCAGCATACGCGTTACGCGCCGCGTACTCCTGTACGCCCCGCGTACCCGAGAACGCTTGGTCTCTAACAGTCCACGTCGCACGATCCGAAGACCCGACCCAACGTCCCATCCGACCCGCGTGCCAGCGATCCGTCCCATCCGACCCGCGAACCCAGGAACCCGTCCCATCCGAAGCAGAGGCGGTCGGGTTCGGTCACGCATGACGCACGCGTACGCGCTGCGTACTAGCGTACGCCCCGCGTACCGAGGCAGACCAGCCTCCCTATAAATAGCATGCGAGGGTTTTCAAAGAAGGGGCTCATTTCTCTTCTCTCTCACTCTACTTTGCCTCGTTTTCCGTTCCCGTTCAAACCCGAAGCTCTGGTCTTTTTGGCTCAAGTCCCGAAGGTCGATTTTACTCTCGAGATTCCCGAGAATCCCGAGGAAAATCCGTTTCCCGAGACGAAACTCTGCCCGGTTTTCCATCTCGCTATCTCCAAAACTTTCAAGTGAGTTTCATACCCCTTAATCAACCGTTTTAATTATTCTAAATACTTTTATATATTTTCAAAGGGGGGGATTACAAGTAAAACACACGAGTATTATCGTGTATTATATAAAGAAACTCTTTTATATACTATTAAATATTCAAATCACATACGATTTATAAACCTTTAAAGGAACTTTTAATTATATAAATATATATCATATGTTACAATAGCATTCAATCTTTTAAAGTATAAAGTTGTTGTAACGCAGGTATAAAACTAAACTGTTCTTAAATTATTCTTTTCTATCGTAGAATCGACACCAAAAATCTATGCTTTCATAAACAAATGATTCTTTTCCTACGTATTTCTAAAAACAAACAAGGCACACTTTGTAAAACTATAATAGGTATAGTTTTACGAACAGATTTCTAACTCTTATGTACTAGAAACATATATTTCAAGAAGTTTACTTTCGTATACAAGAACAAACGTAACATTTTAACCAGTAGATCTGTTTTTATACCACGGGTTTGTGAGACACTAACTTCATGTACGTTCGAGTACACATTTCAAGTCCTATATTATATACCAGAATCCCTTGGAGGGGGAGCATGGTGTTTGTGTATAGATCTATACGGGCTTGACAACCCGCGCCCTGACTGTTAGCTACAGTCCACCGTTTGGGGTGACAAACGTCATAACATTCCAACGCCTGAAGAACGTTGTGTATAGGCATTTCGAGTCAATAGTATGGTTATAAAACTCACAAGGGGTATTTAAAAACGCATTGATTTACAAGGTTTTCAAACTCATTTATTATTTTACCTTTACATAGATCTTGGAAACAAACATTGGTCTTGAATGAAGACTACTTTCATGCTAGAAGAAAATATAGGATTTTCTAAAATGCATACAAACAAAGATAAAACATTTCATTTCATTTAAACATTGTCATTTAAATACTTATGAAATTCACCAGCTTAAATGTTGATCAACTCTTTCAAAATTACTTGTATGTCCCAGGGATTCAGTAAATTTCAGGTACTAGTATGCTTTTGAAGAAGGGATGCTGCGGCGTCAGTTTAATCTCATATTTTTGACATCATATTGTAATTGGTTTTGAACATGTAACTTTTGACAAATGTAAACTTTCAATTATATATATGATGGTTGTATTGCTTTCTTTACTATGTATTCATTTGTTACGCTACCACATGAAGTCATCCGCCCCCGAACGTTTCCGCCGTTCAGGTTTGGGGGTGTGACAGTTTTCTTGAAGAAGAAAAGTCATGCTGCACAGGAAATCATCTCGCTGATTCGTAAAAATGAGACACTGACTGGTCTCAAAGTTAAGCAGCTGAGGACTGATCATGGCACTGAGTTCCGAAATTCAACTCGTGAGGAATTTTGTGATTATACAGGCATTGGGCAGAACTTTTCAGCTCCTCGCACACCTCAGCAAAATGGAGTTGCTGAACGAAGAAATCAAAAACTGATTGAGGAAAGAAGAACCTTATTGATTCATGCTGGTCTTCCTATGTTATTTTGGGATGAAGCTGTTAATACAGCATGCTATACTCAAAATCGATCTCTAATTCACAGGATTCACAAGAAGATACCATATGAGATGCTGAAAGGTCAAAAGCCGGATGTATCCTTCTTTCACGTGTTTGGATGCATCTGTTATATTCTTAATCGGCGTGATCCAAGATCAAAATTTGAGCCTAAGGCTGACAAAGGTATTTTTGTTGGGTACTCATTTATTTCAAAAGCTTTTCGTGTTTTTCATGTAAACATGCAGTGCATTGAAGAATCCATTCATGTGAAGTTTGATGATGAATCATACACTAATGAAAAAATAGCTCATTCTTCCTTTATTTTTCAAGAGCTTCTCTCTTGCCCATATGATGAAGTTTCTCATACTGAAGAAGAAGCTACTATTCCTGATCCTATCGTTCCAGATCCAAATTCCTTAAATCAAGATATTGTAGTCAGCTCGACAACTCATTTGTCTGATACTGATGAAACTCTTGAAAATGAAGACTCTCCTGAAACTAATGTTCCCTTCAGCAATAACATTTGAGCGTCAAATCCAGTGGAATCAGCTTCTGGACATCGAGATCACCTTGTTGATCAAATTATTGGGAATCTTCATGATGGTGTCCGAACCAGATCTCATGTATCTAATAATTTTTGCATGTATGTTAATTTCATTTCAATGATTTTACCTAACAAGGTTCACACAACTCTTCAAGATGCTGACTGGATTAAAGCCATGCAAGACAAGCTGAACGAGTTCGAAAGGCACAAGGTTTGGACCCTTGTTCCCAGACCATCAGGAAAGACCATTACCGGAACACGCTGGGTCTACCACAACAAGGTTGATAAGGATGGTATTATTACTCGCAACAAAGCAAGACTTGTTGCTGAGGGATTCACTCAAATTGAATTCATCGACTACGGGGATACTTTTGCTCCGGTTGCCCGCATTGAAGCAATCAGACTGTTTCTCGCATACGCTTCATACATGAATTTCATTGTCTACCAAATGGATGTCAAAACGGAATTTCTTCATGGTGAGTTACAAGAAGAAGTATTTCTCAAACAGCCCCCAGGCTTTGAAGACAAAGAGCATCTTGACTATGTGTACCAACTAGATAAAGATGTATATAGACTGAAGCAAGCTACCAGGGCTTGGTATGAGACACTGACATCATATCTTCTTGAAAATGGCTATAGAAGAGGAGCAATTAACAATACTCTCTTCATCAAATAGAAAGACTCATAACTGATTCTTGTTCAAATTTATGTCGATGACATCATCTTTGGATCTCAAAATGAGAAGCTAAGCAAAGAATTCGCTGAGATCATGTCTCAAAGGTTCGAAATGAGCATGATGGGGAATATGACTTTCTTCTTAGGTCTTGAGGTTCGGCAACAAAAATCAGGTATTTCCATTTGTCAAAGTAAATACATTGCTGACATGCTAGTTAAGTATTCTCTCAGCGACTACAAACTAGCTTCTACTCCGGTGTCCAAGACTGATAAGCTACACGCTGATCCTACTGGCACTGATGTTAATCACTCTCTTTATCGAGGAATGATTGGATCTCTTCTCTACCTCACTACAATTCTCCCTGATATCATGCTTGGAACCATTCTCTGTGATAGATTCCAAGCTAATCCCAAGGAGTCTCATCTCATTGCAGTCAAACGCATCTTTCGATACTTAAATACCACTCAGAACCTGGCATTGTGGTACCCTCGTGACTCAGCGCTTGAACTCTTTGGATACACTGATTCTGACTATGCAGGTTGCAACTTAGACAAGAAGAGCACGTCAGGTGGATGTCATTTCCTTGGAAATCGACTAATCAGCTGGTCCAACAAGAAACAAACCTAAGTACCTATCTCCACTGCAGAAGCTGAATATGTTGCCGCTGGAAGATGTTGTGGTCAAATTCTATGGATTCAAAATCAACTTTTAGACTATGGGCTTAAATTCACAAAGACTCCTATATTCTGTGACAACACCAGTACCATTCAGATCACATAGAATCCGGTTCAGCACTCAAAGACAAAGCATATAGAGATCGGACATCACTTCATCAGAGACAATGTTGAGAAGGGCAAGGTTGTTTTACAGCATGTCAAGACTTCCGATCAACTAGCTGACATTTTCACTAAGGCCCTGGATACTCAAACTAATGCTCACATCATTGGCGAAGTTGGAATGATCACTCTCGATTGAAAAATTGTTTTACTAATGTTTGTTATTGTCCTGTACACTAATGTTTTTTTGTACTAATGATGATGCGCTAATGATGTTTAGCATGCTGAGTACACTGTATGATCTCTTATCTCTTTCTCTTCTACAAATCTTCTAAACTAAAGTTGAATTATTCACTGTATTAAACCATAGAGTGATGACAACTTGAAACTCTTTGCCGATGGTTAGACAAAATACCATGTTCTATCACACGCAACTATCCCTTCTTTCCAATCTTACACTGATTCTGTGTTTCGGTGTGAAAAAACACATACTGATGAGAATCTAACAGTCTTTGTTGATGGTTAGACAAAATACCAAGTTCTATCACATGCAACTATCCCTTCTTACCAATCTTACACTGATTCTGGGATTCGGTGTGACAAAACACACGCTGATGAGGATACTCAACCTCTATCTCGCAAGCGCAAGGCAACAGATACTGAATTGGCTTCTTCACACACTGATATTTCTCTACCTAGCAAGAAACCTAAGTCCATCGTCAACATATCCAACTTGGCAGCTGAATGAAATATGTCTCCTGATCAAGTTAATCAAATTCTTGATGAAGCCAATCAAGCTCAGCTTCTAAAGAATATTGCTCAAGCTGATGAATCTCTCATTCAGCATCAACTTCAGGCCAAAGGATCCTTTGAAGCTCAGTTGCAGAAGTTCTTGGAATATCAGTCCAAATCCACATCTTCCCAGCCTCCTCCCAGTAGCAGCAAGTCAAGTACTGAAAATGTTCTAGACAAGATTGATCGAAAGAGGTTTTAAGATGTTCTTAAACGACAAGTGAGCAGTGATAAGATCATCAAAGTTAAAGCTTCTAAACCTCGTAATGAGAAAATTATTACATTGCTGATGACTCATCAAGGTCCTCAACATCCATACACTGAAGTTGTCAAGAGAGATGAGCTGATCAGATACGGATATTCTGAATGGATGGAATTGCTCGAATTAGCATCCAAGAAAACTTCAGCTCTTTATTCAGAACTGACATGTGCTCTCCATCTACTGATCAAGAAAGTTCAGCGTCTGGATCTTGTTCCTTTGAAACACTCTCAGCAGCAAGGCCAAAGTTCTTCAGTTCCTAGAATCAGAAGGACCATGTTTCAAGTTGATAGTGAAGATGTGTTGGTTCTAAATTTTGGTGCTGAAGGAATAAACAACTCTCTTCCTATTGGTGTTGTGCGGGTTCAACATAAGTTCATCTCTGTTCCTGAACATGGAATGTTTTATCTCGATAAAAACAGAAGAATGTGCTTTCAGCGCACCACATAAATTCCAGGAGATCCAACAGCACATCTTGTTGGCCTAAGACAAATGTGCATGAGTCATCAAGATCTATCTGGAGTGTTTCACATACTGATTGCTATGGAGCTGCTGAATAGAAGACAGGAGCTGCTGGATAGTCCTTATTGGCCTGTAAAAATAGAATCTGAAGCTGAGTACGAAGAATTTTTGTCCAGAGGTGTTCTTGAATAGTTGTTGTTTTGAACATCATCATATTGGGGGAGATTGTAAGGTCGAACCTTATAATATGATGATGTTTGAAACTAATTCATCAGCATCAGCATCAGCATCAGTATCAGCGTCAGCATACAAGATGTTTTGTATATATGTAGTCTTTCGTAACAAATTTAGTATTTATCTTGTTTCAATCGTTCTCTTGTATTAGTTAGCTGTAACTGATGGGTTTTGAGCATTCTAACACTTCCTAAGTGTACATGCAACCCTAATAACCTTGGATCTATGTTTGTCTAATTTGTCATGTAAAGTTGAATTCCAAGGTTATATCCTATCTAGCATACATGGGGAACAATTTTAACATAAAGTATAGATAGAATAACTTACCTTGTTGTTGCTTGTGTTCCTTGAAAACTTGTGAGCCTAGCACCTCAAGTGGTGATGCCTCAAATGCTTCACACAACACCAAATGCTCTTGGAAGAACTTATGAGAGAATACACACTCTTCAAAATCGGCCAAGCCCCCTTATTACTTAGTGTAACCGATTTGGGAGGAGATCATATTCCTTATATAGTGTTGACACATCTAGGGTTAAACCCTAATGTGTCATGACTCTTCATTTCCATGACCCATGGGTTTGTAACTCCCATGGAGCATCCATGGAGCATCCTATGGGTGGAACCCAACTTGATGATCCATGGAGCCTTTTAGCCCACTATACAAGATATGGATGATTTACTTAATCAACCCATATATTTAATTAGTTATCTTTTGATCACTTAATTAATTCTAAATTAATTCTTGATCAAACTAATCAAATAATATTATTAATATATTAGAACTTACAATATATTAATAATCTCCAAGCGTTATTTCTCTCATTTAGTTTATCCAATTGCATGGTGCCATGCAACCCAAATGGACCATGCCGGGTCGGGTCAAGTACATACCAGAAATAGTTATGAACTTAGACACCTTATCCAACAGTCTCCCACTTGGATAAGTCTAGTAACTATTACTGCAAGTATGACTTCAGGAACCGATCGGCAATCGTAGCTCTTTACAAGGTTTCTCGAAACTTGAGAAGATGATGGTACGCCATTTAAGATAAGTGATCATATAATCCTCTGTTCTAGATATCAGTCGGACAAATACATGGAACAATGTCTTACTTATTGTCCAACATTTGTTTCCCGATTTCCGATTTGTTTGACAAAGAACTTTATTGAACACATCAATCTAGTTCTGACCGGGCCCGGTACATAGGTCAAAACAAAATCATCGAGGGGCCCAGATATCAGCTTCTAATCCAAGAAGGAACAGATAAACTTCGACTCGTATGTTTGTTCTACTACTCATTGAATTACACATAAGAGCACGATTTTATAACATCGAGTTACCAATGCGTTTTTCGTACAATCAATGCATAACCAACTCGTAAGTAACAAATCATATCTCTAGGTTTAAAGACTTATATGATATTACCGTCTCACGATCACTCGAGATAGAATTCCATGAAGTGATTCCAGTGAGCGTGGGTTGAGTCCAATGCTCAGAACTTATGAGCACTCATGATTGTTGTAGCCTTGTCCCAGACCTCTACAACCAAACATGACAGTCTTGATTCATACCTACTTCCGACATATGACCGACTGTGGAGGTTTGAATAATATGTTATACCAAACAAAATTATTCTGGAAGTCAAAACATGCAAAAGAAATATAGTAAACGATCGACAAGAGATAGCAACACTTTACTCATAAATAAAACACTTTTATTCATCATCAAATGTCAATTACACTTTACAAATTTCAAGATTATCTAACTACTAAATCTAATATCATCCTTCAGCCCTATGCTCCGAGCATGCTGGAGATGCTTAACCCGAGTCAGTCCCTTCGTGAGGGGATCTTCCGGGTTCTCATCCGATGATACCCTCTTTGCCACGAGGAGTCCTTCTTCGATCCGATGTCTGATGAAATGGTATTTTCTATCGATGTGTCTGGATCTCCCGTGATCCCTTGGTTCCTTGGCTAAGGCAACAGCACTTTCACTATCACAGAAAATTTCCATCGGCTCTTTAATAGCTGGTACAACTCCAAGGTCTCCAATGAAGTTCCTCAGCCATAACGCCTCCTTTGCCGCTTCGCTAGCTGCAATATATTCTGATTCACAAGTAGAATCTGCCACTGTCTCTTGCTTGGAACTCTTCCAAGAAATTGCTCCTCCATTTAGGGTAAAGACCCAGCCCGACTGAGAGCGGAAGTTATCCCTATCAGTCTGGAAGCTAGCATCACTATACCCTACAACTCTCAAGTCATCACTCCCACCGAGGGTAAGGACCCAGTCCTTAGTCCTTCGCAGGTACTTGAGAATATTCTTTACTGCAGTCCAGTGTACCTTGCCAGGATTCCCCTGAAACCTGCTAACCATGCTCAAGGCAAAGGCTACATCAGGTCGAGTACACGTCATAGCATACATGATCGAACCTACAGCCGAAGCATAAGGTAATCGACTCATTTCTGCTATCTCAGCCTCAGTGCTAGGGCTCTGTGTCTTACTCAGCTTGGCGCTACTCTGGATGGGCAACTCTCCTTTCTTGGAGTTTTGCATTATGAATCTCTTCAGAATCTTCTCCAAGTAGGTACTTTGACTAAGTCCAATTAGTCTTTTACTCCGATCTCTCAAGATTCTTATCCCCAAAATATAGGCAGCTTCACTAAGGTCCTTCATAGCGAAACACTTTCCAAGCCAGGACTTTACTTCCTGCAAGGTTGGAATGTCGTTTCCTATGAGTAGTATGTCATCCACATACAATACCAAAAAGCTAACTATACTCCCACTAGCCTTGACATATACACAAGATTCATCTTCACTCCTAGAAAAGCCAAATTCCTTGACCTTTTCATCAAAGCAAAGATTCCATCTGCGAGGTGCTTGCTTTAATCCATAAATGGATTTCTCAAGCTTACACACTCTATTAGGGTACTCGTTACTGACAAAACCCTCTGGCTGACTCATGTAAACATCTTCAGCCAACTTTCCATTAAGGAATGCGGTTTTGACATCCATTTGCCAAATTTCATAGTCATGAAATGCGGCTATGGCTAACAGAACCCGAATAGACTTAATCTTGGCTACCGGAGAAAAGGTCTCATCATAGTCCACTCCAGGAATTTGAGAGAAGCCCTTTGCAACCAGTCTAGCCTTATAAGTGTGTACTTTACCATCCATGTCGGTCTTCTTCTTGAAGACCCATTTGCACCCTACAGTCTTTCGACCTGGTACATTCTCAACCAAGTTCCAAACTTGATTGTCATACATGGATTGTATCTCGCTATCCATAGCCTCTTTCCATTTAGCAGACTCGGGGCCTGCCATGGCTTCCTCGTAGCTGTTAGGGTCATCTTGACTTACTAGTGTCTCATCACTAATAAGTGTCTCACCTTCTGCAGTAATATGGAATCCATAGTAATGCTCAGGTGCACTCCTAACTCTCGTGGAACGCCTCAGAGGTACAGATTCGTCAATTGGCTCAACAGGAGTTTCCTCCTCAAGTTGAGGACTAGAGTTTGAAGTTCCTTCACCACTTGACTCTTGAATTTCTTCAAGATCAACTTGCCTCCCACTGTCTCCTTGGCTTATAAACTCTCTTTCTCGAAAGACTCCTCTTCTTGCTACAAAGACCACATTGTCACTAGGTCTGTAGAAGAGGTAACCAAAGGATTGCTGTGGGTAGCCGATGAAAATACACCTCTCGCTTCGGGGTTCGAGCTTATCATGAGTCTCGCGTCTCACGAAAGCCTCGCAGCCCTAAATCTTGATGTGGTCTAGTTTAGGTACTTTACCAGTCCACATCTCGTGAGGAGTTTTGGCAACTTTCTTTGTAGGGACTAGATTAAGGATACGGGCGGCAGTCTCTAAGGCATACCCCCAGAATGAGATTGGTAGCGAAGCTCGACTCATCATGGAACGAACCATGTCCAACAAGGTTCGATTACGCCTCTCAGCCACACCATTCAACTGCGGTGTCCTGGGAGGTGTCAATTGTGAGACAATCCCACATTCCTTTAGATAGTCGAGGAACTCTGAACTAAGATACTCACCACCTCGATCGGATCGAAGCATCTTAATGTTCCTGCCCAATTGATTCTCGACTTCCTGTTTAAATTCCTTAAACTTCTCGAAAGTCTCTGACTTATGCTTGATTAAGTAGACATATCCATATCTACTGTAAACATCAGTAAAAGTCAAATAATAACGATTAGCATCCCTTGTGGCATGTTTGAATGGTCCACACACATCCGTGTGTATAAGGTCCAACAAACCTTCACCCCTTTCACATGAGCCTGTGAAGGGTGACTTTGTCATTTTTCCAAGTAAGCATGATTCGCAACTATCATTTGACTTTAGGTCAAACGACTCCAAGACTCCATCCTTTTGGAGTTGGCCTATGCGTTTCTTGCTTATATGTCCAAGACGACAATGCCATAATGATGCTTTATCCAAGTTATTATTATTAGTAGAATCAATACACAAAACATTATTTCCTAAGTTATCTACAATAGATACAGCTTCATACACACCATCACAAGGTAATGCTTTAAAATAAAGTACATTATTAAAGAAAGCATTAATCGAACCAACTTCATTATCAAACGAAAAGGTGAAACCTTGTTTGTACAATGCATGAAAGGAAATAATATTTCTTGCCATTTCTGGCGAATAACAACATTTATTCAAATCTAAATTTAACCCACTACTTAGCGATAAAGTATAAACTCCAATCTTGGTGACAGGTGTAACTTTCCTATTCCCCATGATTAAGTTTATTCTTCCTTGCTCCACATTCTCACTTCTTCCTAGTCCCTGCAAGTCACAACAAATATGAATACCGCAACCTATATCAAGGACCCAAGATTTCGAATGGGGTGAGTTATTAGAAATGATAGTGTAAATACCTGCATGGTTGGGTTTGACTTTGCCATCCTTTACATCTTGGTGGTACTTTGGGCAGTTCCGCTTCCAATGAGCTTTTTCGTGGCAATAGAAGCATTCAGCCTCTTTTGGGTCAGAAGAAGGAGTAATGAAACCTTTCTTGGTTCCACATGAAGAAGAGCCATCAAGGGTCCGAGCCTTGGTACCCTTTGAAGATCTCTTTCTCTTCCTCCCTCGACTCTGCCCGATTGCCAAGACCGGAGTTGTTTCTGGAGTAGGAGTGATAGCAACCGACTTCCCCTTAAGACCTGTTTCTGCGGTCTTGAGAAGTCCCTGAAGTTTGCTGAGGGTGACCTCTTCCTTGTTCATGTGATATGTCATGCGGAATTGATCATAGCACGATGGTAAGGAGTGCAAAATGATATCTATTGCAAGCTCCTCAGGGAAGTTCACATTGAGCTTCAGCAACCGATCCACATACCTTTGCATTTTCTGCATGTGGCTCGTGACGGACTCTCCGTCCTTCATCATGGTTGTTATCATGGAGCAGATGACTTCGTACCTCTCTTGTCGTGGACTTTGATGGTATCTTTCCATCAAATCTTGGTGCATTTCATAAGGGTAGAAGTCTTCATAAGACTTTTGGAGTTTAGCTGTCATGGTGGCTAACATGATGCAAGCCACCTTGGTTGCATCTCTTTCATGAGTATGAAAGTCAGCGATCTCCTGGGGAGTGGCTAACATGATGCAAGCCACCTTATCCAACACATTTGCACCCTACAGTCTTTCGACCTGGTACATTCTCAAGCAAGTTCCAAACTTGATTGTTATACATGGATTGTATCTCGCTATCCATAGCCTCTTTCCATTTAGCAGACTCGAGGCCTGCCATGGCTTCCTCGTAGCTGTTAGGGTCATCTTGACTTACTAGTGTCTCATCACTAATAAGTGTCTCACCTTCTGCAGTAATATGGAATCCATAGTAATTCTTAGGTGCACTCCTAACTCTCGTGGAACGCCTCAGAGGTACAGATTCGTCAATTGGCTCAACAGGAGTTTCCTCCTCAAGTTGAGGGCTAGAGTTTGAAGTTCCTTCACCACTTGACTCTTGAATTTCTTCAAGATCAACTTGCCTCCCACTGTCTCCTTGGCTTATAAACTCTCTTTCTCGAAAGACTCCTCTTCTTGCTACAAAGACCACATTGTCACTAGGTCTGTAGAAGAGGTAACCAAAGGATTGTTGTGGGTAGCCGATGAAAATACACCTCTCGCTTCTGGGTTCGAGCTTATCATGAGTCTCGCGTCTCACGAAAGCCTCGCAGCCCCAAATCTTGATGTGGTCTAGTTTAGGTACTTTACCAGTCCACATCTCGTGAGGAGTTTTGGCAACTTTCTTTGTAGGGACTAGATTAAGGATATGGGCAGCAGTCTCTAAGGCATACCCCCAGAATGATATTGGTAGCGAAGCTCGACTCATCATGGAACGAACCATGTCCAACAAGGTTCGATTACGCCTCTCAGCCACACCATTCAACTGCGGTGTCCTGGGAGGTGTCAATTGTGAGACAATCCCACATTCCTTTAGATAGTCGAGGAACTCTGAACTAAGATACTCACCACCTCGATCGGATCGAAGCATCTTAATGTTCCTGCCCAATTGATTCTCGACTTCCTGTTTAAATTCCTTAAACTTCTCGAAAGTCTCTGACTTATGCTTGATTAAGTAGACATATCCATATCTACTGTAATCATCGGTAAAAGTCAAATAATAACGATTAGCATCTCTTGTGGCATGTTTGAATGGTCCACACACATCCGTGTGTATAAGGTCCAACAAACCTTCACCCCTTTCACATGAGCCTGTGAAGGGTGACTTTGTCATTTTACCAAGTAAGCATGATTCGCAACTATCATTTGACTTTAGGTCAAACGACTCCAAGACTCCATCCTTTTGGAGTTGGCCTATGCGTTTCTTGCTTATATGTCCAAGACGACAATGCCATAACGATTCTTTATCCAAGTTATTATTATTAGTAGAATCAATACACACAACATTATTTCCTAAGTTATCTACAATAGATACAGCTTCATACACACCATCACAAGGTAATGCTTTAAAATAAAGTACATTATTAAAGAAAGCATTAATCGAACCAACTTCATTATCAAACGAAAAGGTGAAACCTTGTTTGTACAATGCATGAAAGGAAATAATATTTCTTGCCATTTCTGGCGAATAACAACATTTATTCAAATCTAAATTTAACCCACTACTTAGCGATAAAGTATAAACTCCAATCTTGGTGACAGGTGTAACTTTCCTATTCCCCATGATTAAGTTTATTCTTCCTTGCTCCACATTCTCACTTCTTCCTGCAAGTCACAGCAAATATGAATTCCGCAACCTGTATCAAGGACCCAAGATTTCGAATGGGGTGAGTTATTAGAAATGATAGTGTAAATACTTGCATGGTTGGGTTTGACTTTCCCATCCTTTACATCTTGCTGGTACTTTGGGCAGTTCCGCTTCCAATGAGCTTTTTCGTGGCAATAGAAGCATTCAGCCTCTTTTGGGTCAGAAGAAGGAGTAATGAAACCTTTCTTGGTTCCACATGAAGAAGAGCCATCAAGGGTCCGAGCCTTGGTACCCTTTGAAGATCTCTTTCTCTTCCTCCCTCGACTCTGCCCGATTGCCAAGATCGGAGTTGTTTCTGGAGTAGGAGTGATAGCAACCGACTTCCCCTTAAGACCTGTTTCTGCGGTCTTGAGAAGTCCCTGAAGTTTGCTGAGGGTGACCTCTTCCTTGTTCATGTGATATGTCATGCGGAATTGATCATAGCACGATGGTAAGGAGTGCAAAATGATATCTATTTCAAGCTCCTCAGGGAAGTTCACATTGAGCTTCAGCAACCGATCCACATACCTTTGCATTTTCTGCATGTGGCTCGTGACGGACTCTCCGTCCTTCATCATGGTTGTTATCATGGAGCAGATGACTTCGTACCTCTCTTGTCGTGCACTTTGATGGTATCTTTCCATCAAATCTTGGTGCATTTTATAAGGGTAGAAGTCTTCGTAAGACTTTTGGAGTTCAGCTGTCATGGTGGCTAAATGATGCAAGCCACCTTGGTTGCATCTCTTTCATGAGTATGAAAGTCAGCGATCTCCTGGGGAGTTGCAGTGGACTCGTCAATTTCCTTAAGCTCCTTGTCAAGGACATATTCTTTGTCCTCGTAGCGAGTAATCATCCTGATGTTTCTGATCCACTTATTGAAGTTGGATCCATCGAAGGTGACTTTCCCACATAGAGTCATAAGAGTAAATGAGCCATTAGGATTCGAGCCAGAAGCATTAGTTGAAGACATCTGAAAAAGAAGAACAAGTTTAGTTTAGATTTAAGAGAGTCCTTAATAAAACACCCAAATGTAATATTAAGGCTAGGATCCAATCACAATATAATATAACTTAGAAGAGGTATGCCGTAATCTAAGCTATACCATATTTGAAAGGTAGGTGAATGACAATTCACCAATTTCCACCACGAAAACCAAAATATTAAATATTTAGTTTTTTATTGGTTTTAGAAATTCCTAGATTCTTTAAGATCCAATGAACTTTTCAAAGGCATGTTTCAATCTCGGGAGTGCCCTCCAGGTTTTGTGACTGGGATGCCGAGGATCACAAAACGAGGTGTGAAGTAACCATGCAAATCACTTGGTACCCTTAAAGTTTATCACTCAATCGATGTGCCGGTAAACCACACACGCTCCACCGATACTATAATAAACCTTAAGTCACCCTTTACCTACCTTGTTAAGTCCAAGTTAGTGTGCCGGATAACCACACACGCTCCACCAACGACTCAGACAAAGTGTAAAGTGTAATTTCATGGATTAGCACCTTATTCACATTTTTCCTAAAGTAACTAAGATCGGGAATTTAATAAACATTTAGTTACTTTATATATATTCATCATACTTTGAATGAGAATTTATAAGTCCTTGTCTTACCCGTTCGGCTAACGACCCTCCACCAGTCAAGCAAGCGGTGGGTGAGAATATTCACCCATTAAGTCACCATTTTATAGGCAACAACCTTATACCCACCTTATAGACCGGCTTCGTGAATGAGGCGTACTAGCGGTAAGACGACTTGTTCTTATACATATATATATATTTATTAAATCATCATAATATAAGTATAAGGGTTGAATTTTAACTTTTAAAATTCTAGGGGTTGGAACTAAAGTTTTAACTTAACTTTACTTGTTCCAAAACTTGAGGGCAAGTTTTGTAACTTTCAAAACTTTTCATTTCTTGTAACTTATGAGTTTAATAGAGTCATAAAATGAAGACTCTTCATTTTTATAACTCTTGTGTTTTCTTAATGGTTTTAACTCAAGTGTGACTCTTGGTTTTCCATAACTTAAGGATAAGTTATGGACTCCATTAAAACACATTATGATCAAGAATTAAACTACCAAATAGGTTACAAATAATTCCTATGATCATCTAAAACATCATAAGAACAAGAACATGAATATGAACATAATCAAAAATTACATAAAACTTTGTAATTTTGATAACTAGTTGTTGTAAATGAATTAGCAAAACATTACACCACCAAAAACAAGCTTATATTTACTAAAACAGTTTAGGGTAATGTTTCTAATTCATTTTCCAGCAACTGAATAGAAATTCTGCACTCATTCGACCCTACTCGCCGAGTGCATGAACATGACTCGCCGAGTTGGTTGAAGATACACATGGACTCGACGAGTCCCCCCAATAGACTCGACGAGTCCGATCGCAGACAACAAATTTTCGATTCTGTTTTCAACTTTTAAGAACAAATAAGAACAAACAAACCTCGCTCTGATACCACTGATGGGTTTTGAGCATTCTAGCACTTCCTAAGTGTACATGCAACCCTAATAACCTTGGATCTATGTTTGTCTAATTTGTCATGCAAAGTTGAATTCCAAGGTTATATCCTATCTAGCATACATGGGGAACAATTTTAACATAAAGTATAGATAGAATAACTTACCTTGTTGTTGCTTGTGTTCCTTGAAAACTTGTGAGCCTAGCACCTCAAGTGGTGATGCCTCAAATGCTTCACACAACACCAAATGCTCTTGGAAGAACTTATGAGAGAATACACACTCTTCAAAATCGGCCAAGCCCCCTTATTACTTAGTGTAACCGATTTGGGAGGAGATCATATTCCTTATATAGTGTTGACACATCTAGGGTTAAACCCTAATGTGTCATGACTCTTCATTTCCATGACCCATGGGTTTGTAACTCCCATGGAGCATCCATGGAGCATCCTATGGGTGGAACCCAACTTGATGATCCATGGAGCCTTTTAGCCCACTATACAAGATATGGATGATTTACTTAATCAACCCATATATTTAATTAGTTATCTTTTGATCACTTAATTAATTCTAAATTAATTCTTGATCAAACTAATCAAATAATATTATTAATATATTAGAACTTACAATATATTAATAATCTCCAAGCGTTATTTCTCTCATTTAGTTTATCCAATTGCATGGTGCCATGCAACCCAAATGGACCATGCCGGGTCGGGTCAAGTACATACCAGAAATAGTTATGGACTTAGACACCTTATCCAACAGTAACAACCCTGATTTGTAGGGATTGTCTATAATAGTTCTATATAATCTTTTGTACGGGTTTGTGAAGGGGTTGTCTTTCACAAACCCTAATAGCTGCTTTGTGCAAACAATAATATCTTTGTGAGATTATCATTCTTAGTGAAAGCTCTTTGTGATACTTCGTTGTTCTGTTCTTATTATTAGTCATTGTTTGATAAATCGATTGATCTAAGGTCCTTTTAACTATCCATCATTCTAACTGTTTCCTAGTTTTAGTAGGTTATAACTTAGCATCTACTTACTAAGTCTAGTATGTGTCATGCTGATATGTGCAAATAAGTTTAGTCAAATCTAGATCCGACTCGAATTTTGCCGGTTGTCACAGTCTCCCACGGTTCAAAGAATTTCATCCCAAAATTCATTTCGTGACATATTCTATTAGAACTCAGTCGAATACAATTGTATAGTTGGATAGGTGGTGAATTGAAGAGCCCTTTAATTATTTTGAGTTAATTCCACAAGGGAAGAGCTCAATTCTTTATCTATAATCAAATTAATGTTCCACTAATTCAAGTTCTATAGTCTAGACTGTGGGAAAATAGGATCATGGAAATCATGACCCAACTATTGCGACCTCATTCAAAAAGATTATCGAGTTAGATATTATCTAACTTAAAAGAGCATTTTAAGTCTTTGCTGAAGCACCAACTGCATTGAGCGTTAAATCTGCATTGATTTTTAGGTCGCATTCTAAATCAACACTAAATGTAAATTTGGTGCCTGATAAAGAAGAGATTAGGAACAATTTCATCACTTTCAGGTTGGCTAATATATATATATATATATATATATATATATATATATATATATATATATATATTCCGAAATAAGAAGGGGGTAGCACGAATGAAAGAGAAGCGGTCGAGGGTAAGAATCTAAATATACGTACAATGGGTAGGCAACGAAGTTTCGGTACATCTCAAATGTAAAGACTATTTAAGTGTCTTCTACAAAATGAATTACGAAATGGTCAAGGATTTTCGAAGCTATATATACATATTACTACGGTTACTCTCTCTACAATAGAACCTTATTCGAAGAATATATATATATATATATATAAATATATATATATATATATATATATATATATATATCATTTAACATTAAATAGGAACCTCGCACGTTTTCAAGCCTTGATCCGACGTTTAGCATCCTCGTTGACACATTTCTCGTCCGATGAGTTCATACCACTACCCCTTTTCAAATGTTTTTCAAATGTTTTCATTGGGGAATACAAGCAAATGTACAAGGAAATCTTCTACTTAAATTTATTATTTTCTATTCAATTGTTTCATATTTTGAATACTTTAATATCGAAAATCATACTAACCATTTGTTCGAATTGCAGAGTGAATTGTCAAACTAATTATAGATTCCTTTAATAGATGTTATAAACTAAGTTTCATATTATGTTTTGTATAAGGAATCTTACTAATCATAAACTAAGATTAATACGAATATAACTAATAGGATAGAACGAATACGAATACGAATACGAATATAACTAATGGGATAGAACGAATACGAATACGAATATGATTAGGAATAGGACTAGGAATATGAATACGAATACGAAATAATGCCTTTGGATGACGCCAAGACTTCGAATATACAGCTTTTGTACCCCTTGGATGTCACCAGAGTTTCGAAATTAATTTGACAATACGCCTTTGGACATCGACTGTTGATAGAGTTTCGAAAATACGTCTAAGGCACCCTTTTGGAAATCACCAGAACTTCGAAAATACTGTTAATGTGCGCTTATGAGTGAATCCAAATATTCAAAAATACCTCTAAGTATAGCAGATAATCAACAATCGAATGTAGGTTAACTGAGATATCAGAATGCTTAACTAAAACTATAAGTAAGGTAGTTACTAGTACATCGAAATCTAAACTACTAATTAAGTATTAAATTGATAGCTAAACACTTAGGAAAATATGGGATTTTCCTGGAATAATGTAACAACTCGTAAATGAATTAAATAGCAAAATGATAACTAAAATAATTAGGAAAATATGAGATTTTCCTGGAATAACGTAACAACTCGTAAACGAATTAAATAACGAAATGATAACTAAACTGTTTTTACATAAGAAAATTTGGGATTTTCTTGGGTCGTAACATTTTCAGAAACCAAAAGGGATCTTGTACATTTTCATAAAAAACAAACCGCTTATGAACTCACCAGTTTTGTGCTGATTTTTAAAATGCTAGTATTCTCAGGTTCTAGTTAGATAGGTACCCCGCATCCTTTTGCAGAAGACGGAGCGAATGGAAGTCATGTCTTTCTTTTGTTTGAACTTATGTATCTATGAAACGTGTACTAATTTACTTTTCAACTGATGTAATGAAATCTATGTAATGTAATGTTTTGTGGTTTACTTGGCTTACTATGTACATTGGTTATGATATTCACATGAAGTCACCTCCGCCCCGAGACGTTTCTGCCTTCGGTTTCGGGGTGTGACAGATTGGTATCAGAGCCCTTGTTTATAGTGAACTGAGTATACCAAACTTTACATGGTATAAGACTATAAACATTAAGGGGCCTAAGTGCTCTGAACTAAAAGTATACTTCAAAATATAAGTATTTTCAAAAACATACAAGTATACCTAACCGTCGAGATCCGTAACTACAAGTACAAAAAAACATAAGTAAATGGGTGTTGTATGCTGCGGTTAAACCTAGGCAGTTATGTAGTCGTGTCTACGGTCAATATAGCCTGATCAACTATATTCATTCGAGACACGACCAACATATGCCTGGGAGTGACTGTGGTGTTCAACATGCCTAAAACTTACTCGAATACCCCAAACAACGAACCATCGTCGCAGTAAATCATGAAATACTATGGGAGTATTTCTAGATCCAACTTTGTTGTAGATAATTCTCATTCAAGCGTTGCCCCTCGATCATTCCTCTAGCGATAGTTTATCCGCCTTGATAATTCATACATGCTTTATCGCTTAATAGAATTATATATCTGTCATAAAGAGATATCCCTTCTTTCATATCTCTTGATTTAATGCAGGGTACTTACCATCCTCTTTTTCCTAATCACTTTAGATCGAAATGTATTCAAAGAAAGGATCCAGTATTAGTAAGAACAACTCTCCGTCGCCACCTCCTTCTCAATTCGATCCAATGATGATCTAGTTGGCTGTTTCTGCCGCAGTGACTGTCGTAGTGACATATTTGTACCCTGACAGGTTCTGTATACCAAGACGTAACACCAACCTCCAAAACCATGAAAAAGTTCAGGAGCATCAGAACGAGCGTAAAAAGAGTAAAAAGGTTTTCTGGAAAAAGCGAAAGGGTCAGAGTTCACAACGTCCCTCCAAGAGGCATGAAATTTTGGCAGTTCAAGTTGCCATTACTCCTGTTGATGTATCTACAGTTCAAGCTACCGCTACTCCAGTTGTTGCGCCTACAGTGCAAGCACCTATCACTAGGTATGCGGGTAATCTCCCTTGGTGCGACAAGTGCGACTACCATCATTATACTCCCGGACCATGTCGCGAAAAACTCTATAACAACTGTGGCAAGAAGGGCCACCATACTCGAACCTGTAGAAAACCAGCCCCACTAATCAATCAAGCTTCCGGATCGAGTATTAATCGAGCCTGTTTTGGTTGTGGAGAAATCGTGCATTTCATGCGAAATTGCCCAAAAGCAACAACCACCAACAATGTCAACAACGTCGAGATGGTTTTAGCTATAAGGCAAGAGGAGGTAACCGCTGATCCCACCACCGCCGTGGGTATATTTATTTTCGACAATTCTTATGCCCGTATTCTTTTCGAATCTAGGGTCCAGAAAGTTTTATTAGTCATTCATTCAAATATCTTCATAAACATAGCCCTCATCTAATAACCGAAACATTTGTCGTCAATATGGTTACCGGAGAGAATTAGTGCACTAAAGACTTATCCCCAAGCTATATCCTTACATTGAGTAATCATTCTTTCCTCATTGATCTGATGTCAGTTTCAATAAAGAGCTTTGATGTTATCTTTGGCATGTATCAGTTAAGTCCTGATCATACTGATACACTTTGTTATGAAAAAGTTATTCATCTCAATCTTCCCTCTGACCGAACCCTCATGATATATGGTGTCAAGCTTGGCCCAAATCTTCGCATCATTTCCTGTATCAAAGCTCAAAAACTTCTGCAAAAGAGTGTTAGGTATTCCTAATCCATGTAATCAGCGAGAAGCAAGAAGTTAAAGACCTCTAGAGCGTCCCCGAAAATTGTAGTATTCTTGGTATCTTCCCGAAGAGCTCCCGAAAATTCCTTCCGAACGTCATGCCGAGTCTCGTATCGACTTAATCCCTGGAACTACCTTTGCAGCCAAATCTCCGTACCATTTTGCCCCAACAAAAATTTAGGAGTTATCCAGTCGACTTAATGAGTTAACCGTCAAAACCGATATCCTCTTTCCCGAGTAGATGACTTATTCAAAAAAATTCAGGAGCTAGCGACTCCTCGAAGATAGACCCTAGGTCAAGACATCATCAGCTACGAGTTCGCGAGGATAATGTTTCCAAGACAATACTAAGAACTCGATATGATCACTAAGAGTTCGTATTGATACCCTTCGGTCAAACCATTTTCCCTTGTTCATGTAGTGAGCAATGAGGAGATACAGGTGGATCCTCATAAGGTCAAAGCAATAGAGAATTGGTCGGCACCGAAGACACCCATAGAAAACCTGTCAATTCTTGGGTTTTGCCGGCTATTATTGCAGACCTTTTCAAAAAATTCTTCCAGAATCACCAAACCCTTAAACACTCCGACACGGAAAGGTGTTCCCTTTTGATGAAGTAAAAAGTGCAGATTCCCTTGTGTTAGGTCAAGGGAGGAGATGCACAACTAACCTAGAGTCGATTCCCCGGTAGTACCCACAGTGGTTCTGAAATCATCCGCGAAACCATCAAGAAGATCATCTAGACCCGAGAAAAATTGAAAACTTGACTAGATCGATAGAAGAATTTCGTCAATGTACAATGGAAACCTTTGGAATTCCAGGTTGGAAATCGTGTCCTGTTAATGGTCTCGCCCTGGAAAGACACGATACACCTTGGGAAAGCAAGGAAAACTTAACTCTAGGTAAATTGGACCCTTCGAGATCCTCATTAGGATCAAACCCGTAGCCTTCGAACTCCGAGTACCTTCAGAACATAGAAACATCCATCCTATCTTCTATCTCCCGAATCTTTAGAAGTGCCTATCCGATGAAACCTTAGTAATCCCTGTTGAACAAATCAGGACCATAGACCGAGAGAACAAACGTACGTCCCGATAGTGAAGGTTCGCTAGAAGTCCAAGCAAGAACCTGAATTCACTTGGGAGCGCGAAGACCCAATACAGCAGAAACATCCGCATCCTTTTCCATAACTTGTATCTTAGTCTTTGAATTTCAGGATGAAATTCCCTCTAACGGAGGGATAATGTGACAACCCGAAGTTTTTCCATCGCCGCAACCCGTTTCGTCCATAAAACTCGTTTTAATCGAATTATTCCTATTTTGTATTTGGATTAGGTCAATTAAGTTAAGAGTTTTATTAGACCTTGTAAGTATCCAAACATGTTGGAAACATGTGAAAACATCCCAAACTAGTAATTAGAAAAATTTTAGTTTCGACCATATCGGGTGACGACAACTTAATCGGGTGCGGCCAAAAGCCTCGGTTAACATCAGTATCAGGTTGAATTCCACCGTGTGTCAAATTCAAACCATTTTTAAAGTGAATTAAGACTCACTTGGAGCCTTTTCTCTCTCTCTCTCTAACCTCTCTCCTCAATCAAAGATTTAGGTTCAAAAATCATCCATTTCAAGCTTCAAAACACCAAGGTAATAATCCTAGCTTCTTGTACGTCATTCTTAGCCTTCAATTTTGAGTTCAATTCATCAATTAGGACCTCAAAGATGTGTTTACGGCCCTAAAACACTCTTGGGCTGTAAACACATATAAATGGTGTTTTTGAGCCTCAAAACCCTTCCAAATCACCATTAGAGCTTAGATATGGCTTAAGGACTTATTGTATTGGACTTTGGACACCTTAAACTCAACATTTGGGGAGTAAACATGATTTTACTACACAAGAACAAGCTTCGGCTGTAAACACTATTTCATGGGGAGTAAACTCCTTTTTGGGTGTTAAAATGCAACTTACACACCTCCTAAGCCCTGGAATAAAGTCTAGAAGCAACCACAAACAAGTTAGGGACCTTAAGCTTGAATAAAACAACTCCCTAAGGAGTTGACGGCCATAAACCCCCAAGAATGGGTTCCTGGGCCGTAAACTCCTATAAATGGGTTGTTTGATGCCCTAAACTTACCCCTTGGCTTGTAAAATTGAGTAGAATCACTTGTGATAAATCATTGACCTTCAAAACACTTAAGAATGATGTGGGTGAGATTTTACGGCTGTAAACACTTAGTTTACTGCCGTAAACTCATAAATTGTTCCATATGGTTAAATTAATTCCTTGATAATGCCCTAGAACCAAACCTAGCAACACCCTTCATTTGATTTAAGGCCATTTAGCACATAAGAACACCCCACCATGAGTTTACGGCTGTAAACTCATGGGGATGTTTTGTTTAGGGCCGTGAACACTCCCTAGAGTGTACTCTTGAAGAGTAAACTCCATATCCTAGCCATTCATGTCCAGAAAAGTCACCCGGGTCACTCCAAACACTTATTTTGAAGTGTTTTCGCGTCTTGGAGTGTATACTCGTACTTAATTAGTGTTTTAAAGTCTAATTAGATACATTTGTGTATCATTTAATATTACATAGGAACCTCGCACGTTTTCAAGCCTAGATCCGACGTTTAGCATCCTTGTTGACACATTTCTCATCCGGTGAGTTCATACCCCTACCCTTTTTCAAATGTTTTTCAAATGTTTTCAGGGGGGAATACAAGCAAAAGTACAAGGAAATATTGTACTTAAATTTATTATTTTATGTTCAATTGTTTCATATTTTGAATACTTTAATATCGAAAATCATACTAACCATTTGTTCGAATTGCAGAATGAATTGTCAAACTAATTATAGATTCGTTTAATAGATGTTATAAACTAAGTTTCATATTATGTTTTGTATAAGGAATCTTACTAATCATAAACTAAGATTAAGACGAATATAAATAATAGGATAGAACGAATACGAATATAACTAATAGGATAGAATGAATACGAATACGAATAGATTTAGGAATAGGACTAGGAATATGAATACGAATACGAAATAATGCCTTTGGATGACGCCAAGACTTCAAATATACAGCTTGTGTACCCCTTGGATGTCACCAGAGTTTCGAAATTAATTTGACAGTAAGCCTCTGGACATCGACTGTCGATAGAGTTTCGAAAATACGTTTAAGGTACCCTTTTGGAAATCACCAGAACTTCGAAAATATTGTTAATGTGCGCTTATGAGTGAATCCAAATATTCGAAAATACCTCTAAGTATAGCAGATAATCAACAATAGAATGTAGGTTGACTAAGATATCAGAATACTTAACTAAAACTATAAGTAAGGTAGTTACTAGTACATCGAAAGCTAAACTACTAATTAAGTATTAAATTGACAGCTAAACACTTAGGAAAATATGGGATTTTCCTGGAATAACGTAACAACTCGTAAACAAATTAAATAGCAAAATGATAACTAAAATACTTAGGAAAATATGAGATTTTCCTGGAATAACGTAACAACTCGTAAACGAATTAAATAACAAAATGATAACTAAACTGTTTTTACATAAGAAAATTTGGGATGTTCTTGGGTCGTAACATATTCAGAAACCAAAAGGAATCTTGTACATTTTCATAAAAACAAACTGCTTATGAACTCACCAGTTTTATGCTGATTTTTAAAATGCTGGTATTCTCAGGTTCTACTTAGGCAGGTACCCTGTGTCCTTTTGCAGAAGATGGAGCGAATGGACGTCACGTCTTTCTTTTGTTTAAAGTTATGTATCTACGAAACTTGTACTACTTTACTTTTCAACTGATGTAATGAAATCTATGTAATGTAATGTTTTGTGTTTTACTTCGCTTACTATGTACATTGGTTATGATATTCACATGAAGTCATCTCCACCCCGAGAGGTTTCCACCTTCGGTTTCGGGGTGTGACACAATGCAGTTTTCGGCCTTTTATAGAGGTCAAAGGGATATCCTAGGTTAAGTTTTATGCTCAAGGTGGAAACAACCTAGAGCTAAATTGTAGCATAGAAAGAAGGTCTCACATGCTAACAATAATGAGTTAGACCTCCGTGTTTCCTCGTGAGTCGAATCCGTAATTCCTGTCAATGGTATCCAAGTGATTACTAGTGGCGAATCATCTACCTCCTTATGTGATGCTCTAATTCTCATATGTGTCGGTATCGGAATGCTTTTCCTAATTGTAACTCTAGTACAAAGACGATGAAGAGGTATTGAGGAATCATTGGTGTAGGTTTCGACTTAAGATTATTATTAGTGTATATCTAGCTACTAAGCTTACATCTAAAGTTACTAGCTACCGAGGAATACTCATTCTTAGTACTAACTAGATTGCTCCTTGAGTGGCTAGTGATATATCCTAAGTGGTTACCCTAGCACTTGATAAGGGATAAGAATATTTCTATATAAGACATGGTGGTAAAAGTGCACTTACTTTCTAAGTGTACCTAGATGAATGCCTACAATATGCAATGCCCATACGCACACCAAATTTTTTTTTTCAAAAGCTTAAGTTGAAAATTATTTTGAACATAATTCTATACAATAACCGTTTCCAGCCTCGCATTAACTTTCCTTAATTAAGAATAGTTGTCTAGACTATACTATACTTAATTAAAGTCCAATAATATGTACTCGAATTAGTTATACAAGTAGTATGTTCAGTACTTTAAAAACGTTTTGAAATCTTTTGGCTATAGTTATGGTTCTCCAAAGAAAAACCAATATTCTCTATAACCTTCGATTCTAATACCATTTTCTGTCACACCCCGCTAAAGGCGGAAATACAGGGCGTGCAAGTACAAATGGTTTCATAGCAAAAGATAAAAACAACACCAACCATAGTATTAAAAAGCATTACAAATATACAATGGGTTTGAACAACTTTTAAAAGAAATTCCAATGTGAATTGAAATACAACACATGCGAATGATCCTAAAAGTGATGTGTCCCTAAGTACCAATTACTCGATGATTCCTTAAAAAGCATGTAAAACGAGCATCAACTATAAAAATAGTTGGTGAGTACTCACATGTTTATAAGATAATATAGTTTGAAATCATGATAATCATAATATTGATAACAATGTCCATAAACAATGTTCATTTTAAAAAATAAGTAAACAAGTTTTCATGAATAGAAGTTCATTGCTAAAGCGAGTAATAAAGCTTCCATAGATAGAAATATATTGCAAACATAAGTAACTAAGTATGCATAAACAAAGTTCGTTGTCATCATGAGAGATAAAGTATGCTGCCCAAATGGGATGCAACGTTCATATTATCATGGGAAATAAAGTTCGTTATTAAAACGAGTAAACAAGTTTCATTGCTATAATGAGAAACCAAGTTCGTTGCTACAACGAGCAAACAAGTATGTTGCTATAAGGAGTAAACAACCTTATTGCTACAAAGAGCAAACAAGTTTGTTGCTAAGACACGTAAATAAGTTTCCGGTAATAAAAGTTTGTTGTTATAATGAGAAACAATGTTCATTGCTAAAATGTGAAACAAATTTCATTGCTATAATGTGAAAAAAAGTTCATTTCTATAAGGTGAAACAAAGTTCATTGATGTAATGTGAAACAAAGTTCATTGCTATAATGTGAAACAAAGTTCATTGCTATAATTAATAAGCGAGTTTGTATGTATATGAGCAAACAATGAGTTCCCAACCAAAATGTATGAAGGATGCCCTATCAAGATCAATGCTTATCATTCCATAGATTAATATGGTATCACGCACTCAAGCAATCGGGCAAGTGAGGAGTTTTCGATTCCTAATAGCACTATCCACAATGAACATTGGCTTGAAGTCTTAATGGTTTGAATAAAATGTAAAGGGAAGGGACTTAAGACGATAAGGCCTCGTGTTTCAAGTTGCATAAACATACATAGAGAAATATAGCAAAATATAGCAATCAAGTTTGATACAAAATCAATTTAAATACAAAAAATCAATGAATAGTTTTTCGGACAAGCTTTTCCACCCCAAAACATAAAAACAAAAAATAGGGGAAGTCGTGAATACTCACAATGCATTAAGATGATGCAAATGATGCCTTGATCTAAGTTCCACTTGTACCACTATTGAATCCTACAATAATGGTATATGCTAGTGAGTCTCTAATCGAAATCTAACACTAGTATACGTACTACTACAATAGATTTATGCAAATATTGCATCAAAATTTAATATTTTCAGGTTACACACATTTTTCTAAAATGGTGAAATTTATAACTCATGTGATTAAGATAATTTTGGATATTATTTTCCAGATTCTTGTAATATTATTTGAGGGTATTTCAATATATTTAAATGTGTTTTAAACTCCTAAAATCCAAAAATATTATCTAACAGTTTCCAAAAATATAAAAGATATTTCTCATTAAGTTTGGCTATTTTTCTTATTTTTAACTCTTAAATAATCATTAATTGATGAATAACTTTTAACCAGTTAGATTAAATAACCAAATTTTTTTAAAACTTCATTTATAGTGTAAATAATCTGGGAAAAATACAAACGACTATTTTTATATACTGCAATCCGATTTTATGGATTTAAGTGCATTTAATCTTAGAAAAATAGAATATAGAAGAGAAAAATATCCAAATTTTTATTTTGCATCCTAATATATTATATGATTTTCTAGTAAGCTTGCGTGAATTTTGTATAATTAGAACTATTTTTCCGGTTATTAGTCCATTATAAATACAAAAATCGTTGAAAAGTACCCATGCATTATGAAAATTTCCAAAAATATTTTTCTGAGTATTCCACATGCGGTAGGATCCTCAAAAGATAGTATATAACCTTTTCACAATCCCTAAAGTGGTGTTTTGATTTATTAGATCTAAACAAAAAGAAAAATCAAAAACATACTATACAGTAACAAAAATCGATGAAACCTAATGACATGTCGTCATTTAGTTCAGGGTTCATCTACGAAGTTATCTAGGATTTATAGACCCCCTAAAGTATTTTATATGAATTATCTTGCTATTTTCTTGCAATAATTATAATAATTTGAGAAAATGTATTATTTTCTGAAAATTTGTAGAACATCTCATTTTGGTGGTGGAATTCTGCGAAAATCCTATTTGATCAGAAAAGAAATTTTAGATATTTTGTTGAAAAATGTTCTTATGTAACCTTGTATGTGACCATAACTGAAATAAGATGAACTGCTTTTATACAATCTAGCAAATATTATCAGTTATTTCAGGTTGCATGAATGCGTGATAAAACGGAAAATACGAAAACACGCGAATGACAAAAACACATATGTGTGACTAAACAATTTCAACAATATATATATATATATATATATATATATATATATATATATATTATATACATATGTATGTATTATATATGTATATATGTATTATATATATATATATGTGTGTGTGTGTGTGTGTGTGTGTGTGTGTGTTGTATATATGTTGAATAGTCAAAGGTGAAGAAGCTAAAACCCTTCCCACGTTTTTTGCTCTACTACTACATCAACTTGCAGCCTCTACATCATCTTTCAACTTACACTCAAGTGCACTACTACAAGATATTTGTTTCTCATATATATACATGTGTATGTAGTGTGTGTTTAGTGTTGGAGATAATAGAAGAGAGTAAGAGAGATAGATATGATATAGTGAGTTTTCCTTTGTAAAACTAAACCCTCTCAATCTTCATCCCTGGAGCTAAATGAAGAACACCAAGATCAAACAAGAAGCTAAGTGAAGAACACCAAGATCATCAACAATGAAATGAAGAACACCATCAACCATCTTCATCTTCTTCATTGAAAATAAAGGTTTTTCATCTTCATCACCTTTTATCATAACATCATACACCACCAAACACTTTCCTTACATCAAAACACCAAAACACAACCATGAAACAACCCAAAACCTTCTGCATCAAGATCAACCACAAAACCCATCACTATTCATCATCATCTTCATAAGAAATTTCACCACCTTTACCACCTTATATCAACCTCCTTCCAACCTCTAAACAACCTTGAAAACATCCTCAAAACACCATAACACCATTACCCTAGCCAAAACATCACAAACAAAACTTACCTTCAAATCACAAAAATCCCGAAATTGACTCTGACACGAACACACCCCGTGTTAAAAACCAAGGCAAAATCAACACGCCCCGTGTTGCCCTCTGATTGCCTTCTTCATACTTCTAAACCTCAACATGCCTCGTGTTCAGCAAGGCTAAATCAACACGCCCCGTGTCAGCATCAGCATCATGAACACGTGTCACACCCCAAAACCGATAACGGCGGAATACGTTTCGGGGTGGATGACGTAGTGTACAGTATCATCACAATTGTATAATAGTAAAAGCAAGAAACATACAACCATTTCATTTACATAGTAAGTGTATTTACAAGTGTGTCTTGTAATGTTTGAGAAACACCAAAAGTAAACAAAAATAAGAGGTGGGTCTTGCATACTCCATCTTCTCCAAAAATGTTGCAGCTGTACCTGTCTATCTTTGACTTGAAGATACAAGTTATTTTGAAAAGAATATCAGCATAAAGCTGGTGAGTTCATAAGAGTTTAGTGTGAGTACTTGTATAAAAAAAAGCATTAGAATCATTAGTATGAAACTGAAGTTTGTAATCATAAGTAGTGGTAAAACCTAGAAAATCCTGTATTTCCCAGAACTGTACAGTAAATGAAAATCTTTAAGAAATATGTTGTTTCTATCTTTGAAAGCCATTTATCATAAAAGTGTAATAGTGACTCACCATTAAGTAAGGAAATATAGTGAGTTATTCTTGGAGTACATAATAGTGGTGCAACATCCTTTAGTATTAGATACTTATTTACTTCGGGATATTACTTCATCTTTCTTTTAGTATTTTAGTGCGGTTATCGTGTCTTTCTTGTATGTTACCAATAGTGTGAGTAATAGCGGACCCTCATGACCTTCCCAGTCATCCATAGTGTGGTAGAGTAAAGGCATCCCTGGGCCTGAGCGGCTCAGACTGAAGTTATCAGTCGGGATGTAATAGCGTCTGCCCCGTATAGATCTATACAAATAGTGTCGTCTTCCTATCGGAAAACTTCGGGCGTAGTGTGTAGTGTATAGAGTATCTCGTAGTGGATTAATGAATTATCTAATGATTAGTACATTCTCTTGTATTATAGTGTAGTAGTCTTTTGTATAACTTGTATTGTATTCTCTTATTAGTGTATTGCTTCATAATAGAGAGAATTATAGTAGTGTAGAGTAGTAGTTGGAACAAGGGATAGAGTCCTTAACTATACCTATTATAGTTAAATTAGGGTGTATGGTTCTAATTAGGTTAGTGATTTAGGCATCTAATGAAATAAGAAGTACTCGTAATCCGTACTAATATACGAGATATATAACTAAGAAATCAATGACAGTCGGACGGATAACCACTACCCTAAGCCCACAATCAAACAAGAAACAGGAAATAAGGCGAGCTATCGGTCCTAAGTCCTTCAAGTCTTACTTATATAAATATATTAGTATGGTTACATTCTTATAAGGAGTTTTATTTAACAAAATTGTTGTACGAAAGAAACATTTAAAACTTGTTTGTTTATCCAAGATAGTTTTGAAAACAATTGATTTATTTATAAAGCATAGTGATAAATCACATGTGATTATTTATGTAATCTGAAAAATAGTCTTGTATAACTTTTCATAAACATGTATATTCAACTTGTATC
Source organism: Lactuca saligna (assembly GCF_052625555.1). NCBI lineage: Eukaryota > Viridiplantae > Streptophyta > Magnoliopsida > Asterales > Asteraceae > Lactuca > Lactuca saligna. The sequence continues at coordinate 166,450,121 of NC_136420.1, forward strand.
TCCCCCCTAAAACATATAAAACATTTGAAAGGTTCATTTAAGGGGTATGAACTCACCTGAAATCGGGTGAATCGGGTAAAAGTGTCGATTGAGCGTTTGGTACCAAATAACCACTTGAGCACCTCCTAGGACCCTAATGTCATATGAAATATGTATTTTACAAGAAGTTAATCATCTTATGCTTTTCATTATAGTATTTGGACATTCTAGCATCGTTTTCGGGGTTTTAAGGCCTAGAAAGGGTTCCCGGGAGTGGTACAAGGTCATGAATGATTTACGGGAGGGTCCATGAGCTCACTCCCTTGGAGTTTATGGCCCAAAGGCCATCCTTTGGGAGTTTACGGTCGTAAGCCACCTAGGCTTGGCCGTAAACTCTTGTGACACTCCAAAATATATGATTAGGGCCTTATTTCACTTCCTTAATTTAATGGTATGTGTCTTGGACTAATAGGGAGGGATTAAACATCATAATTTGTGACATTTTTGGGGAGTTTACAGCCAAGACTTGTTCTTGGGCTGTAAACTCAAATAAATCCTTCAAGATGTATGTTTTAATGGTACAACATGGTCTCATACACCTTAGATAAATCCTAGAAGGTCCTATAGTGAGTTTTGGGACAATTTGGCATGCACTTTTGGGGAGTTTACGGCCCAAGAACATCCTTGGCCGTAAACTCTTCATTTTGTATCCAAATGTGAAGTTAAATGGTACAACACACTTCCAAAGGCCTTAGCTAAATTCCTTACAAGCACTAGAGTAGTTTAGGGACTTGTTTGACACAAATTTTTGGGTGTTTATGGCCCAAGCTTAAGCTAGGCCGTAAACTCTTCCTTTTGCCCTCAAATGGAGTTCTTTGATGCATTTAAGTGTTCCTTGGAGGCAAGTCCAATTTACCAAACATCTTAGAAGAGTTTTTGGGGCTTTAAACATAGATTTATGGGGTCTTTGAGGTGTTTACGGCTTAAGCACAAGCTTGGGCTGTAAACTCCATTTTACATGTCAAATCCTTGTGTTTTAGTGTCCAAACTCTTCTAGATACATGCCTAAATTAGTATACTAGCTTAAAATAAGGAAAACTTGATCTTTGGCATGATTTTGGGGGTTTACGGCCTAAGGAGCTTCTTAGGCCGTAAACTCCTTTATGGTCCTTGATTTCTATGATTTTGGCCCCTAAATTCAATGAAGCATGACTAGATTAAGATAGAGGATGAGTACTTACGTTTGGAAGTCGGAAATTAGCAGATTCGGGGCCGGTTTTGAGTCTAGAGAGAGAAAGTAGAGAGAGAAAGTGGGTGTGTGGTAAAAGAGTATTCAAATGTTGTGCACATGCATTTCATATGTCTCGGGTATCATACCCGATACACGGCTACCCGATGTTTAAAGTTAACTGGGTTAAAACTTTTTACCCGGGTGAAGTGGTTGAAACAGTAATACAACTCTATTAGGTTAAACTGGGTTAACACGTACGAGTTATATTGCTTATGATGATATTAAGACATGCATATAATTAGATATTCGGATACTGACGATTCCAAATATTACATAAAATAACGTATGTTGACGCATTCCGTTAGTGGAAATTAGGGTTTGTAACGGCAATATATTTGGGGTTGTCACATTATCCCCCCGTTAGGGGAATTTTGTCCCGAAATTTAGAATTCATACAGATAAGAATTACAATACTACTACGCGAAGAGATGGGGGTATTTGAGTTTCATTTGGTCTTCGCGTTCCCAGGTGTATTCCGGTCGTCGTTTGGCGTTCCACCGAACTTTCACAATTGGGATACGACTTTGCTTCGTTCGTTTAACTTCTTGATCCATAATCTCCACGGGCTCTTCCACGAAGTTGAGGCTCTCATTGACCTCAATCTCGTCAAGGGGAATTACGAGTGTCTCGTCTGACAGGCATTTCTTCATGTTAGAGACGTGAAAGGTAGGGTGTATGTTGCTTAGTTCGTAAGGTAGGTTGAGTTTATAAGCTACGGGGCCGATTCTGGCGAGAATCTCAAAAGGCCCTATGTGCCTTGGGTTCAGCTTTCCATGCTTTCCAAAGCGTATCGTGCCCTTCCAGGGTGAAACCTTCAACAGGACTCGGTCTCCTACCGGGAATTCCAAGGGTTTTCTTCGTTTGTCGGCGTAGCTCTTCTGTCGATCCCTAGCGGCTTTTAGTCGTTCGCGTATCAGTACAATCTTCTCGGTCGTTTCTCGAATGATCTCCGGACCAGTGAGAGAGCTATCAGGAACTGTTCCTTTAGCTAGTTGAGTGTCACCCACCTCAGCCCAGCACAGAGGGGATCTACACTTACGGCCATAGAGGGCTTCGAATGGGGCTGCCTTGATGCTCGTATGATAACTATTATTATAAGAAAATTCCACAAGAGGTAAGTGTGTGTCCCATGACTTACCGAAGTCATTCACACAAGCTCGCAGCATATCCTCTAAGGTTTGAATCGTCCTCTCACTCTGTCCGTCGGTCTGCGGATGGTAGGCTTTACTCATGTCCAGCCTCGTCCCTAGTGCTTCTTGCAATGATTGCCAGAACCTAGAGGTGAATCTACTATCTCTGTCTGAGATAATAGATATAGGGACGCCATGTAGTCGTACTATTTCTTTAATGTATGTTCTAGTGAGTTTCTCCATCTTGTCCGTTTCTTTGATGGGTAGGAAGTGTGCAGACTTAGTCAACCTATCAACAATGACCCAAATAGTATCTAATCCACCCGCTGTCTTGGGAAGTTTGGTTATAAAGTCCATTGTGATCCGCTCCCACTTCCATTCTGGTATCTCAGGTTGTTGAAGGAGTCCTGAAGGCTTTTGATATTCAACCTTGACCTTCACGCAAGTAAGGCACTTACTCACAAAAGTGGCGATCTCCGCTTTCATGTTTGGCCACCAGTATAGCTTTTTGAGATCCAGATACATCTTATATGAACCTGGGTGGATGGAGTAGCGAGTGTTATGCGCTTCCCTCTTAACCAAATCTCTAAAACCTCCATGGCGTGGAGTCCAGATTCGGTCCATGAAGTAGTAGGCTCCGTCACCCTTAACCTCCAGATTTTTATCCATTCTGCGCAGAGATTCTCCCAACACGTTCTCGGGCTTTAAGGCTTCCAGCTGAGCCTCTTTGATCTGTGTGGAGAGGTGCGAATGGATAGTCATCGTCAACGATTTGGTCTTTCGACCAGTATACTCCTTCCTACTTAGTGCATCTGCTACTACATTGGCTTTTCCCAGGTGATATCTAATTTCACAGTCGTAATCGTTAAGTAACTCAACCCATCGACGCTGCCTCATGTTGAGTTCTTTTTGGTTCATTATGTGTTGAAGGCTTTTATGATCAGTCTACACCACACTCTTCGTCCCATATAAGTAGTGTCTTCAGATTTTTAGTGCAAAGACAACCGCTCCTAACTCGAGGTCGTGAGTAGTGTAGTTCGCCTCATGGGTCTTTAGCTGTCTCGAGGCATATGCGATAACTTTACCCCGTTGCATCTAGACACAACCGAGCCCCTGATTGGATGCATCACAGTATACTACAAAATCTTCTGTCCCTTCGGGAAGGGATAACACTGGTGCGGTGCATAGGGCTCGCTTCAGGGTTTGGAATGTCTTCTCTTGTCTTTCTTCCCAGTCGAACGGTACTCCTTTCTGTGTCAGCATAGTGAGAGGCTTCGCAATCCGAGAAAAGTTTTGAATGAATCTATGGTAGTAGCCAGCGAGGCCTAGAAATTGATGAATTTCCGTAGGCGTCTTCGGTGCTGACCAGTTCTCAATAGCTTTAATCTTGGAGGGATCCACATGAATTCCTTCTTCACTAACCACGTGACCTAAGAATTCAACTCTTCGGATCCAGAACTCGCACTTAGAGAACTTCGCATATAACTTTTCGGATTGCAACATTTCCAAGACTCGTCGTAAGTGATCCCTGTGTTCTTCCTCGCTCCGAGAGTAAACGAGGATATCGTCAATGAAGACGATGACGAACTGATCCAGGTATGGACGACACACTCTATTCATCAAGTCCATGAATACTGCGGGGGCGTTGGTCAGTCCAAAGGGCATCACTACAAACTCAAAGTGTCCGTAGGGGGTTCGGAAAGCTGTCTTCGGAACATCTTCCTCAAGTACCCGTAACTGATGATACCCAGATCTAAGGTCAATCTTGGAGAAGTAACTTGCTCCTTGTAGTTGATCAAACAGATCGTCGATACGAGGGAGAGGGTAGCGATTTTTAACCGTGAGTTTATTGAGTTCCCTATAATCGATGCACATCCGAAACGATCCATCTTTCTTCTTCACGAACAAGACTGGAGCTCCCCAAGGTGAGAAACTCGGTCTTATAAAGCCCTTGCTGAGCAGTTCGTTGAGTTGACCAGATAGTTCTTGCATTTCGGCGGGCGCTAGACGGTAGGGCGACTTAGCTACGGGGGTAGCTCCTGGAATTAGGTCGATTCTGAACTCAATCTGACGTTTGGGAGGTAGGCCGGGAAGATCCTCCGGAAAGACATCAGGGAAATCGCATACTACGGGGATGTCTTTTGGATCTTTCGACTTCTGGTTAGTGTCGACGACGTGAGCAAGAAAGGCGCGATATTCCTTGTGTAAGTATTTCTGAGCCTGAACACTGGAGATGATACGAAGGCTCGTACTCGGCTTATCTCCATATATCAAGAGGGTTTCGTGATTCGGAAGGTTTAGACGAATGGCTTTGTCGGAACATGGGATATCGGCGCGATGGAGACTCAACCAATCCATACCGACAATAACATCGAAATTTTTGATTGAGACTGGCATAAGATCGATTGGAAATGAGTTATCGTCTAACATGAGAGTGCAACCTATGTAGATTTCGCTAGAGCTTTCTGTTTTCCCATTAGCCATTTCTACAACGAATGTTTCTTTTAGTGGTTGAGGGGTTTGTTTGAGTAAGTATTTAAAGTTATGATTCACGAAGCTTCTTTCTGCACCACTATCAAATAAGACATAGGCATAGGAGTTATTGAGAAGAAACGTACCCGTGACTACTGTGGGATCTGCTACCGCTTCATTGTGACCGATAGCGAGTAGCCTTCCAGTTCCTCCAGCATTTGTGGTCTTTGGATAGTTTCTCTTAAAATGACCCGCCTCTCTATAGCCATAACAAGTTGGGGTCACTCCCGTACCAGGAACCTGTGTGATAGGTTTGGGAGGGGCCTTACAAAATCGGACAGTATGGCCCTTTCGACCGCAGTTGGAACACTGCAATTCACGGCAGGGGCCGTTGTGGTGGAAAGGGCACTTGGGACACTTGGGCAAGTTCCCACTGTAAGCTTTTGGCGGGGCTGGAGCAGCTGGAGTAGTCGGGGTGGTGGCAGCATGGACCGCCACAATTCTTTGGTCCTTTGAGGAGGTTTGAGTTTTCTTGCCCTTCTTCTTATCCCATCGCTTCCTCTTTCTATCAGATTAAGCGGGTGGTGCAGTGGTTGTTGTGGTTGCTGTCGCTGGAGTGGAGGAGATTTCGTGGTTGATCAAACTCTGGGCCAATTCCTTGGCGCTATCAAAAGTTGTAGGGCGTGAAGCTAGAACATTTCCTCGATACGGAGGCACTAAACCCCAGATGTACCGTTTAATCCTCTTGCTTTCCGAGGGGATCATATTGGGGCACATAGCTGCCAAGTCGCAAAAACTGGCCGTATAAGCCGTTATATCAGTCCCCTTCATCTTGAGGTTCCAGAGTTCTTCCTCACGTTTCTGAACTTCTCCCCTAGGGAAGTACTCTCCTCTCATGAGGTCCTTCAAAGTGTCCCAGCCCATAGCATTGGCTGTGACCAAGGAAAGTGAACTAGCATGGCCGTTCCACCATGTCAAGGCCCTGTTGGTGAGGGTAGCAGTAGCGAACTTGATTTTGCTCTCCTCGGAACAAGAGCACATCTCGAACACCGCTTTGGTTCTTTCGAACCATTGGGATAATGCCAGAATTCCTCCGGTACCGTCGAAAAAGGTAGGTTTACAGTTCATGAAATCCTTATAAGTGCATCCCCGCACCCTATGATGGACTTCACCGAACCTGGAGTTACCACCGCTTGCATCCCCAGAATTCATTTGGGCCATGGCTGCTGTCACGGCCGCGGTCACCGCTGTTTGGAATAGCACCGGATCGATCTGCGGGGGAGGAGGTGGTGGAGTAGGGGTTTGAGTTGTGGGTCTTCCTCTGCTGGGACGATTTCGTGGAGGCATCCTTTACTGGAAGAATTATACAAATGATAGCAATAGTAAGAGCCTATTGCGAATATAAATAGAGTGTTTCGTGGATTAAATCAACATAATCCAATATCAGGATGAGAGTTATAGCAATAGAGAAATCAATTGCCAATACATTGGTATTAATGATGCAACACAAGTTCATGAAAATTTGACCTAGCAATAGGTCTTACATCATACCATAGAGAAAATGTTGGCAGTTTAGAGGTTTAACTAGAGTACTTTCAAGCTAGGAATGTTTACAGATAATAGATCTACGGAACATAGAGTGAAAAGGTTAATCCATTAAACAAAAGATTGCGGTAACTAGACGTCTTCTACTGGCGACGGTTACTTGTTGGGCGAATCCTCAGATCTGCTAGTTGACGCATAACTTCTTGAAGGTGTCGATCATGAGTCCTTTGGCGTGCACGGAGTTCTCCAACTTCGGCTCGGGATGCAGCCAGCTGGTGCTGCAGAGCCTCGTTAGTCCTCCTTGTCCTGTCCATGGCTTCTTCGAGTTGGCGGATGTGAACTGTGTTGAGATTTGAGTTGGCATCCACTTCTACAACTCGACCTATTGCATTTTGACCTTGCTCGACATTCCTGGCAATTCTTCGGATCATGATGGGCAGAACCTGATCTGCTGATCCTCCTTCGTTTATGTTGTAGAAACTTCGGTCTCCATTGTATGGCATGGGCTGACCCTGCTCTTCGCTCCATCTGTGCAAGGATATGGCCCACATAGGAGTGGGGCCCTGAAATGTTGGACGGGGTTGGGGTTCGGAACTCCAGGAGGTAGGTTATTAACTTCTGGCTCGGAGTCGGAGTTATCCGGAAAGCCTTCTGCTCGGTGGTCATCCAAAGGGATTGGGTGATCATCGTCCGACTCTTCACTGAGCCATCCCCCATTACCCTGGTTTGGGTAGTACGGGTCGCCAGGAGGGTGGAAGCCAGCCATGGTATCTATGCGAGAAAAGGGGAAAAGAAGGTTAATAGGCGTACTAACCTAAATTATTTATAAGACGGTCGTCACAAGTTGGACCAATACTTGCATAATGCATACTAATTACATGTGATTAGGGCAGGTAGTCCGTCGAATAAGTGACCCTAACTCTAAATCCACAACAAAACAAGGAACAGGAAGTAAAGCAAAGATCACAGATTCTAAGTCTATAACGCCCTAGTCACATGTAACCGGAAAGTATCCATTTAGCAACTATTGCTCCATCAGTAACGACCCTTTTTAGTTCTCACAGATGTATGTTTTTAGAGGTACCGAATACTCCTATAGTGTTCTAATGTTAACGTTATTGTGGTAGTGTTGGTACGTTTTAGACTTGTTGTAACACCACAACCAAGCTTAGGCACATGCTAGTCACTCCCAGGAAAACGTAGTTGATCAGGCTACATCCCCCTAAATGTGACTATATGTCTCTAAGCTCAATTGTGCTATCCAACAATCTTAATACTTTTGTTTTGTTCTAGGACGATACTGACTTCTGTGTTTTATAGTGATGTGTGTATATATATACTTAGTTAAATCTTTTAGATACTTAACAGTATATATTCTTGGTCAGAGTATTTTAGTCCCGAAGTGTTTATAGTTCGTATATCTTTTATAGGTTGATATACTTGATTCACTATAAACAATGCTCTGATACCAATCTGTCACACCCCAAAACCGATAACGGCGGAATACGTTTCGGGGTGGATGACGTAGTGTACAGTATCATCACAATTGTATAATAGTAAAAGCAAGAAACATACAACCATTTCATTTACATAGTAAGTGTATTTACAAGTGTGTCTTGTAATGTTTGACAAACACCAAAAGTAAACAAAAATAAGAGGTGGGTCTTGCATACTCCATCTTCTCCAAAAATGTTGCAGCTGTACCTATCTATCTTTGACCTGAAGATACAAGTTATTTTGAAAAGAATATCAGCATAAAGCTGGTGAGTTCATAAGAGTTTAGTGTGAGTACTTGTATAAAAAAAACATCAATAGAATCATTAGTATGAAACTGAAGTTTGTAATCATAAGTAGTGGTAAAACCTAGAAAATCCTGTATTTCCCAGAACTGTACAGTAAATGAAAATCTTTAAGAAATATGTTGTTTCTATCTTTGAAAGCCATTTATCATAAAAGTGTAATAGTGACTCACCATTAAGTAAGGAAATATAGTGAGTTATTCTTTGAGTACATAATAGTGGTGCAGCATCCTTTAGTATTAGATACTTATTTACTTCGGGATATTACTTCATCTTTCTTTTAGTATTTTAGTGCGGTTATCGTGTCTTTCTTGTATGTTACCAATAGTGTGAGTAATAGCGGACCCTCATGACCTTCCCAGTCATGCATAGTGTGGTAGAGTAAAGGCATCCCTGGGCCTGAGCGGCTCGGACTGAAGTTATCAGTCGGGATGTAATAGAGTTTGCCCCATATAGATCTATACATATAGTGTCGTCTTCCTATCAGAAAACTTCAGGCATAGAGTGTAGCGTATAGAGTATCTCGTAGTGGATTAATGAATTATCTCATGATTAGTACATTCTCTTGTATTATAGTGTAGTAGTCTTTTGTATAACTTGTATTGTATTCTCTTATTAGTGTATTGCTTCATAATAGAGAGAATTATAGTAGTGTAGAGTAGTAGTTGGAACAAGGGATAGAGTCCTTAACTATACCTATTACAGTTAAATTAGGGTGTATGGTTCTAATCAGGTTAGTGATTTAGGCATCTAATGAAATAAGTGATGGGTTTTGAGCATTCTAACACTTCCTAAGTGTACATGAAACCCTAATAACCTTGGATCTATGTTTGTCTAATTATCATGCAAAGTTGAATTCCAAGGTTATATTCCTATCTAGCATACATGGGGAACAATTTTAACTTAAAGTATAGATAGAATAACTTACCTCGTTGTTGTTTGTGTTCCTTGAAACCTTGTGAGCCTAGCACCCCAAGTGTGATGCCTCAAATGCTTCACACAACACCAAATGCTCTTGGAAGAACTTATGAGAGAACACACACTTCTCAAAAACGGCCAAGCCCTCTTGTTTCTTAGTGTAGCCGATTTTAGGTGGAGAACATGTTTCTTATATGGTGTTGACACATCTAGGGTTAAACCCTAATGTGTCATGACTCTTCATTTCCATGACCGATGGGTTTGTAACTCCCATGGAGCATCCATGGAGCATCCTATGGGTGGAACCCAACTTCATAATCCATGGAGCCTCTTAGCCCACTATACAAGATATGGATGATTTACATAATCAACCCATATATTTAATTAGTTATCTTTTGATCACATAATTAATTCTAAATTAATTCTTGATCAAACTAATCAAATAATATTATTAATATATTAGAACTTATAATATATTAATAATCTCCAAGTGTTATTTCTCTCATTTAGTCTATCCAATTGCACGGTGCCATGCAACCCAAATGGACCATGCCGGGTCGGGTCAGGTACATACCAGAAATAGTTATGGACTTAGACACCTTATCCAAAAGTCTCCCACTTGGATAAGTCTAATAACTATTACTGCAAGTATGACTTCAGGAACCGATCGGCAATCGTAGCTCTTTACAAGGTTTCTCGGAACTGAGAAGATGATGGTACGCCATTTAAGATAAGTGATCATATAATCCTCTGTTCTAGATATCAGTCGGACAAATACACGGAACAATGTCTTACTTATTGTCCAACAGTTTGTTTCCCGATTTCCGATTTGTTTGACAAAGAACTTCATTGAACACATCAATTTAGTTCTGACCGGGCCCGGTACATAGGTCAAAACAAAGTCATCGAGGGGCCCAGATATCAGCTTCTAATCCAAGAAGGAACAGATAAACTTTGACTCATATGTTTGTTCTACCACTCATTGAATTATACACAAGAACGCGATTTATAACATCGAGTTACCAATGCGTTTTTCGTACAATCAATGCATAACCAACTTGTAAGTAACAAATCATATCTCTAGGTTTGAAGACTTATACGATATTACCGTCTCACAATCACTCGAGATAGAATTCCATGAAGTGATTCCAGTGAGCGTGGGTTGAGTCCAATGCTCAGAACTTTTGAGCACTCATGATTGCTGTAGCCTTGTCCAAGACCTCTACAACCAAACATGACAGTCTTGATTCATATCTACTTCCGACATATGACCGACTGTGGAGGTTTGAATAATATGTTATACCAAACAAAAATTATTCTGGAAGTCAAAACATGCAAAAGAAATATAGTAAATGATCGACAAGAGATAGCAACACTTTACTCATAAATAAAACACTTTTATTCATCATCAGATGTCAATTACACTTTACAAATTTCGAGGTTATCTAACTACTAAATCTAATATCATCCTTCAACCCTATGCTCCGAGCATGCTGGAGATGCTTAACCCGAGTCAGTCCCTTCGTGAGGGGATCTGCCAGATTCTCATCTGATGATACCCTCTTTGCCACGAGGAGTCCTTCTTCGATCCGATGTCTGATGAAATGGTATTTTCTGTCGATGTGTCTGGATCTCCCGTGATCCCTTGGTTCCTTGGCTAAGGCAACAACACTTTCACTATCACAGAAAATTTCCATTGGCTCTTTAATAGCTGGTACAACTCCAAGGTCTCCAATGAAGTTCCTCAGCCATAACGCCTCCTTTGCCGCCTCGCTAGCTGCAATATACTCTGATTCACAAGTAGAATCTGCCACTGTCTCTTGCTTGGAACTCTTCCAAGAAATTGCTCCTCCATTTAGGGTAAAGACCCAGCCCGACTGAGAGCAGAAATTATCCCTATCAGTCTAGAAGCTAGCATCACTATACCCTACAACTCTCAAGTCATTACTCCCACCGAGGGTAAGGACCCAGTCCTTAGTCCTTCGTAGGTACTTGAGAATATTCTTTACCGCAGTCCAGTGTGCCTTGCCAGGGTTCCCCTGAAACCTGCTAACCATGCTCAGGGTAAAAGCTACATCAGGTCGAGTACACTTCATAGCATACATGATCGATCCTACAGCCGAAGCATAAGGTACTCGACACATTTGTGCTATCTCAGCCTCAGTGCTAGGGCTTTGTGTCTTACTCAGTTTCGCGTTACTCTGGATGGGCAACTCTCCTTTCTTGGAGTCTTGCATTCTGAATCTCTTCAGCACCTTATCCAAGTAGGTACTTTGACTAAGTCCAATTAGTCTTTTACTCCGATCTCTCAAGATCTTTATCCCTAAAATATAGGCAGCTTCACCAAGGTCCTTCATAGCGAAACACTTTCCAAGCCAGGACTTTACTTCCTGCAGGGTTGGAATGTCGTTTCCTATGAGTAGTATGTCATCCAGATACAATACCAAAAAGCTAACTATACTCCCACTAGCCTTGACATACACACAAGATTCATCTTCACTCCTAGAAAAACCAAATTCCTTGACCTTTTCATCAAAGCAAAGATCCATCTGCGAGGTGCTTGCTTTAATCCATAAATCGACTTCTCAAGCTTACATACTCTATTAGGGTACTCGTTGCTGACAAAACCCTCTGGCTGACTCATGTAAACATCTTCAGCCAACTTTCCATTAAGGAAAGTGTTTTTGACATCCATTTGCCAAATTTCATAGTCATGAAATGCGACTATGGCTAACAGAACTCGAATAGACTTAATCTTGGCTACCGGAGAAAAGGTCTCATCATAATCCACTCTAGGAATTTGAGAGAAGCCCTTTGCAACCAGTCTAGCCTTATAAGTGTGTACTTTACCATCCATGTCGGTCTTCTTCTTGAAGACCCATTTGCACCCTACAGTCTTTCGACCTGGTACATTCTCAACCAAGTTCCAAACTTGATTGTCATACATGGATTGTATCTCGCTATCCATAGCCTCTTTCCATTTAGCAGACTCGGGGCCTACCATGGCTTCCTCGTAGCTGTTAGGGTCATTTTGACTTACTAGTGTCCCATCACTAATAAGTGTCTCACCTTCTGCAGTAATATGGAATCCATAGTAATGCTCAGGTGCACTCCTAACTCTCGTGGAACGCCTCAGAGGTACAGATTCGTCAATTGGCTCAACAGGAGTTTCCTCCTCAAGTTGAGGGCTAGATTTTGAAGTTCCATCACCACTTGACTCTTGAATTTCTTCAAGATCAATTTGCCTCCCACTGTCTCCTTGGCTTATAAACTCTCTTTCTCGGAAGAATCCTCTTCTTGCTACAAAGACCACATTGTCACTAGGTCTGTAGAAGAGGTAACCAAAGGATTGTTGTGGGTAGCCGATGAAAATACACCTCTTGCTTCGGGGTTCGAGCTTATCATGAGTCTCGCGTCTCACGAAAGCCTCGCAACCCCAAATCTTGATGTGGTCTAGTTTAGGTACTTTACCAGTCCACATCTCGTGAGGAGTTTTGGCAACTTTCTTTGTAGGGACTAGATTAAGGATATGGGCGGCAGTCTCTAAGGCATACCCCCAGAATGAGATTGGTAGCGAAGCTCGACTCATCATGGAACGAACCATGTCCAACAAGGTTCGATTACGCCTCTCAGCCACACCATTCAACTGCGGTGTCCTGGGAGGTGTCAATTGTGAGACAATCCCACATTCCCTTAGATAGTCGAGGAACTCTGAACTAAGATACTCACCACCCCGATCGGATCGAAGCATCTTAATGTTCCTGCCCAATTGATTCTCGACTTCCTGTTTAAATTCCTTAAACTTCTCGAAAGTCTCTGACTTATGCTTGATTAAGTAGACATATCCATATCTACTGTAATCATCAGTAAAAGTCAAATAATAACGATTAGCATCCCTTGTGGCATGTTTGAATGGTCCACACACATCCATGTGTACAAGGTCCAACAAACCTTCACCCCTTTCACACGAGCCTGTGAAGGGTGACTTTGTCATTTTTCCAAGTAAGCATGATTCGCAACTATCGTTTGACTTTAGGTCAAACGACTCCAAGACTCCATCCTTTTGGAGTTGGCCTATGCGTTTCATGCTTATATGTCCAAAACGACAATGCCATAATGATGCTTTATCCAAGTTATTATTATTAGTAGAATCAATACACAAAACATTATTTCCTAAGTTATCTACAATAGATACAACTTCATACACACCATCACAAGGTAATGCTTTAAAATAAAGAACATTATTAAAGAAAGCATTAATCGAACCAACTTCATTATCAAACGAAAAGGTGAAACCTTGTTTGTACAATGCATGAAAGGAAATAATATTTCTTGCCATTTCTGGCGAATAACAACATTTATTCAAATCTAAATTTAACCCACTACTTAGCGATAAAGTATAAACTCCAATCTTGGTGACAGGTGTAACTTTCCTATTCCCCATGATTAAGTTTATTCTTCGTTGCTCCACATTCTCACTTCTTCCTAGTCCCTGCAAGTCACAACAAATATGAATACCGCAACCGGTATCAAGGACCCAAGATTTCGAATGGGGTGAGTTATTAGAAATGATAGTGTAAATACCTTCATGGTTGGGTTTGACTTTCCCATCCTTCACATGCTGCTGGTACTTTGGGCAGTTCCGCTTCCAATGAGCTTTTTCATGGCAATAGAAGCATTCAGCCTCTTTTGGGTCAGAAGAAGGAGTAATGAAACCTTTCTTGGTTCCACTTGAAGAAGAGCCATCAAGGGTCCAAGCCTTGGTACCCTTTGAAGATCTCTTTCTCTTCCTCCCTCGACTTTGCCCGATTGCCAAGACCGGAGTTGAGTTTTGAGTAGGAGTGATAGAAACCGACTTCCCCTTAAGACCTGTTTCTGCGGTCTTGAGAAGTCCCTGAAGTTTGCTGAGGGTGACCTCTTCCTTGTTCATGTGATATGTCATGCGGAATTGATCATAGCACGATGGTAAGGAGTGCAAAATGATATCTATTGCAAGCTCCTCAGGGAAGTTCACATTAAGCTTCAGCAAACGATCCACATACCTTTGCATTTTCTGCATGTGGCTCGTGACGGACTCTCCGTCCTTCATCATGGTTGTTATCATGGAGCAGATGACTTCGTACCTCTCTTGTCGTGCACTTTGATGGTATCTTTCCATCAAATCTTGGTGCATTTCATAAGGGTAGAAATCTTCATAAGACTTTTGGAGTTCAGCTGTCATTATGGCCAACATGATGCAAGCCACCTTGGTTGCATCTCTTTCATGAGTATGAAAGTCAGCGATCTCCTGGGGAGTTGCAGTGGACTCATCAATTTCCTTAAGCTCCTTGTCAAGGACATATTCTTTGTCCTCGTAGCGGGTAATCATCCTGATGTTTCTGATCCATTCATTGAAGTTAGATCCATCAAAGGTGACTTTCCCACACAAACTCATAAGAGTAAAGGAGCCATTAGTATTCGAGCCAGAAGCATTATTTGAAGACATCTGAAAGAGAAGAACAAGTTTAGTATAGATTTAAGGGAGTCCTTAATAAAACACCCAAATGTAATATTAAGGCTAGGATCCAATCACAATATAATATAACTTAGAAGAGGTATGCCGTAATCTAAGCTATACCATATTTGAAAGGTAGGTGAATGACGATTCACCAATTTCCACCACGAAAATCGAAATATTAGATATTTAGTTTTTATTGGTTTTAGAAATTCCTAGATTCTTTGAGATCCAATGAACTTTTCAAAGGCATGTTTCAATCTCGAGAGTGCCCTCCAAGTTTTGTGACTGGGATACCGAGGATCACAAAACGAGGTGTGAAGTAACCATGCAAATCACTTGGTACCCTTAAGGTTTATCACTCAATCGATGTGCTGGTAAACCACACACGCTCCACCGATACTATAATAAACCTTAAGTCACCCTTTACCTGCCTTGTTAAGTCCAAGTTAGTGTGCCGGTTAACCACACACGCTCCACCAACGACTTAGACAAAGTGTAAAGTGTAATTTCATGGATTAGCACCTTATTCACATTTTCCTAAAGTAACTAAGATTGGGAATTTAATAAAACATTTAGTTACTTTATTATATTCATCATACTTTGAATGAGAATTTATAAGTCCTTGTCTTACCCGTTCGGCTAACGACCCTCCACCAGTCAAGCAAGCGGTGGGTGAGAGTAGACACCCATTAAGTCACCATTTTATAGGCAACAACCTTATACCCACCTTATACAGCGGCTTCGTGAATGAGGCGTACTAGCGGTAAGACGACTTTGTTCTTATACATATATATATAATTATTAAATCATCATAATATAAGTAAAAGGGTTGAATTTTAACTTTTAAAATTCTAGGGGTTGGAACTAAAGTTTTAACTTAACTTTATTTGTTCCAAAACTTGAGGGCAAGTTTTGTAACTTTCAAAACTTTTCATTTCTTGTAACTTATGAGTTTAATAGAGTAATAAAATGAAGACTCTTCATTTTTCTAACTCTTGAGTTCTTTTAATGGTTTTAATTCAAGTGTGACTCTTGGTTTTCCATAACTTGAGGACAAGTTATGGACTCCATTAAAACACATTATGATCAAGAATTAATCTACCACATAGGTTACAAATAATTCCTATGATCATCTAAAACATCATAAGAACAAGAACATGAATATGAACACAATCAAAAAATTACATTTAAAACTTTGTAATTTTGATAACTAGTTGTTGTAAATGAATTAGCAAAGACATTACACCACCAAAAACAAGTTTTCAATTACCAAAACAGTTTAGGGTAATGTTTCTAATTCATTTCCAGCAACTAAATCGAAATTCTGCAATCAGTCGACCCTACTCGCCGAGTGCATCAATTTACTCGCCGAGTTGGTTGAAGATACACGTTAACTCGCCGAGTCCCCCCTATAGACTCGACGATTCCACTCGTAGACAGCAAGATTTTCGACTTTTTTTCCAACTTTTAAGCACAAATAAAAAGCAAACAAGCCTAGGCTTTGATACCACTGATGGGTTTTGAGCATTCTAACACTTCCTAAGTGTACATGCAACCCTAATAACCTTGGATCTATGTTTGTCTAATTATCATGCAAAGTTGAATTCCAAGGTTATATTCCTATCTAGCATACATGGGGAACAATTTTAACTTAAAGTATAGATAGAATAACTTACCTTGTTGTTGTTTGTGTTCCTTGAAACCTTGTGAGCCTAGCACCCCAAGTGTGATGCCTCAAATGCTTCACACAACACCAAATGCTCTTGGAAGAACTTATGAGAGAACACACACTTCTCAAAAACGGCCAAGCCCTCTTGTTTCTTAGTGTAGCCGATTTTAGGTGGAGAACATGTTTCTTATATAGTGTTGACACATCTAGGGTTAAACCCTAATGTGTCATGACTCTTCAGTTCCGTGACCCATGGGTTTGTAACTCCCATGGAGAATCCATGGAGCATCCTATGGGTGGAATCCAACTTGATAATCCATGGAGCCTCTTAGCCCACTATACAAGATATGGATGATTTACATAATCAACCCATATATTTAATTAGTTATCTTTTGATCACATAATTAATTCTAAATTAATTCTTGATCAAACTAATCAAATAATATTATTAATATATTAGAACTTATAATATATTAATAATCTCCAAGTGTTATTTCTCTCATTTAGTCTATCCAATTGCACGGTGCCATGCAACCCAAATGGACCATGCCGGGTCGGGTCAAGTACATACCAGAAATAGTTATGGACTTAGACACCTTATCCAACAATAAGAAGTACTCGTAATCCGTACTAATATACGAGATATATAACTAAGAAATCAATGATAGTCGGATGGCTAACCACTAACCTAAGCCCACAATCAAACAAGAAACAGGAAATAAGGCGAGCTATCGCTCCTAAGTCCTTCAAGTCTTACTTATATAAATATATTAGTATGGTTACATTCTTATAAGGAGTTTTATTTAACAAAAGTGTTGTACGAAAGAAACATTTAAAACTTGTTTGTTTATCCAAGATAGTTTTGAAAACAATTGATTTATTTATAAAGCATAATGATAAATCACATGTGATTTGAACTACAGGTTGTGAATAACATGTGATTATTTCTGTAATCTGAAAAATAGTCTTGTATAACTTTTCATAAACATGTATATTCAACTTGTATCTCCCCCCTAAAACATATAAAACATTTGAAAGGTTCATTTAAGGGGTATGAACTCACCTGAAATCGCGGAAATCGGGTAAATCGGGTAAAAGTGTCGGTTGAGCGTTTGGTACCAAATAACCACTTGAGCACCTCCTAGGATCCTAATGTAATATGAAATATGTATTTTACAAGAAGTTAATCATCTTATGCTTTTCATTATAGTATTTGGACATTCTAGCATCGTTTTCGGGGTTTTAAGGCCTAGAAAGGGTTCCCGGGAGTGGTACAAGGTCATGAATGATTTACGGGAGGGTCCATGAGCTCACTCCCTTGGAGTTTATGGCCCAAAGGCCATACTTTGGGAGTTTATGGCCATAAGCCCCCTAGGCTTGGCCGTAAACTCTTGTGACACTCCAAAATGTATGATTAGGGCCTTATTTCACTTCCTTAATTTAATGGTATGTGTCTTGGACTAATAGGGAGGGATTAAACATCATAATTTGTGACAGTTTTGGGGAGTTTACGGCCAAGACTTGTTCTTGGGCCGTAAACTCAAATAAATCCTTCAAGATGTATGTTTTAATGGTACAACATGGTCTCATACACCTTAGATAAATCCTAGAAGGCCCTATAGTGAGTTTTGGGACAATTTGGCATGCACTTTTGGGGAGTTTACGGCCCAAGAACATCCTTGGACGTAAACTCTTCATTTTGTATCCAAATGTGAAGTTAACTGGTACAACACACTTCCAAAGGCCTTAGCTAAATTCCTTACAAGCACTAGAGTAGTTTAGGGACTTGTTTGACACAAATTTTTGGATGTTTACGGCCCAAGCTTAAGCTAGGCTGTAATATCTTCATTTTGCCCTCAAATGGAGTTGTTTGATGCATTTAAGTGTTCCTTGGAGGCAAGTCCAATTTACCAAACATCTTAGAAGAGTTTTTGGGGCTTTAAACATAGATTTATGGGGTCTTTGAGGTGTTTACGGCCTAAGCACAAGCTTGGTCCATAAACTCCTTTTTACATGTCAAATCCTTGTGTTTTAGTGTCCCAACTCTTCTAGATACATGCCTTAAATAGTATACTAGCTTAAAATAAGGAAAAACTTGATCTTTGGCATGATTTTGGGGGTTTACGGCCTAAGGAGCTTCTTAGGCCGTAAACTCCTTTATGGTCCTTGATTTCTATGATTTTGGACCCTAAATTCAATGAAGCATGACTAGATTAAGATAGAGGATGAGTACTTACGTTTGGAAGTCGGAAATTAGCGGATTCGGGGCCGGTTTCGAGTCTAGAGAGAGAAAGTAGCGAGAGAAAGTGGGTGTGTGGTAAAAGAGTATTCAAATGTTGTGCACACCCATTTCATATGTCTCGGGTATCGTACCCGATACACGGCTACCCGATGTTTAAAGTTAACTGGGTTAAAACTTTTTACCCGGGTGAAGTGGTTGAAACAGTAATACAACTCTATTAGGTTAAACTGGGTTAACACGTACAAGTTATATTGCTTATGATGATATTAAGACATGCATATAATTAGATATTCGGATACTGACGATTCCAAATATTACATAAAATAACATATGTTGACGCATTCCGTTAGTGAAAATTAGGGTTTGTAACGGCAATATATTTAGGGTTGTCACAACAAGCCCCGTGTTCAGCAAGGCTAAATCAACACGCCCCGTATCAGCATCATTCATCAAGAAACCCCTCCAAAACCCTCCTACACGACCCATGTCACTTGTGCCTTATCTTACACGATCCGTGTGCATGTTTTTACCCAAAAATACCTCAAATACAACTACATAAACCCATGTATTTTGTACCCTTTTGTAAACACTTGTTTTACATAAAATCGAGCTTTAAATGAACTTTTTGTTACTTATCCAATGCCGGATTGATCTTTGAACAAATATCGACCAGTCGTTCCAAGAATCCCAATATCGACCAGTCCATTCAAAGAACAAATATCAACCAGTCGCTCCAAGAGTCCCAATATCGACCAGTCCATTCAAAGAACAAATATTGACCAGTCGCTCCATAAGTCCAGTTCAGTCAATTTATTGACGAACCTACTTGATATATATTTATATATTTATATACTTTATTATAGCTTTGTGTCATTTAAATATAGTCATTTATATTATTTATAGCTTTATGTCATTTAAATACAGTCATTTATATTATTTATAGCTTTACGTCATTTAAATACAGTCATTTATATTATTATAGCTTTCAGTCATTTACAGCTTTCATATTTATACTTATTCCGCAATTATTATTCTTTTTATATATATATATATATATATATATATATATATATATATATATATATATATATCTTATATCTTAAACTGATATATCTGTTACACAGTAACTGGTAACCGAGCCTTTTGTTGTGGTGATCAGATTGTTATATTTCAAACAAATCGGTATCTGAGCTGATATATAAAAGGAATAATATCTAACATATTTATTTGGGAATAAATCATTAATGAACCTATTTAAAAGCTTTTAACAACAAAACTTTGATCATCTAGCATTTAAGATTGAAGATCATCACGCGCATGTTGTTTTGAAGGCCATTCATGAGTTTAAAATCGTCAAAAATCATTTTGGAAAGAAAACTTAGGGTGCATGTGGTGGTTTTCCCCCAAACTTGTAGGAAAGTGCATTATGTTGATTTTGACTTGGGTTTTGGTCCTTGGATTTCAGCATTTACAACATTTATGTTGTTTTTGGGTGAAATCCTACCTCCATCATCATCAAAACTATGAGTATGAGCAAGTGTTCATAATTTTTATAATAGAATGGAGTAGAAGAAGGAGAAATTGTAAGAAAGTCATTAAAACTTGAAGGAATACTGAAGTAGAAATCATATTTACCTTCAAAAACACCACAATATAGTGAAGATTTTGATGTGTTTTATACAAACACTCCTATGTGTGCATGCAACCCTAGATTTGGATCTATGTTTTCACTATTAGGTACACAACACTATGAACACATGAATAAAACCCTAATATGGCCTACTCTTTCCGAAATTCACATAGAAGGTTAGATCACATACCTCTTGTTGTTATATTGCAATAACAACTTAAATCTTCAAACCCTAGGTCTTGAAAGAAAGCACCACAAGTGTAGTGCCTCTAATGGCTGACAAACACCACAAGCAATTGGAGAGAGGCTATAGAGAGAGAAGGGAGGAGGTAGAAATCGGATCTAGATACCCTAGGGATTAAGTGGACGATTTTTTATGCCTTAAGGGTCTTTATATAGGGTTGAAATTAGGGTTTCAGTCGTTATCCTTATCTAGTTGCGAACCCACCAAGCAATCATAAGATAAGCCTTGATAACCCTTATCTCTTAGACCTTTGGATGACTTCAAGGATATCCTATCCCTTGAATTCATCCATCCTTCTACTAGGATAACCTTTGTCCTATTTTGCAACTATCACATAATTACAATTCAACCCCTCTAGTTTAAATAATTACACTTGATCACAAAATTAATTCCTAACTAATTATTGACCAATATTAATTAAACAAATATGATTTCTCCTTTAATATATTATTCTTATAACATATTAATAAATCATAATAACCTCTTTCTCTATTTATTTCACCAGTCAAGTTGCTTTGGTGAAGGCAACCCAAAAGGACAATGCACAACCGGGTCAAGTACTTACCAAATATGGTTACGGGCTTAGACACTAATCCAATAGATTTTATGTTTGAGGAGTGTTCTTGGGTTCATTTTTTCCATAAAAATTTCATGAGTTAGGTTGAGGGTGAGAAAAAATGGTGTTCGTGATGAAGAGTGTGAGAGAATGAGAGGTGGAGTTAAAAAGTGAAAGTGGTTTATGATATGGCGAAATGGTGTATTAGGGTTTTCAAGTAAGAGAGATAGAAAGAAAGAGTGAGAGAGAGAGAGAGAGAGAGAGGATAGAGGAAAGAGGAGAGGGTCCAAAATTTTGAATAGAGAGGGGGTCTCCCTATTTTATATTTTATAAAATATAAATTTGTTTTAGAAAAATATCAAGTTTTTATAAAATATGCACCTTTTCCTAGTTTTCATTCCCAAAACCTTGATTTTCGGCTTAGAAAATAAGGTTAAATACTAGTGACTTCAATTTTATTTACACTTTTTATATTTTACTAAGTTTAGTTATTTTAAAATGATATTATAAAGTCCATACTAAATTTTATGGATTTTTAGGTGTAAAAGTTTATAAATTTGAGATTTTAGGGCTTTTAGGGTTTTCAGGGTCTTGAGATTTAATAAGTATTTGAATATCTAAGTAAATTGAATTATTCGAGATTTCAAATTATGATAGAGTTTCTAGTTAAAAATAATGTTTGTAATTTATTTTTACTGGTTTATTGGCATTCTATGTAGTTATTCCGTGATTCAAGCGAGATTGAGGAATCAAGTATACTTGTCCTAGTTTTTAACTTTGACTTAAGTTTCTATGACACTTCGACCTGATTTATACTACTAGGTCAAGTGCATGATGTGTGTATATGGTTCATGAAAAGGTGTCCGATTCAAAGAGTGATCCGAATATGGATATTCACTACATTTAACTAGTTGTAGAATTCACATATCAATATGAAATCTAAGTTCACTATCTATCATTCTAATTGTTTCCTAGTTTTTAGTAGGTTATAACATAGCATCTAGATACAAAGTCTAGTATGTGTCGTGTCCATATGTGCAACTATGTTTAGTCAAATCTAGAACCGACTCGAATTTTGACGGTTGTCACACAAAAGAAAGATACAAAAGAGGTCATTTTTGCCATTAACTAGGATGATGATCCTATGACCTTTCTTGAAGCCATGACATATAGAAATTCTCCATTATGGAAGGAACCCATAAATGAAGAAATAGATTCAATTATGGGTAACTAAACTTAGGAGTTAGCTGAGCTACCTAGGGGAAGAGACCCATAGGATCCAAATGAATATTCAAGAGAAAATATTGTTCACGTGGATCCATGTCTGCCTATAAAGCTAGATTAGTTGTTAAAGGCTACAGGAAGCAAGAAGGGAACGATTATTTTGATACATATTCCCCAGTTTCTAGGATTACTTCTATTAGAACTCTCATAGCAATATTATCTTTGAAAGGACTATACATTAATCAACTAGATGTAAAGACAGCCTTTCTAAATGGTTATCTCAAAAGGATATTTACTTAGAGCAACCTGAAGGTTTCTTTATACCTAGAAAGGAAAATAAAGTGTGTAGACATATTAAATCCTTGTACGAATTGAAGCAAGCTCCTAAACAGTGGAATGAGAGATTTGGCAACACCATGACTACTTTCGGATTTCAGGACAACGGTGCAGACAGACATATTTATTCCAAATGTACTTTTGAATACACACTCATTTTCTCTTTTTATGTTGATGATATCTTAATCATTGGCACTCAGCTAGAAGTTATTCTCGAGATTAAGAAATACCTTTCCTCAAACTTTAAGATGATAGAACTTAGAGAAGTTGATATAATTCTTGGTATCATGGCGTAAAGGACATGCGATTAGATATCTCTAAGTCAATCTGATTATATAGAGAAAACTCTAACAAAGTTTTTGTTTAATTTATATACCAAATAATCATTATGAAGTGATATTTCTAATAATATATGATCCTACAGGGTCACACATTTATCAAGTGGGCACATTTTGACATTTTGTATATTTTTTATTGATGTGATTATTAATAAATAATATCGATTCTTGTATTTTAATTAGGAATTTTTTTTATGAAAATAGTAATTATAAGAGAGTATAATTATTTATTATTTCATATGGCGTGAATTAACAAGTCATGCACAACTTTTTGGACTAGTTGGATTCTTTTTTCTTTTACCTAAAAACAAAGTTTATATTTTATAAACTTAGATTTTATAAAAATTAAAGAATCCATTCTCTTTTGATAAGTATGGCCCAAAATATTAAAATAAGATGGATGTTACTTTTTCAATCTCTATGCTTTGTCTCCCATGCTTCTTAAGGCTACCATTACCTTAGAGTTTTTTAATGGTTAGGCCTTACCTTGCATGAAGTATATAAAGACTGCCTTTTGCATGAGAAACTAACAATTCTTCTTCTTCTCTTTTGCTCTAAAAAATAGTGGTTTTTTCCTACCTCCTCCTCTCTTTCTTTTGAAGTTAATTTGGTGGTTTAAAGCTCCTCTTGAGTTGTATCCTTTTGTGTTTATTTGATTTTAGTCGTTAAAGGCTTAAAAAACTCAAGAATACAAAAAGGAACTAGCATTCAAAGTGTCTTACTCTTGATGGTGGATACTTGTAGATGGATCCTATATGGTTTGGTTTTTTCATAAACTCAAAAATAATATGGTTGTTTTATTATCATTCTAACCTCTATAAATGGATCCTATATGGTTTGGTTTTTTTATAAACTCGAAAATAATATTATTTTGTGTTAAGCTTTCATTGCCTGTTTTATGAAAATCAAACTGATTTTTGTATCAAAACCCATCAGTGGTATCAGAGCCATCTTTTATATGTTAGACTGATTTTTTATGTTTGATAATCTTTCATTTTTGGAAAAGAAGCATGAATTTCTTTTGGTTACGAAAAACCAATATTTGTCTTCTTCGACAACTTCTTGGTTAAAATTGTTTATTTTTATATATAACCATTTTTCATGTATTTTGGTTATATAAAAGTGGTCTTAGAAAAAACAAAGACTTGTTGGTTATAATACTTGATATGTTATTGTCTATAAACAAGCCATCTGGGCATTTGTGTTCTATTTGGTTGATATTTAATTGTTCATAAGATGTAATAGATAAATATGTATATTTCATTTTAGTTAGACTAGTTGTATTTATTTTTAAATGTAACAAGATGAATAAATGACCATTTTGAAGATGAATTAACCACTTCAAACCATAATCTCAACCATGAGCTTCAACTCTTGGTTTTGGGCTTAATTATAGTCTTAATGGTTTAAGAGCAACAACCTTCACAACATGAAGATTTGAAGTCCTTTTGCAAGAAAGAGTTGACTTGGCAAGTGGGAGCTTGAAGACCTTTTTAAGTATCTCTTAAGTGCTTTAGGGAAGACTTAATAATTCTTGTGATGGCTCGTAAAAAGTATTACTAGACATGGCTTGGTTTATACACATTGTAATACATGTTTGTGATGTTAATTTTATTTTAAATGTATATTATGTTTTATACTTGAAGATAGTTTTTACATGTCAAATAACATTCTTTTCATAAGATAATATCACTTGGAGTTTGAGTTAAAAATATTTAAAAGATACCATAAGATGTTTATAAATAGATATTTATAAAAACGTTTTACCGGTTACCGGTTAAAACTTCATTTTTTTCTTGAAAATAATTTTATTCTAAAGCTTATAAATATCTAACATTAAAATATTTGCATCGGTGAATGATGTTTATGATATGCTCCAGGCAATCTGTTGAAAACAGATGCTTGTCTACCAAAGCAAACAGAAACTTGTGCTTATCGCCTCTTGTGAACATGACCGTCAGATTTGAAGAGTCAATTTGCCCTAACTTCATTTTGTGCACATCTCCTGTCTTGGAAGTAGGCTTGACGGTCGGTTTCTTGTTCATTATTTTTGCTATTTCCTGATCCATAGTGGTAAGCTCATGGATATAGGAAGCCAACATTCTTTTGAGATGTTTCAGAATCGGTTCATACTCTCTTTGATTTGAGAGAAGAATGTTGTATAGCAGAATCCAATCATGAGGATTCAGACTGGGAAGATCTGCCAGAGAAATAAAATGTTCTGTGTTGGCCGTTCCTCTGTTGACTTTGAAGTTAACGTTCACAAATTCCCCAGCTTGTGTTGGTTTCAGTACCTTGACCTTTATTATCTTCTGTGCACTCCATGTCAAGTACTGTGGTTGACCATACTTCAAATAAAAATCTATTAATTCTCTGTCAACCTTCAAGTTTGGATGAGGGACATCAGCAGTGACATCGAAGCAATGAAATGTAAAAGCCTTTCGTGTGATTGGCATGTCAAACTGCGAGTCTTTGGTATTCTCACACTCAAAAGATGCAATCGGTTCCAACCAATACATGGAGGGAAACCCAATGTCTTGATTAATGAGTGTGTCTCTGTCCCATTCTAGGAACAGAGTCTTCTTGGCCTGTAGAGCATCCTCATCCTCCTTGATTCTTCTTTCTTTGGCCTCTGCCTCTCGAGCTATTTTCAGTGTCTCATCCAGCTCTTTGTCTCTTTTCTTTCGTTGAAGAGCTTCAGCAATAGTTTCATCAGTATTTGACTCGCTCTCAACAAGTAATTGTTTTCGAGAACCCGAAGCTAAATTAACCTTCGGCTCTGTCTTTGGTATACCCTCCTCTCCCCCTTGTCTCGAAAGAACAAGCTTCTCCGAGACACCCTTCATCTCTCTCAAAATGGTAATCGCAGGAAGGAGTTTAGCCTGGAGATGCTGTCAGATGATAAGGGTAAGAAAGGGATCATGAGTGTCGAGGATAGTTGTCAACATGTTCTGGACATCACCAGCGCAACCTTAAAGAACAGCCCGCTGAGTTTTCAGCAAAGAGATTTCTTGTTGTGCTTGGGCCATTTGTATCTTCTGAAGGTCAATAGTTGCCTGATGCTTGACAAGATCCTCTTTTAAAGTGCTCTCTGTTGCTAGAGAAGCAAAACGTGAATCCAAAGATTGAAGAAAAGAGGTGGATTCAGTTTTGAGGTCAGCACGCAAAGCCTCGAACTTGGAGGTTTCACCCTGAAGGGTAGCCGAAAAGGAGTCCACAGACGTTTGATACTTGGCCGCATTAGCATCAGCATGTGCTTTGAGAGAATCGAGAAAAATCTGAGTTGTGTGAACAACCTCAGAGACTTCCTTTGTAGCTCTGGAGCATGAAGCGGCTGAGTTGTCAATGGCATCAGTGGAGCGATCCAGAGCATCAGTATACGTCTTGATTGCAGACTCGATAAAGGCTTTCAGCACCACACCCCCATAGGCTTCATTATCAGCCAACAAACTATCGAGTTTGTCATGAATTTCTTGAAGCTGCTGACTGGTAATAGGGGTATATGCATCAGTATCAGTGGGAATCCAGTATGGGCTATAATAAAGAGAATCGTACTCTTCATCATCACCACCCAAAGTAGCACCGGAGGTTAAGGATGGAGAACGCGATGGTGGGATGTTAATGACAAGGGTTTCAACCACAGTAGTAGCCCCTGTATCAGATACATTAACTGTTACTGGTGGTTGGGAAGAGGTGGTAGTAACGGATTCGGTGATGATTGGAGTGGGGATCGAAGATGTAGGGATAGGAACAGAGAAGGGAATGGTTGAAGACGGTAAAGAGGTTGGCTCTTTTGTAGTGGGAGGGATGATGATAGGAACAGAAAGTGGGACCTTCTGTTTCGGTGATGGGGGTGGGGTAGGAATTTTAGGAGAAGGTGGAGGAGTGGGTAGTGTTGTAATTTTGGGAGATGCTGGTGGAGAGGGAATATGAATATCTGTAGGAGAGGATGGTTGTTGAGGAGACTGAGCAGTAGTTGGCTCTGTTGGTGAAGCATGAGGAGCGGCAGCCTCAGCGTCTGATTGGTCATTTGGAGCAGAGCCAGGAGAAGGGGATCCTTTGGCCCTTTTAGCCATCTTCTTAACCTTCTTTGATTTTGACTGAGAAGGTTCATCTGCATCATGTTTTCGCTTGGAGGATCTTGGCTTTCTCTCCTTTTTCGGTTCTGATTCCTTCTTCTCTTGTTTTTCCTTTTTACCAGCCCTCTTGCCACGGTTTGCAGGTTGATCTAGGGCTTCCAAGGCGACTTTCTGTTCGTCAGTCAGAACCCTTGGATGCAAAGGAGTTCTGGTGCTGTAATCGGCCATGATCTTGCTATGAGGCGTGACACACCTGTACATGGATTCAGGAATTAATCCATAATGTAGAAACTTACTCGGGTCAGAAACAATAATCTTCTTAGTGTGGAAAGAAGCTATTGAAGCTAGAAGAACATCCTTCATCACGGGGATTTCTAGGGAATCCATGGCTTTCTTCGTGATGAGCGTCTAGAAACGTCCGCAAGAGATCTCGGAGTACCGGGTTGAGGTGTTTAGACTCTGAATGACTTGAGACCAGATTACGGAGCCATAATCTAAGTTGATGCCGTTGTAAAGACCATAGAGAATGGTGAGAAATCCTTTGCTCGTGGTATCAGAACCACCACAGCGTTCCGCTAAACCCTTGATTAACAGGGTAAGCAAGCCATTCCACTGAGAAGGAAGACAAGATTGCTTGACCTTTGCGATTGTTGTAAGAACATCGGTATAACCCATCTCGTACATCATCGAGAAAAGCTGGGTAGTTGACACAAAATCCGGTGAGATGACGGAAGAATCAACAGCAAGCCCTAGAAGAGAACAAAACTTGGTTTTGGAGACGGAGGTTTTCTTGTCATGGATGGTGAAGTAGATACGATCTTTGTGTTTGTCATAACTTACTGATGTATAAACTTGAGAAAGCAGGGACATCGGAACTGCTTCCACCTGCGTGAGAGCCAACAGCAATGGGGAATATTTCAGACATTCCACCACATGGAGCATGTACGCATCATATAAGAAAGGGGTCATCTCGATAATCATATTCTGATTAGGCTTGATGGAAAGCAAAGATGAAGATGCAGATTGATCGTGCGCAGAAGAAGAAGTCGCCATTGTTGAATCGAAGAAGAAGATGAACAATGGAAACTTTTTCAGAGAGAGAGGATACGTGTGTGGTAAATGCCAAAGAACACGATCACCCCTTATTTATACCGTTCACTGGAGAGGGAAAATCGTGATGATTATGGAACCAAAACTTCGCCTGAAAAAGCGCGATTGGATGTTATGGTGTATCCCAGGAAAACGTCAGCACACGTGGGTGTGAAACGAATCAACTGCACGTGCCCAAATCATATTTTTTGTACCGTTTGAAATTCCTTGTGCCCTTGTTTGGTTACAACTGAAACGTAAAACCACATACCAAATAGCAATAAGAATGTTGGAAAAATTAATTTTCGTGCATAAGAGTGTGAAAGATAAAGAAATAAATCAAAGGTGTTTGAGATGTGAGTGATGTCTATGAAGAAGACATAAGGCGGAGGATTCCGGGCAAGAATCACTTCCTTCAAAGCCAATAGAGACTTGAAGTGCTTGTGTGGTTTCCCAAGAAATACGATCAATTGTCTGTCAATAAACAATGAAAGGCATTTTTTGATCATAGGCTGTTGGGTGGCTGTCCTCTAACCGAACATTAAGTCTCAACAGAAGACTGAGTATTGGCAGAGGTACCTGTAAGACCGATGTGATCTGTTGAACAGGTAGGTGGGAATTATCTTGTGACAAGCATGGGATAAACAGAAATCTCAAAAAAAATAAATTGGACCTCTTTGGGAAGAAATGTCTTAGGTATAGACGATTTCATAAAAGATCACGCAAAAAGAAAATAAGATTTCCAAGTAACAACTTGAGTATATCACTCACCGTCAATTCATTGTAGGTATTGGATTTTGGGTTTCACTTATAACGTGGTAATCGAATCCAAGATCATAAACACAGATGTTATGTAACCATAAGCTTCAATGGTAAATACCGAAAGCATCAAGGGTTACTTTAGGGAATCGAAGGTAAATGTAGAATTTTAGGAGGTGGTTAAGAAACCGAATGTACCTTCTGCTACAGAAGAGTGACAAAGCAGAGCAACTCATGTCTCAAATGAGAAGAGTAAGGTAGCTCTAGACTGAGTGTTGGAAAATAGTTTGATTGGGAAGAAACAATAGGTATTGATTGAATCATTAAGGCTTACTCAAGATCATAGAGGCTTGTGACAACATACAGCAGCATGCTTCTAGGGACTTCTAACTAGTCTGAGAGAAAAATGAAACATACCTGGTTGTACACTATCGAAGTTGATACTTGTATTTACCTGTGCAAAGCTTACACCAACCAAAACTAGCGAGTAGTGGAAATAAGTAAGAAACTGAATAAAAACGAAAATGAAAATATTTTTGTATTTTAAGATTTTTCTAAAAGAGAAAGATAAAATGTTTTTGTGATTTTGAAATATTTCTGAAAAATAAATAAAAACAGAAAGATAAATTGTTTTTGGTGATTTTGAAATTTTTCTGAAAAAGAAATAAAAATAGAAAGATAAAATGTTTTTGTGATTTTGAAATTTTTTCTGAAAAAGAAATAAAAACAGAAAGATAAATTGTACAACAGAAAAAAAATGATGAAGCAGAGATAGACCGAGCGATCTGTGTATTTCGGTGACATTAAAATTTCAGAACAGAGAGGAACCGAGCGGTCTGTCTATTTCAGTGTCATTAAAATTCCAGAACAGAGAGGGACCGAGCGGTCTGTCTATTTCGGTTCCATTAAATCTTAGTTAGAGATTTGAGGATTTGGGACCGACTCTCCTACCATCATACCTAAGCCTTGTAGAATTTTGTTGAAAGTCGCTTCAGGAAGAGCTTTGGTAAAGACATCGGCCAACTGATCAGTGGTTCGAACAAAGTGTACTTCAACGTTTCCATCTTCCACGTGATCTTTGATGAAGTGATACCTTAGTGCGATGTGCTTGGTCTTGGAGTGTTGCACTGGGTTATGACAGATCCTAATTGCACTTTCAGAGTCACAATATAGTGGGATCTTTTTCATATTGAGTCCATAGTCTCGGAGTGTAACAACCCGAAGTTTTCCATCGTCAAAAACTTGTTCTACACGTGAGATTTCGCCGTTAGTCGATCCGTTTCATTCTCGCTTTGGGTTAATTTATTAAAATTTATACGTTTATTATAATATAATGAGTGTTCAAATCCCTTGGAACTCATAAAATTAACCCAAAAGTATTCATTTCAAAAAGTTAGAAACATTCCCGCCAGGTGACGGTAACATAATCGGGTGCGACCAAAGGCCCCGTTTAATGCCGGTATCGGGTAGAATTCCACCGTGTCCAAGTTTTGGGAACTATATAAACGTGTTAAACCTTTCATTTGAAGCTTTTTCCTTCTCTCTCTACTCTCTCTCTAACGTCTCTCCTAAAATCCAAGATTTAGGGTCCAAAACTCAAATTTAAGGACTCAAATCCCTAAGGTACCTTCCTAGCCTTAATCTATAGCATAATTAGCTTCCAAATTCGACATTTAATCATGAAATGGGACAACATATATGAGTTTACGGTGCAGGATGTTGCCTAGGCCGTAAACACCAATTTGAAGGGTTTTAAGCCCTTAAACTCCTTCCTAAACTCAATTGGACTTTAGATATGGCTAAGGGACTTCAAGATATGGGCTTAGAACATTTAAAACATGAATTTTGAAGACTTTGAAGGAGTTTACGGCCAAGGCACAAGCTTGGGCCGTAAACTCATATTTAAGGGGTTTTCTTGACCTTAAACCCTTCCAAATCACTAGTATGGCTTTGATATGAATTATAGAACATTGGTTTTAGCATTTGGACACTTGAAACATGATTTTTGAGGGACTTATGTGAGTTTACGGCCAAAGCATGTGCTTGGGCCGTAAACTCCTCAAAACATGGCATAAATTCAATTCTAAGGTGTTAGAAAGCCATCCAACACCACCAAAAGCCTTGGAATAAATCCTAGGACCAACCAAAAATAGTTTAAGGGCGTTCAACACATTATTTGAGGGATTTCTAAGAGTTTACGGCCAAGGCTTGTGCTTGGGCCGTAAAATCCTTGATTCATGATGTTAGAATGCTAACTAAACACCCCTAAAGCCTTTAGATGAATTTTAGAAGCCCTTCCATGCAAGTTTTAAGCCTTAAAACACTTTGTATCACCCTATAGAAGAGTTTACGGCCATGAAGGGGGTCTCATAGGCCGTAAACTCCATAAACCCCTCAAATGTCCCATGCAAACTCATGTTAGGCCTTGGAATAATTCTACCAAACACATGTGATTTGTTCTAGCACCATTTAACACTATTTTCATGAGAAAATAGGAGTTTACGACCATGAAGCCATGCTAGGCCGTAAACTCCCATAAGTGGGTCTATTTGATGTTTTAAAATCATTTCAAGTCCTTAAACCAAGTCTAGAAATTATCCTCTAAGTGTTTGAAGTCCAAATTGCACCATAAACCACCCATCATGAGTTTACGGCCATAAACTCATGGGGAATGGGTGTTTTGGCCGTAAACACCATTTAGAAGTGTACTCTTGAAGAGTAAACTCATGTCCCAAGTCCCTCGCTTCAATTCCCGTCCCTAAACGCCACCCGGGTCCCTCCAAACACTCGTATCGGAGTGTTTTCGTGACTTGAAGCAATTCTCCCTATCCAACAATCAATCTAAGTCCTAATTAGATACAAATGTGTATCTTTAAATCATAATTAGGAACCTCGCGTGTTTACAAGTCCCGGACCAACACTTAGCATCCGAATTCGCCACATTTCTCATCCGGTGAGTTCATACCCCTGCCCTTTTTCAACTGTTTTCACTGTTTTCAGGGGGGGGGGGAATACAAGCAAAAGTACAAGGAAATCTTGTACTCAAACTTACTGTTTTCAGTTTAATCGTTTTCTTTATGTATGTTCTAATATCAATAACTGTGTTTATCAAATAGTTCGAATTACGAATTTAGCTTTCAAACGAATCATAGATATCTCGATGAAATGCTCTAGTCTAAACTATGTTTCATAATCTACGAATAACTTACTAATTTCCAATGATAACTAATTACGAAAACGAAAATGAATATGAAGCTATAACTAGGAATAGGACGAATAAAGAAACTTATACAACTAGAAACAGAACGAATAACACATCTATAACTAGGAACAAAATGGATAACGAAACTATAATTAGGAACAGAATGAATACGAATACGAATACGACTGCGAATACGAATACGAATACGAATACGACTACGAATAGTATTAGGAGTAGGATTAGGGATAGGAATGCGACTACGAATACGAATACGAATACGACTGCGAATACGAATACGAATACGAATACGATTGCGAATACGAATACGAATACGAATACGACTGCAAATAGTATTAGGAGTAGGATTAGGGATAGGAATGCGACTACGAATACGAATACGAATACGACTGCGAATACGAATACGAATACAAATAGTAATAGGAGTAGGAATAAGGAAACGAATATAGTAACGAATACGACTACGAACATGAATAAGTACAATCATAACTAATTAAGAATAAGAACACGAAATATTACCATTAGGATATCAGCATAACTAGATAATACAATAGGTACGAATGGAAATAAATCAGTATATCGAAGCTCAATAAATAACAATTACTTTTAGGAAAGTACGGGACTTTCCCGGGGAAAACAAAACATTACCTAATCACGTGTATATCTTTTACATCTTTAACATCTTTCACATTAGAAACCAACATGCAGGAAAGCATGGGGCTTTCCTAGGTAACACTTATATAACTAGAAAGAGAAGCAAACTGAATAACATTACATATTTCACAACTAGTAATGTACAATTAGGAAAGTATGGGACTTTCCTGGGTTCATAGTTAAACATAACCAGAATCGTGTAACCTAACAATCAATTAACCTTCTCTCTTAAGAAAATATGGGATTTTCTTGGATATCAACTTTTCGATAAACTAAAGGGAACTCGTACATTTTCGCAAAACAAACATCTTATGAACTCACCAGCTTTATGCTGATTTTCAAATTGCTTGTATTCTTAGGTCCACATTAGACAGGTACCTAGCAAATCTTTTGGAGAAGATGGAGCGTATAGAAGACTCGTCTCTACTTTTGTTCATATATATTATGTATTACAAATGTACAACTTTACTTTTGAACAAATGTAAACTTTGATATGTAATGTAATGGTTGTTTACTTTGCTTACTATGTACATTGGATTTGATACTCAACTTGGAGTCAACCCCGGAGACGTTTTCGCCTTCGGTTTTCGGGGTGTGACACGGAGTTGACTCTGGATCCAAATCACTTGAGAGGTACAGGTAGTAGCAGCAATGTATTCTGCTTCAACTATAGAGAAGGATACGCACGTTTGTTTCTTGGACTGCCAGCTAACCAACTTTCCATCAAGGAATTGGCAACCGCCAGTGGTGCTTTTCCTGTCGAGGCCACATCCACCAAGGTCTGCATCTGAGTAGGCTTGAACGAAGAAGCCTGAGTTAGAGGGGTACCACAGACCTAAAGAGGTAGTTCTCTTAGGATATCGTAATATGTTCTTTATTGCAAGCATGTGAGGCTCCCTAGGATTTGCCTGAAACCTAGCACAGTAACAAACGGAAAACATTATGTCCGGCCTGCTAGCAGTAAGATACATCAGAGAGCCTATCATTTGACGATAAAACGTAAGATCAACAGCCGGTTTATCCAGGGATGGAGTGAGTTTAGTGCCAAACGCCATTGGAACTTTGATCTTTGAGTCTCCCATCATGCCAAATTTTTCTAAGAGGGTCTTCGTGTAAGCTTTCTGGTTGATAAAGATGCCTTCAGGTCCCTGTCTAATATTTAAACCAAGGAAAAAGTTAATGGGACCCATCGAGCTCATTTCTAATTTAGTCTCCATCAGCTTTCTGAATTCAGGTGTTAGGCTAGGATTCGTTGAGCCAAAGATGATATCATCGACATAAATTTGAACGATCATCAGGTGGTTACCTTCCTTTTTGCGAAAGAAGGTTGGGTCAACCGAACCTTGTTTGAATTTGGACATCTTTAAAAATTTAGTCAGCGTTTCATACCAGGCTCTCGGTGCTTGTTTTAGACCATACACGGCTTTATCCAGAATGTAACAATGATCGGGATACTTTTCATTCACGAAGCCAGGAGGTTGCTCCACATACACAGTTTCTTCGAGTTCGCCATTGAGAAATGCACACTTGACGTCCATTTGAAATACCTCAAAGTTTTTGTGAGCAGCATAGGCGAGAATTATTCTTACTGATTCCAGCCTAGCTACAGGAGCGAAAGTCTCTTCATAGTCAATGCCTTCCTCCTGACAGTATCCTTTTACGACCAGAGGAGCTTTGTTTCTTATAACGTTCCCTTCCTTGTCAAGTTTGTTCCTAAAGACCCATTTGAGACCAACAACCGAGGCATCTGGAGGAGTTGGAATAAGACGCCAAACTTTGTTCCTTTCAAATTCATTCAGTTTGTCTTGCATACCTTGAACCCAATCGGAGTGATCAAGAGCAGTGTTAACTGTCTTTGGTTCAACTTTTGATATGAATGAGTTAAACACGCAGAATTTGACTTTTGAGAACAAGGAAGCTTGTTTTGCCTTGAGTTGTGATCGAGTTAGAACTGTTTCTGAGACATTACCAACAACTTGAGAGACAGGATGATTTCTAGTCCATTTGGTGAGAGGAGGGAAGTTTGGATCAAAAGATGGGTCTAATTCAGCATTTATGATTTCTTCTGGTTCGGACAGACTGTCGAAGTCGTATGACATATCAGCATGCTCGTCCTCGACAAATGATCTTACAGGAATGTCTTGTGAATCTTGAGCTACAGTGGTTTCTTGTGGTGTTGAGCTTTCGGGCGTTGATGCACCTTCAGTTGGTAAGGCACTTTCGGTTGGTAAGGCACTTTCGGTTGGTAAGGAACTTTCGGTTGGTGAGGCACTTTCGGTTGGCAATGTGCTTTCGGTTGAAGGTTGAGACCTTAGCTCCCTTTCAACTGATGGTGGATACTCCCCCTCGACTGATGGTGGACATTCCCCCTCGACTGATGGTGGACACTCCCCCTCGACTGACGCATTGTGTTGGTGAGAGTCTTTTGAACCGGATTCTTCTTCATTCATTTTTCTTGCAGCATCGTCAACAAGTTGCTTCAAGTGATCTACTCTGTTGTCTGTTGCGCTGGCTTCAGAAAGAGTGGCCTTCTCTGGTTCATCAAAAAGCTCCATCAAATTCTTGAATAGATTAGCGATCGAGGTTGTGACTTGGCCTGTTTGAGGAAAGATTTCTCCAGGTGTGTCTTCCTTGGCCTTTAGCTTTTTAACATAGCTATCATCAAAAGTCACGTAGTAAGTTTCTTCTATTTTCCTTGAACGCTTGTTTAACACCCTGTATGCTTTGGAAGTAAGAGAATAGCCCAGAAATATCCCTTCGTCAGCTTTGACATCAAACTTGTTGCGGTGTTCTTTAGAATTGAAAATGAAACACCTTGAACCAAACACATGAAAAAACTTCACATTTGGCTTCCTGTTGTTGATGATCTCATAAGGAGTGAGAGTGAAGCGCTTATTAAGATACGACCTGTTCTGTGTAAAACAAGCGGTAGAAATAGCATCAGCCCAAAAATATAAAGGTAAGGAAGCAAAACTTAGCATGGTTCGGGCAGCTTCACATAAGGATCGGTTTCGTCTTTCAACAATCCCGTTCTGTTGAGGTGTGTAGGGAGCTGAGAAGTTGTGACTGATTCCCTTTTCTTCTAGGAACTCTTCAAATTCTTTATTTTTGAACTCCAACCCATTGTCGCTTCTGATGTTGCGAACGACCTTCTTCAGCTGTACTTCAATCTGCTTGATGAACACTTTTAGCTTGTGAGTCGCTTCAGATTTAAGCTTCCGAAAGAACACCCATGTAAAACGAGAAAAGTCATCAACAATAACAAGAATATACTTGCTACCACCAATGCTTTCTATAGAAGATGGACCACATAAATCAATATGAAGTAATTCTAGTGGTTCAACAACTTTAGTGTTTATTATAGATGGATGAATTTGATGACTCTGCTTCCCCATTTCACATGCAGCACATAGATGATCTCTATCATACTTGAGCAATGGAAGACCTCTAACGTGACTTCCCGTAACAAATTTGTTTATATCTTTGAAGTTAAGATGAGAGAGTCTTCGGTGCCATAGCCAGCTTTCATCAGATTGTGCTTTGGATAACAAGCAGATGGCTGGGTTTCCTTTGATTGGTTTGAGATTTAGGGGAAACATTTCACCTTTGCGATCTGATTTGAGAATAACTTTGTTCGTCTTCTTCTCAATAATTTCCGAACCTTCATCATCGAACGAGACCTTGAGACCAGTACCTCCAACAAGCTGAGATACACTGATGAGATTATGTTGTAGTCCCTCTACATATGCAACTTTCCTGATTGAGAAATCACCGTTTGTAATCATCCCATAGCCTTTGATGGTGCCGAAGGAGTTGTTCCCAAATTTGACATTTCCACCATTTGAAAGAGATCTGAATTCCCTTAGCTCTTCCTTCCTTCCTGTCATGTGACGCGAGCAGCCACTATCAATGTACCATTCTTCGTCAAACTGCTCGTCACTGATAACCTGCAAAAATTAAGCAGATTTAGGAACCCAGAGCTTCTTGGGTCCACGTGAGCTTTTTACAGGAACAGGAATAGTAAGAGAGATGTCAACTAAGTATGTTCTTTTTATTAGTGTTGTTTCATCTTTCCTTTTGATGGTTAAAACTTTGATTTTATTTGGATTTGATGCTTTTGGTATTGATTCTGGATCAATATCTGAAACCTTTTGCTTTCCTTTTTGTTCAACTGATGACTGAGATTTTTGAGAAGGAGCAGAGTGGAATTTAGGATGAGAAGAGACAGAAGATTTTGAAGAGTTAGAAGAGTTAGAATGAGATAGCTCAGAACGGTATGACTTCTTGGTTGAAGATTCTAGGTGACTCTTTTGCTTTTGATTAACAGTAGGACCAACCCTAGAGTTTTGATCTCTTTTGATTTCCGAACCAAACCTGTGCTTTCGGTTGAAATCATTTTCTGAACTGAATCTATGCTTTCGGTTGTTGTTATGCTCTGAGCCGAACCTCTGCTTTCGGTTGTTGTTTTGCTCAAAACCGAGCCTCTGCTTTCTGTTGTCATTGTGCTCTGAACCGAACCTCTGCTTTCGGTTGTTATTGCGGTCGAACCAACAAGGTTTTTCTCTGGTTTTAAATTCCTGTCTTGATGTGAGAAACAGGCATTTTGCGATTGCCAAAATTGTTTTCTTTCTGAGAGATTCTTCCTGTATCTCTGATTCCTTTCTCGTTTTTGATTTCTCATCTGCTTTGGTTGATGATGGATGTTAGCTTTATGTTTTTGGTTTTCGTTGGCTGATCCACTCTGAACTGATGTAGTTTCACTTGGGGATGTGACTTCCTTTGCAGGAATTTCTTTCTCTTGAGGGACATCTTTTGTTCCACTGGTACTTGCCACATTGAAGCCATCAGGTTTATTTAAAGGTTCTGGTACATA
Organism: Lactuca saligna; assembly: GCF_052625555.1. Lineage (NCBI taxonomy): Eukaryota > Viridiplantae > Streptophyta > Magnoliopsida > Asterales > Asteraceae > Lactuca > Lactuca saligna. Next base: position 166,487,665 of record NC_136420.1, read on the forward strand.
TCTGCCTTTGCTTTTGCATGAAGTCCTTTCAGACAGACCTACCGTTTCATCAGCATTGTCAATGGGAGCTGACCAGAAGAACTCATCACATCCATCAGCATTGTCTTCGTTCACAATAGTTGTTAGTTCAGCAGTCTGATGTTCGGTTACACCTGTGACTTTGTACACCTGATTCGGAGTGGTTCTAACTTTTTGGTATACGACTGCCTTCTCTACAAGAATCGGGGACTTTTCATGGGACAACCGAGCGAACTCCACAGAATTTTCTGAAATGAGATTTTTGTGGTTCTCAAGTTCATTCTTGACAAATTCTAAACAATCAACTGTGTCCTCTACAGAAATTTCACTCATATTATCGTCCTCATTAAGCTCGGATGCATTTTCAACATCAATTTTATTTTCTGAGCTTAAGTTGACATTCAATGAGTCAAATTTTTGTATGGTTTCGGTTCTTAGCTTCAGTTTATCATTTTCATCCAAAAGGTTTTTGAGCATGTTCTTGTGGTCCTTGGATTTTATGAAAGATTCTATTTTGTCCAGTCCATACAAATATGTTGGATTAACATCCTAAGACGAAATAATACTTTCACAATTATATGCATCAGCATCAATTTCATCTTCCTTAAACTCAAGAAAGGGTAAAATCATGCGATGAATCTTTTGCCCTATATCACAATTCAAATGAAGCTGAGTAATATTTGTGTAAAGATGTTTGGCAATCAAACAAAAAACATTTCGCTGTTTCAAAAGCTTTAAATTGTCTCTTTGCAAATAAATGTTTTCATCTTTTATTTTGATTAACTCAGACTCCTTCAGTTTGATCCACATCCGCCGTTCCTCACTCTTCGAAGACACCCTGCTTAATTGGTCAGTTAGGTTAGAATTGGTGACCCGAGTTTGAGTTAAACTACTATCTAGATGAGATATTCTTGAATTAACATTTTTTAATTCCTTTTCATATGAGCATTGTGGGACTTTAAATGAGACAAAAACTGATTGTACGTTCTTGATCAGTTCATCAAGTTCGATGAATTGCACGCTGAGTGGTTTGGCAGTAAAACACAGATTCTGTTGTTCCTTCTCATCATTCCCACCATCAGTGTTGTATCCCCTCATCTGAGAAACGTCGGACACCATCAAGCATCTTCCTCCATTGCTATCTTCTTTCGCTACATAAGCCTTTCCATGTGAAGGCTTTCTCACTTCATCATCTTCGGAGTCGGTTGACCAGACCTCCACGCCACCGAACTCATCATCAGCTACCGAACCCTGTACAATTAAAGCATTCATAGAAGGGTTAGCAGCAAATTTCTTCTTCCTTAACTCATCAAGCTTTTTCAACAACGCGGCTTCTTCATCATTTTCCTCATCCTTTTCTGCCATCTTTTTGAGGACGCAATCTTTTGCATAGTGGTTCTTTCCTCCACAATAATAGCAGCTTACTCCAAAATCTCCTTCAGCCTTCGGTTCCTTCTTTGATTCTTCAGCTTTCGGTTCATCTTTGACCTTTTCAAAGCTACAACTCCCTTGCCAGTTTCGGTTCCTATTGATGGGGAATCTCTTCTTGATGAATCTCTTGGGGTTTGACACCATCATAGCATAGTCCTCAGACGTGAGATCATAATCATCCAAGTTGAGATCTTTGTCCTCTATCACCGCTTTGCTTTTCGACAGGAGGGCCAACGAACCTAGACTTGAAACCACAGTTTTCTCCTGTAATACGATCTTTTCTTGAGATTTTAGGATGCCTACCAGCTTCGCCAAAGAATAGGATTTGAATTGCTCGTGCGGTTTAACTGTGGACACGATTGCTCTCCACTCAGATCTGAGTCCGTTAAAAAACGTAACCTTTTGTTCAATAAGCTTCCTTTCGATGTCATGTTTGAACATCTTGCTAAGAAGATTATTGAAGCGATCGAACGTTTGAGTCACCGTTTCTTCTGCTCCTTGCTTGAACTCACCAAACTCAGACAAGAGTAAGGTTTGAATGGAGTGTTCAAGATCTTCATCTGTAGAGTACAGTTCACGTAGCCTGTCCCATATCTCTTTTGCAGTCGTGCATGAACTTACTAGCCTAAAAGTATCAGACTGAAGAGCAAATCTAATCAATCTTAGTGCTTTGATATTGCACTGAAATTTAACTTTTTCGTCTTGCGCTACATCTTTAACATCTTTCAGAAGATCGTTATACTCCTTTTGAGTTTTAATAATCCTCGAAGTTGCTGAATGAGAAAAAGGTCAAGAGATGATTGCTCCCCAGATGAGGTATCCATTATCCTCAGATCCTATGGCATAATCTTCAAAGTGATTATCCCAGACTTCATAATCATGGGTGTACAGGATGGGAATCTTCGTTGTTGATCCCATGCTGTTTGAAATATTGATGGGATTGGATTGCGACTCGTCCATAATTGATCGAATAACCTGTTCAAAGATCAGACTTGTAATATATCAAATTAGGGCAAAAACAATAAATATCGACATACGTCAATTATGAGATGACGGCTCAATAAATATCAATGAATGCAGAATAACCCTAATCGAAGCTTTTTCACAGAAAAGAAGTGTATCGATTACACAGCCTCCTGCTCTGATACCAATTGATAAGTTTAAAAACAAACTTGAAGATCGATTAGATCTATGAAACAGGCAGAGAAATAACCAGATAAATAATAAGAACAAGCAAATGGATCAAAAGGTGTCGAATGATTAATAAACAATCCTCAAAAGAGCTCGATAAAGAACATCAACTGTAGAGGATTTTAGGGTTTACAATAATCAATGAGAATGACGATAGCTACTTCATACGCATACATGCATGCATATATTTATATTAAAACCCTAACAGTTTATCTAAGAAAAAGGAGGCTAACCTAGATAAACATGGATTGACAAGCCCAATCCGGCTGTAAAACAAAAGGGCCCAAGACGCAACACATTAATCTTCAATAGCATAATATTGAGTTTATACGTTAAAATGAGTTTATTCTATAAATTCATGAAATCATAAGATTTTGATTGTTCAAAAAGGACTTAAAATAGTGATTTAATAACTCATCCAAAACTCTAAATCGTAAATATAAAATGAACTTTTATTAAGACTTTTTACCGGTTCTTACTGATATACGACTAATCTTCAAAATACCAGATTTTATTTATAATTGATCGCGGCTAATGAAAAATAAAATGAAGTTTTATTTGGCACCTAAATAACCTCATAACAAGTGATATGAATTTTACAAAAGGGTTAATGAATTATTGGATACATGCAATATTCTTGAGACTATGTTTTTATAAGCTATATTTGTAAAAGATATATAAAACCTTTTCTAAAAATGCAAGTCATTGACGTCCTTTTGAAGAACACTCGTTATCATTTGTATGGTCTTAGTGTCATAGGGTCACCTAGTCATTAGGATTGGATTATGATGTTCAGGGTAGTTTTGTAGTTTATGGTTTCTAAAAGTCACCTAAGCATGACTTGATCGGAATCTTGTTTGATAAAGGTCACCTAAGCATGAGAGGTCTGAGGCGTAGATGGGATAAACATGTCAAGTTAAGAAATAGTTGTTTAGGATCCCATAATCTAGGAGTTAAATATTATACGCAATTGGTAATCACTACCTATCAAGTTTGATTAAGTTTATGGGATAAATGTCACCTAACCATTGACTTATTTCGTTACTTGGATACTAGACTTTAATAAGTTAATGTTTTATAGAAACAATAAAAGGTATTAATTTTTAAAGACTAAATATTAATAATAGTAAATGAAACTTTGTTAAACTCTGTTAATAACTTATAATACTCTTACACCCGTAAAAACCTCTTTCTTTATGAGTTTCAATAGATAGTAACATTTGATGGTTATAATTTCCATACTGGTATAATATCTTGAGGTTCCACCTTAAGGATAAATAGAAGTTAGATATACTGAAAGGTCCCATACCTGAACAACATTTGCTAACCAGTTAGTCTCATCATTATACTTTGATGGAAGTATTATTGTGATGATATTGTTGTGTCTCACATCATATTGGAGTAATTAACCTTGACTTGAAAAAAGTCTTGGATAATTTTGAAACATATCTGATGTCACATCAAGTAAAGACGATATTCAATCAGAACACTAGAAATTGCTTCAAGTCTGTTCAAGAATTGAATACGGCAAGTCTAAGGGATTAAGTACTTAAATAAACTTATAAAAGAGAAATTGGACACTAAAAGAGAAATTGCTTCTCTAATCTCATCGAGCTGAAGAAGTCTGACTTGGACAAGACTTCTGATATCTATATGATAGAACTATTTATTTTCCCATCATTTACTTGAGCATATTATACTTAAAGTGACACTAATAATTGATATTATGTGTTAATGATTGGAAGAAATAATCAACTGATTACAAATGAATGACATTTCGTGTTGAAGATATAATAAGTTTTGTTATAGTCTTTTATTTAAACAATAGATGTTTTGTACCTATCCTTATAGGGACATGTAACAGTTGTAATTTATGAACAAATCTAGAATTACTTATCATTTAATGGATGTTCACATTTGTGATCTGAAATGGTGTATTCTATGTTAAAGAATATATTCTCATAATGTTAATTATGAAGTAAATCTATAGGCTTTCATTAAATTGATAGTTCTAATCATAACACTTAATTGATCAAATGATATTTGATTCAAACTTATCTATGTCATCATCATAATCATGACTGTATAAATCAGAAATACATATACCAACTTCAAAAGGATGAAATTTTTTAAGGCAAATGAGCTTGATTCATTTAATATATGTGAACCCTATTTATATGGGAAGATGATTCACAAGTGTCTTTATCTATTAGTAGTTACAGAACAAAAGGTTTGACAAAGAGTTATACATAAGTAATGTATGTAATCTTTTCAATCGATAAATAAATTTGGTGATAGATACTTAATCAATTCCACTGACTTTTATTTGTTATTGTTGAGACTTTTGATTTGCTTAGATTGTTTCATACTAAAGATTGAAATGCAACTTAACGTTTCATAAATAAAGGATAAGAATAAGGGTCAAAAATAAAATGTTAGATAAACTCGATATCGATGAAGAAAGTTGTAGTGGTCGTGACAAGGATTCCGGACATATAAAGAGCGACGAAATCTGAGTTATAACAAAAAAGTTATGACCTGTCAAAGTTTCGCGACAGAACCGAGACGACATTGTGTGACGTAAATAGCAAATTTACAATAAAGGACCTTTCAACCACAGTGATCTAAACGAAAGTCACAGTGGTCGTTAAACTGAGAGCGTGCATAAAAAGAACGCCCAAATCCGACTTCGTATGAGGAAGTTACGATTTTTATAAGTTTCGGATGGGCAGTGCACAGCCCGAAGTTTGAATAATAGATTGGTCGACTTTTGGTCGACACAACCTAAACGAGAATCGAAGATCTCATTAATAGTAATGCTACGGTAAAAAGACAGACGAAAACAGACATCGAATGAAGAAGTTATGAAGTTTTAAACTGGCTATATTGTCTTGGTTTGTTAAAAAAAAAATTAGAAACGGTCCAGAATTAGTCGACGAAGTCTAAACGAAAGTTGTAGAGTGCGGTCTCGCCTATGTGTGGATATAAAGAATGTCAAAAATGGTGCTCATATGCAAAATTTAAAAATTTTAGAAGTCGGCGGTGTAAATTGTGAAGCTTGATGCGAGGCTACACCCTGCGTAGACCTTCGGACCCCCTGCATACTGAAGTACACCCCACGTACGAAGGAGGTACACCCTAAGTTCTGACTTTTCCTTGGTCCTGAAGCCTCCACGTCGCACCTGTACATTTCGGACATATATTGTACGAACCTTGGTGTACGCCTAACGTACCTCAGAACTACGCCCAATGTAGTCCTCAACCTCAGCCTATATAAGGGATGCGAGGGCAGCTAGTTTTCTTTTCCATTTTCACACTTCTTTCTTTCTCTACTCTCTCTCTCTCAAGCCTCCCAAAACATCATCGAAGACTAGGAAACCTTTTTAGTACTAGAAGAAAGCCTCAGAGAGCCCGGAGTCTCTAAGAAAAAGAGTTTTTCGGTTTGAAACCTGCCCGTGTGGAGCCCGGTTTTCAATCAAACCTCCTGGTTTCATTAAAGAAAATTATTTTAAGAAGCGAAGTGCTATCCGAATCACCCCTTGTTAGGTGAGTATATGTGTATATGTATATGTTAGTTGTTTACTTGAGATGTTGCTGAATGAAAGATTTATGCTTCCTTCTTTCAAATCTAAAACTTTTTCCTTCAGATCTACACTTTATCTTTCAGATCTAAGACTTTTCATTCAGATCTGAATTTTGTTTTCCTTCAGGTCTACACGTTCTCATCTCATATCTAAACTTTTTCTTCAAATCTAGATTGTTTATGTATTTTATGCTTTGAAATTTATGTTGATTGAAAGAGGTAAACACTGTTTTTCAGATCTAGACTGTATATGTATTTAATTCTTTGAAAGTTATGCTGGATGAAAGATTTAAACTTTGTTTTTCATATCTGGACTGTGTACATATATTATATCTACAAATATGTTGGGTGGAACATGGGCAGATGAAATAGATGATGTGCGATAAAATGATGAGAGGCCTCAATGTTTACAATGTTTAAGATGATCCAGTCATCTAGCGTAGTATAGATGACTACCACAGACACTCCAATGGAACGTTAGCAAGCTCGCAACCTATAGGTGTTTTTGAAGATGTACTCCGTCCCCCCCCCCCTATAGTTTCCTTATTTGACATATATTGTTGAGGAATCCCCTAAGTAGTGTTGTCACCCAAAGAAAGATCCTTAGGCTAGGTCCCTTACAATAGATGCTTTAGGGATGTAATGTGAGGATAACAGGAACGCGTAATCGGCTTAATGATATGATGAAAGTAAGTAATAAAATTATTATTGTGGGTTGAAAACCCTATATGCTCACCACGCTCCACAACATAACCCACTCAGTTTCTTGTATTACAGGTAGTGGGAAAAGCACAGTTGGAAGATCCGACGAGAGATTTTGGATTAATAGAAAATTGAATAGAATATTGTAAGGCCTATGATGTTTTGAGGCCAATTTTTGTGGCCATGATGTTATGTTTATGCTTTTGTTCTATATAGATGATGACATCCTGTGTTTTGTGTGTAATGAAAATACATTTCTTTAAGACATGTTTTAATCAATTTTATCGAATTTTGTCTTTGGGAAGAAATTCTACAACACTTTTCTATGAAGATTACTCTAATTTTATTCTAAAAGCATAAGCGAAATCGGTCTTTGTGGCTGTAAAAATGGAGTTCTCACAGTTGGTTTTAGATCATTAGTTTAAGTGAACTAGGAATTTATAGGATTTCTTGACTTAAACATAGAATGCTAAGCGATGATCGTGAGATGAGTGCCTTCCATATTTTAGACACGAGCACTAGTTTATATTCGGAAAGATGCCTAAAATGCTTTTATGTGCTAAATGCTTTATGTTTTCCTTGTGTGCTATTATTTGTTCAAGTCTATGGCATGTTGCCAACCAGATCTGAAACCTTATGTGTTTAGGATTCTAAGCGTTCTAATACGATATTAGAAATAGCATGTAACTTTTCAGAGTGATAAGGAGAACTTAAACGTCTATCGTGAATAAAGATCTAAATTCACCTAATTTGGTGTATAGATTGAAATGGAAAAGACCTGAAGTGGAGCTAGAAACGCTAATGAAAATAGGAATCAGCGGCCTTGTCCCCAAGTGAATGAGTATGTGCCGATAGTAGAAGTCGCAGCAGAGCTAGTCACTATGGCTAGAGTATAAGCCATGATTCGGGAAATCATGGCTGAACAAAGGGAAGAGATGAGACAAATATTGCTGAGTAACATGGATGAACCTTCGATGCCTGTTGAACAACCCGAACTGAATGATAGACAGTCAAAGGAATGGAATAACAACTACATTGTCGGTCAAACAGAACCCCCAATGGCATAAAGGAATAACCCAGAGAAAGGAATTGACGGAGATGGACATATGTATAAGAATTTGTTAGGTGCCAAGCCACCAAGTCTTTCTGGAAGCCCAAAACCGGTGGAAATTATGGACTGGTTCTCCAAAATGGATATGTTATTTGAAAGTTGTAACTGTAGTGACAAGCAGAAAACCGTCTTTGCGGTCAGACAACTGTAGACCGGAGTCTTAAGCAGGTGGAAATTGTTGGCGGATACGACGCCACGAGGGGAAGCTTTGAAAATTTCTTGGGAAGAATTCATCGAGAAGTTGAAATGAAATACTTCTCCAAGATAGATCCGATCGATCTAAACAATGAGTTCCAAAATTTGAAGATAGCGAAAATGAATATTGATGACTATGCTACTGCATTTACTAAGAAGATGAAGTTATTTTCATACCTGGTGCCGACTGGGATCGCTAAAATCGAAAATTTTGCTAATGGATTGCCATCACACTATGGCCCAACAATCAAAATGGCAAGCACATTGAAGGAGGCCATTAGAACAGCCAAAAATGGTGACACCCCATTTAGGGAAAGGGATCTGGGGAGAGTTGAGGTTGGTGAGAAGAAGAATTTATATGGATCATCAAAATCCAACAAGAAGAGAAAGTCTGTTTCAAAGAAATCTATAGGAAAAGGAAACGAGGCGAAGTGGTGCATGAAGTGTAAAAAGAAACACTCGGGGAAATGTAGCGAGGAGGTGACTTGCTACAAATATGGAAGGACAGGGCACTATGCCAACAAGTGCACTTCCAACAAGAGGGTGTGCTATGGGTGCAATGAAGAGGGGAACATTGCTACGGATTGCCCGAAGAAGAAGGAGGAAGAAAGGCCTAATGTCCCACTAAAGCCAAAAGTCAGAGCTTTCTAGATGACATTCGAAGCCGCTAAGGATGCAGTGGATGTCGCATCAGGTACGTTTCTTTTGAATGGAGTGCTTTTCAATATATTGTTTGATTCTGGAGTGAATTACTCCTTTATATCGCATAAATTTGGTGGAAGATTACCATTTCCTGTAAAAAAAACTTGTTAATGCCCTAGTTGTAAAAGTTAAATGTGGCACATTCATACCTGTTAGTGATTGCATTAGGAATATCATCATTGACTTGAACGGAAATGAATTCCACAAGGAGCTGTTACCCATTGAGTTGAATGGTTTCGACATCGTACTGGGAATGGATTGGCTTAGCACCAATGATGTCGAGATATTGTGCAACAAGAAGATAGTGAGGGTAAACCTGCCTGGAAAGGAGTCATTTATGGTGTATGGGGACAAACGCAAAGTGAATAATGGAATCATTTCCATGATGACGGCCAAAAAATGTATTTCTAAAGGATGCACATCGTACTTGGCATTCGTGAGTGATGCTAAGAAATAGAAGAAGGAATTGCAAAGTATACTAGTGGTGTGTGACTATCCAGAAGTCTTTCACGAAGATCTTTGTGGATTTCCCCTTGATAGGCAATGGGAGTTCCGAATAGACTTGTTACCAGGGACAACACCAATAGCAAAAGCACCATACCGATTAGAACCAATAGAGATGAAGAAGCTTATGATGCAACTTCAGGAGTTATTGGACAACGGTTTTATCAGACGTAGTGCATCACCCTGGGGAGCTCCTATGTTATTCGTAAAGAAGAAATATGGTAGCATGTGTATGTGTATAGATTACACAGAGCTGAACAGGAAACGGTGAAGAACAAGTACACATTACCGAGGATTGATGAGCTGTTCGATCAACTGCAAGGTTCGAGCTACTTTTCGAAGATTGATCTTCGGTCAGGATATCATCAGATGAAGGTGAGAGAATAAGATATTGAAAAAACCGCATTCATAATAAGATACAGACACTATGAGTTCTTGGTTATGTTGTTTGGACTAGCCAACGCTCCAGCAGCATTCACGGATTTGATGAACAGAGTTTGTAAACCATTCCACGATAAATCTGTGATAGGGCTCATAGATGACATTATGGTTTACTCAAAAAGCGAGCACGAGCATGGCAAGCATCTACGAGAGGTGCTAGAAGTTTTAAATAAGGAGAATTTGTATGCCAAGTTCTCAAAATGTGATTTTTGTATTCGGGAAGTCCAAGTATTGGGTCATGTGGTCAACCAAGAAGGAATAATGGTTGATCCAGCAAAGATTGAATCCATGATTAAGTGGGAACAACCGAAAAGTCCCACTGAGATGCGAAGCTTTCTGGATTTATCGGATATTACTGAAGGTTTATCAATGGCTTTTCTTCAATACCTACACCATTGATAACTTTTACCCATAAAGGAGCTACTTACACTTGGAGTGAGAAGTACGAGGAAGCATTCGAGAATCTAAAGAAGAAGTTATGTGAATCACCGATTCTTTCTCTAGCCAAAGGAGTTGAATACTTTGCAGTTTATAGTGATGCATCTAGAGTTGGTTTAGATTGTGTTCTGACCCAAAGGGATAAGGTGATAGCATTCACATCAAGACAATTAAAAGAACACGAAAATAACTACCCAATTCATGATTTGAAGTTGGCAGTGGTGGTATTTGCACTAAAGATATGGAGACATTATGTTTACGGCACGAAGTGCAAGCTTTTAACCGATCATAAAAGTCTTCAGTATCTCCTCGATCAGGAGGAATTGAATACGAGACAACGACGCTGGCTAGTGTTACTTAAGGACTACGGCTATGAGATACTCTACCATCCTGGTAAAGTAAATGTCGTACCCGATGCTTTAAGCCGAAAAGTGAGTCTTGAAAGGAGAAGACCAAGAGTGTTAAGAATTGAAGTTGTCTCAATGATTTTGGGAAGCATCAAGAAAGCTCAGGAAAAAGCTTTAGATGATCGAAAGGAAGAGCGTTTAGGCAAAATGTTGGTCTTTGGTACAAATAATAAAGGATTGAAGGTATTCCAAGATAGGATTTGGGTACCTAAGACGGGAGGAATAAGAGATCTTCTGATGAAAGAAGCTCACGAGACCATGTACTCGATTCATCTTGGCAACACAAAAATGTATAGGGGTCTAAAACCCTACTATTGGTGGCCAATGATGATGCTCGACGTTGCGAAATATGTGATCGAGTGTGTAACCTGTGCGAGAGTTAAAGCACAACATCAGAAACCATACAGGAGTTTAGAACCTTTACATGTACCCATGGGTAAATGGTAAGACATCACCATGGATTTTGTCACTAAACTACCCAGGACGAAGGACGGTCACGACATGATTTGGGTGGTCATTGATCGGTTCACTAATGAAAGATGGTCGATGGATAAGCTCGCAAATGCTTATGTGAAGGAAGTAGTAAGACTTCACAGTGTTCCTTTAATGATTGTATCATATCGTGATAGTCTTTTCATTCCAAGGTTTTGGAGGAGTCTATAAGAGGAATTGGGTACGATGTTGTGTTTAAGTACAACTTATCATCAGCAAACCGATCGCCAGAGCAAAATAACGATTCAAATGCTGGAGGATATGCTAAGAGCATGTAAGCTAGAGTTCCAAGGTATCTGGGGTGAACACTTACCTCTAGTAGAGTTTTCCTACAAAAATAGTTACCATTTGAGCATTAAGATGACACCTTATCATGCGTTGTACGGACAGAAGTGTCGTACGCCATCATTTTGGCTTGAAGCTAGAGAAAAATCAGTTTATTGGCCCCGAGATAGTCCATCAGACTGCTGAAAATCTAAAAGTAATTAGGGAAATGATGTTAGCAGCTCATGTTTTTCAAAAGAGTTATGCCGACAAGAAAAGACGATCGGTGACATTCAAAGTTGGGGATTCAGTTTTGCTTAAGGTCTCACCGTGGAAGGGACTTATAAGATTTAGGAAAAGAGGAAAGTTAACTCCAAGGTTTATTGGACCGTTCAATGTTCTTCATAGGATTGGGAACCAAGCTTACAAGCTAGAACTACCAGAAGAACTAGAGGGTATTTATAACAAATTCCACGTGTGTTACTTGAGAAATTTCACATGAGAAGTTCCAGACATAAATCCAATTTCATAGTTAATGATGAATGAGAATTAGAGGCTAATCGAAGAACCCTAGGAGATTGCTGACCGTAAGACGACGAAGTCGTGATGCAAGATGGTCGACTTAGTTCTTGTGCGATGGAAACATTCGAATGGGCCAAATCTCACCTGGGAAACGAAGAGTGACATGAGTCGCTATCTGCATTTTTTTACTGATGCATGATTCCGAGGACGTAATCAGCCTAAGGGGGGAATTATAGTACCCGTGTTTCTCGGTATAGCACTAATGGTGATGTAACAATCTATTTCAACCATTGTAACCCATTTTAATGCAATAAAGATGAGTTACTTGAATATTATATGAATTATGTGCTTTTGTTTGCATATTACTTGTTTATAATAATATAATAAATAAAGGATAAAAATAAGCGTCAAAACTTTAGATAAACTAGATACTGATGAAGAAAGTTGTAATGGTCGTGACAAGGATTCCGGAAATATAAAGACCGCCTAAATCTGAGTTATAACGAAGAATTTATGGCATATGAAAGTTTCGTGACAGAACCGGCATGATATTGTGTGACGTAAATAGTAAATTTCCAATAGAGGACTTTTCAGCTATAGCGATCTAAATGAAATTCGTAGTGTTCATTAAACTGAGAGCGTGCATAAAAATAACACCCAAATCCGACTTCGTATTAGGAAGTTAAGATTTTTCTATGTTTTGGATCGGCAATGCACGACCCGAAATTTGAATAATGGATCGGTCGATTTTTGGCCGACACAACCTAAACGAGAATTGAAGATCTCATTAATAGTAGTGCAACGGTAAAAAGACAGACGAAAACACGCGTCAGATGAAGTTATGAAATTTTAAACAGGCTTTATTGTCTCGGTCTGTTAAAGAATATGAATTTAGAAATGGTAAAAAATAGTCGACGATGTCTAAATGAAATTTGTAGAGTACGGTCCCATCTGTAAGTGGATATAAAGAATGTCAAAAAGAAGGCTCGTATGCGAAAGTTACGAATTTTAGAAGTCAGAGGTGTAAATTGTGAAGCTCGATGCGAGGCTACGCCCCGCGTAGACCTTCGGACGCCCTGCATACTGAAGTACACCCCGTGTAGGAAGGAGGTACGCCCTAAGTTCTGACTTTTCCTCAGTCCAGTAGCCTCCATGTTGCACTTGCACATTTTGGACACGTGTTGTATGAACCCCAATGTACGCCTAGTGTACCTCGGAACTATGCCCAGTGTAGTCCTCGTCCTCGACCTATATAAGGGCTACGAGGGCAGCTCATTTTCTTTTCCATTTTCACACTTCTTTCTTTCTCCACGCACACTCACTCTCTCTCAAGCCACCCAAAACACCCCGAAGCCTAGGAAACACTTCTATCACTAGAAGAAAGCCTCAGAGAGGCCAGAGTGTTCGAGAAAAAGAGTTTTTCGGTTTGAAACCTGCCCACGCGGAGCCTAGTATTCAAGCAAACCTCCCGGTTTCATCAAAGAAAATTATTTTAACAAGCGAAGTGTCACATCCCGAAAACCAAAGGCGGAAACGTCTCCGGGGTTGACTACCATGTTGTGTATCAAATCCAATGTACATAGTAATCACAGTAAACAAACATTACATTACATATATATGAAAGTTTACATTTGTTTCAAAAGTAAAGTTATACAAGATATACATAAGCATCACATTACCAAAAGTCGAGACGAGTCTTCTACGCACTCCGTCTTCACCAAAAGTGATCATTGGGTACCTGTCTAACTTGGACCTAAGAAGACAAGCGGTTTGAAAATCAGCATAAAGCTGGTGAGTTCATAAGCGGTTTTGTTTTGTGAAAATGTATCGGTTTCCTTTAGTTTCCGAAAAGATTTGTTATCCAAGAAAATCCCATATTTTCTTATGTAAAGTTGGTTAAGTTATCATTGATTACCAATTCGGTTATGTATTGTATTCTACCCCGGGAAAATCCCATATTTTCCTAATTATAAGATCGGTTGTATAACACAAAGTATAGTTTAACATCCAAAACTATATAATGAAAATCTTGGGATCAATATCCCGAAAGACATATATAAGATAGTTTAACACATCCGAAAGTACAGGTTTAAGATCATGGGACTATCATCCCGGACTAGACACTAGATAAGTTAATGTATATATGTAAATATAGATTGAAACCATGGGATCACTATCCCGAATAAGATACAAATTTAGAAAACCATGGGATCACTATCCCGTATAAGATATAGTTAAAGACACAAAACCTTGGGATCATTATCCCGTATAAGATATAGATTTAGAGAGCCATGGGATCATTATCCCGTATAAATTATAGTTAATGACCATGGGGAAAGACATCCTGTACAAGATATAGACATAAAGCCATGGGATCACTATCCCGAACTAGATACCAAATAGTTTAGTTAATACCATGGGATCACTATCCCGAAAGAGATATAAGAATAAACCATGGGATCATTATCCCGTATAGGACATAGATGTAGAATAGTTTGATAATACCATGGGATCCTTATCCCGAAAGATACATAGAAACAATACCATGGGATCACAATCCCGAAAGAGACATAGAATATAGATACAAAACCATGGGATCACTATCCCGAACGAAATAAAGATTCTGAACCCAAACTGTAAATAAGCTGGTATTAATACATTTTGTGAGTCGGGTAACCATACTAATACGACAACCTGACCTCCTTGATGTTTGTCAGACGTCGAACGATATCCAGAAATTTTTCACCCTAGGCGTGCCCGCCTAACTGTAGCTAGCAGTTGAGGTGTGGGATTGTCAGTCCCGAATAGATCTATTCACAAATTCCGCGCTCTCCCTCCAGGAGACTCTGGTTACACTTCCAGAGAGGATTTACTGATCATCCATAAAGGGTAGTGACTATCTCACAAGCTAGTACTAAACTATTCATAGGGTTCTTATAAGATATCGACATACAGAAAGTTATGAAACATAGTACAGTAAAGGATAGATACATACATGAAATTATCGGATAATACATTCAAATGATACGGAGATAAACTGAAATAGACATAGTTGATCTAATAACTTAGTATAGACATTAGTATACGATAGAAATACAGTAAAGACCCCCAAATTATTCCCATAATAATTTGATTAGTTTGGTTGTTTCCTTAACTAAAATCCATTTAGTTGAAATCGAGTAGTCATTCCTTATGCTCAGCATAATACATAAGGAGTAAAAGAGTTTATAGGTTTATCAAAGATTGTTTGAAACATATCAATGTTATGACTGGAAAACAGTTATAGTTTGCTTGTATCCCCCCCCCCCCCTGAAAACATTGAAAACAGTGAAAAAGCCGTAGGGGTATGAACTCACCGAACGAGGTACGAGACGGTTTGGATGCTAAGAGTTGAGCCGGGACTTGTAAACGCACGAGGTTCCTAATTATGAAGTAAAGATACACATTTGTATATAATTATGACTTAGATTGATTGTCGGATAGGGACAATTGCTTCAGGTCGCGATAACAATCCGATACAAGTGTTTGGTGGGACCCGGTTGGCGTTTAGGGACACGAATGGCACAAGGGACTTGGGAAATGAGTTGGGACATCAAAGGAACACTCCCATTAAGGGAGTTTACGGCCAAAACACCCTTCCCCATGATTTTACGGCCGTAAACTCATGATGGGTGATTTATGGTGCCTTTTGGACTTCCAACACTTAGGGGATAATTTCTAGACTTGTTTTAAGGACTTGGAATGATTTAAAACATCAATTTGATCCCTTTTATGGGAGTTTACGGCCTAGCTTAGCTCCATGGACATAAACCCCTATTTTTCCAAGAAAATGATGTTAAATGGTGCTAGAACAAATCACAAGCGATTGGTAGAATTAATCCAAGGCCTAACATGAGTTTGCATGGGATTTTTGGGGTGTTTGTGGAGTTTACGGCCCATGAAACCCCCTTCATGGCCGTAAACTCTATTATATGAGGCTACAATGTGATTCAAGGTCTAGAACTTGCATGAAAGGACTTCTAAAATTCATTTAAGGGCCTTAGGGGTGTGTAGTTTGCATTCTAACACCAAAAATTTTGGAGTTTATGGCCCAAGAACATGTCTTGGCCGTAAACCCTTAGAAACCCCATAAATGTTGTCTTTTAGGCCCTCAAAGTATTTTTGGTTGGTCCCTTGATTTATTCCAAGGCTTTTGGTGGTGTTGGATGGCTTTCTAACACCTTAGAATGAGATTTATGCCAAGTTTTGTGGAGTTTACGGCCCAAGAACATGCCTTGGATGTAAACTCATCTAAGTCCCTCAAAATTAATGTTTCAAGTGTCCGAATGCAAGAATCAAAGTCCTATAATTCATATCTAAGCTATAGGGGCGATTTGGAAGGGTTTAAGGGCATGAAAACCCTCATTATGTGAGTTTAAGGCCCAAGAATGTTCCTTGGCCATAAACTCCTCCAAACATCACAAAATGCAAGTATTACATGTTTAGATTACATATATTAAAGTCTCATAGCCATATCCAAGGTCCAAACTAGTCAAGGAAGGGTTTAAAGGCTCAAAACCCCTTATCTTTGGTGTTTACGGCCTAAGCATCTTCTTAAGCCGTAAACTCACATACATTGTTCCATTTTCTTGTTTAAATCTCGAATTTGAAGGCTAAGGATGCTATAGATTAAGGCTAGGGAGGTACCTTAAGGATTTGGAGCCTTAAAATTGAGTTATGGACACTAAATCTTTTGATTTTGGAGAGAGGTTAGAGAGAGAGTAGAGAGAGAATAAAAAGCTTCAAATGAAAGCTGAAACATGTTTATATAGTTCCTAAAATTTGCACACGGTGGAATTCTACCCGATACCGGCGCTAAACGCGGCTTTTGGTCGCACCCGATTGAGTTTCCGTCACCCGACGAGAACATTTTTAAAACTTATAAAATAATGATTTTTGGGCGAATAACATAAGTCCCTGAGTGGTTTAGACACTCATTAGGATAAAATAAACATATAAGTTTATACAAATAATTTCTAAAGAGAAATCGGAACGAATCCGATAACGGCGACTTTCCGGGTAGAACAGGTTTTGGCGACGAACAAATTTCGGGTTGTTACATTATCCCCCCGTTAGAGGGAATTTTGTCCCGAAATTCAAAGAATAGGATATAGATCATGAGTTTGAAATGAAACTCGAATGGATTCGATATTTTGGATCATCACTTTCTCAAGTGGAATCGGGTCTCTACGAAGATTTCGAAACATACGATGTGGAATTAAACTTTAGACGTTCGAATGAAATTCCCGGAAACTCTTCGGGACAGACATTTAGTAGAAAGAGCTACTAACTTCTCGTTTCTTGATGATCACAGAAACGAGGAATGTGGTAATTCGTATCAGGAAAACTCTTGGGTTTTAGAGCATGAAACAATACGAAAGTTCGATGTCGAAGATCATGAGAGTTAGGTCGAGGAAGAGATATAGACGGGCGACCCTCTCGAAACCAGGATAACAACATGAATGAGACTCCGTCATTCCATGTTAAACATAGCATCAAGGTATTATCGCGAAAGGTTTCCCATTTAACCAAATGGAACAGAATAGTCCTCTGGACTGAGGATTCAATCTATAGGTACGAAGTTAGGGTTCTCCACCTCATTGGTTAGTCGTCTCGATGATGCACATCTCGATCATACACGAGGAATCGGGCTTAGAAAACGTTCGAATAACTAGATAACGGGTTTCCCTCCAAACACGGGAATCGAAAAGAGTTGCAGGTATAAGAGTTATCAAAGAGAAGTATACCTGCGACGACAGAGGGATCAGTGGTGGTGGTTGTCTTGGGGCAATTCCTTTTGAAATGCCCTGCTTCACCACAATTGTAGCAGGCTGGACTGATTCCTGATCCCGATGATTGGTTTGTTGACTTGGCCGGTTTCCTGCAAGTTCGAGACAGATGGCCCTTCCTGCCACAGTTGTCGCAGCTCTTTTCGCGACATGGACCAGGGTTGCGGTGATGGTAGTTGCACTTACCACACCAAGGAAGATTGCCAGTGTATCCATTGGTGGGAGTTTGGGCTGTAGAACCGACAACTGAGACAGCAACAGGGGTAGTAACAGCATGGACTGCTACCGTTTGCTGTTTCTTCGAAGACCCCCTCGTACTCTGGGCCTTTCGCTTGTTCCGAGATTTCTTTCTATTTTCACCTCCACTTGTGTCCGACTCGGGAGTGGTAGTTTCCTCATCATAGTTGTCTTCGTGATCGATCAAGATTTTCGCAAGGCATTTAGCACTGTCGTACGTGTCTGGCTTCACAGCCAAGACATTCCCCTTGGTTGGCTGGGTCAATCCCCAGATGAATCTTTCGATCTTTTTACTCTCCGGGGTAACCATTCCCGGACAGAGTAACGCCAGGTCATCGAATCTTGAAGTATAAGCAGCTATGTTAGAACCCTTCATCTTCAGGTTCCAGAATTCGTGTTCCAGTTTCTGAATTTCGCCTCGAGGGCAGTATTCTGCAACTAGAAGCTCCTTCATAGCTTCCCAACCCATGGCATTCGCTACAGGTAGAGTTAAGGATTTGACTCGGCCGTTCCACCAAGTCAGGGCTTTGTCCAGGAAGGTACAGGCAGCAAACTTGACTTTGTCAGATTCCGAACAGGCACATATTTCAAAGATTGACTCGATTTTCTCGAACCATCGAGTCAGGGAAATGACACCTCCAGTGCCATCAAAGGTTGTGGGTTTTGCGTTCATGAAATCTTTGTAGGAACCCCCTCTTCGGTGTTCCTGGCTGCCTTCTGGGTTTTGAGGTTGGGGACCACCTCCGGAGCCACCGGGATTCATTTGAGACATAGCTGACACCATTGCAGCAGTCAGAACTGTTTGAAGTGATGCGAGATCAAATTGAGGAGAAGGTGATGGCGGAGGAGGATTATTGTTGTTCTTCGAGCTGGGTCTCTTTCTTGGAGGCATCTTGATCTAAAAAGATCAGGAAAGAGAGGATTATAAGTCCTCTGAATTGAATCAAGAGATACTGAACAGGGGATATCTCATTAAGGCAGATATAGTATCATACTAAGCGATAAAGCAGGAAAGAGTTATCAAGACAGAACATTTTATCGCTAGCGGAATGATCAAGTAACATCGCGTATACAAGGATTTTCTACGAAGGATCGGCTCGAGAAATACTCCCATAGTATTTCATGGTTGCGCTGCAGCGGCAATTCGTTGTTTGAGATATTAGGTAAGTTTTAGGCATGCTGCGTACCACAGTCACTCCCAAGCACATGTTGGTCGTGTCTCGAATGAATATAGTTGGCCAGGCTATATTGACCCTAGACACGACTACATAATTGCCCAGGTTTAACCGTAGTGTACAACACCCATTTCCTTATGTTTTGTTCTACTTGTGGTTACGGATTCCGACGGTTCGGTATACTTGTATACTTTTGAAAATACTTGTAGTTTTGAGGATACTTTTAATTCAGAGCACTGAGGCCCTTTAGTGTTTATAGTTTTATACCATGTAAGGTTTGGTATACTCTGTTCACTATAAACAAGGGCTCTGATACCAATCTGTCACACCCCGAAAACCAAAGGCGGAAACGTCTCCGGGGTTGACTACCATGTTGTGTATCAAATCCAATGTACATAGTAATCACAGTAAACAAACATTACATTACATATATATGAAAGTTTACATTTGTTTCAAAAGTAAAGTTATACAAGATATACATAAGCATCATATTACCAAAAGTCGAGACGAGTCTTCTACGCACTCCGTCTTCACCAAAAGTGATCACTGGGTACCTGTCTAACTTGGACCTGAGAATACAAGCGGTTTCAAAATCAGCATAAAGCTGGTGAGTTCATAAGCGGTTTTGTTTTGTGAAAATGTATCGGTTTCCTTTAGTTTTCGAAAAGATTTGTTATCCAAGAAAATCCCATATTTTCTTATGTAAAGTTGGTTAAGTTATCATTGATTACCAATTCGGTTATGTATTGTATTCTACCCCAGGAAAATCCCATATTTTCCTAATTATAAGATCGGTTGTATAACACAAAGTATAGTTTAACATCCAAAACTATATAATGAAAATCTTGGGATCACTATCCCGAAAGACATATATAAGATAGTTTAACACATCCGAAAGTACAGGTTTAAGATCATGGGACTATCATCCCGGACTAGACACTAGATAAGTTAATGTATATATGTAAATATAGATTGAAACCATGGGATCACTATCCCGAATAAGATACAAATTTAGAAAACCATGGGATCACTATCCCGTATAAGATATAGTTAAAGACACAAAACCTTGGGATCATTATCCCGTATAAGATATAGATTTAGAGAGCCATGGGATCATTATCCCGTATAAATTATAGTTAATAACCATGGGGAAAGACATCCCGTACAAGATATAGACATAAA
Organism: Lactuca saligna; assembly: GCF_052625555.1. Classification (NCBI taxonomy): domain Eukaryota; kingdom Viridiplantae; phylum Streptophyta; class Magnoliopsida; order Asterales; family Asteraceae; genus Lactuca; species Lactuca saligna. Next base: position 166,508,088 of record NC_136420.1, read on the forward strand.
GCCATGGGATCACTATCCCGAACTAGATACCAAATAGTTTAGTTAATACCATGGGATCACTATCCCGAAAGAGATATAAGAATAAACCATGGGATCATTATCCCGTATAGGACATAGATGTAGAATAGTTTGATAATACCATGGGATCCTTATCCCGAAAGAGACATAGAAACAATACCATGGGATCACAATCCCGAAAGAGACATAGAATATAGATACAAAACCATGGGATCACTATCCCGAACGAAATAAAGATTCTGAACCCAAACTGTGAATAAGCTGGTATTAATACATTTTGTGAGTCGGGTAACCATACTAATACGACAACGTGACCTCCTTGATGTTTGTCAGACGTCGAACGATATCCAGAAATTTGTCACCCTAGGCGTGCCCGCCTAACTGTAGCTAGCAGTTGAGGTGTGGGATTGTCAGTCCCGAATAGATCTATTCACAAATTCCGCGCTCTCCCTCCAGGAGACTCTGGTTACACTTCCGGAGAGGATTTACTGATCATCCATAAAGGGTAGTGACTATCTCACAAGCTAGTACTAAACTATTCACAGGGTTCTAATAAGATATCGACATACAGAAAGTTATGAAACATAGTACAGTAAAGGATAGATACATACATGAAATTATCGGATAATACATTCAAATGATACGGAGATAAAATGAAATAGACATAGTTTATCTAATAACTTAGTATAGACATTAGTATACGATAGAAATACAGTAAATACCCCCAAATTATTCCCATAATAATTTGATTAGTTTGGTTGTTTCCTTAACTAATATCCATTTAGTTGAAATCGAGTAGTCATTCCTTATGCTCAGCATAATACATAAGGAGTAAAAGAGTTTATAGGTTTATCAAAGATTGTTTGAAACATATCAATGTTATGACTGGAAAACAGTTATAGTTTGCTTGTATCCCCCCCCCCCCCTGAAAACATTGAAAACAGTGAAAAAGCCGTAGGGGTATGAACTCACCGAACGAGGTACGAGACGGTTTGGATGCTAAGAGTTGAGCCGGGACTTGTAAACGCACGAGGTTCCTAATTATGAAGTAAAGATACACATTTGTATCTAATTAGGACTTAGATTGATTGTCGGATAGGGACAATTGCTTCAGGTCGCGATAACAATCCGATACAAGTGTTTGGTGGGACCCGGGTGGCGTTTAGGGACACGAATGGCACAAGGGACTTGGGAAATGAGTTGGGACATCAAAGGAACACTCCCATTAAGGGAGTTTACGGCCAAAACACCCTTCCCCATGAGTTTACGGCCGTAAACTCATGATGGGTGATTTATCGTGCCTTTTGGACTTCCAACACTTAGGGGATAATTTCTAGACTTGTTTTAAGGACTTGGAATGATTTAAAACATCAATTTGATCCCTTTTATGGGAGTTTACGGCCTAGCTTAGCTCCATGGCCGTAAACCCCTATTTTTCCAAGAAAATGATGTTAAATGGTGCTAGAACAAATCACAAGCGATTGGTAGAATTAATGTAAGGCCTAACATGAGTTTGCATGGGATTTTTGGGGTGTTTGTGGAGTTTACGGCCCATGAAACCCCCTTCATGGCCGTAAACTCTATTATATGAGGCTACAATGTGATTCAAGGTCTAGAACTTGCATGAAAGGACTTCTAAAATTCATTTAAGGGCCTTAGGGGTGTGTAGTTTGCATTCTAACACCAAAAATTTTGGAGTTTACGGCCCAAGAACATGTCTTGGCCATAAACCCTTAGAAACCCCATAAATGTTGTGTTTTAGGCCCTCAAAGTATTTTTGGTTGGTCCCTTGATTTATTCCAAGGCTTTTGGTGGTGTTGGATGGCTTTCTAACACCTTAGAATGAGATTTATGCCATGTTTTGTGGAGTTTACGGCCCAAGAACATGCCTTGGCCGTAAACTCATCTAAGTCCCTCAAAATTAATGTTTCAAGTGTCCAAATGCAAGAATCAAAGTCCTATAATTCATATCTAAGCTATAGGGGTGATTTGGAAGGGTTTAAGGGCATGAAAACCCTCATTATGTGAGTTTACGGCCCAAGAATGTTCCTTGGCCGTAAACTCCTCCAAACATCACAAAATGCAAGTATTACATGTTTAGATTACATATATTAAAGTTTCATAGCCATATCCAAGGTCCAAACTAGTCAAGGAAGGGTTTAAAGGCTCAAAACCCCTTATCTTTGGTGTTTACGGCCTAAGCATCTTCTTAGGCCGTAAACTCACATACATTGTTCCATTTTCTTGTTTAAATCTCGAATTTGAAGGCTAAGGATTCTATAGATTAAGGCTAGGGAGGTACCTTAAGGATTTGGAGCCTTAAAATTGAGTTTTGGACACTAAATCTTTGGATTTTGGAGAGAGGTTAGAGAGAGAGTAGAGAGAGAAGAAAAAGCTTCAAATGAAAGCTGAAACATGTTTATATAGTTCCTAAAATTTTCACACGGTGGAATTCTACCCGATACCGACGCTAAAAGCGGCTTTTGGTCGCACCCGATTGAATTTCCGTCACCCGACGGGAACATTTTTAAAACTTATAAAATAATGATTTTTGGGCGAATAACATAAGTCCCTGAGTGCTTTAGACACTCATTAGGATAAAATAAACATATAAGTTTATACAAATAATTTCTAAAGAGAAATCGCAACGAATCCGATAACGGCGACTTTCCGGGTAGAACGGGTTTTGGCGACGAACAAATTTCGGGTTGTTACACAAAGTGTTGTCCGAATCACCCCTTATCAGGTGAGTGTATAGTCACTTTCATCTTACACATAGATATGAAGTATTTTACGTGCTATTTGTATATGTATATGTTAGTCGTTTACTTGAGATGTTGCTGAATGAATTATATATGCTTCTTTCTTTCAGATCTAAAACTTTTTCCTTCAGATCTACACTTTACCTTTCAGATCTAAGACTTTTCTTTTAGATCTAATTTTTTTTTCCTTCAGATTTAAACTTTCTCATCTTAGATCAAAACTTTTTCTTCAAATCTAGATTGTTTATGTATTTTATGCTTTGAAAGTTATGCTAGATGAAAGATGTAAACATTGTTTTTCAGATCTATACTGTATATGTATTTTATGCTTTAAAACTTATGTTGGATGAAAGATGTAAACTTTGTTTTTCAGACCTAGATTGTGTATGTATATTACATGTATAAATATGTTGGGTAGAACGTGGGTAGATGAAATAGATGATATGTGATAAAATGATGAGAGGCCTCAATGTTTAAGATGATCGAGTCAACTAACGGAGTATAGATGATGACCACAGACTTTTCTATGTAGTCTAGTGGAATGCTAGTAGGATCACAACATGTAGGTGTTTTTAAAGATGTACTCCATCCCCCCATGGTTGCCTTATTTGACATATATTTCTGATGAATCCCCTAAGCAATTTTGTCACCCGAAGAAGGATCCATAGGCTAGGTCCCTTAGAATGGATGCTTTAGGGATGTAATGTGATGATAATGGGAACGGGTAATCGGGTTAATGATTTGATGAAAATAAATAATAAACTTATTATTGTGGGTTGAAAACCCTATATGGTCACCAGGCTTCCCAGCCTAACCCACTCAGTTTCTTGTATTACAGGTAGTGAAAAAAGCATAGTTGGATGATCTGATGAGAGATTATAGATTTATCAAAAAATGAATAGAATGTTGTAAGCCCTATGATTTCTTGAGGCCAATTTTCGTGGCCATGATGTTATGTTTATTCTTATGTTCTGTATCGATGATGACATCCCGAGTTTTGTAATGTAATGAAAATACATTTCCTTAAGAAATACTTTGATAAATGTTATTGTATTTTGTCTTTTGGAACAAATTCCACATCACTTTTCTTTGAATAATACTCTGGTTTTATTATAAAATCATGAACGAAATTCGTCTTTTCTGGCAGTAAAACTGGGTATATCACATAATGAGATCATCATTAACTTTTCGTTGTGATAAAGAAAATGAGTTTTTTGGACCAGGTCTTCTTGAAACATCTTAGGAGTTGTTGAATCGATTCACAACTCATTTTGTCAAAAACACTCACTCATCATTAGCCTGGTTCTTGTGGAACATGATCACCTAGTCACTTGGATCTATCTTTTGATGTTCGAGGTAGACTTCAAATTCTCTAGTGGGATAGGTCACATGGCCACTGGTTGAATATCAATAATACATGTTTTTGAAGAGGATAAAACATAGACCTTGTAGTTTATTATATTACTTTTTAAATGAGATATTTATATGCTCATTACAACAAATATATATTTTCCAACCAAAACAAGTAGTTTCTTTAGAATAAGGATTTAATGGTTAATCCTTATCTAAATTATATGGAGTTTTAAAGCTTGTGTTAGACAATAAGGTTAGCCACTCTAACATCTACTAACTACATTTATGTAGATTATTCTAAACGATTGTTTAAGATTAAGTTTCTACAAATCCCATTAATTGTCATTCCATAAGACAAGTGCTTAGAAATTTCTTTTTCTAAGTGGGAGCAATTCGAAACTTTAAGATCTAACAATCCATAGACAATATACATCATAGTTTGGAACAAGCAAGTTTTCAACTATTTTTTAATCTGCTCAATAGTTGATCAGAAACTAATGAAATGCATAAAGATGCATTCATGTATAATTATCAAGTATGGGCTTGATTAATCTTCCTCGATATCGTTTGACTATAAAGAGTAAGTGGGTTTTCAAGGGAGAAAACATACATGAATGAAAATCTTCTACGATTTAAGCTATCATCTCAAAGTAAGAATCTTCTTTCTTATAAAATAAGTACGTAGTGTGATCTGATTATAAATCAAGATGACCCTTGTATTTTCCTACAAAGCTAGTGGGAGCGCAGTAGCATTCCTAACCTTGTATGTAGTTTAGATACTAACTCTTGTAATAAATATCTATATAGATAGATCAAATCAACTTAAAGCATTAAATAAAATTCCATTTACTGTCACGGATCTTAAAGAGCTTAAGATAAAGGACTCTGAGGAAATTATCTTGTCTAATACTACATGACATGAGTTTGAGCACTCCTCAAAATTCTTGTAAAATGTTTTGAACTAAATAATATGATCGTATTCAATATGCTATTGTAATTCGATTAATCATATATGTCGAATGATACTAAAGAAATATTACTAATCCACAAAGTATTTGAAAGAAAGCTATGTTTAAAGTTGTTACACATATGCTAAATTTTCAAATAAATTAAGATGACTCTCAGTCACAATCGGGCGTATCCTTATTATGTATGAAGAGAACGTTACATGGATAGTGTTTCCATGAATATTTTAATAACAATTACACATCAGAGTTAGAGTACCTTATGGTTTAGAGAACCACATACAAAGATGCTTAATGTATAGTTCATTATGACTATGAGTTATCCCATTACACAATTATTGGCATCTAAGTCATATTTAAGCATCTAATTCATTCTCAATAGTTTTCATTATATATGGGTTATATAAAACGGAAAATTTTTGTATTCGCAATGTCTATACAAAGAAAGTTTGTCAGATTTACTTAAAAAAGGTATTTCATTAGCTAAAGCATGAAAGTCAAGTTGGTACTATAGGCCCTTGTTGATATAAGTAGATGTATTTGATTGAAATTTTGTATTTTGGATATTGGAACAATACAAGCAACATATATTGTAATGAATTGATATATTGGAAATGAGTCTTTCATTGTAGTGTAGGGATTGTTGTGATTTAACATGGTTTAACGTTGTCTCGTGAAAGGCAGTCATAAGTGTCGCTGTTGTGTATGACATCAACTACATTGATGGGCATATATAGTCGAGATGGGATTTGTCCCCTCGTATTCGTTGAGAGTTAGACATCTAATGCCTTACTAAAAGTTGAACACTAAATGGGATTGATGGCTATCCATATCTCATGTTCAACATGATGTCTGAGACAAATGAATAATTGATACCACACCTTTAGTAACAATTAAAGCTTAGAGCTCCTAGAATTGGTTGTTGATGAGATGGCACCCTTCATATGTTGTTAGGGGCAATAGCCTGTTGCTAGATATTAGCTACTATTTATGTCGGTCTATAATGAATCTTGTGCAAGTGAGAGAATGTTGAATCTATACACCCAAGAATCATTATGGAGTGATATTGCTAAAAACATATGATCCTATAGGGTCACACATTTATCAAGTTCGCACATTGTGTATATTTATTGTTAATGTGCTTATTAATAAATAATATTGATCCTTGTATTTTAATTAGGGAATAATTTTTTTTAATGAAAATAATAATTATAAGAGAGTATAACTAGTTATTATTTTATATGGTATAAATTAATAAGGCATGCATAACATTTTGTCTATTTAGATTCTTTTGTCTTTCACCTAAAGACAAAGTTTATACTTTATAAACTTAAATTTTATAAAAATTAAAGAATCCATCCTCTTTAGAGAGGTATGGCCCAAAATATGAAAATAAGATGGAGGTTTCTTTTCCAACCACCATGCTTTTTCTCACATGCTTCTAAAGGCTACCATTACTTTAGAGTATTTTAATAGTTAGGCCATACCTTGCATGGAGTATATACTAACTATCTTACACAGGAGAAGATCATGTTCTTTGATCTTAAATCTTCATCAACACCCTAAAACCAAATGGGTTTAAAGGCTTCAAAGGTTATTTCTAAAACATCTTGTGGTTGTTTTAATATCATTCTAACCTCTATAATGGACCCTAAACTGTTTGATTTTGTTATAAACTCAAAAATACTAATATTATTTTTTTAAAGTTTCCGTTGTAGGTTTTATCAAAATTGAACTTATTTTTGTATCAAAATCCATCAGTTTTAACATTCGAATCTTAAGAAATTCAGCAATACTTTTGATGCAATATGAAGCTAAACGTGAATTTTGGCAGAGTAGTGGCTCAACTTGAATATGCAAGTGGAATTAGGAGCATGATGTATGCAATGCATTACACTCAACCTGACATCGCATTCGCTATAAGAAAACTAAGTTAGTATACTATCAATCCAGGGATGAAGCATTGGAAGCCAGTGGGTATAGTATTGGGATACCTAAAAAGGACAAGTACTTTGATTTAACGTATTTATCATCTAACAGAATACTAGAAGATTATTATGATGCTAGCTAAATAAATCACACTAGTGATTCAAAATCAACATGTGGTTGGACTTATATTCTAATTGGTGGTGCTATTTCTTAGGCAAGCAAGAAATAGACATGCATAAGTCATTCAACGATGGAAGAAAAGTTAATTGCCTTAGAGGTAACGAGAAAAGAGGTAGAGTTGATTCGATATCTATTTACAGATATCCGTTTGCGGGATATTCTAATGCCTTCTCTACTAATACATTATGGCAATGAGGTCAGACTGTCTAAAGTAATTAAAGATATACATAATGGGAAATTAAGACAAGTAGGTCTATGAAACAATTTTTTAAGACAACTAATCAAAAGTAGTTCCATCAAAGTTATTTATGTCAAGAAAAGTAGGAACTTGGCACATCCATTTACTAAACCAGTGACTAGAGATTTGGTTATATCTAGTATAATAGTTATGGGTTTAAAACCACAATAGAATCACTTAGTGATGGAAACCCAACTTCACATTAGTGCACCTAACTGTCAAGTTTAAAGGGTAACAATGAAGTAACTAACGATAGAAGATACATCGTTAATGATAGGCCCATGTGAGGTAGGATAGTACGCCATTGCCGAGAACGATGTTAAGTTACAAATCTTAACAAAGATTTAGAGACATCTAAACAACAAATATGTTGTAAAACTTCGCCCATATGATCTAGATGTGGGGCTACTGGGAGAACACACATATGACTTGTGAGGTTTAGGGGTAAACCAGAGAGGTCATAAAATTCATGGTCTGAACCCATAAGGATACTAATAGATGCCATTTTATGCATCTTTTAGGGTGGTTTTTATTAGAATTTAGCATCACATTTTATGTTATTTCATGTGCATTAGTTTAAATAATGTTCAGCTCATGTTTTTCGCCAGAATTCTCGTACTAGTTATGTTTTGATATTATTTTTAGATAATTCTAGTGGAGCAGTACTTTGGGAGCAGCTTTGGATGCATTTGATGGAGCATTGAAGCCTAATTGAAGCTTAGAACTTAGGAATGATGCTGAGGAATGCTTTGAAGTTGTTTTGGTCAAGGAAAAATGAACATTTTGCATGAAAAATAAGAAATTCGATCGTGTTCCTACAGAACTCCGATCGAATTGTTACATCTAAGTTTGTTTTTTCCTTAATTTGAAGTCTTATAAGCGATGAGCAAAAATTCAATTGAACTTTTCCCAAAAATTTTATTGTGTAAACTGGTCGAGGTTTCAAAATTCCCAAAAAATTAGTTAGATGCCAAATTTGATCATAGTCAGACAAATCTGATTGTGTTTTTCAAACATTCGGTCGAATTTCTGTTTTCTTGCTCCAGAAGTTACTGGTCTACATATAAATTCGACCTCTCTTATTAGTTTGAAGAAAAGACGTTCCCAGACGACAGAAATGTCTTTTAAGGCGATTTTCTGCTTGTTTTATCACTTTTTGAAGTGAGGAAGGATGTGGATAATCTCACACATTTATTTTAGTAAGATTAGTCATTTAGTTTCTCTTTTCATTATTTTAATTCGATTTTAGCTACATCTGGCTAAAACCCTAGTTTTCAGCTCTGCATAAGATTAATAGTTTTCATATTATCAAACATCATATTTTGTTTTCATTCTCTAATTCTATCTAGTATTTTCATTTTTATTCTTAATAAATGTTTGATTTTGATTCTTTTTAGTCTGATCATGTAGCTAGGGTTTAATCATTCTAGTTAATTAGTTGTGAGTTTTGTAATTTTTTTGATAATTTGGTAATAAGTAACAAGTAATAAATTGGTTCTATGTTTGAAATTGACTTTATTATATAACTTAAATTTCATATCTTTACAATTTCGAGCTTGTGAGAAGAATTGGATATTGTTGGGAATTTTACATAGATCTTAATGAAGCCTTTCTAAATTTGTTTAAGAGCTTGTTTAATTAGATTAGTAAAGAATTAAGGTTAATTTAAGAGCTTGTTTTGGTTCATTAATTAGGTAAAAGAGAATTTAGTTGAGCATGTTAGTTTTTCTCCATACCAGCTTAAATATAACACATTTTTGAATATTTGGGTCTGTATTGATAACATGATTAAGAAAGTCACAGCATAATTGAATTTGTTTTAATTTAAAGAATTATATTTAGTTATTGTCACTATTGTTTTATTTTTAACTAATAATAAAAAAATCCCCCTTTTCTATATTTTCTGTTTTATGAATTGTATGTGCCTTACGCAAAAAGTCATTGATTGTTAGGTTGTGTCCATATGGATTTGACCCTACTTCCCTGTGTTATCTTTTAGTGCAAACGAGCAGTGAAACTTTATTTTTTAAATCGTCCGCGACATCGGTTTAACAAATCTGTGCCATTCTTAGGGACACAGTATTGCTAATAGATTGTATGCCAAGATCTTTATGTATAGGTACACCACTAGAATTTATCCAAAAATTGAGGAAACTACAAGAACACTGAAGAAAGAAACAACAAAACAAAAGCAATCAGTTAGTTTCTTTGGTACATCATCTTCTCTAGCACCATAAATAACCACACCCCAAGGCAGTCTCTTGTTGAACAAACATGAACCCAATTTTTCATTATGTCTAAAAGCACCACCATATTAACCTTCTTACATTCCATACAAAAAAAAATACTCACCAAAACCCTTAGTTAAATCTGAGAACACCAAATCGTCTTATTCAAATTTAGAAACAAAATCATTCATGAGTGGTGCAGAAGACGATCAAGAAGACTCTTAGAGAATGAGCACCACAAGAGGTTACACAACATCCTCTATGTATCACTTTTCCAGAAGCATAGATTTTTGAATTAAACTATGGATTAATCCATCCGAAGCCTACTTTTAGAGGCCTTAAGAACAAAGACCCACACAAATTTCTCAAGGAGTTCCATGTAGTATGTTATGGGATAAAATTGAATACTATTACAAAATACCATAGCAATTTAAGAGCATTCCCTTTTTCAGTCCAGGATGCAGCAAAAGAATGAATATACGATCTCACTTCTGGATCTATCACCACATGGAACGAGCTGGTAAAAAATTTTCTAAAAAATATTTTCCTAGAAGTAAAGGTGTCTGATTTACGAAGAGAAATCATCGCCATAAAAATAGGGAAAAGAGAGGCTCTCCACACTACTGTAAACACTTTAAGAAGTTACTGGTTAGGTGCATAAATCAAAGGATTAGTGATTAGCAGCTTTACCAATGCTTTTATGAAGGTCTAACACCTATGTATAAGCGATTAATCAATGCATAGAGTCCATCTTCACTTGTAGCTATGAAGCCAACTGAAATCTAGGTGTTAATAGAAAAGTTGGTAATTGGATAAAAACATTTTGCAAAGAATGAAGAATGGTACCAAGATCAGCCAAGAGGAATAAAAGAAATTAACAGTCCCACTTCGAATCTTGGATTTCGGAATTGACGAAAGTTGTTCTCTTACTAACAAAAGCAAAATGGATTCGAGACAAAACTCAAAACCTACGAGATATGCTTGAATAATGGACACCCAATAGACACGTTCTCAATATTGCATGAAGTTACTGAAGCTGTTTAGGTCATGGAGCTTATCAAGCATAACAACAAGTTACAGTTTGACTAGCCTAACAACAATCCAGCTTTGGGAGGATTCTAGAATAACAACAACTTTCAACAGGGACCCCATCAAAAATTTTAAGAAAGACAAAATTACAAGCAGTCAGATGGGTTACACCAACCTGCTTTTCAGCCGAATCAACAACAACCCACTTTACAGCAACCACTTGTTCAACAAAAAGCCAACAGTTCCAACATGGCCTTAGAATGTAGTTAAAATCATAGCCACCAGCACTCATGCATTCCAAAACGAAACTAGAGTGATCATCAAAAACATGGAACAACAGGTGTCTCAACTTGATACTTCTGTAGGTCAGCTAGAATTTCAAGGAAAGTTATCGAGGCAAACTAAAAATAATCCAAAGCACAATGTTAGTGCAATTTCCATGAGAAGTGCAAAGTGTTATGAAGTCCGAAGCAGATTTGAACCATATGATAGTTTCCTTCTTCTGAGTGTTAACTATTCAGTTCAGGCAGTTGAACAGGAACAGTAGGTTCACCCCTATTCTATTAAACTAGAAGCCTTCTTTCTTCTATCTAATGTTCCAACATCGTGTGTATCATTGCTTGTAGACTTGCCATCGTGATTGGCTAGGGTGTAGATGCTACCTCTGGTGCACACTCAATCTCTTATGGTTGTTGATTATAGTTTTCAAATCTGCATCGATTTCTCATCATGTCGATCTATACACCAAATCAGACGTTTGGTGTGTAGTGATAGGAATTAAGATAGGGAAATCTTTATTTACCATAGACGTGTAAATCCCTTGTCACTCCAAAAATTTACATGCCAAATCGTATACCGTAATTAAACATTTAGAAATTTGAACATATAAAATTTCCAAATTCGGCCAGAAACAACTCATAGATCCCATCAAATAATGGCATCATAAATCATTTATCACATAAAAGCAGTTTTTGCATCTTCCCTAACTAAGCTAGTGCTCGTGTCTATTCAAGCATACATCCTAAATATAGCAGACACTCATCTCACAATTATCGCTTAACATTCTAAGTTTAAGTCTAGAAATTTCCTACAATTCCTAGTTCGCTTAAACTAATGCTCTGATACCAACTGTGACATCCCCAAATTCACTGTCATTTTAAAACAAAATTATTTATGCTTATTTAAAAATCACAGTATCCATTTTAAAGAATAATATTGCGAAATTTGTTCCCAGAAAATATGAAAAATATATTATCAAAGCATTTCCGAAGAAATATATTTTTTTTATATTAAAATGTGGAGATGTCCTTGTCAATACATAAACATACACATATACAGACCTTCCATTCATTTATACTAATTATTTACATCTCCTATAATCTCTTAGTGTAGTATATCTTCGCATCGATATCTGTGATACAAATAAATTGAGTAGTTCAGGTGGGAAACCTGGTGAGTACATAGGATTTTCAACCCACAATATTATAATTATTATGTTTAATCATCAAACAATTAACCTAATTACCCATCCTCATTATCTTCTTTATTCTGAAGGATCTACCCTAAGAATCATTTATCCTTCATTCATTCATTTTGAAGGATTGTTCTATGGAATAGGCAAAAAGTCCATCGCTGCCAGGGTTTATCTAACAGGCACTAAGTCCATAGCTTTCGATGTTATCTATTAGGCACTAAATCCATAACTGCCAATATTCATCTATCGGGCACTAAATCCATAGCTGCCAAAATCCATTCATAAGGCACTAAGTCCATAGCTGCCAATGTTCATCTATAAGGCACTAAATCCATAGTTTCCAATGTTCATTTGTAAGGCACTAACTCCATAGCTTCCAGGGATTTTATAGTACATCTGGTGAACACGTAGTTAAAAAATACCTACAGCTTGCGAGCCTGCTAGCTTTCCACCAGACTGTCTAGAATAGTATATGGTTGTCATCTATACACTGCTAGATGACTGGATCATCATTTATGTCAAGGCTTCTCATCATCTTTCACGTCTCAACATCTATATCAACTTTCATCTCTTATTATCCATATCGTTTTTCATCTACCCAACTTTACCCAATATATTTATAGTTATAAAAATACATATACATTTTTAAATAAAGTAAACCATGTATAAATCGTTCATCCATCATAAATATCATGAGCATGGATACTATGCACACAGAACACATAATTTATATTAAATACTTCATATCTATGTGTAAGATGAAAGTAACTATGCACTCACTTGTTAAAGTGATGACTCGAAACTCGGACAGCGCTTCGCTTCTAACAATTGAATTTTTTGTCGATGAAACCTAGTATTATTATCAATAGATTTTAGTCTAATATTTATCGTGTAACAACCTGAAGTTGTTCATCGCCGAAAACCCATTCTACCCGTAAAACTCGTCGGAGATCGAAATGTCCCGATTTTGTTTTTAGGCTTAGTTAACAAAAATTTTATGTTTATTATCATTCATTGAGGGTCCAAATCATTTAAGAACTCATGAATTTAGCCTGAAACATTTATTTCATAAGTTTTAGAAATATCCTCGTCGGGTGACGGAAACTCAATCGGGTGCGACCAAAAGCTGCGTTTAACGTCGGTATCGGGTAGAATTCCACCGCGTGCGAGTTTTAGGAATTATATAAACGTGTTTTAGTTTTCATTTGAAGCTTTTCCTTCTCTCACTACTCTCTCTCTAACCTCTCTCCAAAAATCCAAAGATTAAGGGTCCAAAACTCAAATTTGAGGTCTCAAATCCTTAAGGTACCTTCCTAGCCTTAATCTATAGCATATTTGGCTTCCAAATTCGACATTTAATTATGAAATGGGACAACATAAGTGAGTTTACGGCCCAGGAAGCAACCTAGGCCGTAAACACCATTTTGAAGGGTTTTTAGCCCTTAAACTCCTTCCTAAGCTCATTTGGACTTTAGATATGGCCAAGGGACTTCAAGATATGGACTTTAAACAACTAAAACATGAGGTTTGTGATGTTTGAAGGAGTTTATGGCCAAGGATCATTCTTGGGCCGTAAACTCATATAATTAGGGTTTTCATGCCCTTAAACCCTTCCAAATCACTTATATGGCTTAGTTATGAATTATAGAACCTTGGTTTTAGCATTTGGACACTTGAAACATCATTTTTGGGGAAAAAATAAGAGTTTACGGCCAAGGTATGTACTTGGTCCATAAACTCCTCTTAAAGGGGGATTAAGTGCCCTAAAAAAGGTTTGGAAGCCTTAAACACATCAAACACACTACATATTAGATTTTACGGCCTAAGCACATAGCCTTTGGCCGTAAACTCATATACACATGTCAAAATGGCCTTAAACCACCCCTAAGGCCCTTAGATGAATTTTAGAAGTCCTTCCGTGCAAGTTTTAGGCCTTGAAACACCTTGTAGCACTCTATAGAAGAGTTTACGGCCATGAGGGGGTCTCATGGGCCATAAACTCCATAAACCCCTCAAAAGTCCCTTGCAAACTCATGTTAGGCCTTGGAATAATTCTATTAATCACATGTGATTTGTTCTAGCACCATTTAACATCATTTTCTTGGAAAAATAGGAGTTTATGGCCATGGAGACATGCTAGGCCGTAAACTCCCATAAATGGGTCTATTTGATGTTTTAAAATCATTTCAAGTCCTTAAACCAAGTTTAGAAAGTATCCCCTAAGTGTTAGAAGTCCATATTGCACCATAAACCACCCATCATGAGTTTACGGCCGTAAACTCATGGGGGAATGGGTGTTTTGGCCATAAACTCCCTAAAGGGGGTGCTCCTTTGAAGTCCCAACTCATTTCCTAAGTCCCTTGCATCATTCATGTCCCTAAACGCCACCCGGGTCCTTCCAAACACTTGTATCGAAGTGCTATCACGACTTGAAGCAATTGTCCCTATCCAACAATAATTCTAAGTCCTAATTAGATACAAATGTGTATCTTTACATCATAATTAGGAACCTCGTGTGTTTACAAGTCCCGGATCAACTCTTAGCATCCAAACCGTCTCATATCTCGTCTGGTGAGTTCATACCCCTACGACTTTTTCACTGTTTTCAATGTTTTCAGGGGGGGAATACAAGCAAACTATAACTGTTTTCAAATCATATCATTGATAAGTTTCAAATTATATCTGACAAACTTATGAACTCTTTTACTTCTTATGTATTTTGTTGAGCATAAGGAATGACTATTCAATTACAACTAAATGGATTTTAGTTAAGGAAACAATCAAACTAATCAAATTATTATGGGAATAATTTGGGGGTCTTTACTGTTCTTTCTATTATATGTTGATATCCATATAAAGTTATTAGATAAACTATGTCTGATTCAGTTTATCTCCGTATCATTTGAATGTATTGTCAGATAATTTCATTGTATGTATCTATACTTACTATACTATGTTTCGTAATCTTCTGTATGTCGATATCTTATGAGAACCCTGTGAATAGTTTAGTACTAGCTTGTGAGATAGTCACTACCCTTTATGGATGATCAGTAAATCCTCTCCGGAAGTGTAACCAGAGTCTCCTGGAGGGAGAGCGCGGAATTTGTGAATAGATCTATTCGGGACTGACAATTCCACACCTTAACTGCTAGCTACAGTTAGGCGGGCACGCCAGGGGTGACAAATTTCTGGATATCGTTTTGACGTCTGACAAACGTCAAGGAGGTCACGTTGTCGTATTAGTATGGTTACCCGACTCACAACATGTATTAGCATTAGCTTATTCACAGTTTGGGTTCAGAAACTATATCTCGTTCGGGATAGTGATCCCATGGTTTTGCATCTATATTTTATATCTCTTTCGGGATTGTGATCCCATGGTATTATTTCTAGATCTCTTTCAGGATAGTGATCCCATGGTATTATCAAACTATTTTATATCTATGTCCTATACGCGATAGTGATCCCATGGTTTATATCTAAATCTCTTTCGGGATAGTGATCCCATGGTATTAACCAAACTATTTAGTATCTAGTTCAGGATAGTGATCCCATGGTTTTATGTCTATAACTTGTACGGGATGTCTTTCCCCATGGTCATTAACTATATCTTATACGGGATAGTGATCCCATGGTTTTGTATCTATAACTTATACGGGATAGTGATCCCATGGTTTTCTAAATCTATATCTTATACGGGATAATGATCCCAAGGTTTTGTATCTATATCTTATACGGGATAGTAATCCCATGGTTTTCCAAATCTGTATCTTATTCGGGATAGTGATCCCATGGTTTCAATCTATATTTACATATCTACATCAACTTATCTCGTGTTTAGTCTGGGATGATAGTCCCATGATCTTAAACCTGTACTTTCAGATGTGTTAAACTATCTTATATGTCTTTCGGGATAGTGATCCCAAGATTTTCATTATATAGTTTTGTGTGTTAAACTATACTTTGTGATATACAACCGATCTTACAATTAGGAAAATATGGGATTTTCCTGGGGTAAAATATAATACATAATCGAATTGGTAACAAATGATAACTAAACTAACTTCACATAAGAAAATATGGGATTTTCTTGGATAACTAATATTTTCGGAAACTAAAGGAAATCGATACATTTTCATAAACCAAAACCGCTTATGAACTCACCAGCTTTATGCTGATTTTCAAACTGCTTGTATTCTCAGATCCAAGTTAGACAGGTACCCGGTGATCTCTTTTGATGAAGACGGAGTGCGTGGAAGACTCGCCTCAACTTTTGTTAATATGATGTATATGTATATCTTGTATAACTTTACTTTTGGAACAAATGTAAACTTTCATATATATGTAATGTAATGTTTGTTTACTGTGATTACTATGTACATTGGAATTGATACTCAACTTGGAGTCAACCCCGGAGACGTTTCCACCTTTGGTTTTCGGGGTGTGACATATTGCGACTAAATTAGTCTATATTTACCATGAACTTAAGGTCTACGACATGATCTATCAAGTAAGGATTAGCTAGGCAGGGCATTTGGGAGGCAAGAACATTTCAGCATATAGCTTTTCTGAAATCCGACAACCAAGCCAATGTGACCATTCTACACACTTCTCCCGTAAGTATTTCAATCGGTATAACGACTTTCAATCACTAATAAATCTTGTTTATAGGTCCATAATAATGATAATTAACTTAAACATAAGTTATAATTAAAGTAGGGTAAGCATAACTCACTTACAAGGGGGTTTAGTGAGGAAACAGGCTCTGCTCGGGCGGAACTTCTGAGCCGACAGCTCTTTTTCTCGGAGCCTTTAGGCGCTCTAGGACTCGCTACTAACTCCTAAGAAGGGCTAGAGAAAAGAATTGAGGCTTTGGGGGGATTTCGGAGAGAATGGTTAAAATGGTGTGAGAAATGGAGTGATTTGTGCCTTTATAGGCTAGGAAACTGACCAAAACGGTGTGTTTCTGAGCCCTACACGAAAGGCTAAGGTACCATGTGTCATCATCTGGTGGCAAGGCGTGGGGAACAAGTAGTGGCTCAGGTCGCACAACGTGTCACTCGTAGATTACTCCACAAACTAATTATCTTCAAAAATATGTAAATTTCTCATATGACCTTCGTTCATGACGTTATTTATATCTACACGTAGGTATCAACGGGATCTACAACTTTCTCTTAGACTCCATCAGCTAATTTTGATTTTATTTTTAAAGTTATATTTTAACAGTCTTAGATAGTTAAAGTCCGTTAATAATTCATAACTTTGTCATCCGACATCTGTTTTTGACTATCTTTATATCATTGAACTCCTATTAATGAGTTATTCAATTATTATTTAGGTTGTTTCGGCTAAAAAATGATCGATCTAAAATTCGATTTCCACCATGTGTAGTGTTATGCGAAATGTTAGAAAAATCATAACTTCGACTTATGAAGTCAAATTTGCACCTTCTTTGTATGTACGTCCTCGGTTTTACGTATACTACAACTTGCATTTAGATCTATAAGGATAATAAGTAATTTATCAAAAATTCACTTTTCACGCTACGCGGTGCTGTGTTGATTTTGTTGCAAAACTTCGATGGGTCATAACTTCTTCATTATAAGTCGGATTCCAGCGTTCTTTATATGTACAAAATCCTTGTGACATATACTATAAATTTGGTTAAGATTATTTATGATAAATAATCTATTATCTATTTTTGTAAAGCTTATAATGTACTGTTTATGCTTTTGGTCAGTATCGGAACATAACATCCCAAGGTTTTTGTTATATAATGAAAATATATTTATTTAAGAAATGCTTTGATAAATTTTTATTATATTTTGTTTTTGGAAAAAATTCCTCAACATATTTTGGACGATTAATCTGATTTTATTTTAAAAGAATAAACTAAATCGGTCTTTTCTGGCCGAGGAATTTGGGGATGCCACAGTTGGTATCAGAGCATTAGTTTAAGCGAACTATGAATTTGTAGGATTTCTAGACTTAAACTTAGAATGTTAAGCGATGATTGTGAGATGAGTTTCTACCATATTTTAGGCACGAGCACTAATATATTTTAGGAAAGATGCCTAAAATTCTTTTATGTGCTAAATGCTATATGTTTCCCATATATTCCACCATTTGTTTGGATCTATGGTCTGTTGTCGACCGGATCTGTAAACCTTATGTGTTCAGGATTCTAAGCATATGAATATGATATTAGAACTAGCATAAAACATTTTAGAGTGATAAGGATGTAAATTCTCCTAATTTTATGTATAGATCAAAATGACGAAAACCCGAAGTGGAACTGGAAATGCAAACAGAAATCAGCAACCTCAACCCTAAGTGAGGGAGCATGTGCCTATAGTAGAAGCTGCACCTAAGCCAATCTCAATGACAGGAGTAAAAACAATGATCCAGATGATGTTGGATCGCCAAATGGAAGATACAATGTGTTTATTTCAATAGAGCGAAGTGGAACTTTTGGTGCCTTTTGAACAGCCTGAGTTTAGTGATGAATAGTTAGAATGAGGAAACTATAGTGGGGCTATTGGTTAGGCCAACCCACCGATAGTTAGACAAAACCATCATAATGAAGGAAATGAAAAACGTGGATGCAAGTACAAGGATTTTATGACATCCAAACCACTGTGCCTATCTGTAATCCCGACACTCGTGGAAGTCATGAAATAGATCTTCAAAATGGAGACAATGTTTGAAAGTTGTGAGTGTATTAACATGCAAAAGACTGCTATCGCAATTCCTTTGTTAAAATCTAGAGTACTGAACTGGTGGAAGCTACTAGCTGATTCGGTGCCTAAGGGAGAAGCTAGTAAGATCTCTTGGGAGGATTTTTCTAGTATAGCTGAAGTTGCAATACTACTTTGAGCAGGATCTTCTGGAAATCAACAATGAGTTCCTGAATCTGAAGAAGGGAGGAATAAGCCTTACTGAATACGCTGTAAATTTTACAGAGAAAATGAAGCTTGTTCGATACCTAGTTCCAACCGAACTCTCCAAGGTTAACAAGTTTTCCATCGGATTACCAGCGGACATTGGTCCAATGATCAAGCAAGCAACCACTCTGAAAGCTGCCATCTGGGCTGCTAAGAATGTGGAGACCCAGATACGAGAGAAGGTTCTGGAGAGAGTGGAGGTTGGTTAGAAAAGTAAATTTGATGAGTTGTCAAATTTCAGCAAGAAGAGCAAGTTCTCAAAATCTGGTACGAAGAAGTCTGCAGGAGGTGAAACCAAATGGTGCGACAAATGCTAGAAGAAGCACCATGGAAAATGTGATGGAGAAGTCACTTGTTGTAAATGTGGAAAGCCAAGGCACTATGCCAGCAATTGCACAAAAAATAAAAGGGTGTACTATGGATGCCATGAAGAAGGGCACATTTTGATGGATTTCCCAAAGAAGAAGGATGTAGCAAAGCCTAATCTCCCAGCAAAGCCAAAATCCAGAGCTTTCCAAATAACTTTGGAAGCCACAAAGGATGCAATGGATGTTGCATCAGGTACCTCTCTAGTAAATGGATTTCCTTCCAATTTATTGTTTGATTCCGGAGCGAATTACTCTTTTATATCACATAAATTTGGTAAAAGACTAGCATTGCATATAGAAAAGCTTGATGATGCCCCAATTATAGAAGTTGCTAGTGGAAAATTCATACATGTTAGCAATTATATTAAGAGCATTGCCAACAATTTAAACAGAAACGAATTCCAAGAGAAGTTGTTACCCATTGAGTTAAATGGTTTCGACATTGTTCTAGGAATGCATTGGCGTAGCGCCAATGATGCCGAAATACTATGCAAGAAAAAGATAGTAACGGTAAACCCGACTAGAAAAGAGTCATTTATGGTGTGCGGAGGTAAGCACATAGTGAATTCTGGAATCATTTCCCTAACGAAAGCCAGAAAATGTTTGTTTAAGGGTTGTACATAATACTTGGCATTCGTGATCGATGCCAAGAAGGAGAAAAAGGAAATGCAAAGTATACTAGTGGTATGTGAATATCCAAAAAAAATTTCCTAAAAATATTCCTGGATTGCCCCCCGATAGACAAGTGGAGTTTTGAATAGACTTGTTACCAAGAACAACACCGATAGCAAAAGCACGAAACCGATTTGCACCGACAGAGATGAAGGAGCTTACCATGCAACTTCAAGAATTGTTGGACAACGGTTTCATTCGACCTAGTTCAACACCCTGGGGAGCTTTGGTGTTATTCGAGAAGAAGAAAGTTGTGAACATGATAATGTGTATATATTACACGGACCTGAACAAGCCAACAATAAAGAACAAGTACCTGTTGCCAAGAATTGATGACATGTTTGATTAGTTGCAAGGTTCAAGCTATTTCTCGAAGATTGATCTTAGGTCAGTGTATCATCAGCTAAAGGTAAGAGAGCAGGATATTGGGAAGACTGCGTTCAGATCAAGATATTGACACTACGAGTTTTTGGTTATGTCATTTGGACTAACCAATGCACCAACAGCCTTCATGTATTTAATGAACAAGGTTTGTAAACCATTCCAAGATAAATCAGTGATAATGTTCATAGATGACATTCTTATTTACTCGAAAATCCAGGAGGAGCATGGCAAACACTTGTGAGAAGTATTAGAAGTATTAAAGAAGGAGAAGCTGTATGCAAAGTTCTCCAAAAGTGATTTTTGGATTCAATAAGTCCAATATTAGGGTCATGTGGTTAACCAAGAAGGGATTATCGTTTACAAAACTAAGATTGAAGCTATAACAAAGTTGGAACAACCAAAGAGTCCTACTAAAATCCGAAGCATTCTAGGATTAGTTGGATATTATTGAAGATTTATCCAAGGATTTTCTTTGATAGTTGCTCCATTGACAAATTTGACCCACAAAGGAGCTACTTATACTTGGAGTGAAAAGCATACGGAAGCCTTTGAGAAATTAAAGAAGAAATTATGTGAAGCACTAATTCTTTTTTTACCTGAAGGAGTTTAAGATTTGCAGTTTATAGCGATGCATCTAGAGTTGGGTTAGGATGTGTACTAACTCATAGATAAAAGGTGATAGCATATGCATCTCAACAATTTAAAGAGGATGAAAAGAACTACCTCACTCATGTTCTGGAGTTCACAGCAGTAGTATTCACCCTAAAGATATGGAGGCATTATCTTTATGGTAGAAAGTGAAAACTTTTCACTGATCATAAGAGTCTTCATACCTCTGTAATCATAAGGAATTGAATATGAGGCAATGATGCTGGCTAGAGTTACTCAATGACTACGATTGTGAGATACTTTACCAACCTGGTAAAACAAATGTTGTTGCTGATGCTCTCAGTCGAAAGGTAAACCTTGAAAACAAAAGGACAAGAACATTTAGAATTGAAGTTGTCTTGAAAATTATGCAAAGCATAAAGAAAGCTCAGGAGCAAGCTTCATAGAAAAATGACCGAAAGGAAGAACATTTAGGCAAAACGTTAGTGTTCGGTACAAACAACCAAGGGTTGAAGGTATTCCAAGATAGGATTTGGGTACCTAAGATGGGAGGATTAACAGATCTTCAGATGGAAGAAGCTCACAAGACCATGTACTCAATTCATCCCGGTAACACAAAGATGTATAGGGATCTGAAACCCTACTGTTAGTGGCCGACGATGAAACTCGATGTTGCAAAGTATGTGGATGAGTGTGTGACATGTGTGAGGGTTAAGGCACAACATCATAAACTGTATGGGAGTTTAGAACCTTTACTTGTACCCATGGGTAAATGGGAAGACATCATTATGGATTTTGTAACTAAACTGCCCAGAATAAAGAACAGTCATGACATGATTTGGGTGGTCGTTGATCGGTTCATAAAAAGGGAAAATATCATAGCTACCAATGAGAAGTGGTTGATGCAGAAGTTTTCAAAGGTTTACGTGAAAGAGATAGTGAAAGCTCATTGTGTTCCCCTGACGATTGTATTAGATCATGATAGTCGTTTCACGTGAAGGTTTTCAAGAAGTCTACAAGAGGAATTGGGTACAAAATTGTGTCTAAGTACAGCTTACCATCCACAAACTGATGGTCATAGCGAAAGAACAATTCAAAATTTGGAGGATATGCTAAGAGCATGTACCCTAGAATTCCAAGGTAATTGGGATGAACATTTACCTTTAGTAAAATTTTCCTATAATAATAGTTTCCACTTGAGCATTAAGATCGCACCTTATCAAGCCTTGTATGGAGAAAAGTGTCGAGCGTCGTCGTGTTGGCTTGAAGCTGGGGAAAAGCAATTTATGGGACCTGAAATACTCCATCAAACTTCTCAAAAGTTGAAAATGATTAGGGAGATGATGTTAGTAGCTCAAGATCGTCAAAATAGCTATTTTGACAAGAAAAGACAATCGATAGGATTCAAAGTTGGAGATTCAGTTTTACTTAAAGTATCGTTGTGGAAGGGACTTATAAGATTTGGCAAAAGAAGAAAGTTGAGTCCAAGGTTTATTGGAACGTTTAAAGTTCTTCAGAGGATTGGGAACCAAGCTTACAACATAATTCGAATTTTTGAATTAAGTTTGGATGAAAGCAAGAGTTAATCAAAGAACCAAAGGCACTCGTTGGCCGTAAGACGAAGAAGTTGTGACACAAGATGGTCGAATTAGTGCTTGTGAAATGGAAACATGCGAATGGGCCAAATCTCACTTGAGAAGCAAAGACTGGCATGATGAGTCGCTACCCGCATTTGTTTGCTAATGTATGATTCCGAGGACGGAATCATCATAAAAGGGAGAGAATTGTAACACCCATGTTTATAAGCTAGGCATTAATACTTATGTAATTATCTAGGCCAACCTTCGTAACTTGTTTTGAAATAATAAAGATGTATTATTTGAGTATTACGTGTTTTATGCATAATTATTATCATTTAATAAGTTATGGATAAAAATAAACATCGAAAATAAGTATTAAATAAACCCTATATGTATGAAGGAAGTTGTAGTTATAGAAATAAGGATTCTGTACATATAAAGAATACCGAAATCTGAGTTATAACGAAGAAGTTATGACCTGTCGAAGTTTCACGACAGAACCGACACGATGATGTGTGACGTAAAAAGTAAATTTACGATAAATTGCTTTTTAGCATCAAAGATCTAAACGAAATTCGTAGTTTTCATTAAACCGAGAGCGTGAATAAAAATAATATCCAAATCTGACTTCGTATGAGGAAGTTATGAATTTTGTAAGATTTGGCATAGCAGTGTGAAGCTCGAAACTCGAATTTTGGATCGGGTGATTTTCAGCCGAAACTGTGACAACCCGAAAATTTTTCCGTCACGATATCCCGTTCCCATCAACGAAACTCGTCTATCTTTCAAATTTTTCCGCTAACATTTTTGGGTTAGGTCATTTAATTTGAGACTTTTATAATGACCTCGTGAGTGTCCAAACCCATTAGAAACACATGAAATCACCCTAAATTATTAATTGGAAAACTTATAGTTTCGACCGCGTCGGTTTACGGTAACTTAATCGGGTACGACCAAAAGCCCCTTTTAACGTCAGTATCGGGTAGAATTCCACCGATCCCCAAACCTGAACCCTGTTTAAAGTTGAGTGGGTTTCATTTGAAGCTTTTCCACACTCTCTCTAAAAACTCAATCTTGGATCCAAAATGACCCATTTCAAGCCCCAAATTGGTATCTAATCCTTCCTAACTCATAGATTAACAAGTTTACCTTGCAAATTCGTGGTTAAATCATGAAATAGGACCAAAGACATAAGTTTACAGCCCTGGAGCATCCTTAGGCCGCAAACTCATACAAATGGGGTTTTTGAGCCTTAAAACCCTTCCAAACCATATTTAGAGCTTAGATACAACTTAGGGGCATACAATACTGGACTTAGAACACCAAAACGTTATCATTTGAGGGGTTACCATGAGTTTACTGCCCAAGAACATGATAGGGCCATAAACACCCTTTCATGGGCCGTAAACACCTTCTAAGGTGTTAAGATGCCCCTTAAACACATCTTAAGCCTTGGAATTAAGTCTAGAAGCAACCACAATTGAGTTTGGGACCTTAAACTTGATAGAAACCACCCCGTAAGGAGTTCACGGTCGTAAACCCCCCAAGGATGGGTTCCTGGGCCGTAAACTCCTATAAATGGGTCAAATGATGCGTTAACTTCATCTTATGACTTGTATATTGGACTAGAAACTCTTGTAATTAACCTAGGACCACAAAAACACACTACGAATGGGTACACAAGAGTTTACAGCCGTAAACTCCTCAAATGGTCCCTATGATGTTGAAGTTCCACTCTAATTCCTTAAAACCAAGTCTAGCATTACCCCACATGAGTTGTAACACCATTAGGCACCCAAGAAACCCCCCACTAGGAGTTTACGGCCGTAAACTCATGGGGAGTTGGTCATTGGGCCGAAAACTCCATTAGGTGTTTAATCTTGAAGATTAAACTCCATATCCAAGCCATACACATCCATAGATGCCACCCGGGTCACTCCAAACACTTATACTGAAGTGTTTTCGCGTCTCGAAGTCTTTATTCATATTTGACTAGTGGTTTAGGGTCTAATAAGATACAAATGTGTATCTTTTCATATTACATAGGAACCTCGCACGCGTTCAAGCCCTAAATTGTCGTTTAGCATCCAAACCGACACATTTCTCGACTGGTGAGTTCATACCCGTACGTTTTTCCATGTTTTTCAATGTTTTCAGGGGGGGGGGGGGGGGAATACAAGCAAAAGTTGAAGGAAATCTTCTACTCAAACTGATGATTTCATTTGATCTGTTTCATATTTTGTATGCTATTAACACGAAAAACTGTATTAACCAATCGTTCAACTTGCAGAGTAAATCGTCATGTTATTTGTGAAACTAGTTTTATAATGTTATATTTTATATTTCACAAATGGATTTCCACAACATTTCTGTTAACAGCATGAACCTTAGAACTTTAAGACGTCCTTGATAACACTCCCCATAGAGACGAGAGTGAAGGACTAATATCATTAAACTTGGAACTTTACCACTCCCCCTAATTACGAAAGTGGAGGAATAGTAACATTGAACTTAGAACTTTAGACAAGTCCTTGATAGCACTCACCTTAGTTACGAGAGTGAAGGACTAAATAAATAGAATTTCCCATTTTATTATCTTTTAATTCATTAATCTTAAGATTGGAGACACGTCCTTGTAACACTCCCCCTAGTTACGAGAGTGTACGACTACCCCCGTAACCAGAATCTCTTGAAGCGAGAACGTGACTTGAGTGTATAGATCTATACGGGATTGACAACCCCACACCTGGCTGCTATGTACAGTTGAATCGAAAGGTTCAAGGGTGACAAAAAGTCATAAAAAGATAATGGCCCCTGTTTCGAGCCTTATCCAGTCTATAGTATGGTTATGGAACACGCAATTTAGATTATGAATACTTTTATACTTACTTATTAGTTTTATATACATGTTAAAACTAATGTACCTTTCAAGGATAAATAGGTTTTCAGGAAACATCACATGAACACATAAAGTATGGTAGATACTTGTACATTACATTCAGAACCGATAACCTATTACAAACTTTTAAGGAAAATAAGGGTTTTTCCTGGGATAACAAACTGTACATAACCAGATCGTATAACAAATGGGTAACCACACTTTACATAAGAAAATATGGGATTTTCTTGGATAACAAACTTTTTCAGAAACCAAAGGCAACTTATACATTTTCAAAAAACAAGCCTCTTATGAACTCACCAGCTTTATGCTGATTTTCAAACTGCTTGTATTCTCAGGTCCACATTAGACAGGTACACAACGATCTTTTGGAGAAGACGGAGCGTATAGAAGACTCGTCTTAACTTTTGTTCATATGATATATATGTATAAGTTTTGTAACACTTTGCTTTCAAACAAATGTAATTATTCATATGTAATGTAATGTTTTGCGTTTACTATGCTTACTATGTATAATGGTTGCAATACTACATGACGTCCTCCGCCCCGGAACGTTTCCGCCATCGGTTTCGGGGTGTGACAGATTGGTATCAGAGTCCTTGTTTATAGTGAACTAGTATACCAAACCCTATATAGTATAAGACTATAAACACTAAGGGACCGAAGTTCACTTAACTAAAAGTATACTTTAAAATAAAAGTATTTTCAAAAAGTATACAAGTATACCTAACCGCCAGAATCCGTAACTTCGAGTAGAATAAAACATAAGTAAATGGGTGTTGTACGGTGCGGTTAAACCTGGGCAGTTATGTAGTCGTGTCTAGGGTCAATATAGCCTGATCAACTATTTTCATTCGAGACACAGCCAACATGTGCTTGGGAGTGACTGTGGTGTTCAGCATGCCAAAAACTTACCCAATACCCAAACAACGAGCCGTCGTTACAGCGAAACATAAAATACTATGGGAGTATTTTAGCCTGAGCCGAGTACATTGTAGAAATTCATTTCGAGTGTTGCTACTCCTTTCTTCCTTAGCGATAGATTATCTGCTTTGATAACTCTTTCCTGTTTTATCGCTTACTAGAACTTTATATCTGTTATAAAGAGATATTTCTTGCTCCATATCTCTTGATTCAATTCAGAGGACATATCATCCTCTCTTTCCTGGCTATTATAGATCATGATGCCTCCAAGGAAAAGACCTAGCTCAAAGAACAACAATCCTCCTCTGCCACCACCTCCTCCTCAATTTGATCCTGTGATGTTCCAGGCAACTGTTACTGGCGTAGTGGCAACTCCTAGTTTACTGTCGTAAACTCCTCAAATGGTCCCTATGATGTTCAAGTTCCACTCTAATGCCTTAAAACCAAGTCTAGCATTACCCCACATGAGTTGTAAGACCATTAGGCACCCAAGAAATCCCCCACCATGAGTTTACGGCCGTAAACTCATGGGGAGTTGGTCATTGGGCCAAAAAATCCATTAGGAGTTTAATCTTGAAGAGTAAACTCCATATCCAAGCGATACACATCCATAGATGCCACCCGGGTCACTCCAAACACTTATATTGAAGTGTTTTCGCGTCTCGAGGTGTTTATTCATATTTGACTAGTGGTTCAGGGTCTAATAAGATACAAATGTGTATATTTTCATATTACATAGGAACCTCACACACGTTCAAGCCCTAAATTATCGTTTAGCATCCAAACCGACACATTTCTCAACTGGTGAGTTCATACCCGTACGTTTTTCCATGTTTTTCAATGTTTTCAAGGGGGGGGGAATACAAGCAAAAGTACAAGGAAATCTTGTACTCAAACTTATGATTTTATTTGATCTGTTTCATATTTTGTATGTTATTAACACGAAAACTGTATTAACCAATCGTTCAACTTGCAGAGTAAACCGTCATGTTATTTGTGAAACTCGTTTTAAAATGTTATATTTTATATTTCACAAATGGATTTCCACATCATAACTGTTAAAAGCATGAACCTTAGAACTTTAAGACGTCCTTGATAACACTTGCCATAGATACGAGAGTGAAGGACTAATATCATTAAACTTGGAACTTTACCACTCCCCCTAATTACGAGAGTGGAGGAATAGTAACATTGAACTTAGAACTTTAGACAAGTCCTTGATAACACTCCCCCTAGTTACGAGAGTGAAGGACTAAATAAACATAATTTCCTGTTTTATTATCTTTTAATTCATTAATCTTCAGATTGGAGACACATCCTTGTAACACTCCCCCTAGTTACGAGAGTGTAGGACTACCCCCGTAACCAGAATCTCTTGGAAGGAGAACGTGACTTGAGTGTATAGATCTATACGGGATTGACAACCCCGCACCTGGCTGCTAGCTATAGTCGAACAGAAAGGTTCAAGGGTGACAAAAGTCATAAAAAGATATTGGCCCCTGTTTCGAGCCTTATCCAGTCTATAGTATGGTTATGGAACTCGCAATTTAGATTATGAATACTTTTATACTTACTTATTAGTTTTATATACATGTTAAAACTAATGTACCTTTCAAGGATAAACAGATTTTCAGGAAACATCACATGAACACATAAAGTATGGTAGATACTTGTACATTACATTCAGAACCGATAACCGATTACAATATTTTAAGGAAAATAAGAGTTTTTCCTGGGATAACAAACTGTACATAAAAAGATCGTATAATAAATGGATAACCACACTTTACATAAGAAAATATGGAATTTTCTTGGATAACAAACTTTTTCAGAAACCAAAGGAAACTTGTACATTTTTAGAAAACAAATTTCTTATGAACTCACCAGCTTTATGTTGATTTTCAAACTGCTTGTATTCTCAGGTACACATTAGACAGATACACAACGATCTTTTGGAGAAGACGAAGCGTATAGAAGACTCGTCTTAACTTTTGTTCATATGATATATATATATATATATATATATATATATATAACTTTTCTAACACTTTGCTTTCAAACAAATGTAATTATTCATATGTAATGTAATGTTTTCTGTTTACTATGCTTACTATGTACATTGGTTGCGATACTACATGACGTCCTCTGCCCCAGAACGTTTTCCGCCATCGGTTTCGGGGTGTGACACAAACAACCTAAACGAGAATCAAAGATCTTGTTGATAGTAGTGCAATGACAAAAAGACAGACGAAAATGGACTTCGGATGAAGAAGTTATGAATTCTTAACAGATTTTTCCTGTCCCGACCCGTTAAAAATATAACTTTAAAAATAAATACAAAATTAGCTGATGAAGTCTAAATGAAAGTTCTAAAGCGTAGTCTCACCTACGCGTGGATATAAAGAACTGTTGGATAAGGTGTCTAAGTCCATAACTATTTCTGGTATGTACTTGACCCGACCCGGCATGGTCCATTTGGGTTGCATGGCATCATGCAATTGGATAGACTAAATGAGAGAAATAACACTTGGAGATTATTAATATATTATAAGTTCTAATATATTAATAATATTATTTGATTAGTTTGATCAAGAATTAATTTAGAATTAATTATGTGATCAAAAGATAACTAATTAAATATATGGGTTGAATATGTAAATCATCCATATCTTGTATAGTGGGCTAAAAGGCTCCATGGACTATCAAGTTGGGTTCCACCCATAGGATGCTCCATGGATGCTCCATGGGAGTTACAAACCCATGGGTCATGGAAATGAAGAGTCATGACACATTAGGGTTTAACCCTAGATGTGTCAACACTATATAAGTAACATGTTCTCCACCTAAAATCGGCTACACTAAGAAACAAGAGTGCTTGGCCGATTTTGAGAAGTGTGTGTTCTCTCATAAGTTCTTCCAAGAGCATTTGGTGTTGTGTGAAGCATTTGAGGCATCACACTTGGGGTGCTAGGCTCACAAGGTTTCAAGGAACACAAACAACAACAAGGTAAGTTATTCTATCTATACTTTATGTTAAAATTGTTCCCCATGTATGCTAGATAGGAATATAACCTTGGAATTCAACTTTGCATGATAATTAGACAAACATAGATCCAAGGTTATTAGGGTTGCATGTACACTTAGGAAGTGTTAGAATGCTCAAAACCCATCAGTGGTATCAGAGCCTAGGCTTGTTTGCTCTTATTTGTGCTTAAAAGTTGAAAACAGAATCGGAAATCTTGCTGTCTGTGAATGGACTCGTCGAGTCTATAGGGGGGACTCGTCGAGTTCATGAGTATCTTCAACCAACTCGGCGAGTGAGTTCATGCACTCGGCGAGTAGGGTCGACTGAGTGCAGAATTTCGATTTAGTTGCTGGAAATGAATTAGAAACATTACCCTAAACTGTTTTGGTAATTGAAAACTTGTTTTTGGTGGTGTAATGTCCTTGCTAATTCATTTACAACAACTAGTTATCAAAATTACAAAGTTTTAAATGTAATTTTTTATTGTGTTCATATTCATGTTCTTGTTCTTATGATGTTTTAGATGATCATAGGAATTATTTGTAACCTATGTGGTAGATTAATTCTTGATCATAATGTGTTTTAATGGAGTCCATAACTTATCCTTAAGTTATGGAAAACCAAGAGTCACACTTGGGTTAAAACCATTAAAACAAATACAAGAGTTAGAAAAATGAAGAGTCTTCATTTTATTACTCTATTAAACTCATAAGTTACAAGAAATGAAAAGTTTTGAAAGTTACAAAACTTTCCCTCAAGTTTTGGAACAAGTAAAGTTAAGTTAAAACTTTAAGTTCCAACCCCTAGAATTTTAAAAAGTTAAAATTCAACCCTTATACTTATATTATGATGATTTAATAATTATATATATATATGTATAAGAAAAAAGTCGTCTTACCGCTAGTACGCCTCATTCACGAAGCCGGTCTATAAGGTGGGTATAAGGTTGTTGCCTATAAAATGGTGACTTAATGGGTGTTTACTCTCACCTACCGCTTGCTTGACTGGTGGAGGGTCGTTAGCTGAACGGGTAAGACAAGGACTTATAAATTCTCATTCAAAGTATGAAGAATATAATAAAGTAACTAAATGTTCTATTAAATTCCCAATCTTAGTTACTTTAGGAAAATGTGAATAAGGTGCTAATCCATGAAATTACACTTTACACTTTGTCTAAGTCGTTGGTGGAGCGTGTGTGGTTAACCGGCACACTAACTTGGACTTAACAAGGTAGGTAAAGGGTGACTTAAGGTTTATTATAGTATCGGTGGAGCGTGTGTGGTTTACCGGCACATCGATTGAGTGATAAACTTTAAGGGTACCAAGTGATTTGCATGGTTACTTCACACCTCGTTTTGTGATCCTCGGTATCCCGGTCACAAAACTTGGAGGGCACTCTCGAGATTGAAACATGCCTTTGAAAAGTTCATTGGATCTCAAAGAATCTAGGAATTTCTAAAACCAATAAAAACTAAATATCTAATATTTCGGTTTTCGTGGTGGAAATTGGTGAATCGTCATTCACCTACCTTTCAAATATGGTATAGCTTAGATTACGGCATACCTCTTCTAAGTTATATTATATTGTGATTGGATCCTAGCCTTAATATTACATTTGGGTGTTTTATTAAGGACTCCCTTAAATCTATACTAAACTTCTTCTTCTCTTTCAGATGTCTTCAAATAATTCTTCTGGCTCGAATACTAATGGCTCCTTTACTCTTATGAGTTTGTGTGGGAAAGTCACCTTTGATGGATCTAACTTCAATGAATGGATCAGAAACATCAGGATGATTACCCGCTACGAGGACAAAGAATATGTCCTTGACAAGGAGCTTAAGGAAATTGATGAGTCCACTGCAACTCCCCAGGAGATCGCTGACTTTCATACTCATGAAAGAGATGCAACCAAGGTGGCTTGCATCATGTTGGCCACAATGACAGCTGAACTCCAAAAGTCTTATGAAGATTTCTACCCTTATGAAATGCACCAAGATTTGATGGAAAGATACCATCAAAGTGCACGACAAGAGAGGTACGAAGTCATCTGCTCCATGATAACAACCATGATGAAGGACGGAGAGTCCGTCACGAGCCACATGCAGAAAATGCAAAGGTATGTGGATCGTTTGCTGAAGCTTAATGTGAACTTCCCTAAGGAGCTTGCAATAGATATCATTTTGCACTCCTTACCATCGTGCTATGATCAATTCCGCATGACATATCACATGAACAAGGAAGAGGTCACCCTCAGCAAACTTCAGGGACTTCTCAAGACCGCAGAAACAGGTCTTAAGGGGAAGTCGGTTGCTATCACTCCTACTCCAGACTCAACTCCGGTCTTGGCAATCGGGCAAAGTCGAGGGAGGAAGAGAAAGAGATCTTCAAAGGGTACCAAGGCTCGGACCCTTGATGGCTCTTCTTCAAGTGGAACCAAGAAAGGTTTCATTACTCCTTCTTCTGACCCAAAAGAGGCTGAATGCTTCTATTGCCATGAAAAATCTCATTGGAAGCGGAACTGCCCAAAGTACCAGCAGGATGTGAAGGATGGGAAAGTCAAACCCAACCATGCAGGTATTTACACTATCATTTCTAATAACTCACCCCATTCGAAATCTTGGGTCCTTGATACCGGTTGCGGTATTCATATTTGTTGTGACTTGCAGGGACTAGGAAGAAGTGAGAATGTGGAGCAAGGAAGAATAAACTTAATCATGGGTAATAGGAAAGTTACACCTGTCACCAAGATTGGAGTTTATACTTTATCGCTAAGTAGTGGGTTAAATTTAGATTTGAATAAATGTTGTTATTCGCCAGAAATGGCAAGAAATATTATTTCCTTTCATGCATTGTACAAACAAGGTTTCACCTTTTCGTTTGATAATGAAGTTGGTTCGATTAATGCTTTCTTTAATAATGTTCTTTATTTTAAAGCATTACCTTGTGATGGTGTGTATGAAGCTGTATCTGTTGTAGATAACTTAGGAAATAATGTTTTGTGTATTGATTCTACTAATAATAATAACTTGGATAAAGCATCATTATGGCATTGTCGTCTTGGACATATAAGCAAGAAACGCATAGGCCAACTCCAAAAGGATGGAGTCTTGGAGTCGTTTGACCTAAAGTCAAATGATAGTTGCGAATCATGCTTACTTGGAAAAATGACAAAGTCACCCTTCACAGGCTCGTGTGAAAGGGGTGAAGGTTTGTTGGACCTTATACACACGGATGTGTGTGGGCCATTCAAACATGCCACAAGGGATGCTAATCGTTATTATTTGACTTTTACTGATGATTACAGTAGATATGGATATGTCTACTTAATGAAGCATAAGTCAGAGACTTTCGAGAAGTTTAAGGAATTTAAACAGGAAGTCGAGAATTAATTGGGCAGGAACATTAAGATGCTTTGATCCGATCGGGGTGGTGAGTATCTTAGTTCAGAGTTCCTAGACAATCTAAGGGAATGTGGGATTGTCTCACAATTGACACCTCCCAGGACACCGCAGTTGAATGGTGTGTCTGAGAGGCGTAATCGAACCTTGTTAGACATGGTTCGTTCCATGATGAGTCGAGCTTCGCTACCAATCTCATTCTGGGGGTATGCCTTAGAGACTGCCGCCCATATCCTTAATCTAGTCCCTACAAAGAAAGTTTCCAAAACTCCTCACGAGATGTGGACTGGTAAAGTACCTAAACTAGACCACATCAAGATTTGGGGTTGCGAGGCTTTCGTGAGACGCGAGACTCATGATAAGCTCGAACCCCAAAGCGAGAGGTGTATTTTCATCGGCTACCCACAGCAATCCTTTGGTTACCTCTTCTATAGACCTAGTGACAATGTGGTCTTTGTAGCAAGAAGAGGAGTCTTTCGAGAAAGAGAGTTTATAAGCCAAGGAGACAGTGGGAGGCAAGTTGATCTTGAAGAAATTCAAGAGTCAAGTGATGAAGGAACTTCAAACTCTAGCCCTCAACTTGAGGAGGAAACTCCTGTTGAGCCAATTGACGAATCTGTACCTCTGAGGCGTTCCACGAGAGTTAGGAGTGCACCCGAGCATTACTATGGATTCCATATTACTGCAGAAGGTGAGACACTTATTAGTGATGGGACACTACTAAGTTAAGATGACCCTAACAGCTACGAGGAAGCCATGGCAGGCCCCGAGTCTGCTAAATGGAAAGAGGCTATGGATAGCGAGATACAATCCATGTATGACAATCAAGTTTGGAACTTGGTTGAGAATGTACCAGGTCGAAAGACTGTAGGGTGCAAATGGGTCTTCAAGAAGAAGACCGACATGGATGGTAAAGTACACACTTATAAGGCTAGACTGGTTGCAAAGGGCTTCTCTCAAATTCCTGGAGTGGATTATGATGAGACCTTTTCTCCGGTAGCCAAGATTAAGTCTATTCGGGTTCTGTTAGCCATAGCCGCATTTCATGACTATGAAATTTGGCAAATGGATGTCAAAACCGCTTTCCTTAATGGGAAGTTGGCTGAAGATGTTTACATGATTCAGCCAGAGGGTTTTGTCAGCAACAAGTACCCCAATAGAGTGTGTAAGCTTGAGAAATCCATTTATGGATTAAAGCAAGCACCTCGCAGATGGAATCTTTGCTTTGATGAAAAGGTCAAGGAATTTGGCTTTTCTAGGAGTGAAGATGAATCTTGTGTATATGTCAAGGCTAGTGGGAGTATAGTTAGCTTTTTGGTATTGTATGTGGATGACATACTACTCATAGGAAACGACATTCCAACCCTGCAGGAAGTAAAGTCCTGGCTAGGAAAGTGTTTCGCTATGAAGGACCTTGGTGAAGCTGCCTATATTTTGGGGATAAGGATCTTGAGAGATCGGAGTAAAAGACTAATTGGTCTTAGTCAAAGTACCTACTTGGAGAAGGTTCTGAAGAGATTCAGAATGCAAGACTCCAAGAAAGGAGAGTTGCCCATCCAGAGTAACGCCAAACTGAGTAAGACACAAAGCCCTAATACTGAAGCTGAGATAGCACAAATGAGTCGAGTACCTTATGCTTCGGCTGTAGGATCGATCATGTATGCTATGATGTGTACTCAACCTGATGTAGCTTTTGCCCTGAGCATGGTTAACAGGTTTCAGGGGAACCCTGGCAAGGCGCACTGGACTGAGGTAAAGAATATTCTCAAGTACCTACGAAGGACTAAGGACTGGGTCCTTACCCTCGGTGGGAGTGATGACTTGAGAGTTGTAGGGTATAGTGATGCTAGCTTCCAGACTGATAGGGATAACTTCCGCTCTCAGTCGGGCTGGGTCTTTACCCTAAATGGAGGAGCAATTTCTTGGAAGAGTTCCAAGCAAGAGACAGTGGACGATTCTACTTGTGAATCAGAGTATATTGCAACTAGCGAGGCGGCAAAGGAGGCGTTATGGCTGAGGAACTTTATTGGAGACCTTGGAGTTGTACCAGCTATTAAAGAGCCAATGGAAATTTTCTATGATAGTGAAAGTGTTGTTGCCTTAGCCAAGGAACCAAGGGATCACGGGAGATCCAGACACATCGACAGAAAATACCATTTCATCAAACATCGGATCAAAGAAGGACTCCTCGTGGCAAAGAGGGTATCATCAGATGAGAATCCGGCAGATCCCCTCACGAAGGGACTGACTCGGGTTAAGCATCTCCAGCATGCTCGGAGCATAGGGCTGAAGGATGATATTAGATTTAGTAGTTAGATAACCTCGAAATTTGTAAAGTGTAATCGACATTTGATGATGAATAAAAGTGTTTTATTTATGTGTAAAGTGTTGCTATCTCTTGTCGATCATTTACTATATTTCTTTTGCATGTTTTGACTTCCAGAATAATTTTGTTTCGTATAACATATTATTCAAACCTCCACAGTCGGTCATATGTCGGAAGTAGATATGAATCAAGACTTTCATGTTTGGTTGTAGAGGTCTTGGACAAGGCTACAACAATCATGAGTGCTCATAAGTTCTGAGCATTGGACTCAACCCACGCTCACTGGAATCACTTCATGGAATTCTATCTCGAGTGATCGTGAGACGGTAATATCATATAAGTCTTTAAACCTAGAGATATGATTTGTTACTTACAAGTTGGTTATGCATTGATTGTACGAAAAAATGCATTGGTAACTCGATGTTATAAATCGCGCTCTTGTGTGTAATTCAATGAGTAGTAGAACAAACATATGAATCGAAGTTTATCTGTTCCTTCTTGGATTAGAAGCTGATATCTGGGCCCCTCGATGATTTTGTTTTGACCTATGTACCGGGCCCGGTCAGAACTAAATTGATGTGTTCAATGAAGTTCTTTGTCAAACAAATCGGAAATCGGGAAACAAACTGTTGGACAATAAGTAAGACATTGTTCCATGTATTTGTCCGACTGATATCTAGAACAAAGGATTATATGATCACTTATCTTAAATGGCGTACCATCATCTTCTCAGTTTCGAGAAACCTTGTAAAGAGCTACGATTGCCGATCGGTTCCTGAAGTCATACTTGCAGTAATAGTTATTAGACTTATCCAAGTGGGAGACTGTTGGATAAGGTGTCTAAGTCCATAACTATTTCTGGTATGTACTTGACCCGACCCGGCATGGTCCATTTGGGTTGCATGGCATCATGCAAATGCATAGACTAAATGAGAGAAATAACACTTGGAGATTATTAATATATTATAAGTTCTAATATATTAATAATATTATTTGATTAGTTTGATCAAGAATTAATTTAGAATTAATTATGTGATCAAAAGATAACTAATTAAATATATGGTTTGATTATGTAAATCATCCATATCACAAGGTTTCAAGGAACACAAACAACAACAAGGTAAGTTATTCTATCTATACTTTAAGTTAAAATTGTTCCCCATGTATGCTAGATAGGAATATAACCTTGGAATTCAACTTTGCATGATAATTAGACAAACATAGATCCAAGGTTATTAGGGTTGCATGTACACTTAGGAAGTGTTAGAATGCTCAAAACCCATCAAGAACATCAAAAATGGAGTTCTTATGCGAAACTTACAAAATTTTGAAATTTAGGGCACAGGCTTCCAGGCTGGTCCGAGGGAGTACGCCCAGCGTACAGAAGAGTACGCCATGCGTACTCAAGTAAGTGTTCCAAAGTCAGTCACCTTCCCTACTCCTTCGGATGTGAGCCACATTTCGTAGCCTTGACGCGTCTGAGATGATCCACTTCGTATGCCCAACGTACGAAGTTACACCAAGCGAAGAGGTGTGCGAGGCAGTACGCCCCGGATACTTGAGTTGGACGCCCCGTGTACTAAGGTGCTTCGGTCTCCTATAAATAGGAACCGAAGCCAGTCGAATTGATGATACAGTTTTTGCTTCTTTCACCCTCGGCTTTCCCCTTTGTTGCAAAAATTACCCCTAACCCTAATATATCATCCTAGCATCGTAAGCAAGCACCGGAGAGCCCGAAGATCCTGAGAAAAGAGTTTTTCGAGGCAAAACTCTGGCCACCTAAAGCCCGGTTTTTGAGAAAACATCCCGGTTTCATCAGAAAAGATTATTTTAAGAAATCAGGTGCTGCCCAATTTTCATTAAGATGAGTGAGTGCGTAGTCACTTTCATCTTACACATAGATATGAAGTACTTTATATAAAATATGTGTTATGTGTATATTTATTGTTTATCTATTTGAGATGGGTGTTCAATGAATGTTTTATATAGGTTTTAAAATGATTTAAAATGCATGTGTATTTTTATCTACAACTATGTTGGGTATAACATGGGTAGGGGAAATAGTTGATGTATGTTAAAATGATGAGAGGTCACGATATTGTTAATGATTCAATCATCTAGCGGAGTATAGATGACGACCACAGACTTTTCTAGATAGTCCAGTGGAACACTAGCAGGATCGCAACTTGTTGGTTTTTGTGAACTTAGTGTTCAATGGTATACTCCATCCCCCACGTGGTTGCCTTATTTGATATAAATTGCTAAGGAATCCCCTAAAGCAGTGTTGTCACCCCAATGAAAATCCTTAGACTAGGTCCCTTGTGATAGGTGTTTAGTGACGTAAAATAACGATAACAGGAATGGGTGATCAGGGCTATCGTTGGTTGATGAAATTAATAAATTTATGATTGATTGATGAAAATTAATAAATATATTATTTGTGGGTTGAAAACCCTATATGCTCATTAGGCTCCCAAGCCTGACCCACTCAGCTTTCTATATTACAGGTAGTGGACCCAGAACATAGTTGGATGATGATGAGAGATTTTTGAATTACAGGCTAGTAGTTGTAAATAACTATTGTAAGGCTTATAATATACTGTTTATGCTTTTGGTCTGTATCGGAACCTGACATCCTGAGGTTTTTGTTATATAATGAAAATATATTTGTTTAAGAAATGCTTTGATAAATTTTTATTATATTTAGTTTTGGGAACAAATTTTGCAACATCTTTTGGAAGATTACTCTGATTTTATTTTAAAAAGCATAAACTAAATCGGTCTTTTCTGGGCGAGGAATTTGGGGATGTCACAGTTTTCTCCCATCCTTTTGTGTCATTTGAATCCTTTGAGCATGATTTGAGGTTTAAACCTCCGATCCGGATTGTAAGAGGTCTTGTGAGTCCAAAGACATGAACTTTATTAAGCTAGAGATAAGATCTTGTGCATCTAAACCTTGTTAGA
This sequence comes from Lactuca saligna, assembly GCF_052625555.1. Taxonomy (NCBI): domain Eukaryota; kingdom Viridiplantae; phylum Streptophyta; class Magnoliopsida; order Asterales; family Asteraceae; genus Lactuca; species Lactuca saligna. The sequence continues at coordinate 166,546,360 of NC_136420.1, forward strand.
GCTTGTATTGGCATTATGGAGAAAATATGGCATACATGAACATAAAGATCAAAGCTTTACATGACATTTGAACCTTACGGGACTAAATATAGAGTTTGGAGTGGTCAATCTGCCTTAAAAAGTCTGAATGAGAATACATACTAAATGGACTCTCCAAGTCCATAAGTTGACTCAACGAGTCAGCTAGGGTTTTTCCCGATGAGCCTCGAAGGAGTAACACGACGAGTTGGTGACACAAATCGATGAGTTAAGTTGGGTTTTCGCAATGTTTTGAAGGAATAACGGGGAGTTGGCAATTCACATAGATGCACTCGTCAAGTCATGTCAACATGGACAATTAACTTGACTGTTCAGTTATGCTTACTGTTCACTTACTAGGAGCATACCCTTGGCCGTAAACTCATGAAACTTTGTCAAATGATGCATTAAACCACCCCAAATGGCTCGTTAGAATTTCTAGAATCACATGTGATTGTTTTAAGCATCAAAAACTAACTTTTCTTGGGTATAATAGAGTTTACGGCCTTAGATCATGCCTCTAGGCCGTAAACTCCAAAATGTATGCAAAATGATGTTTAAATTCATGACAAAGCTTGGAAAATTAACTAGAATCACATGTGATTGTCCTTTGAAGCTCAAATCAATTTTCCTTGGCCATAGGTGAGTTTACGGCCGTAAACTCCCATGGTATGGTTGTAAACTCCCTTTTAAGTGTTATAATATCATGCAATCCATTCCAAGGCATTTTAGAAATCCATTCCAACAATCCCCATGTCCATTTAAGCCACTTAAACACCCAAAACCACACCCACATGAGTTTACGGCCGTAAACTCATGTATGTGTGTGTTCAATGGTTGTAAACGCTTTAAAATGTTTACTCTTGGGGAGTAAACTCAAGTCCCAAGTCCCTAGTGCCATTACACGTCCGAAGATGTCACCCGGGTCACTCCAAACGCTCGTTTTGAGGTGTTTAACCTCATTGGAGTGTAATGTTCCATATGATTAGTGAATGTATCCCTAATTGTATATATTTGGACATTATTTCATTTTACATAGGTACATCACGAGTAATCAAATCCCGAACCAATGTCTAGCATTCAAAACCGACACGTTTCCGAGTCCGGTGAGTTCATACCCCTACCCTTTTTCACTGTTTTCACTGTTTTCATGGGGGAACACAAGCAAAGTACAAGGGAATCCTTGTACTCAGAATATGTTTTTAAATGTGTGTTTCATATTTCATATGCTTTCATAACTGATTACCACAATTTATAACAGATTGAACATACAGATCACGTAACCTGTATTTGTGAAATAGGCCTTTAAACTGTTATGTTTTGCAAATATTTCACAAATGGTTTTTCCACCTTTTATCAGTTAAAATCATGACATTAAACATTTGAACATAATACCTGTACGTTGTTTTTCCTCGGTAACACACCACACACATACCCGAGTGGAGGACTATCATCTTATTACTAGTAAATTTGTTAATCCTGTATGATTGAAGACACGTCCTCGGAGAACACTCCACCGAGATACGCGAGTGGAGGACTACACCCATAACCAGAATCTCTGGTATTTAGAGAGCGTGACTTGAGTGTATAGATCTATATGGGGCTGACTACCCCACACCTGGCTGCTAGCTACAGCCGAACCGAAATGGTTCAAGGGTGACGAAAGTCATAAGTATGTGGACGACTTATTGCCACATGTGGACTACTTATTGCCACAGGTTTTAGTCTAATGTATGGTTATGGAACTCGCAATTAGGATAACAGAGATTTACTTATAGTAATAATGAACCACCTTATACATCTTTTACATCTTTTACATCTTTCACTTACAGTAGCTATTAATCAGGAAAGTACGAGACTTTCCTGGGGAAAACATGGAACATAAACATGATTACATCTTTTACATCTTTAACATCGTTTACATTAGAAACCAACATACAGGAAAGCATGGGGCTTTCTTGGGTAACACTTACATAACTAGAAAGAGTAACAATTGGATAACAATACATCTTTCACAATTGGTAACATAAAATAAGGAAAGTAATGGACTTTCCTGGTAACACATAATAAGTAATCAGAACAGTTTAACAAGTCAGATAACCAACTATACATTTTCACATGAGTAGACATGTTTTCAGTGTGCAAACTTACTATACTTTACATTTGTGAAACAATAACCAACTATTAAGAAAATATGGGATTTTCTTGGTGCACATAACATTTCAGAAACAGAAAGGAAACTCGAAACATTTTCACAAACAAAAACCGCTTATGAACTCACCAGCTTTATGCTGATTTTCAAATCGCTTGTGTTCTTAGGTCAGCGTTAGAACAGGTACTCGAAGATCCTTTTTGCTTGAAGACGGTGTACATGAAGATCCATTTCTTTTGTTTATATATATATATATATATATATATATATATATATATATATATATATATATATATATATATATTGTATCACAACTGTACAAAATTTACTTTTGAAACAACTATAAAACTTTATTATGTAATGTATGGTTGCTTTACTTTACTTAGTATGTGCATTGGAATTGATACTCAACATGGTAGTCAACCCCGGAAATGTTTTCCGCCTTCGGTTTTCAGGGTGTGACATTCGTGCTTACCGTGTTATGTGTTATGTGTTTCAGGTACCTCACAGGATTACGGGAAGGCACCGACTTGATTGTACACATACACGAGTTGAAAGATTTGTTTTGGAAGATCCGGGATTGTGTTATAACAACTTTTGAACATGTTTTTTGATAAGTTGATATAAATTGAGGATTTTTGTGATTGTGCTAATGAGATTAATGTGATTTTAAATGAAAACTTTGTTTGAAAATTTACGTTGTTACATAGTACCTTTTAACCAAGTACCATTCATGATAGTGATCCATGAGGTGATCTTGATGTGACTCAGTTCAATACTAGTTCTCTGAAAAGTATCTATGAAACTTGGTTACAACCCATTGCCTACTTTCATCTAGTGAAAGTCAACCAATCCAATTCATATTAATCTTACTTCATAATTGTTCACACAATTATAACCGACTATAAACTTTTAGAATAATAAAATTTATCCACGAATTAAACATGTTAATATAGAACATAACAAGTACTAATGTGAAGATCGTATCCCAGTACATCAAAACATTATCTAATAAATGTTGTTACAATGTTCCAGTATCCACATATAATCCAAATTAAAAGTCCATTCCTAGAATAATAAAGTCTTATAGTTGAAGTGTGACTATTCATACTTAGCTCGAAAGAAGGACTTTATTAATGGGTACAACAAATTAATTTGTGTGAGTTCTGCGAATACTATGATCTCCATATTTGACGTTACTCTAGGTATATTTAAATATCTTGGAGTACATCATTGGTGTTCTTTCCTGAAATATAGTCTCTTAGCTTGATTAAGTATACTCTTGAAGTCATAAATAATTTTTTATGTGATCCTTGAATGGCAAAAATCAACATAATTTTTCAGTAAACCCATTCATCCAATCATATTTAATCTCAACTTATAAAGTAGTGTATTCTTATATTCTATTAGTATGTATCATTTTGTTTTTATTGGACATCATTCCAGCTAAACTTACTCTTCATCCCGTAATGAAGCCATAATCAAATTATAATGCATAATTATATACATATGCTTAGGAATCAAAGTCTTATATATCTCTTTACATGAAGATTTCATTCTAAACTAATCATCTCATATACATTCTCTTATTTCTTCTAAAGTGCTCTTAGAATGTTCCTATAGTCATCTTGTGACTAAACCATGTATCTAATTTGTATCTTATGATATGCTTATAGCATGATCATATACCAAGTCTTATGTATAATTTGGCATAAATTATGGATTCATTTTCCAAGCAAATCGAATATAAATCATTTCAGCTAGTTCGAATTATGAGCTAGGTTCTTTTAAGGATGATTTAAACTTAGTGCCATGTGATAATGCCAAGGTTCCTCTAAAGGAATCTTTTATCTTGATCCTTTTCAAGATATTGTCAATATATTCTTAAAAATATAAAACATTTAACATTCATTTTATCTATCTCTAAAGATTTTCAATTCCAAGAATGTATCCTGTCCTTTCTAAGTCTTTCATTTTAGAAACACATTCCGAGTCAAGGTGAAAGGCCATGGCATGGTCAAAATGTAATTTGTTATGATTAAGAATATCTCATTTATACGAGATTAGGAATGTCACTATGAGCCCACTACTTCTTAGTAAACTCACATATTCTATTCATTTTGATATAAAAGCTTACCATGTGGTTTTGTATTAAAAATGATGATTGCAACCTTAAGATGTTTACTTTATATCCACTAGTGGATCTCAAGCCTTACATATTTTTCTACGATAACATGGATTAAGAAAACCTCTAGGCTTATATATATATATATATATATATATATATATATATATATATATATATATATATATATATATATATTCTCTAGTAGATGTCTATTAAGAAAAGCGGTCTCTCTTGAAATCTATTTGCTATATCTTATATTAAGAATATAAATTTATAGTAAATAGTATCCATGTTGATCTAATCATATCTACTTCTGAAAAAAAAAAAGGTTTGATCATAGTCAATGTCATGAGTATGATAAGCACTACAGTCAATCACATGGGTATGAGAAAATCCATTTATAACAAGTCTTTCTTTAAATGTGTATACTTATACATGTAATGTATTTTTTCTAGAAGAATCACTTACTCCTTCTAGCATGGCCATGGAGGGGAAGGTTAGTCAAGACCATACTTGATTATTATATATTGATTACATCTCATGTTCATGACTCTAAGTCATTAGTCAGATTCGGGATCTGACATAGCATCTTGGTATTTGATGGATTTGCCGGAAACCATCAATGAGAGATTCCCCATATCTCAAGGTAAAGACGATTTTTACCACTAATGTGAATATTTTTTTTGTTAATAGCTATTATTTAAGTCTAACAATCCTTTTTATAACTAGTGTCGAGTGTTGCTACATCACACTATGGTTCTTCGAGCTACTTCAAGTTCCGTGTACCTTCCACTCTTTTTGTCATTAGTAGTTTGTTGTGTATTAACTTAGCTTTCATAGGAATAATAGAACTTATTCTTGTTGGGTGCGCATATAATAATCTAAGCCACATTTACAGTATTATGCAAATATGTATTTAGTAGATTTTGGTTTAGAAGCTTTAGTCCAACATAGGCTACAAATCCACAAAACATTTAATAAAATAGCAATGGATCCTTTCCATACAAAGTATAATAAAGAAAATGCTTTATCTACTTATTAGTTGGTATTTGTACTCAAGTTGCAATTGATAGTGTTATAGGTGTTTTCCCAATGAAATAAAAGGAGGACATTTCTACCGATTAGAAAGTAAATCATACTAAGTAAGATTTAATTCATAATTTATTATTGTTAAGGCTTTCGATAGTTCTTACTAGTTTGAATTTCATCTTATATTTGAAAACTTTAAAAAAAAGGTTTGATAATTATGCTTTACCATGTAAAATATAATTATAACTACTCTAGTTGCTAATAAAGTTGATTTGGCATCTTGTGCTAAAACTTGGGCATTCATTAGACATGAACTCATACGTCATAGTGTATAGTTCTTTAATAATCAATATTTATCTACTACTTCATGAATATATCATTAAGAATATTTTATATATAAATAATATTCACATATGTCAAATAAACTACATTATTTCCCTTTGAAGATCCATTTCTTGAAGTTTGAATATGTGAATTTCCTTTATATAATAAAGATAACAATGTCTTTGATAACATTGATTTAAAAAAAAAAGTTAAAGTCCAAAGTATTTTGCATATACAACTTGTTATTATTAAGCATTGATATTTAGTTTATAATTCGTATTAAGAGATCTAGTCTCATAAAACAACAATTGTTTCACAATACAAATACATTATTATCCTGTCATAATTAGTAAACTAAACTCCAAGAGTGCAATTCTAAGTTCATTGTGCTCAGTTGGTTAATCTTCTCTAAATATATGCAATCCAATTAAAATTATATGATTAACATTTAAGTACCAAGTACTTGGTTTCTATATTAAAAGTATGAGTTCTATCTAGTAGATACCTGAAGTATTAGTCTCTTCTGGACTTTCCTTCCAAATAAGAGGAGAAATTCCTCTTCCAGTGTCTGGTTTCTCCATAGTAGAAACAAGATCCATCATTGTGGGCCTTCTTGGATTTCTTGGGCCTAAAGGCGTTCCTTCCATGAACTTGAAGCTTCTTAGAGCACACAGGGTGACTTTTTTCAACCTTGGTTTCTTCCAATGTTCAAGCTAGTTCATACTAGATATCACTGCCTCCTTGGAATACCTTTGTAACTTGGCGATACATATTAAATGCATCCAAGCCTTCCAACTCTTTCCAGAAGTCATGAATAACTATACCTATAATAGTGTTACAGATATCATCGTAATCACATTTTTTCTATCCACCAAACATCATGCGCATGTAAATCATACAAAGAAGGTGGTTTAACGATAGGGCCTTTTATGACGTATAATTTCTCATCTCTCTCAAGATTCTCTTTTAAGGAACGAGTCCATTGAATGCTATTGTACCCATTGAATGATATGATATCTTGTAAATCTTTAAGTTCAAGGAGATGCATGGTAGAGAGATTGGATTTGGTTCTCATCTACAGAATTTTAACAAAATTCATTTAGTATTTTCAGTATTTAAACTCTCTAATAATTAGTACCCTTTTAGTTCCCAAAAATATTAATTATCAAAGTCTAGTATCAAAGTCGCAAACCAGATACATAGTTAAGTATCATTTATCCCATCCAGTTGAATCCAACCCAGTACATATTTGTGACAACCTGAAATTTGTTCCGTCACTATATCCCATTTCCATTAATAAAATTCATCTTTATCAAACTTTTCCGTTACCATTTTGATTAGGTCATTTAAATTGAGACTTTTATCATGGCTTCATGAGTGTCTAAATGAATTAGGAACATGTGAAACACCCTCGATACTCTTTTTAAAAGTTTCTAATTCACGACCACATCGAGTTACGACCCTTTAATCGGGTACGACCATAAACCCCGTTTAACATCTGTATTGGGTAAATATCCACCGGGCCGCAAACTCAACCCTTATACAAGGGATTGAGTGGTCACATATGAACCTTTTCCACCTTGTTAACACCCTCTCTCTCTCTCTCTACAAGTGATTTTGATCTAAAAACACCTCCTTCAAGCTCCAAATTCGTAAGTGATCTATCCTAGCTTGTTGTTTAGCTTATTTTGCTTGCAAATTCGTGTTTAAATCATCCAAAACCCTCAAAATCTTGTGTTTACGGCCCAGGAACACTCTGAAACCGTAAACACCCATAAATGGTGTTTTGAAGCCCCAAAACCCTTCCAAATCCTTTCTAGTGATTAGCTATGACTTAAGGACTTGCATGTATGAGCTTAGAACCCCAAAATCATATCATTAGGGGAGTGAACATGAGTTTACATCCCAAGAACATTCTTGGATAGTAAACAAAGCTTCATGAGTCGTAAACAACTTTTAAGGTGTTAAGTTGCCCTTTAAACACCTCCTATGGCTTGGGTTAATGTCTAGAACCAACCACCATCGAAGTAGGGACCTTAAACATCAAAGAAACCATGACCATAAGAGATTATGGCCGTAAAACCCCTAAGGTTTGGTCCATTGGATGTAAACTCCCTTAAGGATGTCAAATGGTGCCCTAACTTCCCTCCATGGCTTGTATAATGGACTAGAAACATGTATGTTGAACATAGGACCATAAAAACACAAAATGAAGGGACAAGTAAGAGTTTACGGCCATAAACTCTATGTTTACAGCCGTGAACTCCCATAAATGGTCCATGTGAAGACTTAGTCACTTCCTATGCCCTTGAATCAACCCTAGAACTTTCCCTTGTGCAATGTAAGACCATTAAGCAACCAAAATCACTCCACCCATGAGTTTACGGCCGTAAACTCATGGGGATATGGTCTTTGGGCTGAAATCTCCCCTAAGGGTTTACACTTGAAGAGTAAACTCCCTAACTAGGCCATACACCCCTTGAATGCAACCCGTATCACTTCCAACACTTGAAATAAGGTGTTTTCGTGCATCGGAGTGTATTATCCTACTTAATTAGTAATTCAATAACAAATTAGATACAATTATGTATCACTTCATATTACTTAGGATCCTCGTGCGTTTTCAAGCCCTAAACTGACACTTAGCATCCTACCTAGCACATTTCTCGACTGGTGAGTTCATACCCCCTACACCTTTTTTCGTGTTTTTCATGTTTTCACGAGGGGAATACAAGCAAAGTACAAGGAAATCTTGTACTTAAACTCATTATTTCGTATGAAATGTTACATATTCAGTATGCTTTTAACACAGAAAACCGTATTACCAACCGTTTAACTTGTAGAGTTAATATTCAGACTAATTGTGAAACTCATTATAAAATGTTATATTTGATATTTCACAAATGATTTTCCGTATCATTACTTGTAAAATTGTTAATCTTAGTATTCTAGACACGTCCTTAGGAACACTCCCCCGAGATACGAGAGTGAAGGACCAATAACATTAATTTTAGAGCTTTAGACACGTCCTTGGTAACACTCCCTCGAGATACGAGAGTGAACGACCAATAACATTCAACTTAGAACTTTACACATGTCCTTGGTAATACTCCCCCTAGATACGAGAGTGACGGACCAATAAAACAGGATTTTCCGTATTATTACTTTTAAATTTATTAATCTTAAGATTGGAGACACGTCCTTGGTAACACTCCCCCTAGATACGAGAGTGTAGGACTACCCCTGTAACCAGAATCTCCTGGAGGGAGAACTTGACTTGAGTGTATAGATTTATACGGGATTCACTACCCTGCACCTGGCTGCTAGCTATAGTGGGACCGATAGGTCCGCGGGTGACAACAGTCATAAAATGATATTGGCCCCGTTACAAGCCTTATCTAGTTTATTGTATGGTTATGGAACTCGCAACTTAGATTATGGAGATTTACTTTAGTAATTAGTTTACTATCTACTTATTAGTTTTATATACGTGTTAAAACTAACATACTTTCCAAGGATAACCAGGCTTTCAGGAAACGTCACTTAACATTACAAGTATGGTAGATACTTGTACACTATATTCCGTATCGATAACCAACCACCAACTTTTAAGGAAGATAAGGATTTTTCCTGGGTTAACTTTACTTTTCATAAACAGGTTGTTTAACAAACGGATAACTAAACTTCTTATATAAGAAAATATGGGATTTTCTTGGATAACAACTTTTCATAAAACCAAAGGAAAACTTATTCTTTTACCAGAAACAAACCGCTTATGAACTCACCAACTTTATGCTAATATTTTTAAAACTGCTTGTATTCTTAGGTTCTCGTTAGACAGGTATCTCGCGTTCTTTTGGAGAAGAAATAGCGTATAGAAGTCTCGTCTTTATTTTTGTTATACTGATGTATATATAAAACATGTATTACTTTGCTTTCAAACAAATGTAAATATTCCTATGAATGTAATGGTTGTGTTTACTATGCTTGCTTTGTACATTGGTTGTGATACTTTACATGACATCCTCTGCCGCGGAACGTTTCCGCCATCGGTTTCGGGGTGTGACAATATCGATTATAAATTATATCTTACTACATGATTCCTAGATTCATGTGATCACTAAAAACAAATTTAAATAGACATGTTAGATCCCATCTATTCCTCGAAACTCTCTTGCTTAGGTATCCTTTATCACATAAGATTTCTCACCAAATCATCTGATTTGAAAAGCTTGTGTAATCGGCCTATAACTTGGTTATATAAATCACAAATACACTGCAACCATTAAAAGATAGCACTGAGCGATTATGTATCCTTTATCCTACTAGTGCATACAAGAAATGTGTGAGTGTTTTTCAAGATGGATTGCATAGATTTGAGGCTTGAAAGGGTCTTATATGTTTTATAATTCTAGTTTTAAAGATATATGATATCATTATAATTTTATGCATCGAATTAATCATGGTATAGATTTTCTAAAAAAATCACATTTAAGGTTCAAATATAAATTTTGGTTTTATATTTTGACACGGTTCAATTTTAACGTTAATATACAATATTGAGTTTGAATTGGAGCCATATAGAACCTTATTTATTACTTAATAAAACTTTCTTTTATTTTTAATTTCATAGAGTTTGAATAAGTTATAAAATCAACATTTTAGACTACTAATTTTAAGTTTTCCAAATTTATCGTTATTAACGTTTTAATAAAGCCGATTTTTATTTTAAAGTTATAGCTTGTTATTTCTTATGTTCTCATTTTGTAAATTGAAAGCCAAAATGCATGTGATGTTTATTTTATCCAAAAAATAGTTTGAGTTTGTGAAAAGCTAAATTATAAACCACACATAATATTACTTCAAAAATAAACAAGACAAACATGAATTTAACGTTAACAAACCTTGATCTAGTTAACACTTTTTTGGGACAATACACAAGTGATAAGCCCATTTCTACAAGATAAATGGACCAAATGTTACAACTTGTTCTTCATGTGATCTTCAAACTCTCACTTGCAATATTTTATAAAAATTTATGAACTTTTATAAAATGTTCATAAAATCATGGGTCTCCATGGTTCTTCAAGAAATGTCCTCCATCTTTATCTTGTTACATATTTTATAAAAGAAACCCAGTCTAAAACTAATCTATTACGTAGAAATAACAAGAATAAAAACTAGCTACTTTTACATACTTTATGAATAAAAGAACATTACAAACCATTTTCTACCAAATCACATAAACAACACCACAAATGGTCAAAGGATTGTTTATGCACTCTAAAATACATATAAAAATAAAAACAACTTTTTTTTCTAAGACAACTTTAAGTGAGAAAAATGCATGTATGTTTTTGTCACATCAAATAACAATTAAAAAAATTTTCAAAGAAAATATGTATAAACTTATTTTTATACAAAACAAGTTATCCATATATTCCAAAAACTAAGATTTTCAAAAATTAAAAAATCTAACCAAACTTGCAATGTGTCTTTGACACCAATTGTTGGATCTTATTTCAAAAATAATTTCATAAACTAGTAAAATGACAAAGGAAAAACTTATGATTTTCAAAAATAACATAACAAATTACACCCATAAAGGTTTATCTCGCAAAGTATAGAAAGATGAAATCACCAAAAGAAGGGGTGAGGACATAACAATCTTTGTAGTTCTTTGGGTCATATTTGAAGGCTTGGATCTTTATGGATAATGTGGAACTTTGAAGACACCAAAAATAACTCAACTTGATGAAGAATGCTAGTTCTTTGTATAAAACTCTTAAGCTTTGAACCAAACCCAAGTATGGTTCAAAGAGAGCAAAATGTATGCAACAAATCTTCAAGTGTTCAAAGAAAGAGAAGAGAGGGAGTGAATGGAGATGCTCTCGGCAATTGGCAAGAAAAACAAACACCAAAAGTGCAAGCCTCAAGCTAGTTAAAGTACACTCTTGAAATAAAGGTCCTTAAACATTATGACCTTTAGACAAGGTTGTCTCCCATGCTTTCTCATATACCTTTACTTTAGGTTAAACAATTTGAAATCCCATGCTCCTCATCTATCCTCCAATTTTCAGCCATAGTGTGGAAAAAGAGAAGAGTTTGTTTCAATTTTATATACTTAAAGCTTACAAAATATAAAGTTTGACTTTTTCTAAAAGTAAAAAGGGATTCAACTAGTCCAAAATGTTGTGCATGAAGTATTAATTCATACCATATGAATTATGTGATATTACTTGCCAATGAAAATTATTATTTCGATAAAATAAATAATTTCTGGTTAATTATAAAAGTTTATTCAATATCTGTTAAAAACTAATTTATAATAAATAATCCGATTATATCAAGTTGTTGTTAGTGTAACCTATTAGTATCATATGTTAATTAGCAAAATCACTTTAATATGATTTGTGAGCATAGTAAATCTTTTTGTATGTTGAAAATTTGTATAAGGTGTCCTCAATACAAAGAGAATCGTAATAAACTTGATTGGGAAATACAATTGTTTCCAGTCCAAATGAAATAACTATGGATAAAGAAAATCACCCACATATTGATAGACAAAGGGAGTGAACAATAGTAACTTTATACTATATGTTACGTATGTGCTTTATTGATTTTAGAGGTTGTTGGGACGATCACATACAATTGGTATAATTTCCTTACAATAATAATTATCATTCCAACATCCAAATGACAACATATGAGGAAATGTAGAGAGCATCGTATAGAAATCCCACTTGTTAGACAGAGGATGGAGAAAACCCTCTTGTGGGGATGGATATTATAGAAAAAGAAGGAAGCAAAAATAAAACAATATGTGAAAATATGCAAGTGGCACAAATCCATCAGCAACAGTACACATCCAAAAAAGAAATTGTTGGTGTTTAAGGTCGGTGATCTGGTCATATTAAAAGTATCTCCTTAGAAATGAATCATACGATCTAAAAAAACTCTCCAGTTTATTGGGATTTTTCAAATTTTGCAAAGGATAAAAAAAGTTACTTATCAACTCGAATTGCCAAGTGAACCCCAAGCCATTCATAATGTCTTTAATGTATCCGATTTAAGTAAAACATTATTCAATAAAGCGCAAGATGTACCAATGTCGACGGTTTAATCTTCGGGATCTTTGTTCGAAAACCTATATCTCGACTTCCAAACCTTGAAATAAAAATCCTCCTATAAAACCAAATGTATATTCCTAAGTAATTTATATCGTAATTTTAAATCTAAGCATAATTTACTAATTAAATAATTTATAAAATTCTTATTATTATTATTATTATTATTATTATTATTATTATTATTATTATTATTATTTAGAAAAAAAAAATTGAGGTTACAAATAATATTTATTAATTGATTGAATACATTTTAATAGTGCCAACTAGTGTAGAAAATTGTATATTGTTTGGTTACTAATCAATTCAGTGGCAAAACATAAACTGTTTTTTGGGATGAAAGTATAATATGTATAAAAATTGGAAAAACTAGAGGCCAAAAGTGCAAATTTTATATTTTTAGACCTAATATTTATAAAATTTAATAGGTATGGACTACTTATAACCAAAAAAACAGTAGGGGTCAGCCACTTCTAGCCCTAAAGAAGCTCCTTCCCTATTAGTACAAATTTCGATTCAATTTTAAACTTGTCCATGAATTATAAGTCAGACTATTTAAAGACTATATGACTATTCTTGGAAGAGATGACCCGTTTAGGTCTAGCTGACCAGTCTAGGACAATACTGATCCTAATTAGATTAGTTTTTTTTTTTCGAGATCAGTTTTAGGCATATCAAGGATTTGTTTCACCTTTACACTATTTTGCATATCTCTACTACCTGCTTTTCCAAGTGGGAGACTGTTGGATATAGTGTCTAAGTTCATAACTATATTTGGTATGTACTTGACCCGACCCGGCATGGTCCATTTGGGTTGCATGGTATCATGCATTTAGATAGACCAAAATGAGAGAAATAACACTTACGGTTAATTAATATATTATAAGTTCTAATATATTAATAGTATTATTTAATTAGTATTGATCAAGAAATAATTTGGAATTAATTCAGTGATCAAAACAAGACTAATTAATTATATGGGTTGATTATTTAAATCACTCATACTTATATAGTGGGCTAATGCTCCATGTATTATCAAGTTCGGCTAAAACCCATAGGCCGATCCATGGATGCTCCATGGTGTTTTTGATACCATGGATCGTGGAAATGAAGAGTCACGTCAAGTTAGGGTTTACTTGGTGTAACCCTAATTATGACACACTATATAAGCATCATGTTGTAGATGAAAATCGGCACTAGTAAGAAAAGAAGAGGGCTATCCAATTTTAGAAGTGTTATAATTCTCTCAAGGTTATTCCAAGTGTATTTGGTGTTGTGCGAGACATTTGAGGCATCACACTTGAGGTGCTAGGCTCACAAGGTTCTCAAGGAATCCAAGCAACTAAAGGTATGTCTTTCTTACTATCTTTTATGATTAAAAGTTCCCCATATATGCTAGATAGGTTAAGAACCTTGGAAAATCAAATTTTCATGTATCTTAGTCAAACATAGATCCAAGGTTTCTAGGGTTGCATGTACACTATAGGAGTGTTAGAATGCTCAAAACCCAACGGTGGTATCAGAGCCATATTTGTTTGTTTGATACTTGATGCAAAATTGTGAAAAAAAAACTCGGTTTTTCTGCACTCTGTAACATAAACTCGCTGAGTCCATAGGGGGACTCGACGAGTCCATGAGTAAACTCATCCTACTCGACGAGTAGGTTTATGCAATCGACGAGTAGGAGCCCCAGAATGCAGTTTTTCAACTTCTGCTGCTGGAAATGGAGGAGAAACATTACCCAAAACTATTTTGGTCTTACAAAACTTGTTTTAGATGGTGTAATGGTTATGCTAATCCATTTTCAATAGATATTATTAAAATTTCAAGTTTTATATGGTTAATTTTATGATTCTTGAAATTGTTGATATGCATGTTCTTGAACACATGAGCTTAGATGATCATAGGAATTATTTGTAACCTTCTTGGTAGTTTAATTCTTGATCATTATGTGTTTTAATGGAGTCCATAACTTGTCCTCAAGTTATGGATAACCAAAATTCACAAGTTATTAAATCCATTAAAAGAACACTAAGGTTACATAAAATGAAAAATCACTCATTTTAGCAAGCCATTAACTCATAAGTTATGAGAAATGAAAAGTTTTGGAAGTTTACAAAACTTTCCCTCAAGTTTTGGAACATGTAAAATCATATTAAAACTTTAGTTCCAACCCCTAGAATTTTAAAAGTTAAAATTCAACTCTTATAATTTATAATATTATAAGTTAATAATAATTATATATGTATAAGAACAAGTCATTTTACCGTTAGTAGGCCTCATTTACGAAGCCGGTCTATAAGGGGGTATAAGGTTATTGCCTATAAAATGATACTTTTATGGGTGTCCACTCTCACCCACTGCTTCCTTGATCGGTGGAGGTTCATTAGCTAAATGGGTAGGACAAAAACTATAATTCTCCCTTGATTATAAGTATAATGATACATTATAAATAACTAAACACTTATAAATTCCCAATCTTAGTTACTTAGGAAAATGTGAATAAGGTGCTAATCCATGAAATTACACTTTGCACTTTGTTTAAGCCGTTATTGGAGCGTGTGTGGTTAACCGACACACTAGTTGGACTTAACAAGGTAGGCAAAGGGTAACTAAATGTTTATCATAGTATCGATGGAGCACGTGTGGTTAACCGGCACATCGATTGAGGGGTAATAAGTTAAGGACACCAAGTAATTTACATGGTTACTTCACACCTTGTTTTGTGATCCTCGACATCCCAGTCACAAAACCTGAAGGGCACACTCGAGATTGAAACATGCCATTGAAAGTTCAATGAATCTCAAAAGACTAGGAGTTTCAAAAAAAATTAAAACCTAATAATACATTTCATTTATCTTGGTGGAAATTGGTGAATTGTCATTCACTTACCTTCAAATATTTTATAGCTTGGATAACCGCATCCCTCTTCCAGGTTATAAAATAGTTTGTTGGGTCCTAGCCTTAATATTTAATATCGGGTGCTATATTAAGGACTTAATCAATTTACTTGAATTTCTCCCATTGTGATTTCTGGTTTAGACAACAATGATCTTCCCAAATCAAGCTTTCCTAATGAAGATGGTTTCCCGAGTTTGGCTCATCGAAATCATACTTCTCTTCCTCCACCTATTCCAATTATCCTCCCTGACCCACAAGCTCAAAGACTTGAATAATTCAAGTTCACTCAATCCCTACTCACAATGAAACATAAAGATGGAAGTCCTGTGTGCACTCATGTCTTACGAATGAAGTCACAGATTGACAGGTTGACAATATTAGTCATTGTCCCAAGGAAGTTGACTATTAACTGGGTTCTTCAATCACTTCCTGAGTCTTACAGTGAGTTCATTAAGAACTACTATGCGACAAATCATGACATGACCCTAATAGATCTATCTTATTTGCTTATTGTTGCTGACTCGGAAATGATGTGGCGCAATGGTCAAGCAAATATGGGTGGAAGGTCTATTTCTCAAACTTCCATGGACATTGACAATGGTAACATTGGAAGTCCAGAAAAGCTTTCTCTTCCCAATGGTAAAGGGAAAAGCTAAATCTTTGATAGTCCCGTGTACCATTCCCAAAGAGTCTATATGTTTTGATTGTGAAGAAAAAGGGGCATTGGAAGTGAAGTGCCCTAGCTACCTGAAAGAAAGAAGATTCAATAAAAAGTTTGACTTTGCTTAAAGTAAGTCCACTATCTAACTCTATTAAGTTCCCAGTTGATGATTCTTACTACAAAATGTGACTCGATTGTATTTTGATATTTAGCAAGATCAAGCAAAGGGAAGGAAACTTAAAGAAAGAGTCTGTTGAATCTGATCGCATAGATGGATTTCTTTCGCTTGATTGAAGATCGAATTTTTGAGCTACTACTTAGGACTTATGATACATTGCTGGGAAACATGTAATAGCATAGTTTTCATTTCAAGTTGCATTGTAAGGAAAAGTGTTTTTTTTTTCCGCATTTTATAAAAATAAATAAAAGTTTTACTTTATTTAATATCTCCTTGCAATGGCATTTATGAAAACTTGATGCTTGTATGTTTCTAGCAATATTATAAATTTGAATTTGATTCTTTTATTTAAGGTAGTGTATAAATTTACCAAATAAAGAAAGTTTCTCATCAACCAAGTTTCAATTGGACTGAAAATTGGAATCATGCAAGTTGTATAGTATGATGAATGAGAACTTTCAGATTTGGAAGATTAAGACTAATTCCTTGTTCATATTTGTAGTTGAGTCAAGTGAAGGACTAAGGGATCGAGTACACATTCTTATGCACTGCTCAAGTCCACCACAAAGGATCGATAAGGTTATTCATCATGATTTACTAAGGTTTAGTAAACATGGTTATACTTACCAGTTTAAGTATAATTCTGAAACATTGGAAAAGTTTCAATGTATGGCAGAACGAATAAGAAGAATGAAATTAGGCAAAAAGATAAAAGTTTCTCAAATCTGAAAAAGATGGGAGAGTACTTTAGTATCATGTTTAATGATCATCTTAATGATTAAGAAACCATATCATAATTGGTTCTCTAAGCTCATCTTAGTGCATTCTTATGGCTAAGAAGAGGAATTATGAATGGTTGAAATGGTTATATCAAGAAGGTGAGTCATACTTCGTTCCAAAATCATTCTTAGAGTCATACTCCAAGATTGTAATTTGAGTGACATATCTTAAAGAAAGGTTTATAACACTAGTCAAATATAAGAGTAAATTTTGTCTTACTCTTGTGCATTTGAAATTGGTGAGTTGTGATGTTTTGGACAAAACAGAGACCAACTTAAGGCCAATTTTGTGAAGTGTTTGTCTTGATAAAGAAACTGCACTATCTCTTGAATATTTGGCAAGTGAGTCTTATATGTCAAGTGGACAGTGGGAGTCTTAAAAATCTTGTAAAAGATTCTAGATCTAATCAAAAACAAAAACCTATATCTTATCACTAGCACACGACTTGAGGTTTATAACCTATCATGTTGACATATTCCTATGTCTGTGGCCATTCCAGTGAAAGTTGGCTTTGCATATGAGTTCTGAGAGTTCTCAATTGGTTGCATAACAACTTGGAAGCAATGGCAGGTCCTTCAGCTGCCAGGTGGCAAGAAGTTAAGAGTACACAAGTTCAATCCATAAGAGTTTGGATTTGTCACTAACCTTGTCTTTGTTGGATAAGGTGTCTAAGTCCATAACTTATTTGGTATATACTTGACCCGACCGGCATGGTCCATTTGGGTTGCATCTCATCCAAACTATTATGGATAATTTTATGAGAGTTATACACATATGTTTATTAATATATTATATGTTATAATATATTAATATGAAGTTACGTTATTTAATTAGTTTTAATCTTACATTAATTATGAATTAATTTAGAGATTAAAAGGAAGACTAATTAGATTATGGGCTAATTGTTTTATATAGTGTGGGCTAATACTCATTTGTTAATGGGCTAGGCTTATGTGGAAGTCCATGGATGATCCATGGAGCTTTTAACCCATGAATCCTTGGAAAGGAAAAGACATGGGTTATTAGGGTTTCACCCTAACCATGCACACTATATAAGCATGCTTATGGAGCACGAAATGGAGGCTAAGGAAAAACTAGTCAACTAGTGTGTGTGTGCATGTGTGTGGCCGAAAATACAAGAGTGTGTATACTCTCTCAAAGTTTTCCAAGAGTTTGTGGTGTTTTGTGATTCCATTTGAGGCATTCACACTATTGGTGCTTGGCCCTCAAACTCCTTAGAACCAAACTCATCAAAAGGTATGTAATCTCTTCTAACTCTTATATGTTGAAATATTCCCCATGCCATGTTAGATAGGTTATAAACCTTGGAAAATTTATTATTTTTCATGTATTTAGACAAACATAGATCCAAGGTTTATTAGGGTTGCATGCACACTTAGGAAGTGTTAAATTGCTCAAAACCCAACAGTCTTGTGGTTTTGGTTTCGACAAATTCACATGGATAAGAACACATACACCAGAAAATCTAAGTGTCATAAGGTTTCTCTCCGATTCATGAAAATGATTGTGAGGAAACACTTTCACTAAGTATATTTTAAGTAGATAGCAATCTTTGCATTCTCAAAATCGTTAGTGGAGCATGTGTGGTTAACCGGCACACTAACATGGACTTATGAGAAATAGCAAAGATCTAAACAATTGAGACTATGATTATGGCATCCCTTTTCATAGTTCTAAAATTGTTTAGACACACCTGCCAGCTATCTAAGAGAAGGTGTATGATTTTGATAAAGTCTTATCAAAACAATCTAGTATCAGAAATCTAAATTTTGGTAAGGAAGTCAATAAAATATTAATTTCTATAAGTCCAGTTGTTTTCTGGATACATGTCAAAGCTAGTGGGAGCATAAGTGTTATATTGATAATCATCATGTTAGTGGGAGCATGATAATTATGACAAGTGTTGCAAGTTAGCAATTTTAATTATAGAAAACAAAAGGTTTCAATCGGGAGAAATTGTGTTGCTATAATTAAGGGAGAGGAAATTATACTTCACTTCAATTCTAAAAGCTTAGATTGAGGTTTTAATCATATTTAGTCAAGGGTATATATATATATATATATATATATATATATATATATATATATATATATATATATATATATATATATGTATGTATGTATGAATTTCATGTTAGAATGGCTCAACATAAGGATATTCTATATATGGATCCATTATTTGCATTCTAAAATTCGATTATGATTACGGCATCCCTTTTCATAATCTGAATTATGAGAACTTGGAAAATAGAAATACAAATATTATAGCAAAAGACTGGTCGAGCATCATGTCCTTATGAATCGTGTTCCATATGCTTCAGATATAGGATCGATTGCATGTGCTAAAATATTCATATGTTCTAAATTTTTCCAAATGCCCAGTGAATTAAGAGGGAAAAAGTACTAGAACTAGATATATAACTAATTTGATTAAGCAGTTGTTGAGGACAATCTAAGGTTTACCAAAGATTGGTTGCTCAAGGACATTTGGAAGTATAGTGTTAATTTTGGAGGGACCATATTGACATATTCTAAAAAGAAGCAACTCTTGTTCAGGAATAATAGTCAAAAGGGGAATATGGAAATGTTCCCATAGGTGGAAGTTATTCTTTAAATATGTGTAAGATTCAGAAACTTAAGACAAGAAGAATGTTCAAAGGCAATGAACTTTGAATATGAGACTTCGGTTCCATGGAGTTGATTTCCATTGGAATACTTTGTAATGTCTGTTCACAAGTCTTTGCGACTTTATGCATAGTCATTACAATAGGACCAATGCATACAAGTTTAAAATATAATAGATTTAGGTAAATGGCAGGAATTTGGAATTCTTGCATTTGGGGTAAGAATTTGGGATTGTGAAATGAGTATCATTGGAATTATGTTCAATCGATCTATTTAACAGAATAAAGATCATAGACAAACTTAGTGTGCATACTTGGTGTATGGAATAACTAATGTTTGGAAAAACATAGTGTTCATACTTGGTGTATGTGATGACTAGTGTTTAGGAAAAACCATAGTGTACATGCTTGGACCATGGGACAACTATTGTTTTAATTGAAGTATAAAGTTGATAGTTTGAAACAGTATATAATGAATTATGGGTAATCAATATGGTGATAAATAAAAGATGTTTTTTTATATATTCATAAGTTCTGAGACCATATTGGATTCGATTATTCTTGTGTTTCACTTTGCATGTTTTGACTTCCAGAATAACTAAGGCGCTCTTCCTGAATGACTAAGTTATTCAAACCATCCACAGTCGGTCATATGTTGGAAGTGATGGGTTTTGAGCATTCTAACACTTCCTAAGTGTACATGCAACCCTAATAACCTTGGATCTATGATTGTCTAATTGTCATGCAAAGTTGAATTCCAAGGTTATATTCCTATCTAGCATACATGGGGAACAATTTTAACATAAAGTATAGATAGAATAACTTACCTTGTTGTTGTTTGTGTTCCTTGAAACCTTGTGAGCCTAGCACCCCAAGTGTGATGCCTCAAATGCTTCACACAACACCAAATGCTCTTGGAAGAACTTATGAGAGAATACTCACTTCTCAAAATTGGCCAAGCCCTCTTGTTTCTTAGTGTAGCCGATTTTAGGTGGAGAACATGTTACTTATATAGTGTTGACACATCTAGGGTTAAACCCTAATGTGTCATGACTCTTCATTTCCATGACCCATGGGTTTGTAACTCCCATGGAGCATCCATGGAGCATCCTATGGGTGGAACCCAACTTGATAGTCCATGGAGCCTTTTAGCCCACTATACAAGATATGGATGATTTACATAATCAATCCATACATTTAATTAGTTATCTTTTGATCACTTAATTAATTCTAAATTAATTCTTGATCAAACTAATCAAATAATATTATTAATATATTAGAACTTATAATATATTAATAATCTCCAAGTGTTATTTCTCTCATTTAGTCTATCCAATTGCATGGTGCCATGCAACCCAAATGGACCATGCCGGGTCGGGTCAAGTACATACCAGAAATAGTTATGGACTTAGACACCTTATCCAACAGTCTCCCACTTGGATAAGTCTAATAACTATTACTGCAAGTATGACTTCGTAGCTCTTTTCAAGGTTTCTCGAAACTGAGAAGATGATGGTATGCCATTTAAGATAAGTGATCATATAATCCTCTGTTCTAGATATCAGTCGGACAAATACATGGAACAATGTCTTACTTATTGTCCAACAGTTTGTTTCCCGATTTCCGATTTGTTTGACAAAGAACTTCATTGAACACATCAATTTAGTTCTGACCGGGCCCGGTACATAGGTCAAAACAAAATCATCGAGGGGCCCAGATATCAGCTTCTAATCCAAGAAGGAACAAATAAACTTCGACTCATATGTTTTTTCTACTACTCATTGAATTACACACAAGAGCACGATTTTATAACATCGAGTTACCAATGCGTTTTTCGTACAATCAATGCATAACCAACTTGTAAGTAACAAATCATATCTCTAGGTTTAAAGACTTATATGATATTACCGTCTCACAATCACTCGAGATAGAATTCCATGAAGTGATTCCAGTGAGCGTGGGTTGAGTCCAATGCTCAGAACTTATGAGCACTCATGATTGTTGTAGCCTTGTCCCAGACCTCTACAACCAAACATGACAGTCTTGATTCATACCTACTTCCGACATATGACCGACTGTGGAGGTTTGACCTTTTCATCAAAGCAAAGATTCCATCTGCGAGGTGCTTGCTTTAATCCATAAATGGATTTCTCAAGCTTACACACCCTATTGGGGTACTTGTTGCTGACAAAACCCTCTGGCTGACTCATGTAAACATCTTCAGCCAACTTCCCATTAAGGAAAGCAGTTTTGACATCCATTTGCCAAATTTCATAGTCATGAAATGCGGCTATGGCTAACAGAACCCGAATAGACTTAATCTTGGCTACCGGAGAAAAGGTCTCATCATAATCCACTCCAGGAATTTGAGAGAAGCCCTTTGCAACCAGTCTAGCCTTATAAGTGTGTACTTTACCATCCATGTCGGTCTTCTTCTTGAAGACCCATTTGCACCCTACAGTCTTTCGACCTGGTACATTCTCAACCAAGTTCCAAACTTGATTGTCATACATGGATTGTATCTCGCTATCCATAGCCTCTTTCCATTTAGCAGACTCGGGGCCTGCCATGGCTTCCTCGTAGCTGTTCGGGTCATCTTGACTTACTAGTGTCTCATCACTAATAAGTGTCTCACCTTCTGCAGTAATATGGAATCCATAGTAATGCTCAGGTGCACTCCTAACTCTCGTGGAACGCCTCAGAGGTACAGATTCGTCAATTGGCTCAACAGGAGTTTCCTCCTCAAGTTGAGGGCTAGAGTTTGAAGTTCCTTCACCACATGACTCTTGAATTTCTTCAAGATCAACTTGCCTCCCACTGTCTCCTTGGCTTATAAACTCTCTTTCTCGAAAGACTCCTCTTTTTGCTACAAAGACCACATTGTCACTAGGTCTGTAGAAGAGGTAACCAAAGGATTGTTGTGGGTAGCCGATGAAAATACACCTCTCGCTTCGGGGTTCGAGCTTATCATGAGTCTCGCGTCTCACGAAAGCCTCGCAGCCCCAAATCTTGATGTGGTCTAGTTTAGGTACTTTACCAGTCCACATCTCGTGAGGAGTTTTGGCAACTTTCTTTGTAGGGACTAGATTAAGGATATGGGCGGCAGTCTCTAAGGCATACCCCCAGAATGAGATTGGTAGCGAAGCTCGACTCATCATGGAACGAACCATGTCCAACAAGGTTCGATTACGCCTCTCAGCCACACCATTCAACTGCGGTGTCCTGGGAGGTGTCAATTGTGAGACAATCCCACATTCCTTTAGATAGTCGAGGAACTCTGAACTAAGATACTCACCACCTCGATCGGATCGAAGCATCTTAATGTTCCTGCCCAATTGATTCTCGACTTCCTGTTTAAATTCCTTAAACTTCTCGAAAGTCTCTAACTTATGCTTGATTAAGTAGACATATCCATATCTACTGTAATCATTAGTAAAAGTCAAATAATAACGATTAGCATCTCTTGTGGCATGTTTGAATGGTCCACACACATCCGTGTGTATAAGGTCCAACAAACCTTCACCCCTTTCACACGAGCCTGTGAAGGGTGACTTTGTCATTTTTCCAAGTAAGCATGATTCGCAACTATCATTTGACTTTAGGTCAAACGACTCCAAGACTCCATCTTTTTGGAGTTGGCCTATGCGTTTCTTGCTTATATGTCCAAGACGACAATGCCATAATGATGCTTTATCCAAGTTATTATTATTAGTAGAATCAATACACAAAACATTATTTCCTAAGTTATCTACAATAGATACAGCTTCATACACACCATCACAAGGTAATGCTTTAAAATAAAGTACATTATTAAAGAAAGCATTAATCGAACCAACTTCATTATCAAACGAAAAGGTGAAACCTTGTTTGTACAATGCATGAAAGGAAATAATATTTCTTGCCATTTCTGGCGAATAACAACATTTATTCAAATCTAGATTTAACCCACTACTTAGCGATAAAGTATAAACTCCAATCTTGGTGACAGGTGTAACTTTCCTATTCCCCATGATTAAGTTTATTCTTCCTTGCTCCACATTCTCACTTCTTCCTAGTCCCTGCAAGTCACAACAAATATGAATACCGCAACCGGTATCAAGGACCCAAGATTTCGAATGGGGTGAGTTATTAGAAATGATAGTGTAAATACCTGCATGGTTGGGTTTGACTTTCCCATCCTTCACATCCTGCTGGTACTTTGGGCAGTTTCGCTTCCAATGAGCTTTTTCATGGCAATAGAAGCATTCAGCCTCTTTTGGGTCAGAAGAAGGAGTAATGAAACATTTCTTGGTTCCACTTGAAGAAGAGCCATCAAGGGTCCGAGCCTTGGTACCCTTTGAAGATCTCTTTCTCTTCCTCCCTCGACTTTGCCCGATTGCCAAGACCGGAGTTGAGTCTGGAGTAGGAGTGATAGCAACCGACTTCCCCTTAAGACCTGTTTCTGCGGTCTTGAGAAGTCCCTGAAGTTTGCTGAGGGTGACCTCTTCCTTGTTCATGTGATATGTCATGCGGAATTGATCATAGCACGATGGTAAGGAGTGCAAAATGATATCTATTGCAAACTCCTCAGGGAAGTTCACATTGAGCTTCAGCAAATGATCCATATACCTTTGCATTTTCTGCATGTGGCTCGTGACGGACTCTCCATCCTTCATCATGGTTGTTATCATGGAGCAGATGACTTCGTACCTCTCTTTTCGTGCACTTTGATGGTATCTTTCCATCAAATCTTGGTGCATTTCATAAGGGTAGAAATCTTCATAAGACTTTTGGAGTTCAGCTGTCATGGTGGCCAACATGATGCAAGCCACCTTGGTTGCATCTCTTTCATGAGTATGAAAGGCAGCGATCTCCTGGGGAGTTGCAGTGGACTCGTCAATTTCCTTAAGCTCCTTGTCAAGGACATATTCTTTGTCCTCGTAGCGGGTAATCATCCTGATGTTTCTGATCCATTTATTGAAGTTGGATCCATCAAAGGTGACTTTCCCACACAGACTCATAAGAGTAAAGGAGCCATTAGGATTCGAGCCAGAAGCATTATTTGAAGACATCTAAAAAGGAAGGACAAGTTTAGTATAGATTTAAGAGAGTCCTTAATAAAACACCCAAATGTAATATTAAGGCTAGGATCCAATCACAATATAATATAACTTAGAAGAGGTATGCCGTAATCTAAGCTATACCATATTTGAAAGGTAGGTGAATGACGATTCACCAATTTCCACCACGAAAACCCAAATATTAGATATTTAGTTTTTATAGGTTTTAGAAATTCCTAGATTCTTTGAGATCCAATGAACTTTTCAAAGGCATGTTTCAATCTCGGGAGTGCCCTCCAGGTTTTGTGACTGGGATGCCGAGGATCACAAAACGAGGTGTGAAGTAACCATGCAAATCACTTGGTACCCTTGAAGTTTATCACTCAATCGATGTGCCGGTAAACCACACACGCTCCACCGATACTATAATAAACCTTAAGTCACCATTTACCTACCTTGTTAAGTCCAAGTTAGTGTGCCGGTTAACCACACACGCTCCACCAACGACTTAGACAAAGTGTAAAGTGTAATTTCATGGATTAGCACCTTATTCACATTTTTCCTAAAGTAACTAAGATTGGGAATTTAATAAACATTTAGTTACTTTATTATATTCATCATACTTTGAATGAGAATTTATAAGTCCTTGTCTTACCCGTTCGGCTAACGACCCTCCACCAGTCAAGCAAGCGGTGGGTGAGAATATTCACCCATTAAGTCACCATTTTATAGGCAACAACCTTATACCCACCTTATAGACCGGCTTCGTGAATGAGGCGTACTATCGGTAAGACGACTTTATTCTTATACATATATATATAATTATTAAATCATCATAATATAAGTATAAGGGTTGAATTTTAACTTTTAAAATTCTAGGGGTTGGAACTTAAAGTTTTAACTTAACTTTACTTGTTCCAAAACTTGAGGGCAAGTTTTGTAACTTTCAAAACTTTTCATTTCTTGTAACTTATGAGTTTAATAGAGTAATAAAATGAAGACTCTTCATTTTTCTAACTCTTGTGTTTTTTCTTAATGGTTTTAACTCAAGTGTGACTCTTGGTTTTCCATAACTTAAGGATAAGTTATGGACTCCATTAAAACACATTATGATCAAGAATTAATCTACCACATAGGTTACAAATAATTCCTATGATCATCTAAAACATCATAAGAACAAGAACATGAATATGAACACAATCAAAAAATTACATAAAACTTTGTAATTTTGATAACTAGTTGGTGTAAATGAATTAGCAAAGACATTACACCACCAAAAACAAGTTTTCAATTACCAAAACAGTTTAGGGTAATGTTTCTAATTCATTTCCAGCAACTAAATCGAAAATCTGCACTCAGTCGACCCTACTCGCCGAGTGCATAAACTGACTCGCCGAGTTGGTTGAAGATACTCATGGACTCGACGAGTCCCCCTATAGACTCGACGAGTCCATTCGCAGACAGAAAAATTTCCGATTCTGTTTTCAACTTTTAAGCACAAATAAGAACAAACAAGCCTAGGCTCTGATACCACTGATGGGTTTTGAGCATTCTAACACTTCCTAAGTGTACATGCAACCCTAATAACCTTGGATCTATGTTTGTCTAATTGTCATGCAAAGTTGAATTCCAAGGTTATATTCCTAGCTAGCATACATGGGGAACAATTTTAACATAAAGTATAGATAGAATAACTTACCTTGTTGTTGTTTGTGTTATTTGAAACCTTGTGAGCCTAGCACCCCAAGTGTGATGCCTCAAATGCTTCACACAACACCAAATGCTCTTTGAAGAACTTATGAGAGAATACTCACTTCTCAAAATCGGCCAAGCCCTCTTGTTTCTTAGTGTAGCCGATTTTAGGTGGAGAACATGTTACTTATATAGTGTTGACACATCTAGGGTTAAACCCTAATGTGTCATGAATCTTCATTTCCATGACCCATGGGTTTGTAACTCCCATGGAGCATCCATGGAGCATCCTATGGGTGGAACCCAACTTGATAGTCCATGGAGCCTTTTAGCCCACTATACAAGATATGGATGATTTACATAATCAATCCATACATTTAACTAGTTATCTTTTGATCACTTAATTAATTCTAAATTAATTCTTGATCAAACTAATCAAATAATATTATTAATATATTAGAACTTATAATATATTAATAATCTCCAAGTGTTATTTCTCTCATTTAGTCTATCCAATTGCATGGTGCCATGCAACCCAAATGGACCATGCCGGGTCGGGTCAAGTACATACCAGAAATAGTTATGGACTTAGACACCTTATCCAACAGGAAGTAGATATGAATCAAGACTGTCATGGGTTGGCTTGTAGAGGTCTAAGATGTTGGACAAAGTGGTGCTACAACACTCATGAGTGCACATAAGTTTTGAGTATTGGATTCAACCCACGCTCACTGGTATCACTTCATGGAATTTATCTCGAGTGATCGTGAGATGGTAATATCGTATAAGTCTTCAAACCTAGAGATATGACTTGTTGCCTATGAGTTGGTTATACATTGATTGTACGTAAACGCATTGGTAACTCGATGTTATAAAACATGCCTTTGTGTATGATTCAACAAGTAGTAGAACAAGCGTATGAGTCGAAGTTTATTTGTTCCTTCTTGGTTTAGAAGCGATATCTGGGCCCCTCGATAACTTTGTGTTGACCCATGTACCGGGCCCGGTCAGAACTAATTTGATGTGTTCAAATTAGTTTAAGCCAAACAAATTGGAAATCGAGAAACAAACTGCTGGACAATAAGTAAGACATTGTTCCATGTATTTTTCCAGCTGAAATCTAGAACAGAGGATAATATGACCACTTATCTTAAATGGCGTATCACCATCATCTCAGTTCTAAGAGACCTTGAAAGAGCTACGATTGTTGATCGGTTCCTGAAGTCATACTTGCAGCTATAGGTATTAGGCTTATCCAAGTGGGAGACTGTTAGATATAGTGCATAAGTCCATAACTATATTTGGTATGTACTTGACCCGACCCGTCATGGTCCATTTGGGTTGCATGGTATCATGCATTTAGATAGACCAAAATGAGAGAAATAACACTTATGGTTAATTAATATATTATAAGTTCTATTATATTAATAGTATTATTTAATTAGTATTCATCAAGAATCAATTTGGAGTTAATTAAGTGATCAAAACAAGACTAATTAAATATATGGGTTGATTGTGTAAATCACTCATACTTATATAGTGGTCTAACGCTCCATGGATTATCAAGTTGGGCTAAAACCCATAGGATGATCAATGGATGCTCCATGGTGTTTTTGAACCCATGGATCATGGAAATGAAGAGTCACGTCAAGTTAGGGTTTACTTGGTGTAACCCTAATTATGACACACTATATAAGCATCATGTTGTAGACGAAAATCGGCACTAGTAAGAAAAGAAGAGGGCTATCCAATTTTAGAAGTGTTATACTTCTCTCAAGGTTATTCCAAGTGTATTTGGTGTTGTGTGAGATATTTGAGGCATCACACTTGAGGTGCTAGTCTCACAAGGTTCTCAAGGAATCCAAGCAACTAAAGGTATGTATATCTTACTATCTTTTATGATGAAAAGTTCCCCATGTATGCTAGATAGGTTAAGAACCTTGGAAAATCAATTTTGCATGTATCTTAGTCAAACATAGATCCAAGGTTTCTAGGGTTGCATGTACACCATAGGAGTGTTTAAATGCTCAAAACCCAATAATACCCAAAGAAACCAATCAGACATAGAGTTCCAAGTGGGGGATATGGTTCTCTTGAATGTGTTACCTTGGAAAGGTGCCATCCGATTCAGGAAGAGGGGAAGGTTGGGCCCCAGGTATATCGACCCTTTCAGGGTTTTCGCCCTGACAAGCCGGGTTTTGTATCTTTTGGATCTTCCAGATGAGCTCAGTTAGAATCATAGCACATTCCATGTTTATCAATCGTGGAAGTGCTAAGTGGATGATTTGTAACGCCCGCTGATTCAGGCTAGTCAAATTAGAGACAGTAAGCATCAAAAATGAATTTTTGATGGAACATTATTTAGAGTAAATAATCTTAACCAAGTTATAGTATATGTCACAAGGGTTCCATACATATAAAAAACGCCGAAATTCGAGTTATAATGAAGAAGTTAGGACCTGTCTAAGTTTTACAGCAAAACCGGCACCACACCAGGATCGTAAAAAGTGAATTTTTGATAAACTACTTTATATCCTTATAGAAGTAAATGAAAGTTGTGGTATACATTAAAGTGAGAGCCTGCATAAAAAGAATGTAAAAATATGACTTCATATAAGGAAGTTATGACTTTTCTAAGATTTCGCATAGCAGTATACGGCCGGGAATTTGAACTTTAGATCGAGTGATTTTTAGCCAATGAAACTTAAATGAGAATTGCATATCTCATTAATAGGAGCTCAAAAATAAAAAGGTAGTTGAAAACGGAGTGCATATGTAGAAGTTATGAATTTTACACGGGTGTTAATAGTGTGGTCTTCTCATACTGTTAAATCTAAAATTGGTCAAGAATTAGCTAATGGAGTCAAAATGCAAGTTGTAGATCTTGTCAATACCTACGTGAGGATATAAAGAATGTCAATAACAAAGCTCATATGTGAATGTTATGGAATTTAGAAGACAGAAGGATGCTGCTGCGAAGGGGGTGACTTGGCTTCATCTGGACCATTGCTTTCTCCTCAAGCCTTGCCACCAGAGGGTGACATGTGGCATCAACATGATGAGTTGGAGGATAAAACTCGATGGGTAGGTACAAAATTCATCCTATAAATACCATGTAAGAGTGCCTTCATTTTTCACACCAAAAACCCTTCACTTCTCTCTCTAAATTCTCTCTATGCCTCCCAAAACCCTCCCAAAGCCGTAGAAACCTCAAGGTGCTAGAGGAAAGCCCCAGAACACCCGAAGGCTCCAAGAAAAAGAGCTTTTCGGCTTTGAATCTCTACCCCTGCAAATCCCGTTTCCTCTCTAAACCTTTTGCAAGTTGAGTTATCCTTACCATACTTTTAGTATAACTTATGTTTAAGTTCATTATCGTTATAATGATCCTATAAATACGATTTATCAGTGATTCCAATTCATTATACTAATTGATCTACTTATGGGGATGATGTCTAGCTTGGGATTTACTGAGGTGTTTAAAGTGGGATTTCCAAACAGTATACTTCGTATACCAAACAGACTCTCCCTCCAATATGATCCTACCTGGTTGTTCCCTACTTGATTGATCATGAAATTAGACTTTGAGTTAACGAAGAATCTAGACTAATAATTAGTCACAATAAACGTTAGACTAAAACTTAGCGATAATAATGCTAGGTTTCATCGAAGGAAGATAGAATCTTTAGAAGCGAAGTGCTGCTCGAGTTTGGAATCATCACTTTAACAAGTGAGTGTATAGTTACTTTTATCTTACACATAGATATTAAGTATTTAATATAAATTATGTGTTTGTGTACATATTATCTGTATTCTTGATATCTATGTTGGATGAAGAAAATATACATGTTTTATTTAATTTAAACCGTATACGTATGTTATACCTATAATTATGATGGGTAAAGATGGCTAGATTAGAGATGAGATGAGAGATGAAAGATGAGATATAAAAGATGATAGAAATGATCAGAGGTGAAAGATGATGAGAAACGATGGCCCAATCGGTGACCCAAGTGATGGCCCAGTCATATAGAAGAGTAATGATGACAACAACGGACTATTCTAGACATTTCATTGGAACACTAGCAAGCTCGCAACATGTAGGTGTTGTGAACAATGTGTTCACCAGATGTACTATAAAAAACTTTGATAGCTATAAACTTAGTGCCTCATAAACAAACATTGGCAGCTATAGACTTAGTGCCTTACAAATGAACATTGGTAGCTATGGATTTAGTACCCTATATCTGATATCCATAAAATTCATAAAAATTTTAAACTTTTTCAAACATCCAAAAACCACCAGTTATTACAATATTTTTTCAAAATCGTTTGTCATCATAGTAATCCCAAAAAAACACGACATAACTTTTATGAGGAGGTACACGATCAAGCCTTCGCCTTCCTACGATCATCCGAAGTACCTGAAACTAAATCCACAACTGTAAGCCCAAAGCTTAGTGAGTTTCCCCCAAAATACTACACCATATAAACTAGAATAATATCATGAACAAAAAATATGCATAGAGAGGCTTCAACCTGACTGGACCGCCTCACCAGGCCTTCAGCCTATCTGGACCACTCACAGAACTTTCAACATGACTGGACCGCCTCATCAGGTCTTCAGCCAATCTGGACCATTCTCCGGGCCTTAGGCCTAACTGGTACACCCTGTTGGGCCTTTATTCTATCTGGGCCGCCCTAGGTCTGTTAGCCTTCAACACATAGCAAGACCACCTCAACCCACCTACAATCACAATATCACATAAGTATCAAACGCTAGCTAGCACATACAATAATCATACAAACCTAATAGATCATCAAGTATAGCACCATCCTATATACTAGGGTACAGATCTAATAGATCACTACACATAGCATAATACGATAACTAGGATACAATCCAAAGGGTCAGCCTTGGTGCCTTCGACCTTGTTAGTAGACTGAGGATGACTCACCTTAAAAGTAGTGCTGAACTGGTAAGACCAAATACCAACTCCAAGACTCAGCTCTAGACTCAACACCTACCACCACCATATAACCATTCTATCAAAACCTCAAAATACCAAAATTGCCTCAAAGTAAAACTTGGTCAACCATGGCCAAACTCAAAGTCAACAGTTAAGGTCAACAGTCCATGTTGACCAAATTCGTCGAGTGTATCTATCGACTTATCGAGTTCCTTCAATACTTAGAAAAACGAGAAAGACCCGAACCAACTCGTCGAGTTTCTATGGTATGCAGAAAACAGGAAAATCCGATTCAACTCGCCGAGTTAGCTAGGCAGCTCGCTGAGTTCTCCTAGTCTTAAAGCATTAAGCCAATTCCCAAGCGAATCTAGTGCTATAAACAATAGATTTGGTCCCTTAGAACTGAAATACCACATAAAGCTGCTAACTTTACGTCCATGCATGGCATCAAGAGGCTAAAACACTAAAACAAAGCTTATTAAGGGACATAGAGCATAAAGGAGGGCCAAGACTTGATAAAGTTGGCGACATTAAGTCCATGGCGGCCATGAGATGTCCAGATCTGAAGTTATAGCATCATAACATGCTCAAATCCAAGAATGGTGCCAAAATAAGCTAATGATGGCCATAAACTTTCAAATGAAGAGATCTAGCAAAGGGATGATTAAGATATCGACTTTATACCTCAAAATGGTTGCAGCAACAATGAAAATCCCAAATCTAAAGCCTTCCTCTGAATCAATCCTCTTCAAGCTTCAAGTTCCTTCCAAAAGAGCACCAAAAATCACACTCCAAGCTCACACACACTCAAAATGAGAGATGAGGCATGAAATAGGGTTTCTCTGGACTGATGGGACGATAAGGGAGGCCAAGAATGAGTCATAAGGTCTTTAGGTAGGGTGTAAAACCCTAAATATTAGGGTTTCAAATTCAGCATTCAACTCGTCGAGTTGGGGCCTTCCAACTCGTCGACTAGATCTTGAACAATGTGCAACCATTATAACTCTACACAATGAGTCGACACCTCCCAACTCATCGAGTTGCCCTGAAAATATATTTATAAAGCTTTAAATTTGTACCTAAAGATTGGGATGTTACAACTCTCCCCCACTTGAACTAAGCTTAATCCTTCAAGCCCACTATAGTGAACAATTCCGGATAATGCTCCCGCGTCTCAGCATCCGGCTCCCAAGTCCATTCGTATCCCCTCCGACGCTGCCATTGTACCATCACCAAAGGTACTTCCTTTCTCCTTAAAAATTTCACCTTTCTCTCCAAAATAGCTACGAGCCTCTCAACGTAATTTAGGCGCCCATCCACCTGAATCTCATCTAGTGACATAACCACATCCTCATTCAATATATTTTAAGTAGTGATGATAGTGAGGAGTATGTCTAATATATTTTAGGTAGTACACCAGAATAGACACGAACACTAGCTAATTTAAGGAAGATGCCTAAATTTATTTTATGTGCTAAATGATTTGTGATGCTTTATGATGCTATCGTTTGATCGAATCTATGGTCTGTTGCCGACCGGATTTGGAAACTTTATGTGTTCAGACTTCTAAATGTTTAATTACAGTATTAGAAGGGGCATGTAATTTTACAAAAAGATAAGGAGATTTATACGTCTACCGTAAATAAAGCTTTCCTATCTAAATTCTCGGTAGTGCACACCGAATGTCTAATATAGTGTATGGATCGACACGGCAAGAACCTGAAGCGGATTGGGAAACGTTAATGGAAATGTTAATCAATGGCATGTGATTAAGCGTGCACCTAAAGAAGCAGCTTCACCTGAGCCAATCACGATGGCAGGAGTGCAAGCGATGATCCAAATGATGTTGGATCATCAGATGGAGGAAACAATGTGTTTACTTCGACAGAATAGTGATGAGCCTACTATACCTATTGAACAACCCGAGCTGAACATTAAGCAATCTAATGAAGGGAACTATAGTCAGACTTTCAGTCAAGCTGAACCATGAGTGGGTAGGAGAAGCCACCCCGATTGAGAAAATGATGGACGTGGATGAAAGGACAAGGTTTTCATGGCATCCAAACCACCAAGTCTTTCTGGAAGCCCAATTCCAGTGAAAGTCATAGATTGGATCTCCGAGATGGAAATGATGTTTGAAAGTTGCGACTGCAACAATAAACAGAAGATCGCTCTTGCAGTTACACTATTAAAGTCAGGAGTACTGAGCTGGTGGAAGCTACTACCTAATATCATGCCAAAAGGAGAAGCTAGCAAGATGTCTTGGGAAGAATTTTTGGTGCAACTGAAAATGCAGTATTGCTCTAAGCAACATCTTCTTGAGATCAACAACGATTTTCAGAACATAAAGAAGGGAAGAATGAGTGTCACCAAGTATGTTGCAAGTTTTACGGAGAAGATGAAGCTTGATTCTTACCTAGTTCCAACTAAACTCTCCAAATTCAACAAGTTTAATAATGAATTGCCAGCGGACTTTAGTATAATGGTCAAGCAAGCAACCACTTTGAAAGTCGCCATCTGGGCAGCTAAGAATGGTAAGACCCAGATAACAGAAAAGCGTCTAGAGAAAGATTAGGTTGGCGAGAAAATGAAGTTTGATGGATCTTTAAGGTCCAGCAATAAGAGAAAATTCTCGAAGTCCGGAGGAGGAGGAGGTGAAGCAAGATGGTGCGATAAGTGCAAGAAGAAATACCTTGGAAAATGTGACGATGAGGTGACATGTTTCAAGTGTGGAAAGTCTGGGCATTACAACAATGAGTTCACATTCAACAACAAGGTGTGCTTTAGATGTAACGAATAAAGGCATATTTCTAGGGACTGCCCGAAGAAAAATGAAGCAGCAAGGCCAAATGCACTGCCAAAGCCAAAGGGAAGAGCATTCCAAATGATCCTCGATGAAGCAGGTGACATAGCAAGGGATCAGGAGTAAGGGACTTTATATCCGATGAACAAGATATAAAGTAGCCATGTGGATAGTATCATGTGGTGTAGCCTATTAGAGGCATAGTATAGGTTGAACTTGAACATCTATGTAATCGTTTCAAAAAATAATATAAAGCTTGGTTATGTTATTCGATGTGTTAAATGCTTACGCGAAATTTTTGTATGGTGACTTGGAAAACTATAAGACAATACATGGGACGAGTATGATTACGTGTGAATAGTAGTAGAGGCCTATATTATCGGAAGGATAGGACTTGCACTTAGATTAGGGAAAGTCAAAAGGTTACCACGTCACTACTAATTAATTCCGTTTTCTTCAAGTATGTCGTTACCATCATTTCGGAAATGACTAAGAAGATGATTGTGTAATTGATGGGTTTCGAGCAAAAGAACACCATATGTGCACATGCAAAACCCTAAAGCTTTGGATCTAGGTTTATCTATTATACATGAAAATTTATCCAAAGCTTGTGAACCCTAATCTAGCATACAACAAAACTAATTGAATATCAAATAAACAAGTTAGATGAATTCCTTGATTGTTAATTATAGATCATGAAGCTTTAAGAGCTTTAGCACCCCATATGTTGTGCCTCTAATCGCTTAAAAACACCAAAGCAACTGGTAAAGCAAGAGAGAGAGAGAGGGGAGAGGGAAAATCGGCTCCAAGACTCCTAGGGTTCAAGTGTAGCCGAAATCCCATGCCTTAGGGGTCTTTATATAGGGTGTGGAAATTAGGGTTTCAGTGGTTATCCTTATCTGGTGTAACACTAGTCAAAATAGGTCAATAGACAATCAAATGTGATTATGCCAATCATGTAATGTGATTATGTTAACCTAGTAATGTGGTAAGAATGTTATGTAGTTCATGATAAATTCTAATACAAATATGAACTTTCATTATGATACAACTCAAAGTATCTGTCCGTACGATTCCAAAAATATAGAGAACGTCTGAATCTGACATCGCATGAAGAAGTTATGATAACCGAACACTATAAATCTCTATAATAAGAGGAATTTAAAATAGATTTACAATTAGCTATTTAAGTCTAAAAGAGAGTTTTAGTACTCGTAAATACCTACGTGTGCATATAAAGAACATCAAAAACAGAGTTCGTATGCAAAAGTTCTGGCCTTCCGAAGATTCATCTTTTAGAAACCGTAAATCTAACTAAACTCACGACGTGAGTTTTATGACACTCACGGCGTGAGGGATCATTTATCCATATATCGGAATCCAGAAGGTGCGACGAGGCTGCAGGATGATAGAATCCAAACTCACGACGTGAACAAAGAGTTATTCACGACGTGAGGAGTCACATGGCAACCTTCCGAAGCTAGGGACGCAAATGGAAAGTCTACGGGATGAGCATGCAAGACTCATGACGTGAGTTTTATAAAACTCACTACGTGAAAGTCCTAAAATCTTACTACAAATAGCAGGTTCGACTTCAGCTATTCCTTACACCATTTCCTTATTTCCTCTCTCTCTTGCTGAAGCCATCTTGCATCCCAAGCCCCGACGATTTCGTGACGCTGACTGTTTTGCTTAGATATCATAAAATCACGCTACTAAGGTGAGTTTCACGGCCCCACTTTCTAATAATTTCGGGGGAAAACGCATGCTAAATATTGTATATATTTATTATTATGTCTATATGATAATATATTAGTATCAACATAGATAGTTATAATAACCGGAATATAGTTATTTCGTATCTGAAAATATACAACTATTGTAACGTTATCAACTTGTTATTGTTATAGTAGTATATTAATGTAGATCTTGAGTTATACTTAGGATTATATATATATATATATATATATATATATATATATATATATATATATATATATGTTGTGTACAATATAATTCCGATGTTATACTCGGAAGTTCTATATATTAAGTTATGAAGTATGTTGCTATTAATAGTTTTATGTCAAGATAAAACTCGATATGTTATATATTGTTATTGTTAGTTTTATGTTAAGATAAAACTTGGTATTGTTATTGATAGTTTTATGTCAAGATAAAACTAGGAACATTATATGTTGTTATTAGTGGTTTTAGGTCAAGATAAAACCTGGTTTTTACTTCAAGATATAGCTGTTATACTGCCTAAATATTATGAAGTTAGGAGTAACGTTTAAAAGCGAAGTCTAGTAACATAAGGTTTTAGACATGAACATGATTTTGTTGTTAGAGCTATAGGAAAGCTGTCAAAGTCTACATGAGTAATTGTATTCATCAACTAAGATTGGGGATCTTAGTGGAAATCCTCTGAACTGTAACCGTTAATCCCGTGTGAGCAAGGAAGTCGTGTATAATTAGTATACCGGCTGACCACCCCACTTGTGATTGTTAGCTACAGTCAACCAAAAACAAGTGATGAACTATCCTTTTATTTGTTATTATTCCGGCATCGATGAAGCGTATGGTGTTGTTTCTCATGTTAAATCATGAGTGTATTTGTTCTCATGGTAAATCATGAGTGTATTGTTCTATCAGAGGTATTATGTCATAGCAGCGGTTACAGGCTCATGGTAGCAAATTGTTAGAAACATTATACCTTGTCGTATACAAGTATTAAAGTTAAGTATAAGTTTTCCCCTACTTATACCTTAAGATTAAGAAATATTTAGGTATAACACTTAATTGATAAGTATACTATAATACCTAATGTTGGAAAGTCAAAATGATACTTTCAAAACTATACTTTTGAATGTGGAAAAATGTATTATTTTATGGAGTCAAAACCTGTGAACTCACCAACTTTATGTTGACGTATTTTAAAATTCATGTGTTTTCAGGAACTTGAAAAGGTTGTATGTATTCGAACAAGTGAAGTTTTACTATTATCTTTCTGTTCATTATGAAGTATGTCATAGTCAGATATTATGTAATAAATACTAGGAAAACAATAATGTGACTTTCAAACATCAATAAAGGTATGTATTTTCTTTAAGTATAGTTCGATGTATGTTATATAACTGTGATACGAAAAATGACGTTACACTACCAGGTGTTTCCGTCGACGGCCAGGGTGTGCCAGATTGGTATCAAAGCTATTAACTATAGTGAACTAGTACTTTCTTAGGAAAGCACGACTATAGTTTAGGACTTACTCTATTAGGTTTACGTATATCCCTTATCCTATAAATAAAAACTATTATTAATTATACTACTGAAGGACTACTTACGGGAGCGGTGACAAGGATAGACATGTCAATTTGGGTTCTGGATTTCAGAACGGCTATATCCTAAAATGATCATGCCCTTTCGGCAGTCCTGTTTGGCCGGAGCCTTATCAGATAGACCTGAAATAACAAACAATAGTAAAAGCGTGAATATAATAAATAAGAATATAGAGTCAGATATAACGACTCAGACCCACGATGAGAATACACCTTAATACCCGGAATGTTTTTGATCTCAAGGATTTAGATCAAATATTCCAACTAAAGTTTATATGTGCATAGATCCTATCATAACTAGGTGTAGGTGTGCAACTACATTTTATTATGATCAGATCATATGAACTATTTAATTTGGGAGAAATATTTAATAGACTAAACTCTTGGTGATCCAAAATATATAGGAATCCGACATGGCACATTCACGAGAATGGATAATCATCAAGGATACGGATGAAGAAGAGGAACTTTCATTCCATGTGATGGTAGGCGATCCTTACTACCCTATAAATCCAACCACCTTTCATCCAATACCTTCTGAGGGTGGAGCACCTTTACCTTCCAATGAATGGGAAGAGAATGAACCAATGGAAGAGAGCAAACCAATGGAGGAGATAGAATCGGCAGCATCATCTCTACCACCGCTGAACATTCTTTATCATCAAGTTCCAGGAGGAGCAAAGATGCAACGCACAGCACGTAATTCTATACCAATATGGAAAAATATTAACGTGTGTGCAGCCACACACTTGTGTGTGCGGCCACACACCTGTTTGTACGGCCGCACACCCAACCGCACTCACCTTCACCCTCACACTCAATACCTTATATGGATGGATACCCCTTCATTCATTCATTTGGATGTTTCTCTTCCCTCTCTCTACTTTCTCTCTCTAAAATCATCAACCAAGAACACTTGGAAGGCTTCATAATTGTGATCTACTCCATTTTCAAGCTAAGTATAGTGGTAAACACTTGAATCCCAAGCTTAAAACACATCATGTTCATCATGTTCATCATCCCTTGAAGGTATACGGCCGCACACCTTCACATGGGGGCAGCATACGTTCAAATATCCCAAGTGTGAAGAGTAAACACTTCAAAATCATCATATAGACTCAAATGAGGAATGTACAGCCGCACACTCTTGTGTGTTGCCTCACACACACTCCTGGCCGCACTCCCCAGCCGCACACTCATTTTCAAGACCATACACCCACTCTAATGCCCATATTTGGCCTTAAACTTGCATAACTCATTAAGTCTGGATCATAGGACACTTATTCTTAGTAATTCCAAGCCCTAAGGATGTTTTCCTATCATGTTTAGTCATGAAACACCTTATTTCTAACTCATTTATGTGTCGTCACGTGAATAATAGGGGCCATATGCGTTCAGGGCATCCGTTGACACTCGAACCCTACATTAAGCGGTGAGTTCATACCCCTACTCTTTTCAATGTTTTTCACTGTTTTCAGGGGGAATACAAGCAAAGTACAAGGAATACTTATACTTTAAACTTGTTTTTACATGTGTTGCGTTCCCTAATTCATATGCTTTTAACACTGATAATCATAATAGATAACATTTTGAACTCGCAGAACACACCATCGTATTATTTGTGAAAAACATTATTAAATGTTGTGTTTTATATTTTCACAAATGGTTTTCCACATTATATCAGTTAAAAGAATAACCTTTGATCTTGAAACATGAAACATGGTACAGTGTTTTGTCCTCGGTAACACTCCACAGAGATACGCGAGTGGAGGATCATCGTTTGCATCAGTACCTTTCTATATTATTACTAGTAAATTTGTTATTCCTATAATTTGGAGACATGTCCTCAGTAACACTCCACATAGATACGAAAGTGGAGGACCGCCCCCGTAATCAGAATCTCCTGGAGAGAGAACGTAACTTGAGTGTATGGATCTATATGGGGCTGACTACCCCACACTTGGCTGCAAGCTACAGCCGAACCGAAAGGTTCAAGGGTAACGAAAGTCATAAGGTGATATGGACTACTTATTGCCATATCTATTCTATCGTATGGTTACGGAACTCGCAATTTGGATAATAGAGATTTACTAAATGGTAATAACAGCAAGTAACTATGTTTACTTTACATACATTAGTTTTTTATATGTGTTAAAACTAATATGTAACAGCCCGAAATCCGGGTATTCTTCTTTTGGCCTTGCATCTTGATTAAGTTAATGATTTAGGGTTTTCATGGTAGGCGAGTACGCTGGGCGTACAAGGTGTACGTTGCGCGTACTCGCACGCCTTATTTGGACACGTTCCCCCTCAGGTAGGCGCGGCGTACCCAAGGTTACGCCCTGCATAACTGATTCCAAAATCTAATTTCCTTTGTTGAGGCTATAAAAGGAATGTGTGGCTGGACTTCTCAGCCACCACCCCTCAGAGTGAAACCCTAAATAGTGTGTGTCATCGTCCTTAAGCCTTTGTGTGTGCATTCTAAGCTTGTTAGTGCCATTTTAAGGTTGCAAAGGAGAAGAAGAGCTTGTTGTAGAGGCTAGAAGTGGTGCTCAAGTGTAGATCTGAGCTTTGCAAGGGTTAAAGCTTCAATTTCAGGTAAAAAGTTTGGATCTTGACACTTGGTTCTTGTTATATGCTTTAGATGTGATTTTCTAGGGTTTAAGTCCCAAAGGTGGAGACTTTTGTGCAAATGGCCTCCATAAGCTTAGATGCTTCATGTTTCTGATCTATTAGAGTTATAGACTCATAAAAATGGCATCTTGGACGTGGGTATTGCACCATGCATGAGATCTAGGTCCTTGAGTTTGAATAAAAGGTTGTTATCTGATGTTGGAGCCTTTACAGCTATGCTAAGGCCTAAAGGTCTCAACTTTATGGGTTTAGACACACTAAAGGAGCTGGATCTGGAAGTTGGACTAATGATTTAACCGATTAAGACCAAAAATGCAGGGTGGCTGATTCTGGCGGTTACGTTGGGCGTAACTTCCAGCGTACTGGGTGGAGACCCCAATACAGGGTGAGTTAGCGATCTACGCCCTGCGTACATCTAGCAGTACGCCCCACATACTCTCATGGTTGACTTTTGTTGACTTTTAGGGTTTTGGTCAACATGAGGACTTTAGGTCAAGGAAGGGTAAAATGGTCTTTTACCCTTTCAGGAAGGATGATAAGGGGTAAATTTTTAGTAGTGGAATTCATTATGTATTAAATGATATTTTTATGCTTAGGCGAGGTTGAGCCGTCGTTGGATTCGGTGATAGCGAAGACACGAGATCTTAGACTTTCCACGAGGTGAGTCTTCTCACTATATTGTACCCGGAAGGGTTTGACTGTATGACCGGAAGGTCGAATATGATATGACATATATGCATTATGTGTGATAAGTTAATCGTTATATGTGCTTGATATGGGCCGGAAGGCATTATGTTATGGGCCGGAAGGCGAATATGTTATGGGCCGGAAGGCATTGTAATATGGACCGTAAGGTTGACGTGGGTAGGACTGGAAGGTTTACCCAGTCGGGACGGAAGTCCCCTGAGACACATGGACCGGAAGGTCAGGGCCTGGAAAGGTGTATGTGCGTAGGTTGTATTTTGGGGAACTCACTAAGCAATTATGCTTACAATTGTTGTGTTATGTGTTTCAGGTACTAGCGAGGATCGTGGGAAGGCGCCGGCGTGATCGTACACATTATCTGGAAAAACTATTTTTATGATCTTTGTGATGTATTCGGTTGTGACAATATTGTTTACGTTTGAATTTGAAATATTAATCGATGTTTTTGATGTTTGCAAAAATGAAAATTTGGTTTTAAAATTTACGTCGTTACAAGTTGATATCAGAGCCTTGGTTTGAGGGATTCGGGTACACTTTCGGGCGTAACTGAACTCAAACCGGGGATTTGAGAAAATTTTAATTAATAAATCAATAAAATTTGATAAGTGATTCTTGAAACGACCAAAGAAGAAGAAGTGTGTACAGTCAGCCAGCACCCGAACGGTAAAATCCCCAAAATACTCTTACAATATGAGTTATGAGATATGACATGATAGGATATGCATGCTAGTAGACTAGGTATTCATATTAGGACTAGAGTGGCCTGATTTGTGATGCCTTAGTCTAGGGAAACCTGCTTCTATGAGGTGCTTTGAGAGTGAGTGGGTAGCTAGTGCATGGCAAGAATAGAGTACTTAGGATCCGGGGTTTAGGGAGGAGGACTTGGGGTGAATGCTTATGCGGTGTAGTTGGTAGTATTGGGCTCGTACTACTGAAGACACCGGGTCAATGGGCAACCCAAGTAAGAATCCATGGGTATGGAGACTTTGTGGGGCTGCGTTATCGAGTGCGATTATGCTCGATAGAGTCTCTATTATTTTTATGTTGTATTTCAGAGACATCATGGTTGGACCACGCCACAGACCTGGTACGAGTAGTGTGACTGACGAGGAGCTTCATCAGATGATTCATGAGGAGGTGGCTGCAGTGATCCGGGCTGAAATTCCGGAGATGTTTGGGTCTATTAAGACCACACTGATGGAGACATTTGATGAGCGGTATGCCACGTTGACTGAGGCCGCAGTCGCTGCAGCTACCGCAGCTGTGGCCGCTGCCAGACCACAGGGAGGTGACTCGTTGCTGTTCCAGGAGTTCAGCAACATGAAGCCACCTGAGTTTGATGGGATGCAGCATCCAATCGCTGCGATGAGATGGATTGTTGACATCGAGGGATGCTTCTACACTTGTTCATGTCCGGAGCATCTGAGGGGACGGTTCGCCTTGAACCAGCTCCGCCTGGGAGCAAAGGATTGGTGGAAGTTCGTGACGGTGAACTTCACTCTGGCAGAGGTTTCAGTTGTGACTTGGGAGAGGTTTACTACTATGTTCAGAGACGAGTACGTTCCCCCGGTGGAGAGGGAACAGTTGGTTCAGGAGTTCTTGACCCTCAAGCAGGGTAGTGATTCTGTCACGGTGATCACGCGGAAGTTTCATGAGAGGGCGATGTTCTGCCCCGAGCAGGTGTCCACGGAGCAGGCTCGGATGAGTCGGTATTTGGGTGTGCTAAGGAGGGATATTCGGGAGTTCGTATCGAACTCGTCATATCAGACTTTTGCTGAGCTTCAGGCGAATGCCAGGAAGCGTGAGATCGAGTTGGAGACCCAGGCCAGGGAGGAGGCCGAGTCTCAATAGGTGGATCGGCGGCCGGCTCAGTCTTAGCTGGTAGCCAAGCGGACCAAGTCCGCCGATTTGAGATCAGGAGGTCAGAAGGGCCGCACTTGCAGAAAGTGCGGCAAGGGTCACGAGGCGGCATGTCGATCGGGTGCTTGCTACAAGTGTGGAAAGGAGGGGCACATTGCTAGGGATTTCCCCAAGGGATTCATGGTTTGCTTTCATTGCAACCAGACCGGCCATCGGAAGGCCGAGTGCCCCCATCTTTGCCCGGGATCTACGCCTGCTGCTAGGGTTACCGAGACTCGGCCAGTGAAGGCCGAGGCTCCGAAGGCTCGTGCAAGAGCTTTCCAGTTGACTGCGGAGGAGGTCCGCGCAGCACCTGATGTCGTAGCCGGTATGTATTCTTTCATGTATTTACTTTTATGCTAAGATATTGTGCTTATATTATGATATGCGTAGGTACTTTTCTTGTGAATTCTGTACCTGCTTTGGTATTATTTGACTCGGGTGCGAGTCGGTCTTTTGTATCGTTGGCTTTTAGCCAGCACATCGGTATTGATCGAGAGGTGATGAGTCGACCCCTGCGAGTTTCTATAGCAGATGAGAAAGCAGTATACGCCACTGATGTCATTCGAGGATGTGTGATCGAGATTTTTGGGGTCGAGTTCCCTATAGACTTGGTTCCTATAGCTATGGGGGATGTCTGCATCATCGTGGGCATGGACTGGTTGAGTAAGTTTGGGGCAGTCATTGACTGCGAGAGACAGCTGGTGACGATTCGAGACCCTAGTGGGGGAGTGCTTACGGTTTATGGAGAGAGGACCCGGTGTGGGTCGGCGTTTTGTTCGGCTTCCAAGGCAAGGCAGAGTTTGCAGCAGGGCTACAATGGATTCATAGCCTACGTGATGGATACTCGAGTGGCCGCGGGGAGGCCCAATTCGGTTGATGACGTTCCTATTGTATGCGAGTTTTCGGATGTGTTCCCCGAAGAGTTACCAGGTGTGCCTCCGGAAAGGCAAGTGGAGTTCTGTATCGATATGGTTCTGGGAGCGGCG
Source organism: Lactuca saligna (assembly GCF_052625555.1). NCBI lineage: Eukaryota > Viridiplantae > Streptophyta > Magnoliopsida > Asterales > Asteraceae > Lactuca > Lactuca saligna. Next base: position 166,590,369 of record NC_136420.1, read on the forward strand.
CCCATCGCCAAGGCGCCTTATCGTCTCGCTCCACCAAAAATGCAGGAGTTATCCTCGCAGCTTCAGGAGCTGTTGGGAAAGGGGTTTATTCGACCGAGTAGCTCACCTTGGGGAGCGCCGATTTTGTTCGTCAAGAAAAAGGATGGTTCACACCAGATGTGTATCGATTACCGGGAGTTGAACAAGTTGACGATTAAGAACCGGTATCCGTTACCTAGGATCGACGATCTGTTCGATTAGTTGCAAGGGGCATCTTGGTTCTCCAAGATAGACTTGACGTCGGGTTATCATCAGATGAGGGTTCGGGATGAAGATATCCAGAAGACTGCTTTCAGAACTCGTTATGGACATTATGAGTTTGTGGTGATGCCTTTTGGGCTCACCAATGCCCCGGTTGCGTTCATGGATCTTATGAACCGGATGTGCCGACCGATGCTAGATCGGTCGGTGATCGTATTCATTGATGATATTTTGGTGTATTCGAGGTCTAGGGAGCAGCATGAGGAACATTTGAGGGAAATTCTTAGGGTATTGAGATCGGAGAGGATGTATGCCAAATTCTCCAAGTGTGATTTCTAGTTACGAGAGGTCCAGTTCCTCGTGCATCTTGTTAACCAGAAAGGGATATTGGTCGACCCGGCCATGATTGAGGCGGTGATGAGGTGGGAGGTGCCGAGATCGCCTACTGAGATCAGGAGTTTTCTGGGTTTGGCTGGATATTATCGCAGGTTTATCAAGGATTTCTCCAAGATTGCCATGCCACTTACTAGGATAACCCGGAAGGGTGCTGCGTTTTCATGGGGACCGGAGCAGCAGTCATCATTCGTGACGCTTCGTCAGAAATTGTGCGAGGCTCCGGTGCTTGCACACCCGGAAGGGTTGGAGGATTTTGTGGTGTACTGTGATGCATCTATATCGGGTTTGGGGGCGATGCTTATGCAGAGGGGACATGTGATAGCATATGCTTCGAGGTAGTTGAAGCCTCATGAGTCGAGATATCCCACCCACGACCTGGAATTGGGGGCTGTGGTGTTTGCCCTCAAGATCTGACGGCATTATCTTTATGGGGTTCGGTGTACCATCTACACAAACCACAAGAGCCTGAAGTACTTGATGGATTAGCCAAATCTGAATATGCGACAGAGGAGATGGTTGGATGTGGTGAAGGATTACAATTGTGAGATCCTGTACCACCCGGGGAAGGCTAATCTGGTGGCCGATGCGTTGAGCCGTAGGGCGGAAAGCGCCCCGATCCGAGATATTTGTACGAGGTTCACGGTGATGACCCCGATTTTGGATACTATTCGAGGAGCTCAGGCTGAGGCTGCGAAACCAGAAAACCAGAAGATGGAGCGAGTTGTAGGTCAGGTGTCAGGATTCGTCACGGATGGTCGAGCGCTTATGACTTTTCAGGGTCGGATTTGGGTACCGTTTGTGGGCAGTGCGTGTGTTATTTTGATGGAGGAAGCGCATCGATCAAAATTCTCGATTCATCCCGGGGCTACGAAAATGTATTTGGATCTACGGAAGGAGTATTGGTGGTCCTGTATGAAAAGGGATGTTGCATGGTTTGTTGAGAGATGTTTGACTTGTCGGCAGGTTAAGGCCGAACACCAACGACCGCACGGTAAATTGCAGCCGCTAGATATTCCCAAATGGAAGTGGGAACAGATTACCATGGATTTTATCACCAAATTACCGCGGACTGCGAGGGGATTCGATGCGATTTGGGTGATCATGGATAGATTGACGAAGAGTGCTCATTTTCTAGCCATCAGCGACAGCTCTTCTGCGGAGAAGTTGGCGGAATTATACGTGAGGAAGGTGGTATCACAGCATGGGGTTCCGATGTCGATTGTTTCAGACCTGCGTTTTACTTCCAGGTTTTGGAAGATGTTTCATGAGGAGTTGGGTACGAGACTGCATTTCAGTACCGCATACCACCCGCAGTCGGACGGACAAAGCGAGCGAACGATTCAGACGCTTGAGGATATGCTCTGAGCATGTGTTTTGGATTTCGGAGGGAGCTGGGACAACTATCTACCCTTAGCAGAGTTTTCTAATAACAACAGCCATCATTCGAGCATTGGTATGCCACCCTTTGAGTTATTGTATGGGCGGAGGTGTCGCACCCCCATATGCTGGGGAGAGGTGGGGCAGCGGGTGATGGGTAGCACGGAGATCGTACTCCAGATGATCGAGCAGATTCAGCAGGTCAGGCAGAGGTTGTTGACCGCGCAGAGTCGCCAGAAGAGTTATGCGGGCAGGCGGCGATCCGAGCTCGAGTTTCAAGTGGGTGACCTTGTGCTCCTAAAGGTCTCTCCTTGGAAGGGAGTGATATGGTTCAGGAAGAGGGGCAAGTTGGGGCCCCGGTATATTGGACCCTTCAGGGTAATTGCTAGGGTAGGCCGGGTAGCCTACCGGTTGGATCTACCTGCTGAGTTGGGGTAGATCCATGATACCTTTCATGTCTTGCAGTTAAGGAAATGTATTGCCGACGAGTCGGCAGTGGTGCCATTGGATGATACTCAGGTGGATGTAGGCCTGAACTATGTGGAGAGACCGATAGCGATCAGGGATCTGAAAGTTAAGGTTCTGAGGAACAAGGAAGTACCCCTGGTACAAGTGCAGTGGCAACATCGGAAGGGGTCCGAGCTGACATGGGAATCCGAGTCTGAGATCCGGGATCAGTATCCGGAGTTGTTTTCAGTATGAGACTTCGGGGGCGAAGTCTGATTCTAGTGGGGGAGAATTGTAACAGCTCGAAATCCAGGTATTCTTCTATTGGCCTTTCATCTTGATTAAGTTAATGATTTAGAGTTTTCATGGTAGGCGAGTATGCTGGGCGTACAAGGTGTACGCTGCGCGTACTCGCGCGCCTTATTTGGACGCGTTCCCCCTCAGGTACACGGGGCGTACCCAAGGTTACGCCCGGCGTAACTCATTTAGACCCAAACCCTAATTTCCTTTGTTGAGGCTATAAAAGGAATGTGTGGCTGGACTTCTCAGCCACCACACCTCAGAGTGAAACCCTAAATAGTGTGTGCCATCGTCCTTAAGCGTAGTGCCATTTTACGGTTGCAAAGGAGAAGAAGAGCTTGTTGGAGAGGCTAGAAGTGGTGCTCAATTGTAGATCTGAGCTTTGCAAGGGTTAAAGCTTCAATTTCAGGTAAAAAGTTCGGATCTTGACACTTGGTTCTTGTTGTATGCTTTAGATGTCATTTTCTAGGGTTTAAGTCCCAAAGGTGGAGACTTTTGTGCAAATGGCCTCCATAAGCTTAGATGCTTCATGTTTGATCTATTGGAGTTGTAGACTCATAAAAATGGCATCTTAGACGTGGGTATTGCACCATGCATGAGATCTAGGTCCTTGAGTTTGAATAAAAGGTTGTTATGTGATGTTGGAGCCTTTACAGCCATGCCAAGGCTTAAAGGTCTCGACTTTATGGGTTTAGACACACTAAAGGAGCCGGATCTGGAAGTTGGAATAATGACTTAACCGATTATGACCAGAAATGGAGGGTGGCTGATTCTGGTGGTTACGCTGGGCGTAACTTCCAGTACGCGTCGTGTACTGGGTGGAGACCCCGATCCAGGGGGAGTTGACGATTTACGCCCCGCATACATCTAGCAGTATGCCCCACGTACTCTCATGGTTGGCTTTTGTTGACTTTTAGGGTTTTGGTCAACATGAGGACTTTATGTCAAGGAAGGGTAAAATGGTCTTTTACCCTTTTAGGAAGGATGATAAGGGGTAAAGTTTTAGTAGTGGAAGTCTTTGTGTATTAAATGATATATTTATGCTTAGGCGAGGTTGAGCCGTCGTTGGATTCGGTGATAGCGAGGACACGAGATCTTAGACTTTCCACGAGGTGAGTCTTCTCACTATACTGTACCCGAAATGGTTTGACTGTGTGACCGGAAGGTCGAATATGATATGAGATATATGCATTATGGGGCCGGAAGGCATTATGTTATGGGCCGGAAGGCGAATATGTTATGTGCCGGAAGGCGTTGTAATATGGACCGTAAGGTTGACGTAGGTAGGACCGGAAGGTTTACCTAGTCGGGACGGAAGTCCCCTGAGACACATGGACCGGAAGGTCAGGGCCTGGAAAGGCGTATGTGCGTAGGTTGTATTTTGGGGAACTCACTAAGCAATTATGCTTACAGTTGTTGTGTTATGTGTTTCAGGTACTAGCGAGGACCGTGGGAAGGCGCCGGCGTGATCGTACACATTATCGGGGAAAACTATTTTTATGATCTTTGTGATGTATTCGGTTGTGACAATATTGTTTACGTTTTAATTTGAAATATTAATCGATGTTTTTGATGTTTGGAAAAATGAAAAATTGGTTTTAAAATTTACGTCGTTACATAATACCACTCATAAGAACAACCAGGTTTTCAGTATACATCTTTCACATTAGTAACCAAGATTTAGGAAAATATGGGATTTTCTTGGGGTAATACTCGTACATAACTAGATTCGTATAACAGATTTAGACAACTAAACTTTACAATTTACAAGGGTAAACATGTTTTCAGTATACATCTTTTACTTTCCACTTTGGATTTGATAACTAACATTTAAGAAAATATGGGATTTTCTTGGTGTGTAACATTTTCATAAACAAAAAGGAACTTGTACATTTTTCAGAAAACAAAACCGCTTATGAACTCACCAGCGTTATGCTGATTTTCAAACCGCTTGTATTCTCAGGTTAGCGTTAGACAGGTACCCGATGATTCCTTCTTGGCAAAGACGGAGTGCTCAGAAGACCCTTTCATTTTGTTCATATATACTATGTATCACTTGTATAACTTTACTTTTCAAACAAATGTAAACCATTAAATATGTAATGTAATGGTTGTTTTACTTTACTTACTATGTACATTGGATTTCATACACAACGTGGAGTCAACTCCGGAAATGTCTCCACCTTCGGTTTTCGGGGTGTGACTGATTGGTATCAGAGCCCTTGTTTATAGTGAATAAAGTATACGAAACCTTACATGGTATAAAACTATAAACACTAAGGGGCCTAAGTGCTCTGAACTAAAAGTATACTTCAAAGTATAAGTATTTTCAAAAGTATACAAGTATCCCTAATCGTCGAGATCCGTAACTACAAGTAGAACAAAACATAAGTAAATGGGTGTTGTACGCTGCGGTTAAACCTGGGCAATTATGTAGTCATGTCTAGGATCAATATAGCCTGGCCAACTATATTCATTCGAGACACGGCTAACATGTGCTTGGGAGTGACTGTGGTGTGCGGCATGCCTAAAACTCACCCTAACATCCCAATCATGGAACCTTGGTCGTAGTGAATCATGAAATACTATGGGAGTATTTCTCGAGCCAATCCTTGTTAGAAATCCTCAATCGAGCGTTGTTCCCTGATCATTCCTCTAGCGATAAAATTATCTGTTTTGCTAACGCCTTCCTGTTTTATCGCTTATTCGAAATATATATTTGTCATATCTCTCGATTCAATTTGGAGGACTTATCATCATCTCTTTCCTTATCTTATTAGATCAAGATCCCTCCAAGAAAGAGACCCAACTCAAAGACCAACAACCCTCCGCCACCACCTTCTCCTCAAATTGACCTCGCAACACTTCAAACAGCTATTACTACCGCAGTGACAGCCGCCGTGTCACAAATGAACCCTAGAAATTCAGGAGGTGGTCCCCAACCCCAAAACCTCGAAGATAGTCAAGGACACCGAAAAAGGGGTTCTTATAATGACTTCATGAGCACAAAACCCACTTCCTTTGATGGCACTGGATGTGTCATTTCCCTCACCCGATGGTTCAAGAAAATCGAATCCATCTTTGAAATATGTGCTTGTTCGGAGTCTGATAAAGTAAAGTTTGCAGTCTGTACCTTCAGTGACAAAACATTGACTTGGTGGAATAGCCGAGTCAAATCACTGACCCTACCTGTAGCTAATGCTATGGGTTGGGAAGCCATAAAAGAACTCCTTCTGTCTGAGTACTGCCCTCAGGGCGAAATACAGAAGTTAGATCACGAGCTCTGGAACATGAAGATGAAAGGTTCTGATATTGCAGCATACACCTCGAGGTTTGATGACTTGGCACTGCTCTGTCCGGGAATGGTTACCCTGGAGAGTAAGAAAATAGAAAGGTTTATTTGGGGGGCTGACCCAACCAACCAAGGGACAGGTCTTATCTGCACGGCCGGATACTTATGATAGTGCCAAAAGTTTAGCCCAAATCCTGATTGATCACATTGATGAAGTTGAGGAAACAACCGCCACTCCCAAACCGACCAAAACTAGTGGTGAAAAGAGAAAGTTTTGGAAGAAGAAGAAAGGCCAACCTTCCCAAGGATCCTCAAAGAAACAGCAGATTGTAGCAGTCCATGCTACTACTACCCCCGTTGATGTTGCTTCTGTTGTGGGATCTACAGCTCGGACCCCTACCTGTAGGTATGCTGGTAACCTACCCCAATCTGAAAAGTGCAAATACCACCATAACCTTGGCCCCTGCCGTGACCTAACATGCACCAACTGTGGTAGAAAGGGGTACACGGTCCAATTCTGCAAAGCTCCGGCCCAATCGGCCAATCAATCATGTGGAGCAGGTGTTGGTCAAGCTTGCTATAATTGTGGAGAGGTTGGGCACTTTAAGAGGAACTGCCCCAAGAAGGCGACAGCTGATAACACCAGGAGAGTCCTAGCCATGGGACGGGAGAAGGCAGTCGTCGATCCCACTGTTGTTTCGGGTACGTTCCTTCTCGACAACTCATATGCTAATATTCTTTTCGATTCGGGTGTTGAAAGAAGTTTTGTTAGTCATTCGTTCAAGCATAATCTAAAACCTAACCCCCAACCACTAACCGAAACATTTACCGTCGAGATGGCTAACGGTGAGAAAGAAAGCGCCAGCGATGTATTCATAGGTTGTACCCTTACCCTGAACGATCACTCATTTCCCATCGATCTTATGCCAGTCTCCATTAAGAGCTTTGATGTTATCATTGGCATGGATTGGTTGAGTCCCAATCATGCTGATATCCTTTGCTACGAAAAAGCCATCCGTCTCAACCTTCCTTCGGGTGAAATTCTCATAATCTATGGCGATAAACTAAGCTCCGATCATCGCATCATTTCCTGCATCAAAGCTCAGAAACTCTTGCGAAAAGAGTGCCAAGCTTTCCTAGCCCATGTCATCAATGAGAAAAAAGGAAATTAAAGACCTCGCGAGCATCCCCGAAGTCTGTAACTTTCCTGATGTCTTTCCAGAAGTGCTTCCAGGAATTCCTCCCGAACGTTAGGTCGAATTTCGCATTGACCTAATTCCTGGAGCTACCCCCGTAGCCAATTCTCCATATCGTTTAGCTCCAGCAGAAGTGCAGGAGTTATCTAGCCAACTCAAAGAGTTACTCAGCAAAGGTTTCATCAGACCGAGTTCCTCACCCTGGGGAGCTCGGGTTTTGTTTGTGAAGAAGAAAGGTGGATCCTTTCAGATGTGTATCGACTACCATGACTTGAACAAGTTGACCATCAAGAACCGATATCCTCTTCCATGAATAAATGACCTCTTCGATCAACTTCAGGGAGCCCGTTACTTCTCAAAGATATACCTTCGGTCAGGGTACCATCAGCTACGAGTTCAGGAGAGTGATGTTTCCAAAATAGCTTTCAGAACTCGATATGGCACTACGAGTTCGTAGTGATGCCCTTCGGTCTAACCAACGCACCAGTAGTGTTCATGGACCTGATGGACCGGGTGTGTCTTCCCTTATTAGACAAGTTCGTCATCGTGTTCATTGACGACATCCTTGTCTACTCCAGAAGTGAAGAAGACCACAAGCAACACTTGAGGTTAGTGTTGGAAACCCTTAGATCCGAGAAGTTGTACGCGAAATTTTCCAAGTGTGAATTCTGGATTTGGAAGGTGACTTTCCTCGGTCATGTGGTAAGCGAGGAGGGTATTCATGTGGATCCTTCCAAGATTAAAGCAATAGAGAATTGGTCGGCACCAAAAACACCCACAGAAATCTGTCAATTCTTGGGTCTCGCTGGCTATTATCGGAGATTCATCCGGAATTTTTGCAAAAATCGCCAAACCCCTAACCACTCTAACACATAAAGGTGTACCCTTTTGTTGGAGTGAAAAGCAAGAATCCACGTTCCAAACATTAAAGCAAGCCTTGTGCAGCGCACCAGTTTTGTCATTACCCTAAGGGACAGAAGACTTCGTTGTCTATTGTGATGCATCCAATCAGGGCTTAGGCTGTGTGCTTATGCAAATACGAAAAGCGATTGCTTATGCCTCAAGACAGTTGAAAGCACATGAGGTCAACTACACCACGTACGACTTGGAGTTAGGAGACGTAGTCTTTGCACTAAAGATTTGGAGACATTATCTCTATGGAACCAAGTGTACGATCTTCACTGACCATAAGAGTCTGCAGCACATCCTCAATCAGAAGGACCTAAATATGACGCAACAGCGATGGGTAGAACTGCTCAGTGATTATGATGTGAGATTCGCTACCATCCCGGCAAGGCCAATGTGGTAGCAGATTCCCTTAGCCGAAAGGAAAGTTCAAGCCGTAAAGTGAGAACACTGACGATGACTGTCCATTCCCAATTATCCATGCAAATCCGAGACGCTTAGATAGAAGCCCTTAAACCCGAGAACAAATCATGCGAAGCCTTGAGGGGAATGTATAAGAAACTTGAAATCAGAAGTGATGGAGTCTACTGTTTCATGAACCGAATCTAGATTCCAAAGATCGGAGAATTCAGGGAGATTCTCATGGAAGAGGCACACAAGACCAGATACTTTGTTCACCCAGGTTCGAACAAGATGTACCTAGATCTCAAGAAACAATATTGGTGGCCAAACATGAAATCCGAGATCGCTATGTTAGTGGGCAAGTGTTTAACTTGCGCCAAAGTAAAATTCGAGTACCAGAAACCTTCGGGTCTTCTCCAGCAACCCGAAATACCTAAGTGGAAATGGAACATGATTACCATGGATTTCATCACCAAGTTACCCAAATGTCCGAGTGGGTACGATACCATTTGGGTAATTGTCGATCGTTTGACCAAATCCGCTCACTTCATCCCGATTAAAGAATCCTTTAAGATGGAAAGACTCGCACGGATCTACATCCAAGAGGTAGTTCGACTGCACAGTGTACCTGCATCAATTATCTCAGATCGAGATAGCAGGTTTACCTCCATATTTTGGCAGTCTCTTCAGAAGTCTCTTGGAACCAAACTAGACATGAGCACGGCTTATCATCCTCATACCGACGGACAGAGTGAGAGAACTATCCAAACCCTGGAAGACATGCTTAGGGCATGTCTCATCGATTTCGGCAAATCGTGGGACACACATTTGCCATTGATCGAGTTCTCGTACAACAACATCTACCATACCAGTATCAAGATTGCCCCGTTCGAAGCCCTCTACGGTCGCAAGTGCAGATCCCCTATGTGCTAGGCCGACGTAGGGGACACGCAGCTAGCCACTCGATTTCCCGATAGTGCTCTCACCGGTCCTGAAATCATCCGTGAAACCACCGAGAAAATCATCCAGATCCGAGAACGACTAAAAGCTTCACGAGACCGACAGAAGAGTTACGTTGATAACCGACGGAAACCTCTGGAGTTCCAGGTTGGAGACCGTGTCCTGTTGAAGGTCTCGCCCTGGAAAGGCATGGTACGCTTTGGAAAGCATGGTAAACTTAATCCGAGGTACATTGGACCCTTCGAGATCCTCGCCAGGATCGGTCCGGTAGCCTATAAACTTCGTTTACCCAATGAGCTCAGTAACATCCATCCCGTCTTCCATGTTTCAAATCTCAAGAAGTGCTTATCCGACGAAACTCTTGTGATCCCTCTTGATGAAATAGAGATCAATGAGAACCTAAACTTTGTGGAAGAACCAATCGAAATCATGGATCGAGAGATCAAACGCATGAAACAAAGTCGCATCCCGATAGTGAAGGTTCACTAGAATGCCAAGCGAGGACCGAAATTTACTTGGGAGAGTGAAGACTCAATGAGATAGAAGTATCCGCATCTCTTTCCAAATCCATGATTTGTATCTTAACTCTGAATTTCGGGATGAAATTCCCTCTAACGGGGGGATAATGTGACAACCCGAAACTTCTAACCATGTAATTGATCTGTGTTTCAGCACTAAAACTTGAGTTCATTATCTTTTGTTACATCTTGTGGCTCCATGTGGGTGCTCTAGACTTAGTATAACTTGGATATAAGTCCTAGGAAGGGTTGGAAAGTGCTTTAGTGTCACAAAATCGGGCCAAACACACCAAATAAGGTGCGTGCGGCCACACACCTGTGTGTACGGCCGCACACCCAACCGCATTCACCCTCAACCTCACACTCAATCCCTTATATGGATGGATACCCCTTCATTCATTCATTTAGATGTTTCACTTTCCTCTCTCTACTTTCTCTCTCTAAAATCATCAACCAAGAACACTTGGAAGGCTTCATAATTGTGATCTACTCCATTTTCAAGCTAAGTATAGTGGTAAACACTTGAATCCTAAGCTTAAAACACATCATGTTCATCATGTTCATCATCCCTTGAAGGTGTACGGCCACACACCTTCACATAGGGGCAGCATACATCCAAATATCCCAAGTGTGAAGAGCAAACACTTCAAAATCACCATATGGACTCAAATGAGGAGTGTATGGCTGCACACTCTTGTGTGCTGCCTCATACACACTCCTGGCCGCACTCCCCAGCCGCACACTCATTTTCAAGACCATACACCCACTCTAATGCCCATATTTGGCCCTAAACTTGCATAAATCATTAAGTCTGGATCATAGGACACTTATTCTTAGTAATTCCAAGACCTAAGGATGTTTTCCCATCATGTTTAGTCATGAAACACCTTAGTTCTAACTCATTTATGTGTCGTCACATGAATAATAGGGGCCATAGGCGTTCAGGGCATCCGTTGACACTCGAACCCTACATTAAGTGGTGACTTCATACCCCTACTCTTTTCAATGTTTTTCACTATTTTCAGGGGGAATACAAGAAAAGTACAAGGAATACTTGTACTTTAAACTTGTTTTTACATGTGTTGCGTTCCATAATTCATATGCGTTTGTAACAACCCGAAATTTCCGTATCATTTTACTGTAACTTTTTCGTAGTACAATTCGCGCAACCGATCTTCGTTCCGATTTCGATTTCCGATCTTCCGTATAATTAAGTCATTTTCTGGTACACATTTAAAATGACTAAATGGGTGTCTTAATACATTTAAAAATCATTTTAACACTCAACTTTAGTGATCGGAATATTTCTAGATATTACCGTATCAGGTTACGGTAACTTAATCGGGTACGACCAAAAACCCCGTCTAACGCCGATATCGGGTAGAATTCCACCATGTCCAAAACTTAAACACTATATAAACGTGTTTAAGACTTCATTTGAAGCCTTTTGGCAAGTTTCTCACTAAACTCTTACAACCTCTCTCCTCAAGCTAGAATTAAGGTCCAAATCTCAAGTTTAAGGCTTCAAATCTTTAAGGTAACCTCCCTAGCATGTTATTCAGCATCTTTAACCTTCAAATTGATGAAATAATTGAGTTTTAGGTCCAAGAACATGAGTTTACGGCCAAGGAACAAGCTTGGGCCGTAAACTCCATTAAATGGGGTTTTAAGCCCTTAAACTCCTTCCTAAACTCAATTGGACTTTAGATATGGCTATGGGACTTCAAGATTTGGACTCTAAACATTTAAAAAATAGATTTTGAGCCATTTGAAGGAGTTTACGGCCAAGGAACATTCTTGGGCCGTAAACTCATATAATTAGGGTTTCATGCCCTTAAACCCTTCCAAATCACCTCTATGGCTTAGATATGAATTATAGGACCTTGGTTTTAGCATTTGGACACTTGAAACATGAATTTTATGGGACTTATGTGAGTTTACGGCCAATGAGAGTGCTTAGGCCGTAAACTCCCCAAAATGTGACATAAATCCAATTCTAAGGTGTTAGAAAGCCATCCAACACCACCAAAAGCCTTGGAATAAATCAAGGGACCAACCAAAAATACTTTAAGGGCCTAAAACACATCATTTGTGGGATTTATAAGAGTTTACGGCCAAGGCTTGTTCTTGGGCCGTAAACTCCAAAACTTTTGGTGTTAGAATGCAAACTAAACACCCCTAAAGCCTTTAGATGAATTTTAGAAGCCCTTCTATACAAGTTTTAGGCCTTGAAACACTTTGTATGACCCTACATCAGATTTTACGGGCATGAGGAGGGTCTCATGGGCCGTAAACTCCATAACACCCCTCAAATGTCCCATAAAACTCATGTAAGGTCTTGGAATAATCCTAGTAATCACATGTGATTTGTTTTAACAACATTAAACATCATTTTCATGAAGATTAAGGAGTTTACGGCCAGGAGCCTATACTGGGCCGTAAACTCCCATAAAAATAATCATTTTGATGATTTAAACTCATTCCAAGTGTTCCAAGGCAATTTAGATAATCCATTCTAGCAACCCTATGTCCATTTAAGCCTTAAAACCATCAAAACCACACCCACATGAGTTTACGGCCGTAAACTCATGTATATGTGTGTTTTATGGTTGTAAACTCTTTAAAATGTTTACTTATGGAGAGTAAACTCAAGTCCCAAGTCCCTAGTGCCATTACAAGTCCGAAGATGTCACCCGGGTCACTCCAAACGCTCGTTTTGAGGTGTTTAACCTCATTGGAGTGTAATGTTCCATATGATTAGTGAATGTATCTCTAATTGTATATATATGGACATTATATCATTTTACATAGGGTCATCGCGAGTAATCAAACCCCAAACCGACGTATAGCATTCAAAAACCGACACGTTTCCGAGTCCGGTGAGTTCATACCCCTACCCTTTTTCACTGTTTTCAGGGGGGGAACACAAGCAAAGTACAAGGGAATTCTTGTACTCAAAACATGTTTTCAAATGTGTGTTTCATATTCTTATGCTTTTATAACTGATATTACAACTGATAACAGATCGAACGTACAGACCACGTAACATATATTTCTGAAATAAGACTTTAAACTAGTATGTTTTACATGTATTTCACAAATGGTTTTTCCACATTTTATCAGTTAAAAGCACGACATTAAAACATTTGAACATAATACCTGTACACTATTTTGTCCTCGGTAACACTCCCCACACATATACGAGTGGAGGACTATCATATTGCTACTAGTAAATTTGTTATTCCTGTATGATTGGAGACACGTCCTCAGAGAACACTCCACCCAGATTACGTGAGTGGAGGACTACACCCATAACCAGAATCTCTGGTATTTAGAGAGCGTGACTTGAGTGTATAGATCTATACGGGGCTGACTACCCCACACCTGGCTGCTAGCTACAGCCGAACCGAAACGGTTCAAGGGTGACGAAAGTCATAAGTATGTGGACGACTTATTGCCACATGTGGACTACTTATTGCCACAGGTTTCAGTCTATTGTATGGTTATGGAACTCGCAATTAGGATAACAGAGATTTACTTACAGTAATAATGGATTACTTTATATATCGTTTACATCTTTGACATCTTTTATATCTTTTACTTACTGTAACCAACATTCAGGAAGGTACGGGACTTTCCTGGGGAAAACATAGAACCTAATCACGATTACATCTTTTACATCTTTAACATCGTTTACATTAGATACATACATGCAGGAAAGCATGGGGCTTTCCTGGGTAACATTTACATAACTAGAAAGAGTAGCAAACTGGATAGCATTACATCTTTTACAATTTGTAACATACAATAAGGAAAGTATGGGACTTTCCTGGTAACACATGATAAGTAAACAGAACAGTTCAACCAGTCAGATAACCAACTATACATTTTCACATGAATAAACATATTTTCAGTATACAAACTTACTATACTTTACATTTGTGAAACAATAACCAACGTTAAGAAAATACGGGATTTTCTTGGTGAACATAACATTTCAGATACAGAAAGGAAACCGATACATTTTCATAGAACAAAACCGCTTATGAACTCACCAGCTTTATGCTGATTTTCAAACCGCTTGTGTACTCAGGTCAGCGTTAGAACAGGTACCCGAAGATCCTTTTGCTCGAAGACGGTGTACATGAAGATCCGTCCCATTTGTTTATATATAAAATGTATCACAACTGTACAAACTTTACTTTTGAACAACTGTAAAACTTTTATTATGTAATGTAACGGTTGCTTTACTTTACTTACTATGTGCATTGGATTTGATACTCAACATGGTAGTCAACCCCGGAAATGTTTTCCGCCTTCGGTTTTCGGGGTGTGACAGCGTTTAACGCTGATAATCATAACAGATAATAGTTTGAACACGCTGAACACACCATCGTATTATTTGTGAAAAACATTATAAAATGTTGTGTTTTATATTTTCACAAATGGTTTTCCACATTATATCAGTTAAAAGCATAACCTTTAATCTTGAAACATGAAACATAGTACAGTGTTTTGTCCTCGGTAACACTCCACAGAGATACGCGAGTGGAGGATCATCGTTTGCATCATTACCATTCTATATTATTACCAGTAAATTTGTAATTCCTATAAATTGGAGACAAGTCCTCGGTAACACTCCACAGAGATACGCGAGTGGAGGACCGCCCCCGTAATCAGAATCTCCTGGAGGGAGAACGTGACTTGAGTGTATAGATCTATACGGGGCTGACTACCCCACACCTAGCTGCTAGCTACAGCCGAACTGAAAGGTTTAAGGGTGACGAAAGTCATAAGGTGATATGGACTACTTATTGCCATATCTAGTCTATCGTATGGTTATGGAACTCGCAATTTGGATAACAGAGATTTACTAAATGGTAATAACGAACAAGTAACTATGTTTACTTTACATACATTAGTTTTATATACGTGTTAAAACTAATACCACTCACAAGAACAACCAGGTTTTCAGTATACATCTTTCACATTAGTAACCAACATTTAGGAAAATATGGGATTTTCCTGGGGTAATACTCGTACATAACTAGATTCGTATAACAGATTTAGACAACTAAACTTTACAATTTACAAGGGTAAACATGTTTTTAGTATACATCTTTTACTTTACACTTTGGATTTGATAACTAACATTTAAGAAAATATGAGATTTTCTTGGTGTGTAACTTTTTCAGAAACAAAAAGGAACTTCTACATTTTTCAGAAAACAAAACCGCTTATGAACTCACCAGTTTTATGCTGATTTTCAAACAGCTTGTATTCTCAGATCAGCGTTAGACAGGTACCCGATGATTCCTTTTTGGCAAAGACGGAGTGCTCAGAAGACCCGTTTCATTTTGTTCATATATACTATGTATCACTTTTATAAATTTACTTTTCAAACAAATGTAAACCATTAAATATGTAATGTAATGGTTGTTTTACTTTACTTACTATGTACATTGGATTTGATACACAACGTGGAGTCAACCCCGGAAATGTTTCCGCCTTCAGTTTTTGGGGTGTGACAACTAATTTGTTTGCACAAAATGTAAAAAGAAGGGGCACACTGCTAGTTACTGCAGGAGCACAACAACTGCAACAGTCAATCAACAAACAAATACTAGAACAGGTCGTGGTGAAGAAGAAAGTGTTATGAGTGTGGAGAAGTTGGAGATATCAAGAAAGAATATCCAAAGTTAAGGAGTCAAGGAAGCATAGGACGTGGCAGAGTGTTTGTGATTGGAAGCGAAGAGGCTATCCAGGACCCTTCGGTTGTATCTGGTATGTTTCTCATAGATAATTTATATGCTAGCATACTCTTCGACTCTGGAGCAGATCGAAGTTTTATAACTCCGACATTTAGAAGATTGATAAGTCATAAGTCTAGCAAATTAAAAGAAATTTACAAAGTATAAATCGCTAACGTACAATTTGAGAAAACACATGAAATCTTAGAAAATTGTTTGTTAACTCTTAATAAATACCTTTTTCACGTCAACCTCATGCCAATGCCTATCGGTAGTTTTGATGTCATAATTGGCCTGGATTGGTTATCTTCACACCGCACCGAAATTCTATGTCATGAGAAAGCCATACGACTACCCTTACCAAACTGCGAAGCGCTGATTATCTATGGTGATAAATCTAGGAAGAACCTCAAAGTTATTTCTTGTACAAAAACCTAGAAATATCTACATAAGAAATGTAGCGCATTCTTAGCCCACATTGTAGATAAGATAAGAAAGATAAAAGAAATCAAGTACATACCTCAAGTATGTGATTTCCGTGACGTATTTCCTGAAGATCTACCTGGAATACCTCCCGTCCGACAAGTCGAGTTTCGAATCGACTTAATTCCAGGAGCAGTACCAGTAGCTAAATCTCCTTATCAGTTGGATCCATCCGAAATGCAAGAATTGTCTAGCAACTACAAGGGCTTCTTGACAAAGGCTTTATCAAACCAAATTTTTCACCTTGGGGAGCACCAATCTTGTTTGTCAAGAAGAAGGACAGATCCTTTCGAATGTGTATTGATTATAGGGAGCTGAACAAGCTAACGATCAAGAATCGTTATCCGCTTCCAAGAATTGATGATGTATTCAATCAACTGCAAGGATCTAGCTACTACTCAAAGATAGATCTTAGATCAGGATACCATCAACTCAGAGTACAAGAAGACGAGATTCCAAAAACATCATTTAGAACTCGTTATGGTCATTATGAGTTCTTAGTTATGTCTTTTGGATTGACCAACGCCCCATCAGTATTTATGGATCTCATGAATCGTGCTTGGAAACCATACTTGGATAAATTCGTGATTGTATTTATCGATGATATATTGTTATATTCACGAACCAAGGAAGAACATGGTCAACACCTGCAAATAATCTTAGAACTACTAAGAAAAGAAAAGTTGTACACTAAATTCTCCAAATGTGATTTTTAGATTAGAGAAGTACAATTTTTAGGTCATGTAGTTAGCAATGAAGGAATTCATGTTGACCCATCCAAAGTTGAAGCAATTAGGAATTAGGAAGCACCAAATACGCCAATAGAGGTGTGTCAATTCCTAGGACTTGCTGGCTATTACCGCAGATTCATAGAGAACTTTTCCAAAATAGCCAAGCCACTTACAACACTAACCCAGAAGGATACGAAGTTCAACTGGGAAGACAAACAAGAAGATGCTTTTCCGAAATTGAAGCAAATGTTGTGTAGTGCACCAATCCTATCCCTTCCAGAGGGAACAGAAGATTTTGTCGTATACTGCGACGCATCAAATCAAGGATTGGGATGTGTGTTGATGCAAAGAGGAAAGGTTATCGCATATGCATCACGACAACTTAAGGCGCATGAGAATAATTAAACTACCCATGATCTTGAATTGGGAGCTGTAGTTTTTGCACTAAAAATTTGGAGACATTACCTATACGGTACCAAGTATAATATTTTTACCGACCACAAGAGTCTCTAGCACATCTTCGACCAAAAAGATCTTAATATGAGACAACGAAGATGAGTCAAATTATTGAATGATTACGAATGTGAGATTCGTTATCATCCTGGAAAGGCAATGTGGTAGTAGATGCCTTGAGCCGGAAAGAATATATTAAACCCCGTCGGGTACGAGCATTAACCATAACTATCCATTCTAACCTTGTCGCACAAATTAGAGAAGCTTAACTTGAGGCCCTAAAAGAAGAAAACATCAAGAACGACGCTTTGCGAGGAATGGAAAAGTAACTTATACAAAAAGATGACGGAACACGACACTTTATGAACCGAATTCGGACGCCTAAGTTTGGTGGAGTCAGGGAATTGGTCATAGAAGAAGCCCACAAGTCTCTATTACGTGCATCCAGGTTCTGAAAAAATGTACTTAGATTTAAAAGTACATTATTGGTGGCCAAACATGAAGGCAGAAATTGCTACTTATGTGAGCAAATGTTTGACGTGTTCTAGAGTAAAGGCAGAACATCAAAAGCCTTCAAGTTTACTTCAACAACCGTAAATACCAGAATGGAAATGGCAGAAGATTTCAATAGACTTCATCACTAAGTTACCCAAAACTCCTAGTGGGTTCGACACTATTTGGGTTATAGTCGATAGATTGACTAAGTCCGCTCATTTCTAACCAATTAAGGCAAACGAAAAGATGGAGAAGCTGACTATAGTTTATCTTAAGGAAATTATTAGATTGCATGGAGTTCCAAGTTCTATTATTGCTGACCGAGATAGTAGATTCACTTCACGATTTTGGCAATCTCTACAAAAATCCTTAGGAACACGTCTAGACATGAGTAAAGCTTACCATCCACAGACTGTTGTCAGAGTGAGATAACCATTTAGAATTTAGACGATATGCTCCGACCCTGTGTAATAGACTTTGGAAATGCTTAGGATACTCATTTACCGTTAATTGAGTTTTCCTATAACAATAGTCATCACACCAGCATCAAGGCTGCACCGTTTGAGGCTCTTTATGGACCAAAATGTTGTTCCCCGGTATGTTAGGCAGAAGTTGGAGATACACAGATGGCCAGAGAACATACAGGAGATACCTTACATACTAGACAAGAAATAATCCACGAGACAACTGAAAAGATCGTGCAAATTAAGGATCGATTAAAGGTTGCACGTGATCGTCAAAAAAGTTATGCTGACGTAAGACGTAAGCCTTTAGAATTCCAAGTTGGAGATAAAGTAATGTTGAAGGTCTCTCCTTGGAAAGGTGTAATTCGATTCGGTAAGCGAGGCAAACTAAGCCCATGGTATATAGGGCCTTTTGAAATTCTAGCTAGAATGGGTTCTGTTGCATACCAACTCAAGTTGCCTCAAGAGCTAAGTAATGTACACGATGTTTTTCACGTATCAAATCTCAAAATATGTCTATCCGATGACACTCTTGTTGTACCTCTCGACGAGATACAACTTAATACCAAACTAAACTTTGTAGAAGAACCTGTCGAGATCATGGATCGAGAAGTCAAACGATTAAAGCAAAGTCGTATTCCCATAGTGAAAGTTCGATGGAACACTTTGCGAGGACCTGAATATACTTGGGAACGTGAAGATCAGATGAAAGAAAAATACCCCCAACTATTTGACAAACCCCTATCCACAAGATAAATTTCGGGACAAAATTATTCTAACGGATGGAGAATGTAACAGTAGTCAAAATAGGTCAATAGACAATCGCATGTGATTATGCCAATCATGTAATATGATTATGTTAACCTAGTAATGTGGTAAGAATGTTATGTAGTTCATGATAAATTCTAATACAAATATGAACTTTCTTTATGATACAACTCAAAGTATCTATCCATACGATTCCAAAAATATAGAGAACGTCTGAATCTGACTTCGCATGAAGAAGTTATGATAACCGAACACTATAAATCTCTATAATAAGAGGAATTTAAAATAGACTTAGAATTAGCTATTTACGTCTAAAAGAGAGTTGTAGTACTCGTAAATACCTACGCGTGCATATAAAGAACGTCAAAAACGGAGTTCGTATGCAAAAGTTATGGCCTTCCAAAGATTCAGCTTTTAGAAACCCTAAATGTAACTAAACTCACGACGTGAGTTTTATGACACTCACGACGTGAGGAATCATTTATCCATATCTCGGAATCTAGAAGGTGTGACAAGGCTGTGAGAGGATAGAATCCAAACTCATGATGTGAACAAAGAGTTATTCACTACGTGAGGAGTCACATGACCACCTTCCGAAGCTACGGACGCAAATTGCAAGTCTACGGGATGAGTATGCAAGACTCACGACGTGAGTTTTATAAAACTCGTGACGTGAAAGTCCTAAAATCTTACTATAAATAGCAGGTCTGACTTCAGCTATTCCTTACACCATTTCCTTATCTCATCTCTCCCTTGCTGAAGCCATCTTGCATCCCGAGCCCCGATGATCTCGTAACGCTGACTGTTTTGCTTAGATATCGTAAAATCACGCTACTAAGGTGAGTTTCACGGCCCCACTATCTAATAGTTTCGGGGGAAAACGCATGCTAAATAATGTATATACATTATTATTATGTCTATATGATAGTATATTAGTATCAACATAGATAGTTATAATAACTGGAATATAGTTATTTCGTATCTGAAAATATACAACTATCGTAACGTTATCAACATGTTATGGTTATAGTAGTATATTAATGTAGATCTTGAGTTATACTTAGGATTCTATATATATGTTGTGTGCGATATAGTTCCGATGTTATGTTCGGAAGTTCTATATGTTAAGTTATGAAGTATGTTGTTATTAATAGTTTTATGTCAAGATAAAACTGGATATGTTATATATTGTTATTGTTAATTTTATGTTAAGATAAAACATGGTAATGTTATTGATAGTTTAATGTCAAGATAAAACTAGGAACGTTATATGTTGTTGTTAGTGGTTTTACGTCAAGATAAAACCTAGTTTTTACTTCAAGATATAGTTGTTATACTACCTAAATATTATGAAGTTAGGAGTAATGTTTAAAAGAAAAGTCTAGTAACTTAAGGGTTTAGACATGAAGATGCTTTTGTTGTTAGAGCTATAGGAAGCCATCAAAGTCTACATGAGTAATTGTATTCATCAACTAAGATTGGGGATCTTAGCGGAAATCCTCTGAACTGTAACCGTTAATCACGTGTGAGCGAGGAAGTCATGTATAATTAGTATACGGGATGACCACCCCACTTGTGACTGTTAGCTACAGTCAACCAAAAACAAGTGATGAACTATCCTTTTATTTATTATTATTTCGGCGTCGATGAAGCGTACGGTGGTGTTTCTCATGTTAAATCATGATTGTATTTGTTCTCATGGTAAATCATGTGTGTATTGTTCTATTAAAGGTATTATGGCATAGCATCAGTTATAGGCTCATGGTAGTAAATTGTTAGAAACATTATACCTTGTCTTATACAAGTATTAATGTTAAGTATATGTTTTCCCCTACTTATACCTTAAGATTAAGAAATGTTTAGGTATAACATTTAATTGATAAGTATACTATTATACCTAATGTTGGAGAGTCAAAATGATACTTTCAAAACTATACTTTTGAATGTGTAAAAATGTATTATTTTATTGAGTCAAAACCTATGAACTCACCAACTTTATGTTGACGTATTTTAAAATGCATGTGTTTTCAGGAACTTGAAAAGCTGGTATGTATTCGAACAGGAGAAGTTTTACTATTATCTTTTTGTTCATTATGAAGTATGTCATAGTCAGATATTATGTAATAAATACTAGGAAAACAATAATGTAACTTTCAAACATCAATAAAGGTATGTATTTTCTTTAAGTATTGTTCAATGTATGTTATATACCTGTGATACGAAAAATGACGTTACACTTCCTGGTGTTTCGGCCGACAGCCGGAGTGTGACATTTGGTTACTTAGCCACCAAGCAGCCTACAGATCATTCTAGAATCCCCTTGGACGAATTTCTAAGGCCCTTATCCTTAGAATTCTTCCACCCTATTCTTTAGGGTTTCCTTACCCAACTTTTCAACTATCATATAATTACAAGTCCAGTCCCCTTAATTCAATTAACCTCTTTTGATCACAAAACTAAGTCTTAATTAAATCTTGACCAATGTTAATTAAATAAATATGATTTCTCTTTTAATATATTATTTTTATAATATATTAATAAACCATAACATCCTTTTTCTCCATTATTCATCCAATCAAGTTGCTTTGGTGAAGGCAACCAAAAGGACCCTGCACAACCGGGTCAAGTACATGCCAAATATAGTTATGGGCTTAGACACAAATCCAATAGTCTCCCACTTGGATAAGTCTAATAAGTATAAGTACAAGTATTACTTTAATCTGATTAGCAATCGCAGTTCTTAAAACACTTGACCTTATCAATAACCTTTCCTTTAGATAAGGTATCGTATAGTACTCTGTTCTTAATATATCGTGCGGACAATTACATGGAACATAGTCATACTTATTGTCCATTATTTTGTTTCTCAATTTCATATTTATCTGACATAGAACTTAATTGAACACATCAATTCAGTTCTGATAAGGTCGGGCACATAAGTCAAACCAAATCATCGAAGGGCCCAGATATCGCTTTTACCCTCTTAGGATAAAAGGAACATATAAACTTCAACTTATATAAATTTATCATTCACTCATCAAATCATGCACAATAATGTGTTTTATAACATCAAGTTACTGATGCGTTTACACATTATTAATGCACAACCAACTTGCAAGCAATAAACCATATATCTAGCTTTCTAGACCAAATGATATTATCATCTTCTGATCACTCATAATAAATTCCATGAAATGATACTAGCAAGTGTGGGTTTAATCCAATTCTCAAATCTTATTTCATAAGAACTCATGAACGTTGCAGCAAAATTTTTCTATGTATAATACACTTTTAGACATTCTACACGCCAATTCATGACAGTCTTCTTTCATACCTGCTTCCAAAGTATGAGCGACTGTGGACTGTTCGAATAATCTTATTATCTAGGAAGTCAAAACATGCAAAGTGAAACAATAGGTAAATAATTAACATAATATAGTAAGTTTACTTATAAATAATACTCCTTTATTTAATCATCTAATGTCAATTACAATTTATCTATTACAAGTTTCAAAACTATCTAATCTAAACTAATATCGTCCTTCATCCTAATGCTCCAAGCATGTTGCAAGTGCTTGACCCTACCTAGTCCCTTCGTAAGGGGATTTTTGGGTTCTCTTCTAACGATACCCACTTCACTATGAGGAGTACCTCTTCTACCCGATGTCTAATAAAGTGATATTTCCTGTCGATATGTCGGGATCTGCCATGGTCCATCAGTTCCTTGGTCAAGGTAACCATTCCTTCATTATCACAGAAAATATCCATAGGCTCCTTTATAGTTGGCACAACTCCAAGGTCTCCGATGAAGTTCTTAAACCATATCTCCTCCTTTGATGCTTCGCTCGCCACTATGTACTCTGATTCATATGTTGCATAAGCTATGGTCTCTTGCTTGGAACTCTTCCAAGTCATCGCTCCTCTATTCAGGGTAAAGACCCAGCCTAACTGAGAACGGTAGTTTGTCTCGTTCGGGCTAAAAATTGGCGTCACTATACCCTCATACCCTTAACTCATCATTCCCACCGAGGACTAGAAACCATTCCTTGGTCCTCTGAAGGTACTTAAAAATATTCTTGATTGCGGTCCAATGTGCTCTTCCAGGGTTCCCTTGATATTTGTTGACCATGATCAAAGAGAAGGCCA
Source organism: Lactuca saligna (assembly GCF_052625555.1). Classification (NCBI taxonomy): domain Eukaryota; kingdom Viridiplantae; phylum Streptophyta; class Magnoliopsida; order Asterales; family Asteraceae; genus Lactuca; species Lactuca saligna. Next base: position 166,613,693 of record NC_136420.1, read on the forward strand.
CATCAGGGTGAGTACAAGTCATAGCATACATGATCAAGCCAACTAAAGAAGCATAAGGTACTCGGCTCATCTCTGCTATCTCGACTTTGGTACTCGGGCTATAATTCTTACTCAACTTGGCATTACTTTGGATCGGTAACTCCTCTTTCTTGGAATTCTCCATACTAAAACGTTTTAGTATCTTTTCTATGTAAGTATTCTGACTAAGTCCTATTAGTTTCTTACTCCTGTATCTCATTATCCTTATTCCCAGAATATTAGCAGCCTCTTCGAGGTCCTTCATAGCGAAACACATCCCAAGCCATGACTTAACTTCCTGCAGGGTCGGGATATCATTTCCTATGAGTAGTATGTCATCGACATACAATACGAGGAAGCTAACTATACTCCCACTGGCTTTGACATATACACATGACTCATCCTCGCTTCGCAGGAAGCTAACTGCACCCGACCGTCTTACAACCTGGTACATTCTCAACCAAATTCCAAACTTGGTTGTCGTACATGGATTGAATCTTACTGTCCATAGCCTCTTTCCATATTACAGACTCCGGGCCTGCCATGGCTTCCTTGTAGTTGTTAGGTTCATCCAAATTTATCAGTGTACTATCACTAATAAACATATCACTTTCACTTGTTATATGAAAACCATATAACACAGGTGGAATACTAACTCTACTGGAACATCTAAGAGGTAAGGACTCATAAATTGGTTCAACCAGAGTTTCCTCCTTGGGTTGAGTACCAGTGTTAGAGATTCCTTCATCGTTCGATTCTTGAAGCTCTCCAAGATAGATTTTCCTCCCACAGTACCCTTGGCTTATAATTTCTCGCTCTCGGAAAACCCCTCTCCTCGCAACAAAGACAACATTGTCACTCGGTCTATAGAAGAGATATCCAAAGGACTTCAATGGGTAGCCGATGAAAATACACCGCTCACTACTAGGTTTGAGCTTTCCGTGAGTATCTCGTCTTATGAAAGCCTTGCAACCCCAAACCCTTATATGTGCCAACGAGGGAGCTTTCCATGTCTACATCTCGTAAGGCGTTTTGGAAACTTTCTTTGTAGGGACTAAATTAAGGATGTGGGTGGCAGTCTCTAAGGCATACCCCCTGAATGAGATAGGTAGAAAAGCACGACTCATCATGGAATGAACCATGTCTAGCAGGGTTTGATTGCACCTCTCAGCCACACCATTCAACTGTGGTGTCCTAGGTGGTATCAATTGCGAAACGATTCTACATTCCTTGAGGTAGTCATGGAATTCAAGACTAAGGTACTCTCCACCTCGATTGGATTGAAGCATCTTGATTTTCATACCCAGCTGATTCTCCACTTCATGCTTAAACTCTTTGAACTTTTCAAAGGTTTCTGACTTGTGCTTCATTAAGTAGATATACTCATATCAACTATAATCAGTGGTAAAAGTCACATAGAAGTGGCTTGCATCCCTTGTGGTGGATCTAAAGGGCCCTCACACATTGGTGTGTATGAGATCCAATAAATACTCACCCCTTTCACAAGAAGCACTGAAGGGAGACTTGGTCATCTTTCCAAGTAAACAAGACTCGCACACATCATCATTCCTAAGGTCGAATGACTCTAAGACTTCGTCCTTTTGGATTTGGCGTATGCGTTTCTTGTTGACATGTCTAAGACGACAATACCACAGACATTCTTTGTCCAAATTATTGGAAGAATCGATATGAAACACATCTTTTCCTAAGTTGTCTACAATCATCACACTTTCATATATTCCATTACCTGGTAATGCTTCAAAATAGAAAACACCATTAAGATAAGCATTAATAGAACCCTTTTCATTATAAAATGAATATCTAAATCCTTGTCTATATAAACCATGAAAAGAAATGATGTTTCTTTCCATTTCTGGCGAATAGCAACACTTATTCAAATCTAGTCCTAATCCATTACTAAGCACTAAGAGTAAACACTAATCTTGGTGACAAGCGACGTTCTTCTTTTCCCCATGATCAATTTTATCTTCCCATGCTCCACATCCCTATTTCTTCTTGGGCCCTGCAAATCAGAACAAATGTGAAAACCACACCCTGTATCGAGAACCCAAGAAATAGCATGAAATGAATCATTAGATTGAATAGTATAGATACCTGCGTAGGATGGCTTGATCTTTCCATCCGTGATAACTTGCAAATATTTCGGGAAGCTTTCTTTCTAATGCCCTTTGTTGTGGTAGTGATAGCACTCTGCATCTTTTGGGTTTGAAAAGGGTGCAGTAGGACCAGCTTTGGTTCCATTAGAAGAGGTGCCATCTTGGAACTTTCCCTTATGGTGGCTCTTTGACGGAGCATTCGTCTTCTTACCCTTTCCTTGCCTAATAGCCAAGACTGGGGTAGCTGTAGGAGTAGGAGTTTGTGCAACGGATTTGTCCTTGAGGTTCCTCTCAGCAGTCCTCAACAGCCCTTGAAGCTTGCTCAACGTGAACTCCTCTTTATTCATGTGGTAGGTTATGTGGAACTGGTTGTAGCAAGGAGGCAAGGAGTGAAGAATGATATGAATCGCCAGCTCTTCATCGAAGTTAACATTTAGCTTCTGCAAGTGGTCGACATATCTTAGCATCTTATGTAGATGAGTAGTGACAGACTCTCCGTCTCTCATCTTGGTCGTGATCATCGAAGTGATGATCTCGTATCTCTCCTGACTGACCTGAATCGTCGAGTGCACTTGGGCGACTCAGCGAGTCTACACATGGACTCTACTCATCTGATTCTCTTTTGACTCACCGAGTCACTCACTTAGCTCGGTGGGTTACTCTCTAGATTCACAGTCTCGGGACAACTCGACTCGACTCATCAAGTCTGTTCATGGACTCGGCGAGTCCAATCCACGCATACTTCCAATGGCTTCCTGAGGTCAGATATGATACTCTACTTAATAGATCTACCATTTCCAGTCCTAATTATCACGTAAAGTTGGAAGCTTGATGCCCATGCAAAGGTTCCAAGGTTCTTATTGAAGAAATGACCTCTAATATGGCATCCTAAGTTCATATTCACCATCAATCCACATAAAGCTCAAAGGAGTAATGTCTATGGACCTCTATGGATCCAAATCCAAGACCATAAAACGAAAAGAAACCATTTACTCAATCAAAACCATCTACCAAAGGGTCTAGAAAACCCTAACTCTATAAAGAATCACCAAAACAGAAGATGGATCGAGATTATACCTCAAATAAGCACTCCTGAGCTCAGAATTCCCCCAAATAACACCCCCTTCAGCCTCTTCTTGATATTGATCACCTTCTTCTTACTATACCAAAGGTAGAAAGACCAAATATGGCCTCTCCTCCTCACAAACGATTTAGCTCACTTAGGGTTTCTCTCAAGGGATTGGTAGCCGCAATGGGAGGCTATGAGTGCCCTTAAATAGGCTCCAAAACCTGGGATTTAGGGTTTCAGTTGTCAGCGCAGACTCGGTGAGTCATATGCCCGACTCGTCGAGTCTGGTTGTGAAGATTCGTAGAAACTTCCTCACCTACTCGATGAGTCATGGCACCAACTCGTCGAGTCCCTCCTTTTTCCTGAATAAATAAAAAAAATCAATCATACTCGAAACTCTGGATGTTACAATTCTGCCCCACTAGAATCAGACTTCGCCCTCGGAGCCCTGTGTTGTAAATAGCTTGGGGTACTGCTCAAGCATCTCCGACTCCACTTCCCACGTCAGCTTGGATCCTTTTCTGTGCTGCCACTGGACCTGAACCAGAGGCACTTCTTTGTTCCTCAGAACCTTTACCCTCCGATCTCGTATTGCAATCAGCTTCTCAATATAATTCAGACTCGTATCCACCTGGATATCATCTAATGGAACCAAAGCCCTTTCACTTTTCTCGATGAGTAGGTATAAAATTCAGCCTATAAATACCATGCGAGAGTGCCTTCATTTTTCACACAAAAACCCTTTCACTTTTCTCTCTAACTTCTCTCTAAGCCTCCCAAAACCCTCCCAAAGCCCTAGTATCCTCAAGGCGCTAGAGGAAATCCCCGGCACGCCCTAAGGCTCCGAGAAAAAGAGCTTTTCAACTAAGAAGTTTTTCCCCCGCAGAGCCTGGTTCCTCGCTAAACCCCCTGTAAGTTGATTTGTGCTTATCGACTTTAAGTATAACTTATGTTTAAGTTCTTTATCATTATTATGAACCTATAAAAAAGTTTTATCAGTGATTCCAAGTCATTATTTTGATTGATCTACTTACGGGGATGATGTCTAGCTTGTGATTTAGTGAGGTGTTTAAAGTGGGATTTCCAAATAGTATACTTTGTACACCAAATAGACCCTACCTCCGATATAATCCTACCTGGTTGTTCCTTACTTGATAGATCATGAAAGTAGACTTTGAGTTAATGATGAATATAGACTAATAATTAGTCGCAATAAAAATTACACTAAAACTTAGCGATAATAATGCTAGGTTTCGTAGAAGCAAAATAGAATCGTTAGAAGCGAAGCAATGCTAGTTTGGAATCATCACTTTAATAAATGAGTGCATAGTTACTTTCATCTTACACATAGATATTAAGTAATTAATATAAATTATGTGCTATGTGCGCAAATTATCTGTGTTCTTGATATCTATGTTGTATGAACAAAATATACATATTTTATTCGATTTAAACCGTATACGTATATTATACCTATAATTATGATGGGTAAATATGGCTAGATTAGAGATGAGATGAGAGATGAATGATGAGAGATAAAAGATGATATAGATGATGAGAGGTGAAAGATGATGAGAAATGGTGACCTAAGCGATGACCCAATCATCTAGCAGAGTATATATGATAACACAGACTCTTCTAGAGAGTCTAATGGAGCACTAGCAAGCTCGAAACCTGTAGGTGTTTTGAAAGATGTGTTTATCAGATTTACTCTAAAACCCTGGCACCTATTAGAGCCTCATAAATGAACATTGGCATCTATGGACTTATTGCCTTACAAATGAATGTTGGTAGCTATGAATTTAGTACCCTATAGATGAACATTGGTAGCTATGGACTTAGTGCATAATAGATAACATCAGCAACTATGGAGTTAGTGCTTGTTAAATGAACCCTGGCAGCGATGGACTTCGTGCCTATTTCTCAGGAAAATGCTTAGGAATAAATGAATGAAGGAATAGATGATTCTTAGGGTAGATCCTTGGGAATAAAGGTAGATCCTTAAGAATAAAGAAGATAACAGGGATGGATAACTGGGTTAATTGTTTGATGATAAAACATAATAACTTTATTATTGTGGGTTGAAAACCCTATGTACTCACCAAGTTTCCCAACCTGACCCACTCAGTTTATTTTTATCACAGGTGTTGATACGAAGCTACATTAGACTAATAGAATAAATGAGATGTAGATCACTAGTGTAAAGGAATGTAAGGTCTATTTATGCTTATGTTTCAGTATTGATGATGACATCTCAAAGTATTAATATAAATAAAATACATTTATTCGGAAATGCTTTGATAATATATTTATCATGTTTCTCTGGGAACAAATACTGCAATATTATTCTTTAAAATGAATACTCTGATTTTCAAATAAGCATAAAAAATTTTTTTAAAATGACCATGAATTTGGGGATGTCACATGATTCCACAGTGGTGCCTTTGGAGGATATTCAGGTGGACGACCGACTTAATTATATTGAGAGACCGGTGGAAATTCTTGATCAAAAGACGACAACCTTGAGGAACAAAGTTGTTGGGTTGGTGAAGGTGCAATGGCAGCATTGCAACGGTTCAAAGTGGACTTGGGAGTTGGAAGATAAGATGAGGGAGCACTATCCAGAATTATTTGGAGCAACGGATTTCAAGGACGAATTCTAATTTAAGTGGGGGAGAATTATGGTGCTCTTATGCTCTTGTTTTGAAATTTGTTGGGTTTTGTGCATCTTGAAGTGGTAGAAGAAGAAGTTTGAAGACTCATTCCTTGGAGGAGAGCTTAAAGATCCAGATTTAGCTACATCATTTGGTGACTTTCAAGGTATAAAGTCCATACCTTGTCCACTCTTTGCATTGATCGACTCTTTAGCTTGTTTATGGTCATTTTGGTCCCTTTTGGTTGGTCTTGATGAGATACGACCGTTTTAGAAGCTAAACCTTGTAGATTTGGACGTTTTAAAGGTCTCTAAAGCTAAAAAATGCAATCTTTATGGCAATTATGGACTCATGCATGTGTTAAGCCATTTTTAAGCTCTTTTTAGATCTAAGAGCTTCGTTAAGCCATGCATGCATGCAAAGTTGCCAACTTTACGTGATAAACCACCTTAAGGAAGTCAAATATGAATGTTGGTGGAAGTCTTAAATGATTAAGAGCTGAATAATGGAAGTTGGCCAAGTTGGGGAGTACATTGGGCATACAAGCAAGTACGCTATGCGTATAAGCCCTAAAGAGAGTATGCTAAGCGTACGAGTGTAGTACACCCCGCGTACTCATCAGATGGGCTTTAGACTTTGGGGCTCTCAGTTTTGGGTCATGTTTGGACTTAGGTGTTTAGTGCCTTTTTGGGCAATCAAGTTTTAGTTGGGCTGATGTTTTTATTTTGGGTTCACTTGGTTGAAGGCTCCGAAAGGGACTTGGGCCAATTTGGAAAATTAGGCCATATTTGGGCTTTGGGTGACTATTTTGGAATTGGACCTTCTAGAGTAGTTGGTTGGGCCTTAGTCTTTGACCAAGCTAGGTAAACGATAAAATGGTCTTTTTACCCTAATTTCGATTGATGGTTATGGATTGGAATCCAATTATTAATTGGATGTTATTGGTATTAATAGCTCGGAGATTTACCGAACTAGCAGTTATAGATTTATCAGTGTGATTCAGCAGTTCGAGGTGAGTCCTCCTCACTGTGTTTAGCGGGTTGAAGGCACCAATGCCAACCAATGGTTTGATATGTTAGGGTGCTAGATGTCTTTGTGACTCTTGCATGTGTATGTATGCTTAATGGGCAGGGACTAATGGGTAAACCGTATGTCATTACTTGTTTTACTTGTATGTTTGTATGTTGGGCAGGGCCTGTTGTGAGAGTTAGAGCGGGGCCCATTATACTCAGTGGACGGGGCCTGTTATGAGAGTTAGGGCAAGGCCCGTTATACTCAGTGGATGAGGTCCGTTATGCGAGTGGGGAGGGACCCGTTACACTCATTGGGCGGGGCCCATTATATGTTTGATATGTGTGGTATGTGGTATTTGCGGGAAACTCACTAAGCTACATGCTTACAGATTTCAGTGTATGTTTTAGGAACTTCTGGTGCAAAAGGGAAGAGCTTAGGGTGATTGTCGTGCACACACGATATAGTTCCGCATTTTCATGATAACTCTAATAATTTGTGATGTTTTGATACATTTGAACTTTTTGAGAATTATGTTGATGTTTTGGGTTGAAAATTTTGGGTCTTATTTTTGGGACGCTTCACTAAGGTCCTTAGGCGTAAACCCTAGATGCTAACATACTAACATCTCATCACAGTTTGATCAGAAAGAGTCAAGTAAACTAGAAAAATAAACAAAAGAATAAAACGTAAAAACCATAATAGGAGACACCGATAATGGTAGGGACAGAGCTCTAACGATGACGAATAACAATTGCTACTTATCAGAGAATGAATGAGAATAAGAATTGGCCAGCGGCGGTTCCATTGCAGAAGAAGAGAGGAGCGGCAACGACGACAATCATGAAGTCGGCGACAAAGAAGTCCGAAGAAAGACGACAAGAAAGAAAAAGGGTTCGAGCTGCGGTGAACGAAGCCTATTTCTGTTGACTCAGAAAACAGATATGAAGAAAAGGCGAGTCAAGGAGGAGGCAAAAGGCTCGGAGGCAGGGGCCATCCGAGGAGGAGGCATAAGTAGACAAAGCAATAATAGAAGCCAAGGAAAGGGCTCTAGTTTGGCATCGACAACTATTTGTACTCATTCAGTACTTATGAACGATTTCTTTAGGCTGTTGATGCTTATTTCTATCACGATCTCGACTGTTTTGTTGCGTAGGTCTTGTGGTTTGGCTTTGGTGTTTTGAATGTCTTAACTTCTTCATACGGTATTAGATTATAACGATCTTTATATTTAGGTGTTCGTTTTTTTGAGTCTAGTATAACTTTCGTTAAGATTACTCTCGTTAAAATGTAATATATTTTTATTTACGATTTTATAAGAAAAACATCCATATATGTATTCATAAAACTTATGTATATAAACATCGAAAGTAAAAATATATTATTTTTTAACATAAGTAATCTAAACGAAAGTTGTAGTAGACTAAAATACGAACGCATCAATATTCTAAGATCGTATGCACAAGTTATGTCGTTCAGAACAAATGATCTAAGCAACCAAGTAGTCGAGATCGTGATGGACATGAATATAAAAACAAAAATGTCTTGTTTTGCAACAAAAAAAAATATTAAGAACTAAATGTATACAAAAATATTGATGACTAAATGTATACAAACTAAGAAATAAATTACATTATTAAATCATTTTTACTGGCTAACATTGAAATAATCGATCATAAGAACTGAATGTATACAGTTTAATAAGTTGAAAGGGTAAATATGAAAAAAAAAAACTCGATGACAAAATATATATAAATCAAATAATATATTACCATTTTAATTCATTATCCAATTATAAAATAAAGGATCTCTATACAATTAAGGTAATAATACTAGTCGCTTATGGTTATTCTTGGTTGACCAAAATTGATCCAAATTTATCAGTACATTTGTGATATGTTATTTATTATAAAATCGATTTTCTAATAAATGTTTTTTTAATGCTATTATTTTTAATGTTTGATATCATTGAACCAAAAATAAAAAAAAATAAAATAAAAAATGGTCTCGTCAAACACATTTGATATCATAGAACCGAAATAAAAAAAATGGTCTCATCAAACAAAGAATGTTATAGTATAATAACTAGGTGTAAAACAATATTATATGTGTTAATTAAAAAAATATCAAAATTTAAACATTAAGTATTTTTTAAAATTAAATTTTAAAATAAGAAAGAAAAAAAACATATTTATTGCAATTTATAATCATATTTATTATATTTAATACTTTACTTATATAACTGTATGTATTATATAATTTTTTAATTTTAAAAATTAAAAACACTTAAAAATTGATATGTGCATATTATTTATTTTAAAAATACCACAAAATGACAAGTGTTACCATTTATGAGACGTTGACAAATAACAAAATAGATTTTCATTTATTAGAGTAGATTTTCACGGTAACCACGATGATAAGAAGAGAAACCAATAAAAACACAACGATAGTTACTTAAGGGTAGTTAAATAAGGAGTGTTGATATGGAGGTAACAAATGAACTCAAAGGCACGTAAGTGAGAGTAGGACAGATTTTTGAAAGAAAAGTTTGTGCTAGGAAGTATCATGTTGGATGGTTGGCAAAGATATAATACTAAGATAGAAGGGGTGGTGTCAAGTGTGCTAGAGTCCTTATTTAGGATTTGTCACACTCCTTTATATTTTTATCATTTATAGGATATAGGTTGTCACGTTTGTTATATTAATTTACTTTAAAATTAATTAATATTAAAAATTTAAATCTCAAACAAGTTATTTTTATAAAACCTAAACTTTCATTAACATAGAAAATAAAATTACAAAAGAAACATATAATTTAAAATTACAAATTATTTTAGTAAAAAGTTAAATTTCAACTTCAAAGGAAATTACACATTTGAAATTAAAAAACATAACACACAACCCCATTAAAATTAAAACACACAACCCACTAGAAACTAAAAGACAACGAATTTAAAATGGACGCCCTTTGGCGCACCGCCTCACAATTTGCCAAAACTGCATGCCAAAAAGGTTTGTTAGTTTCTTCATGGAAAGCCTCGAGAGATTCACAAACAAAAAGTTTTCATTTTCACCTTGCTCGACTTCACTCATCACCCTATGAAACACATTGTTAACCTGAATTGAGACCGTACTTATATATCTCCATTTGGGGAAGATTTGATCTTTACTTCGAGGTAGAGTGACTTTGCGGTTGAAACTCTCAGAGTCTCTACTCCAGAAAGTAGTCGTAGTAATGTTAATATTGATCGAGGATTCAGTTACATCAACATGTGAAAGGGTTAATATCATCGTTTCATTAGTTGCCCAAGCCCAACACAAGCTATTTTTTAGCAATGGGATTTTGAATAAGATGGAATATAAAAAAAGTTAGAAGAATTGAGTTAAAATGATTTGAATGTGATGAAGAATGAAGGTTGTATTTATAGTAGAGTAGTGATGGTTTAAAATTTGAAATTTTGAAAAGAAAAAAAAAATGTTTTTTGAGAGAATGTAATTTTTTTTAAATGAAAAAAGGGTTTAAATGGTAAAAAAAAAAAAAAAAAAAAAAAAAAAAAAAAAAAAAAAAAAAAACTAAGCGATAAATGTGTTAATCATTTCTTTTTCATCGGTAAGCGATTACATAATTCCGTCGCCGAGCTTTCGTCCACAAGGTCGTTACGCTATGTGCGTGGAAGCCACCTCAAATTCGCTGAGTTTCTTACCGAAGCACTCCGTCAAGCCTTTAGAAATAAGGAAACCTTGTAAGCTTGAATTAACCTAACAATTAATGATATGAAGCATTATTTCCTTATATTTTCTTGGGATGTGGGGACACAAAAAGTGGATACTAATCCATTGGATAACATACATTATGAAATTAGTGATAGTTTAATTCTTCACCGTTGTCACATTGTAGCATATGAATTTCATGATGAAAATGGTTTTAACATAAGCACGAAAGTGAGGTAATTCGGGAAAAAATATCAGTTTTAATGTAATTAAATATAGATTGTGAGAAAAATATTTAAACACAAACACAAAAAATAAAGTTTTAAAATGAATTATGAAAAAACATATATAATAAATAAAAAAATAAACTTATAAAAATAGATTGTAAAAAACATCTAAAAACTAAGTAAAAAAAATTATATATATATATATATATACACACTTTAGATTTAGCACAGCTGGTCTTCTTAACATGTTTATCGCGTATGATGAGCCCAAGCCCAATAAGACTTTCATTAAAAGAATCTCCTATTTGCTACATAATGGAATAGTAAAAATCTGTTTAAAATTGGGGCATTCTTGAATATTCTATTAACGGAATTGTAAATATTTATTTATTAGAAGAAGATAACGACATATTTGTACTTGCACTAGAGGCCTCTACTTTTGCAGTGATAGGACGACATTACACCATATGACTCTACGTCGGATATGCGATATCAGCCACTAGTATTGATTCATGCTTGACAAGATCTAAGAGTTTTCATAGGTTAAGTAGATGTCGGTAGAAAATATCTACTAATACTTAAATAGAAAAAAAAAAAAAAATCACAAATGTTATGGGAAAACCAATAATCAGAAAAAACATGAATGTTGCTAAATTGATAAAAGAAAAAAGGGCGTGTTAAACAAATTCCGTACATAGTTTACTTGTATGTTCAAAATTTCTTCAATGAAAAATAGATACATTTTGCATGTAATATCTCATTAGGTAAACAAACAAGCAAACATGCTTTTGATAATTTTTCATTAGGTAAAAACACAAAAATAACCACTTTGCCTTGAGCATTAAACAAAAAGACCAACCCTCATCTTTTAATCAAAATGAACTCTAAATTTTGCTATTGTGAAACATGATCACATTGCAAAATCGGCCTCTTTAAATAATTTTTTTTTAATTTTTAAAAAAATATTCAAAATCTGTCACTACTAGGTTTTTTTTTTATAGGGAAATGTTTTTTTAAAGATCCCTGTAACAAAAAAATTATAATCCGCATTAACATGAACAGTTTTGTGTAAACGAAAAAATAAATCCATGAAAACTAAAATATTATATATATTTTTAATTTTTTATTAATTTAGACTTATATAAGGACCATAAAAAGCAATTCTCGTAGCCAAAAAAAAGTGATATTCGCGTCTAGAAAATATATAACCATTAATATAAAAAAATCATAAGTATAATATTTTAACCATTTAAAAAAGCTTCATATTTTAATTATTTTTATAATTATCACATTTTATAATTAATATAAATAAACTAATTAGTTTATGTTATCACTATAACGTTAATATTACTTTCATGTTTTGGCTACTTTTATTTGTCAAATACATTTGAAATTTCATGCCAAAATCATGCAATTAAAAGATGGAAAATAAAATAGAACTGTGTAAACTTAAAGGGCCTAAAAGGTAAATTAAGGCACGGATTAATGTAACCTGACTAATCCTCCATACAGGTGCCGGCCATTCTCCTCCTTAATCCCCACAGAAATATTCTCTTGTAAGATTATGTTCTTCATGTTCTTGTTTTTGTTATTTTTGTTCTTTTTTTTTTCTTGAAAATTTTAATTAACCATGTTTGTTAGTTATTTGCTTGTTTATTCAACTGTTTGTGGTGTTTATAACTGCTGTCTGTAATCGATTATCCAAAATCCTTCTTTCTACGAAGAGTATGAGTTAGATTTTACAGTTTCTACTTGTTAAATATGAGTAAATTTGCACTATCATATAGTGTTCTTGCTTTCTTATATCTGTGGTTAGTTATTGAGACATGTATATGAAATTTCTAAATCGATATGTTCATAAAAATACTTCCTCAATTAATTTGGTGCTTAATTTTCCTTTTTATGTTTTAGTTATTCAGGAGTTCTGCTAAACACGATAAGGGAACACAAACGAAATCACGATGGGAGCAAAGATATTGCCACCTAGGTCGATGGTTTTTACAACTTATTGTAATTTTATAAGCAACTTACATTAAAAAAAAAAAAAAAAAAAAAAGGACAATATACATCAAAAAAACCATTATATTGTGGCCTTTTTTGAAGTTTAACCACTATATTTTATTTTGATCCTTAAAAATGCATCTTGTTTTAAAGATATCTCAACTACTATCTATGACTCTTTGTTTTCAGTTTATCTAGTGTTAAAACCTACATGGATTCTAATTTGCTTACACTAATCATATGTATTTCATAAAATAATAGCTTACTTAATGACTTCTCATTTGTATATACACATATCATATATGTACTAAATGAAAAGGTATTTCAGAAAGTTAGATGTCATTTTAGGAAATAAATAAATATAATGTGATATAGATAAATAAAAATTAATGTCACTTTAACATCTACTAAACCGTAAATAAAGGGTCATAATGGTCATAATGAAAATTCTTTTTAAAAAATGGTTTTCATTAATCAAAATAAAATTAATGGTTAAACCATAAGATGGCCGAAATATAGTCGCCTTGATCATGTATATTACCCTTAAAGTAATTAGTATTATCTTGAAATATTATATATATATATATATATATATATATATATATATATATATATATATATATATATATATATATATATATATATATATATATATATGTTGTGTTAGACACTCATCATCATAAAATCCTAAAATTTCACAACCAAATGCATTTAAAAAAGACTTAATATTAGCGGATGATGTATATGCAGCTTGCTCCCTTGCAAGAAGATTACTAATCCGAATAAAGTTCCCAATATAACTATTAGCAGAGCTAAAAGGGAGAAAATGAAGCGTGAGCATTTGAATGAGCTATTTCTCGGTTTATCTAATGCACTTGGTAATCAAATTTTTACTCATTTTTTGTTCATATTGTATTTTTTTTTTTTTTTTGCCCAACAGTTGAATTTGAATATTCTTTTAGAAATTAGAGAGGAAAACAATGGTAAGGCCTTTATCTTGGATGAAGCCACCGGGATTTTCAAACGGATGATTGATCAAATTACGCGACTCAAAGAAGAGAATGCAACTTTATTATCTGAATCACAATATGTAAGACTTTTAAATAGTGTTATTTCCATAGATTCTATATTTTGACTTTTTTTTTCCTTTTTTTGACCTACAACTTTTTTTTTTTCAAAAAAAGACATAACATTTTTTTTATATAAAAATAAAACCGGTTTAACAATTAGCCACCGGATATATATTTTAGTCAGAAGAAAAACCATGAATAAACTATGTTTCTTTCTAAAATAAATTACAAAAATAGTACTTGTGGTTTTGAGTAGTTTGCACGTTCGGTCTTTAAACTATGTTTTTATTGTGTTTTTAGTCCTTGAGAGACCTAAAATGTCTATCTTATCCTTTCTAATTTTTGTTTTAAAAAACCTTTTTACTACTTATTTTAAATTTCTAATAATATTAAACGGAGTGCTCCCAACCTAATATCATATATCACCCTTCTAACATCTCCATCAACAAAAAACCAATCCGCTACTAACATCTTCTTCACCTAGAGTCATCTTCCCTAACATGTTATGATTGTACTTATTTACCGGACCAAAAGATGCAATATGGAATGGTTAGAACTTACTACCCTAAAATTGTTATTCGAATATGGAATTGTACCCTAAACTCTAAAATGGTTAGAAGTTAGATCATGCAAATCGTTTATTTTTGTTCTTTTTGAAGATGGACTGTTTAGATATGCAATGGATTTCAAGTTTCATGTTTAAATACGAACAAGGTTTTTCCCTATTATTGAATTTGGGTGAACAAAAGTGGTCAACAAAAAAGATTACCAAGAACTTAGCATCCTACAATTGTTATTCGAATATGGAATTGCACCCTAAACTCTAAAATGGTTAGAAGTTAGATCCCGCAAATCATTTATTTTTGTTCATTTTGAAGATGGACTGTTTAGATATGCAATGGATTTCAAGTTTCATATTTAAATACGAATAAGGGTTTTCCCTATTATTGAATCTGGGTGAAAAAACCTCGAAGAACATATATGGTGAATAGGGGTCAACAAAAAAGATTACCAAAACCACACACAAACACACAAAGAACCAATATGATGAACAAGGCTTAACAAAATGATTTTATGGCTATTGTCGAGAAGGATAGTTTGGAGACATTGAGTTCAACTTTGCCATTGAAAGAGACACTTAAGTAATCAAAGGGGATGATAGCCAAGTTATGGTCAAATCTCATAGAAATGAATTGTGATGGTGGCTATGGAGATTAATGTGATAAGGATGGAGGAGGAACACCGAAATCCATTGATCGAAGATATGAATGTAAATGCTCAAACGTGTGATAGTAAAATTTGTGATTATTCCTTTCTTTGATAATTGAAGTTGTTGTTCTTAATTGATATGGAAAAGAGATAATTGGGAAGAAATGGGTGTACATGGATCGATTCATCATTTTTGCATTTCAATGGTGGAATGTTGGGCTTTTGTAAATACTACTGTGAGGAAGAAGACAATGAAGATGTGGGGGCGATAGTCACATGTAAAAGGGCGAGATTGGGAGAGAGAAAGTGAGAGAGGGAAGGAGGGATAAGGAGAAAGAAGGTGATGTAGATGGGTGGGTCTATGCATTAATCTTATTATAAAATCAAAATTAATGATAAAAAGTAAAATAATAAAAATATAAAATAAATAAATGGTAATATAGTCTTTTTATGTATGTCAAGAACCAAAGATGCAACAAAAATATAATTTAGGAATTATCAAAGTTAAAAGAAAGATTTAGGAAGCAAATACACTAAGTAACTCAAACCATAGAAGACCATTCATGTAATATACTCTTCTTTTTTATAAGAACCATAGTATTAGAAAATAATTTCAACTTATTATCCTCAAGAAGTTTTATTTATGATTAAACCATTATAGGGTATGTACGGCTAAGTATTTTGAGATTTTTTGGTTTTTAACAAAAACCGAAATTAAGAAATAGCTACATATGGAAATACATGTTTAAAACTTTTATTTTAAACAAAAAAACTTTATAATCTAAAAGATATTTCAATTACATTTGAGAGATTTTAGAATCTTTTATGTATTTACATCTTTTAAAAGACTTCGACTACTTTTGCACAACACTTGTACACAAATGAATGTTCAAACTTTCAATTTCTAGATTTCAACAATCAACTACCAACAAGAAAAATATTCTCCCGATAGTACTTTGCAACTAGTTACCATGAGAAACAAAAAATAATAAATTCTTGATGATTAAACTAAAAAAATTCCATATGTTTAAAAAAATAAATCGGGTTTATGGAATTTGGCCTATAAGATTTTTGTGTAGGCATTCTTGATTAAAAAAACTACATTCCACATCATTCTATCCCCACCTTGTTTCTAGCTTTTCTAGTTGTAATATAAAATTTTATAACATTTGTCGATTGATATCAGTGCACTCTCAGTAATACATGATACATGTTCTAATCACACATAACACAGATAATACAATTTGTTTTATCATGTCATATGTTGATTTACAATACCTTGTACTTCTTTGTTGAACAGGTGACAACCGAGAAGAATGAGCTTGAATACGAGACTCGTGCTCTAGAGATCCAGATTGGTGAATTGAAGAGTGCGGTACAAAAGATGCCGGACCTTAATGAATCCCCTATAGAATCCCAAGAACTACATTTATGACCATTATAATTTATAAATCCTGTTTTTGTGATTCCTGTTTGAGACTTGTTGGAGTAATAACACGTCAAATGTGAACAAACCAATATTCTATGTGAACGTTTAAGAGAAGATCCCACTCTTGAAATCTTCTAAATGCTAAATGCTCTTTTGCTAATTCCAGTTTCTACTTTATAAAATGATATAACCTTTAGGAAAATCGTGTTTAATAATGTTTATCTCACCTCCTCATAGGAAAAAAAAAAGTCATTTATATTTTTCTAAGTCTATATGGATCAACTTTTGACTCCCAAATAATTAAAAAACATAAATGATAGCATATCTTTTTATTTTTTTTTTAACAATAATATCTAATCTAGTTTTAATTACTCGTAATTCCATATACGTTGCAATGTGCTTAACCTTCAATTTCAATTTCAATAAAATAATAATAATAATAATAATAATAATAATAATAATAATAATAATAATAACATTATAACAACCAATAAAGTTGAACTAGAACCCTATCTTTTCGATGAGTTTTGATTTCTTCAATAAATACATATATATTATTCGGATTTCTGTAGTAAAAGTAATAAAAATACATTGATAATGGTCGACATTCTAACCAATTAAATGGGATAAAAGAATATTTAGTTGTACAGTACAAGTCACCAATGCATGGTACCTACCATTAGCCTTTTCTTCTTTTGTTGCCTTTTCTAGCTGCTTCAACAACACTTGTCCTTCTACCTCTCTCTCTCTCTCTGACAACTGAACTCTACAAACCCCAATCTTCGCATTCATCTCTATTCGGATTTCCTTAAAGAAATTGATTGGCGGTTTTGATCGAAGATGGGATCTGGAGCTGGCAATTTACTCAAGCTCATCGCTCAGAACTTTGACATTCTTGCCGGGTTTCTCTCTCTCTCTCTCTCTCTCTCTCTCTCTCTCTCTCGATTCTTCAAACATAGAAATGGAGATTTGAATTCGGAACTTGTTAATTGATGCGCACTTGTGTTACTCGCTGCTAATATATAGGAGTTTTTCTCATCTTTTAACTTCGGTTTCAATTAGGGCAAGAAGTTCCTTTAGGTTATCGAACAAAAAATTGGCGATTAGGCTACACTTTTTAACGATTCTGTTTGGAAAAAAATTGTGTGATTTCGTTAATTAACTGTCCAAATCATTAGTTTCTACAAGTTTATATTATTATAACTATAACTATGTTCTTAACTGAAATCCATATTTATCCGTTTTTCAGGGTTTTCGGAGATTTATCTCTCTACTATTACTTTGTTGTAAATATATATAATTTCTTCATCTCTAAATGTTGTATTCTTGTATAGAAGCTGATTTGGTTTGTATATTTCTTCTTTCAGCCCGGTGGTTAGTCTGGCATATCCTCTGTAAGTTTAATTCGGGATTTCCTTCCATTAAACAACTTCAACCATTCAAATCGCTTTAATTATATGGTTTACTCCTTTTTCTATTCATAATTTAACAGATATGCATCAGTGAGAGCAATAGAGACTAAATCTCCAGTCGATGATCAACAATGGCTTACATATTGGGTTTTGTATTCCATGATTACACTCTTTGAGCTAACTTTCGCTAAACTCATTGAATGGTAAATGCTATTTCCTTCATCTGGTATTCTACAAATACTTGAAAAGATGTAATCTTGAGATTACTTTATTAAAGGTATATCTTTCTTTAATGTCTTTTAATGGTGCTAAATATGATCAGGATCCCATTTTGGTCATACGCAAAGCTGATTGTAACATGCTGGTTAGTGATACCATACTTCAGTGGTGCTGCATATGTTTATGAGCAATATGTTCGACCTTTTTACAATGGAAAACAAACGATTAACATTTGGTATGTTCCAAGAAAGAAAGATGTATTCAGTAAACCAGATGACATTTTAGTTGCTGCTGAAAAATACATTCAAGAAAATGGTCCAGATGCATTTCAAGAAATCATCCATCGTGTAAGACTCTTTTTTTTCTCTTTCTCTTTCTCTTTTTTTTTTTTTTTTTTTTTCATAAAAGAAATAATTTTATTTGTTGTGTAGTCTGATAGGGAAGTGAGGTATAGAGGTAGTAGCAACATCTTTGGTGAAGATGATCACAGATTTTGAGGATTTGGAAGAGGAGTTTGTCTTTGTGTTGATTGTTATATGATATGATATGGTAATGTTTGAGTGTTAACCATGTTGATGTTGTAGGTTTCTTAAATTTGATCCTAGAAATATTGTTCTTTTTGGTTTGTGTATATTGGGTTGACTTTTATGCACATATTTCTTAATAACACATTATCTGTTTTGACTTCCACATTATGCTATTTGTTGACTTGCGTATGATGGGATTGGACAAAATTCAATTGGATAAACTTTTTGGAGCTAATTTTTATGGTGATGGTGAAAAGGGTATTCATGTTTTTCGCACATATGAGAGAATCGGAATACGTGATTGTGATACTTTTTTGGGTGGTATTCATGTCTTTTTGATTAAGAACAAGTTCTTGTCATACTTTTTTAGGTGGTCATTCAATCTTGTTGACAATAATCCTAGTGTTAATGTATAACTTGTTTTGTCATGTCTTGATTTGGATATTTGGGGCTTAAGATAATCTCCAATCCACTTCTATTTTTTCCTTTAAAAATGGAGTAAAAAATGAAGTAAATAGTGTTTTATCTCTAACCTTATTTTATTTTTTACTTTATTTTTATTCACAAAAAGTATATTTCTAGTATATATTCTATTATTCCAATTTATATAGATTGTCAAACACACTTCTCTACTAATTAATTTTAACAAATATATAATCTATATTTTTTTATTACCTTAATATTAAATACAAAAGATTATATTTATAATAAACTTATAACTAAATATTATACAAGCATTTATAAAAATATTACACATCCACACTTTTAAATAAATAAATAATAGTATTGCCACTTGTTGGTTTTTATTAGATTATTATTGTAACATATATGTTAATTACAAATTTAATAGAATAAGTTATCATGATTGTAATATATGTTTTAATAATAAGTTTTTGTAAAATACGTTATCGTTTTTTAAAATTTCAATATGTATTTAAATTTTTATATTAATTTGATGACCAAAAAACAAATGTTATATGTATAATTAATTAATATAATTTAATATATAACAAAATATTAAAAGTATTAAATATTATATTTAAATTATAATTAGTAGGTAAAAATGAACTAAAAATATAAAAATATATAACAGAGGGATTAAAACCGATAATATAAAGTTCACTCTCATTTTGGGAGAAATGAATAGTATAACACCATATTTGGTGTAATACTATTCATATCCTTTAAAATGGGGGAATAAATGGGAAAGGGTTGGAGAAGAATGAGAAAAAAGATGAGGGAAAATTGAGAATGGGGATGGGTTGGAGATGCTCTAAGAGTGTCAAGAGTAATAGGTAGATGATAAGAACGATGAAAATATTTCATTTTTCAAAACCTACGATTGGTAATTCTTTTGGTTTGAGATTCAATTCTTGTTGATATAAGCATCTTAAGTTGTATTTATTGTTGTATTTCTTAAAAAATGAGTTGATTGTGTTGTATTTGAGGAGGGCTATTGAAATAGGAGAAGTGATTACAATCATGTACAATCAAGTCGGTACCTTCCCGTGATCCGGAGAAATACTTGAAACATATAATACGGTAAGCACAAAGTTTACTGAGTGTTCCAAAATATCACACATATCTCATTAGCCTCTCATGGCTATACTTGAATAAGACCCTCCGATCAATGTGTCTCAGTGGAACCTTCGGTCCCACAACTCGGGTGGACCCTCCGGTCCTAACTCAGTAAGCTCGGCATAATACACAACATAAATCACAAAGACATAATGCAGGATATCACAATACTCAATATAAACACATAAGACCCTCTGGTCACACAAAGATTACCACTCTAGGTAGGTATAGTGAGAAGACTCACCTCGTAAGCACGCAAGCAAATAATCTCGTACACGAATCTCCGAACTAGCCTACACCTAACAAATAGGATAACTATCTCTAATTAACACTTAATCACGAATCTAAATAAACTAAGTTATTTTCTCTCTCAACTCTTGGAATGGGTAAAAGACCATCTTACCCCTCCATGGTCCCCATAATCCCTATTTTGACCGAAGCCCTAAAGTCAACAGAAGTCAACACTCGAGTCAACAATCCATGTTGATCCAACTCGCCGAATGCATTTATATGACTCGTCGAGTCCCCATTGTTCCTTCAGAAATGTCGCAACAACCCAACTTAACTCGTCGAGTTGTCTCATCAACTCGCCGAGTTACCCATGTCCAGACTTATCGGGGAAAACCCTAGCCAACTCGTCGAGTCAACTCATTGACTCGACGAGTCCATTCATTCTGTTTTCTCATTCAGACGTTTTAAGGTAGATCTGTAACCCCAAACTCCAGATCTAGCCTCCCAAGGCTTGAATGTCACGTAAAGCTACAAGCCTTTACGTTTATGCATGGCATATTAGGCTCATAATGTCAATATAAACTCCAACATGGCTTAAATGCACAAAGCTAGTCTCTAGCTCAAAAAAAAGCTCAGATCTTTGGGCTTTCAAGTCCTACTACAGTCCAGATATGAGGTTTTAACTTCATGATAGCTCAAAATAACTCATTATCTCAAGATAGATGGGAGAAAACCCTAAACCTCCCTAAACTATGATCTCACAAAAGAAAGGTCAAGATAGAAGCTTTTTACCTTTGCACTGAAGGTAATCACTGAAGAGCTCCGGATCTACAGCCCATCCTTGATCAAACACGCCAAGCTGTCCAAATCTCCTTCCAAAGATGCACAAAACCACTCAATTTAGCCTATTTCTCTCTTTCTTTCTTTCTTTCTTTCTTTCTTTCTTTCTTTCTCTCTCTCTCTCTCTCTCGTCAATATGATCGATTAGGGTTTCATATAGGGGAGTTGAATGGCTGGTGACGCAGAAATGAGGGCTTAAGGCCCTTTAAATAAGACACAAACCCGGAAGATTAGAGTTTCCACTCACAGTGCCAACTCGTCGAGTTGGTCTCTCTGACTCGTTGAGTTGGTTGTAAAACCCACATGGCTAAATCTACTCTACTTGATGAGTTGAGGCACTCACTCGTCAAGTCACTCAATTAACTCGTAAATATAATATATAAATATTATACCTGGGAATCGGGATGATACACTTCTCCCCCACTAGAATCGGACTTTGCCCTCGAAGTCATGCTCCAGAAATAAATCTGGATACTGCTCGCGCATCTTGGACTCTGGCTCCGAAGTCCACTCGTACCCCTTCCGATGTTGCCACTAAACCTGAACCAGGGTCACCTCTATATTCCTCAAAGCTTTCACCTTCCGATCCAAGATCGCTATCGGCCTCTCTATGTAATTTAGACTCGCATCTACCTGAATGTCCTCTAATGGTACCACTGTCGTCTCGTCGGCTACATACTTCCTCAACTGAAACACGTGGAAGGTGTTATGGATCCGGCTTAACTCTGCTGGTAGCTCTAACCGGTAAGCTACCTTACGCACTCTGGCAGTCACTCTGAAAGGACCAATGTATCTAGGGCCCAACTTGCTAAGTGTCTTGAATTGGATCACCCCTTTCCATGGGGATACCTTCAGGAGGACAAAATCTCCAACCTAAAACTCTAGCTCGGATCGTCACCAGTCTGCATAACTCTTGTGGGGACTCTGAGCTATCAGTAACCTCTGCCTGACCTGCTGAATCAGCTTGGTCATCTTTAGCACTATCTCAGTGCCACCCATCACTCGCTGTCCTACCTCTCCCCAACAGATAGGAGTCTAACACCTCCTTCCATATAAGAGCTCAAAGGGAGGCATACCAATACTGGAATGGTAGCTGTTGTTGTAAGAAAACTCAGCCAAGGGCAACTAGGTGTCCCGACTCCCTTCGAAGTCCATAACACATGCACGTAGCATATCCTCTAGCATCTGAATCATCTGCTCACTCTGTCCGTCTGTCTGTGGGTGGTATGCGGTACTGAAATGAAACCGTGTACCTAACTCCTCTTGAAACTTCTTCCAGAACCTAGAAGTAAAGTGCACACCTGTATAGGGCACCCAAATCCACCCACGGAAATGCTGGATTAGACGTCTAAGCCCATAACTATAATTGATATGTATTTGAACCGAAAGTAGCATGGTCCATTTGGGTTGCATGACATTGGAACAATTGGATAGACATATAAGAAAAAGGATACTTAAGAAATCATATTATTTAATTAGTATTGATCAAGAATTAATTTAATGATCAAAAGAGACTAACTAAATATATGGGGATTGATTATGTAAATCATTCATTCTTATATATATGTGGGTTTATGATCTATAACTCTTCATGTTGGGCTAAACCTATGTGGTAACCCATGGATACTCCATAGAGGTTTTAACCCATGGAGCATGAAGAATATTGAAGGTCATGCACATTAGGGTTTACATGGTGTAACCCTAATTAAGCCACACTATATAAGGACCCCTCTAGTTCATGAAATTAGCACTGGTGCATACATAAAGAGGGCTAGCCGATTTTTGGTGCAAGTATTCTTCTTCTCAAGTTATTCCAATTCTTGGTGGTTTTGTGTGAAACATTTGAGGTGCAACACTTGGGGCACTAAGCTCTTAAAGGTTCAAGACTTCAAGCTTCACCAAAAGGTATGTCATCTAACTAGACTTTTGTAGTATAGATACTCCATTGTATGCTAGTTAGGATGATGCTTTGGAATTTTGAATATATGCATGTATAATAGAGAAAACATAGATCCAAATCACATAAGGTTGCATGTACACCGTAGGAGTGTTAGAATGCTCAAAACCCAAAAGTGGTATTAGAGCCTAGGGCTGTTTTCAATTATACTTGAAGTTGTTGCTTGAAAATCGACTTTGTCTGCTGTCTGGACAGGAGACTCAACGAGTCCATAGAGTGACTCGACGAGTCCATGTGTAATTTCATCCAACTCGTCGATTTTGTTCATGCACTCGACGAGTTGGAGCCTCTGACAGCATACTTTCAAGTTTTAAGGCTGGAATTGGACTAGAATCATTACCCTAAGTTGTTTTTAACTTATAAACCTGTTTTTTATGTGGTAATGATCATTCTAGTCCAATTCAAAAAGATAATTGTCAAAAGTTTCATGTTTTGTATTAGTTTAATGGTTAGGCTAATTACATGAAAATTGTTTGATTTGAATTGTCTTGTTTATATGAGTTTAATCTAGATCATGATTCTTGCTAGACATGTTTATTAGTTTAATAGTTTATAACCCGTGAAACCACGGCTACAAAATTCATTAAACTTTAATAGTTATAACACAAAATTATTAATCAATTATAATCGTTAATTTAAATAAATATGTGGAATTATTTCACCTTATAATTTGTATTAATTTTATTTTAATTTTTATTCCATTGTTATTAATTTATAATATTTAAAATTTGAAATAGAGAATTAATAGGTTGATAAGTGGCATTCATTAATTAATAGGTTTAATAGGGGTGACAAATGACAAAAAAAAAAAAAAAATGAAATGTGTATTAATTAGGAGGTCTAATACATTTAAAATAGAGAAGTAATAGATTGACAAGTGACAATACATTAATTAAGAGGTCTAATATGATGACACATGGCAAAAGAACTACTCTTTTATTAGTATAAGGATTAGATGATCTAAATGGCATTTAATGGATTCCATAACTTGTCATCAAGTTATGAAAAACCAAAAGTTTTTCCTTTAAAAGAGTTATTAAAGTCATAGGTTATAATAAAATTGAAGAGTCTCTTTTCATAAATTGTTTTATGACCTCCATAACTTTCCCTCAAGTTATGTACATTCAAGAGTCTTGACATTAAAAACCATATTAAACTCATATGTTATGGATTCCAAAAGTTTTTTTTGAATTGTTTAAAACTTGCCCTAAAGTTTTGGAATGTGTAAATGTAGAATCTTTTATTGACACATTTAGTTCAAAACTCTTAGAATTTTAATAGTTAAAATTTGACCCTTATACTATTATAATATTAATAGTTAATATTTATATATATATATGCATAAAATTAAAGTCAATCTTATCGTTAGTAGGTCTCACTCACGAAGCCAGTCTATAAGGGGGTATAAGGTTACTTCCTATAAAATGGCAGTTTAATAGGCGTCTACTCTCACCCACCGCTTCCTTGACTTGTGGATGGTCGTTAGCCGAACGGGTAGGATAGGACTATAATTCTCCCTTCATTAAAAGTATAATGATAAATATAAAGTAACTAAACTTTATTAAATTTACAATCTTAGTTACTTTAGGAAAATGTGAATTTGGTGCTAACCCATGAAATTGCACTTTACACCTTTGATAAGTCGTTAGTGAAGCGTGTGTGGTTAACCGACACACTAATCTGGGACTGTCAATGCGTGGCAACAGGTAACTTGATGTTAATCATAGATCAATGGAGCGTGTGTAGTTAACCGACACATTGATTAGGTGGTTGTAACATTGAGTGTATCAAGCTAATTTGATGGTTATTCACTCCTTGTTTGTGATCCTTGGCATGCCAGTCACAAACTTGAAGGGCACAATTGAGATTTAAACATGCCATTGAATAAGTCAATGAATCCTAAAGGATCTAGGAATTTCTATTCATTTAAAACCTTATGATTCATTTTTCATGATGGATATTAGTAAATCGTCATTTACCTACCTTCAAATATTTTATAGCTTGGATTACGGCATCTCTCTTCCAAGTTATAAAATATTGTGTTGGGTCCTAGCCTTAATATTTCAAATTGGGTGTTATATTAAGGACTTAAATGAACAAACTTGAATTTCTCCCTGGTAGATGTCTAGTTCAGAAAACTATGATCTACCCAAATCTCTTGGAACAAGCTTCCCAATCAAAGATGATGTTCCACGATTAGATCGTGGAGATGGAAATCATACTTCACTTCCTCCTCATCCTCCATGTATTCTCCCTAACCCACAAGCTCGAAGACTTGAAAAGTTAAAGATCACTCAAGCCCTACTTGCAATGAAACATAAAGATGGAAGTCCTATGTGTACTCATGTCTTAGAGATGAAGTCACACACTGACAGGATGATAATGTTGGGTGTCGTTGTCGCAAGGAAGTTGGCTATTAATTGGGTTCTTCAGTCACTTCCCGAGTCAACTCATATAGTGAGTTCATTAAGGACTACTATGTGACAGACCATGACATGACCTTTAATGATCTTACCTATTTGCTTGTTGCTGCTGAATCAACAATGATTTGGCACACTGGTAAAGCAAACTTGATTGGAAGATCTACTTCTCAAACTTCCATGGACATTGAAAATGGTAACATTGGAAGTATAGAAAAACTCTCTTCTCAATGGAAAGGGATTGGCCATGGTCAACCTGGTTGAGAAAATGGTAGAGAGAAAGGATGAGTCTGTGATAGTCCCGTGTATCATTCCCAAAGAATCTGTATGGGTTTACTGTCAAGAGAAAGGACATTGGAAGCGAAGCTGCCCTGACTACTTGAAAGATCTGAAAGAAGGTAGAGACAGAATGTCTGACTCTGCTTCGGGTAAATCTACTATCTAACTCTATTAAGTTCATAATCGTTGATTCTTAATACATGATGTGACAACGTTGCATTTTGATGTTTTGTAGGATCAAGCAAAAGGAAGGAAGCTTAAAAGTAAGAGCATGATGAATCTGATCGCGAAGATGGATTTTAATCGCATGGTTCGAGGATCGGATTTTTTAGCTGTTGCTTAGGAGTTATGATAGATTGCTAGGAAAATGCAATAGCATAATTTTCACTTGTAATTGCATTGTAAGGAAAGTTTTTCCGCATTTTATAATAAAATTGTTTTATTTTATATCATATCTCCTTGCAATGGCATTTGTGAAATTGATGTTTGTATGTTTCCATGTTAGCAATATGAATTTGATTCTTTCGTTTATGGTAGTATCAAAATTTACCAAACAAGGAAAGATTCTCATCACCCAAGTTTTAGTTGGATAGAAACTTGGAATCATGCAACTAATATTGTGTGATGAATGATAATTTTCATCTTTGGGATATTAAGACTAATTCCTTGTTCACATGTATATGTAAGTCAAGTGAAGGACAAGGGGATCAGGTACACTTTGTTGTGTGCTAGTCAGGTCTACTACAAAGAACAATGAGACCATTCTTCATGATTTACTAAAGTTTAGTAAATATAGTTATGCTTATAAGTTTAAGTATAATTCTGAAACATTGGAAAAGTTTCAATGTATGGCAGGACGAATAAGAGAATCAAATTAGGCAGAAAGATGGGAGAGTACTTTAGTATCCTGTTTTATGATCAACTTAATGATTATGAAAAACCATGTCACCATTAACCCTATAAGGATATCTTAGTGTATTTGTATGGCTAAGAAGAGGAATCGTGAATGGGTGAAATGGTGAAGTCAAGAAGATGAGTCATACTTCGTTCTAAAATAAAATCTTAGAGTCATACACCAAGATTATGCCTTGAGTGACTTAATCTTAAGAAGGTTTATAACACTTATCAAATGTAGAGTAAAATGTTTTTCTACTCTTGTACATTTGAAATTGGTATGTGGTGATGTCTTGGAAAAGACAAAGACCAACTAAGACCAATTATGTGAAGTGTTTGTCTTGATAAGAATTTGCACTAACCCTTGAATATTTGTTTGTCAAGGAATGGTTCTTGACAAGAGAATATTATATGTCAAGAGGATAGTGGGAGTCTTAAGGATCTTGAAAAGTTTCAAGATAATCAAGAATAAAACCTGTTGTTAATCACTAGCACACAACTTGAGGTTTGTAACCTATAGTGTTGACATATTCTTATTTCTGTGCTCATTCTAGTGAAGTTGGTTGTGCATGTGAGTCGTATGAGTTCTAAATTGTTCTGCATAACAACTCGGAAGCAATGGTAGGCATAGTGCTGTCAAGTGGCAAGAAATTAAGATTGAACAAGTTCAGTCCATATGAGCTCGGATTTGTCACTAACTTTGTCTTATGATTATGGTTTGAAAATTTCATATGGATAGGAGCACATAAAGGATAAAAAAAATCTAAGTGTCATAAGGTTTCTCTCTAATTCATAAAAATGATGGTGAGGAAACGCTTTCACCATGTAGATTTTAAGAAGATAGCAGTTGTGTTGTTTGCATTCTCAAATTAGTCCAGGATTACGGCATCCCTCTTCATAATTAATTAGACACACATTTGAGATATATTAGAAAAGGTGTATGAGTTTGAGAAGCCTAGGTAAAGTCTTATCGAAGCATCTCATATCAGAACATTGGTAAGAAAGTCAATAAAGTATTGATTTCTAGAAGTCCAACTGATTTGAGTACATGTCAAAGCTAATGGGAGCATTAGTGTTATTCTTATAAGGATATAATTATCATGTTAGTGGGAGCATGATTATTATGTTAAGTATTGCAAGTTAACAATGTTAGTTATAGAAAACAAAAGTTTCAATTCGCAAAGTTGCAGGGGTTGAAAAGTCGTTTTGCTATAATTAAGGGAGAGGAATTCATACTTCATTTCAATTTTTTTAACAAGCTTAAATTGATATTTTAATGAATTTTAGTCAATGATATATACGAATGTTATGTTGGAATGGTTCAATATAAGGAAATTCTATATATGTTGCGTTCTCAAAATTCGATTATGATTACGACATCCCTCTTCATAGTTCGAATTGTGAGAACATGGAAAATAA
This sequence comes from Lactuca saligna, assembly GCF_052625555.1. NCBI lineage: Eukaryota > Viridiplantae > Streptophyta > Magnoliopsida > Asterales > Asteraceae > Lactuca > Lactuca saligna. The sequence goes on from NC_136420.1 coordinate 166,641,988, forward strand.
AAAATATTGTAGCGAAAGACTGGTCAAGTATCATGTCTTTGAGTAAGACATCATGAATCGTGTCCCATATGCTTCGGGTATAGGATCGATTACATGAACTATAATATTTATCCGTTCTAAATTTACCAAATGCCTAGTTCATTAAGAGGGAAAAATGACTAGAACTGGATATGACTAAAATGATTAAACAATTATCGAGGACAATATGAGGTTTACCAAAGATTGGTTGCTCGTGGATAGTTAGAAGTATGGTGTAAATATTGGAAGGGTACCATATTGACATGTTATGAAAAGAGGCAACTCTTGTTCAGAAGTGATAGTCAAATGGGAATATGGAAATGTTTGCATAAGGTGGAAGTTATTCTTTAATTCTGTGTCAAGATTAGAAAACTTAATGCAAGAAGGATGTTCAAAGGAATGTACTTTGAATGTGAGACTTCGTTTCCATGGAATTGTTGTCCATCAGAATACTTTGTAATGCCTGTTGCCAAGTCTCCGTGACTTTTGTGCATAATCATTACAAGATGATCAATGTATATAAGTTTAGAATCTAACAGATTTCAGTAAATGACAAGTATTTGGAATTCTTACATTTACAATAAGACCTTGGAATTGTGAAATAAGCATCATTGAAATGTTTTTCAATTGATGTATTTCACAAAGTAAGGACCATAGACAAACATAGTTAGCATGCTTAGTGCATGGCATAACTATCATTTAGACATATATAGTGTGTATGCTTGGAGCATGGCATAACTATTGTTTAATTCAAGTATTAAGTTGATTATTCGAAACATAATCCAATGAATGATGAGTAATCAATATGACTCAAAAGTTTTTGGGCCATATAGGATTAGCATTATTATTGTGTTTCACTTTGCATGTTTTGACTTCCCGAATAACTAGGTTATTCAAACCATCCACAATCGATTATACTTTGGAAGTAGGTATTAAGGAAAGACTATCATGAATGGGTCTGTAGTTTTTCTAGGACAAAGTGGCTACAGTGTTCATGAGTGCTCCTGGAATAAGATTTGAGTATTGGATTCAACCCACGGTAATTTGAGCACTTCATGGATTTTATCACGAATAATCATGAGATGATAATATATTATATTCTTCAAATGGAGACATGTGTGTTATAGTTGCGAGTCGGTTGCACATTGACATATGTAAACGCACCACTAACTTGGTTGTTATAAAATATATTGTTGTGTGTAATTTGATGAGTAAGTACAAGCGAGCATTTGGGTCGAAGTTTATCCGTTCCTTTTACCTCATGTGGATAAAAGCGATATCTGTGGGCCCCTCGATGATTTCATGATGACACCCCTAAGTGCTTGGATAAGCCTGGACTGATTTGATTTGTTTAACTAGTCGGTCATCATAAATTAGAAATCAAGAAACAAAAAATGGATAGAGAGAATTATTATAATCCATGTCTCAGTCCATATTATATCTAGAATGGAGGAATATATGATCCCTTATCTAATGGACACGTCATTAACTAGGTCAGAGTTCGACAACAGCTTTAAGAGCTACGATTGCTAGTCAGGTTGCAGAGTCTTACTTGTAATAATAGTTATTAGACTTATCCAAGTGGGAGATTGTTGGATTAGATGTCTAAGCGCATAACTATAATTGGTATGTACTTGACCCGAGAGTAGCATGGTCCATTTGGTTTGCATGGCATTGGAACAATTGGATAGACAAATGAGAAAAAAGGATACTTATGATTTGTTAATATATTATAAGTTCTAATATATTAATATGAAATAATATTATTTAATTAGTATTGATCAAGAATTAATTTTGTTATTAAAAGAGATTAATTAAATATATAGGGATTGATTATGTAAATCATTCATTCTTATATATTTGGGCTTATGATCTATAGTTCTTTATGTTGGGCTAAACCCATGTGGTAGACCATGGAGGTTTTAACCCATGGTGCATGAAGAATATGGAAGGTCATGCACATTAGGGCTTACATGGTGTAACCCTAATTAGGCCACATTATATAAGGACCCCTCTAGTTCATGAAATTGGCACTGGTACATACACAAAGAGGGCTACCCAAGTTTGGTGAAAGTATTATTCTTCTCAAGTTATTCCAATTGTTGGTGGTGTTGTGTGAAGCATTTGAGGTGCAACACTTGGGGTACTAATCTCTTAAAGGTTTAATACTTCAAGCTTCACCAAAAGGTATGTCATATAACTAGACTTTTGTAGTATAGATACTCCATTGTATGCTAGTTAGGATGATGCTTTGGAAGTTTGAATGTATGCATATATAACAAAGAAAACATAGATCCAAAGCACATAGGTTTGTATGTACATCATAGGAGTGTTAGAATGCTCAAAACCCAACATTGTTAACCCCCGACTCAAAATCTTGTCCTTTGGCTTCCCGAAACCAACACCCCGCTAATTATTATTTGATTCTAGGGCCATTATAAAATTATATAAATTATAAATTTACATTCTGGGGCTCTGGGTTTATTAACAGAGTGTTACAACTCTCCACCGATTTCCTCCTCGAAATCATTCCATACCACTCCTGACACGCCAAATAATTGGAGCAACACGGCTACAACTAAAATCATTCCTTAGCCCTTCCAAGGAAACCGGAAACAACCCTCATAGGGTTCTAAAACCTGAAGATGACAAAATTCCTTGCATCATGATCACTTCTAGTCCGTCTAAAATATGTAGTCTCGAGATGGTCTGAGCCCCTAATAGATGCCCATACTGAAACCAAGATGAATCCATCTCATAAATCTCCCACCTGACTACTCGGCTTCTGATATTAGGGATTTCTTGTTAGGAACAGAATCACTGACCAACTATCCCTGCTGATCACTACACTTGTCAGTAGGATCAGATAATCCTTTGAGTAGGAGACCCATCCCTGCAATGATTAGACTCAGACGAGAGTTGTGCAACAGGGTCAGATTCAACCACTCTAAGATTATTTAATTCAACTACAAACAACTTAGTGTATGCCCCGAATGATAGGCAACTCCACACCCAAACCCTCTGCCACATAGCTGCTTTCCTGCAGAACAATCGGGACCTCCCTGGTCCCAACATGTCTGCTAGTTGTCCGGAACACTGGACACCTACCCAATTGTTGAGCTAGCATCATACACATAACAGTCCCACATGACCTCCGAAAGATACCTCGTTTGACAATAACTGCCCTATCTATACCGCTTCTCACGACTCCTTAAATTCTTTAATCCATCCGATCATGATAGGCTGACAACCTGTGGCCACTAAATCTGACGCAAAAAGGTGAATGCTACTAGAATAAATGTAGTCATACATCATATCCGATCTTCCTCGGCCTACCATTTCCTGATTCAATTATGTTGTGACCTACTCACAACCTTTCGAACTGGCCCACCCTGGCCTAAGTTATCTATATGAATCTGTGAATGTCACGGCTACCCTGCAGTCTTTCTGCACTTTCCACACTATCTGATTATTAGTGAATGATACAGATCCCTCGTAGTCTTACAACACTTTCCACACTATCTAACTACTAGTGCATGCTACGCCTCCCCTGTAGTCTTACAACATTTTCACCCCACTGACTACTAGTGAATGCTACGGCTCCTCCGTAGTCTTTTATCACTTTCACCCTACTGGCCATTAGTGAATGCTACGGATCCCCTATAGTCTTACAACACTTTCATCCTGATTTTCCATTAGTGAATGCAACGGCTTCCCCGTAGTCTTACAACACTTTCATCCTAACTGACCGTTAGTGAATGCTACGACTCCCTCGTAGTCTTACAACACTTTTTCCCTAACATAACCACAACCCAATGCCTTACCCTAATCTATTAATTTGAAACACATATAGAGTCGATCACGCACTCGACCGAACACCCGAACTGAACTCAGTTCATGACTCGAGTCCCAACCTGCTTTCCCAAATTCTGTTATCAACCCCCAAGAAGACGTGATTTACGCTGGGGAGTTTCACGGAACTCCAAACTCACACAATCCTCAACCCAAATAGCCACTTGGGCTACCATTTTCCTCGATGGGGATGAGAACCTCATCCCGGTCCCATACCTGCCCCTGTCCCGAATACCTGTGTGATTATCCCCCGCTTATATTTGACTAAGTCTTCGTAATACATGAGATTTGAAAGATTCCCAATCCTTTTTACTCTTTAATACCAAAACTATGGACAACATACTGGTGTTCTATTTCTTGCCCAAACCCCCCAAAAGACCACACGACTCCTAAATATCAGAAGAACACTTCCCAAATCCTAGCAAAACTAATAATCTCAGACACCTTTAACTGATGTCACCCTTATATCTTGAAGTCCAAATAGCCGATGTCCATACCAAAGCCTCCACAGTAGACCACTTCCCTTGGCACTTCCAAAGGTCGACTCAAGCAAAATGGTTGAGTAACCAATCCCTACTGTAGGCCTTCTTCACCACGTCCCCGAACTGATTTTCACCATAAACTCGGATAACACTGAACACTCCAAACCCGCAAAGAAGGAAACGAGCTTTCACTAACCACCCCGTAACTCATGATATGCAAATGTCATATGACAATGTTTTGAAAGCATTGTCCAAACACAAGAAGGAAAATAAACCAAGAGATACACTTACTAAAATCCTTGAAACGAAAAACTCCCTCGTGCAGTATCCCACAAGTACCACACTGAATTCGGCCCTGCTGGACTCTCAAAAGCTAACTGGAACTCTTGGTTCCCTTTCTGGGACCCTCCAATGTATGTACCTGATCTAATCCCCTCTTCCTAATGTGTTCCAAATTGATCCCTCGTTCTTGGCTCTAGAAATCATAACATTCAAGGTCTCGCACCCTTACCCACTCAACAACTCAATCGTCAACGACTGAACTGCAAAAGTTGGAGCAACCTCTGCTCTAAACTAGGCTAGTAACTATCCCCAATACATAGTCTCCATTCCCGAAAGTGCAATAAAACGCATAATCAATATGTATCGTCCGATACGAGAGATCCACAACAAACTCAAAACCCTGGCAGGCCTTCCGCTAACTGGCTCACCACCGAAGCCGGGACCAAACCCTGGTCCTCCCTCATGTGTGATCATCCTCACCTGGCAAAGCAGCTATCCTCTTATCGGAGCATAACCAAGAATTCTCCTTCCTATAAGCTTCTTAGATTCTCCAAGACTCTCGTAGATTAGAGTATGGATCCTATGCTTTTAGTAGTACGGGCCCATACTACCTTCCACACCTATCCATACTTTCCTCAGCAATCCTGCCAAATCCTCTAAGTCACCTACCCTAATGATGCACCAAATATCCGCTAAACAGCAGAACGATACTCACCGAAGCAACTCCTAGGCTCCCCTAGGTTCTCAACCTCACCGAACCGCCACACTATATCATAGGCATTTCTAGGTTCTTAACCTCGCTCTGCCATCAGCTGTTGAAGAACTCCCCATGATGCCATCCATCCACCTCCTGGATATCGTCATATCCACTTAGTAGCTGACTCCCATCACTCAAGAGTCCCACAAAGCACAAAGCAAGTAGCAATCGTGCAGTAGCACTCCGATCTAAAAAACTGCCATAGAACATTCATCCCACTAACCCTAACTCGTGTTATCCACATCTATCCATCATCTCTATCGGCTGCTTTATGCATGCAAACTATACACATAATAGGATCTAATAGATTGTTGAATAATTGACTCTATCCTAGGACCACAACCAAACGAGGAATAGGAAATAAGGCCAAATCATTTATTCTAAGGATATAAGATCCTAACCGTATATAATTATAAAAGCATACACTTAGTAGTTACAAATACAAATTATCATTCTCATTGCAACATGGCATCCAATATTCTAAGGCTACAAGCATCACATATCAGGCTAATTTATCGCTGACTAATCAGCACTAGCATGCAAGTCTACCAGCTCATACAACACGTAAAGGCATCTCTCCTAGCCATAACTAGCATGCGATTCTCAGATTCATAAACCAAGTTATAACATATATCATATATGGGTATTTTGCGGAAACTTACTTGAGCTCGGCTGATTGCATGCACCACACCCTTTCTTGTCTTATAAATTCTTTACTTAAAACATTTTTTTCTTTTGAAAACTTTATAGATCCTCAATTTGAGTTCAGACACACCCAAAAATATGTCTGAATCCCTCAAACCAAGGCTCTAATACCAACTTGTAACGACCCAAAAATAAAAGGGTAAAAAAATTCATTTTCAATATAGCTAAAACATTAATACCATTTATTTCAAACATTTCAAATCATCATTAAGTAAAACAATTATCAAAGTTCATCCCAAAATCATTCATTGCGAAATTCATAGGTGTGTACACTGAAATTAGTCTGAGCCCTTCTTTTCCAAATCGATGATACCTGAAACCAAAACCATAAACCGTAAGCACAAAGCTTAGTGAGTTCCCCAGAGCATACCCCACACACAAACCACATAACACATATCATATTAGCTATAAAAGTTATCTCTACCACATAACACATATCATATTAGTTATAAAAGCTATCTCTACCACATACCACATATCATATTAGCTATGAAAGCTACCTCTACCACATAAGCCATGCATACAAACATATAAGGATGTCGTATGCTACTCCCAAGGTCATACTCCAGGATGCCATGGACTCCCCCACATGGTCTTACACCTAAGTGCTATAGGCTCCCCCATGGTCTTTAGCTGGAAAGGCATGAGCTCCCCCACATGGTCTGACATCCAAGTGCCATAGGCTCCTCCCATGGTCTTTCATGCAAGTATCACAAAGAAAATTAACATATCACACATTGCATAAATAGATAATATACCACATATCACATAAACAATGCATATAAACATATAAGGATGTCGTGGGATCCTCCTAGGGTCTTACTCCGGGATGCCATGGGCTCCCCCACATGGTCTTACACCTATGTGTCGTAGGCTTCTCCCATGGCCTGTACTTGGAAAACCATGTGCTCCCCCACATGGTCTAACATCTAAGTGCCATGGGCTCCCCCATGGTCTTTACCTGAAAATCCATGGGCTCCGCACATGGTCTTACATCCAAGTGCCATGGGCTCCCCCATGGGTTTTCATGCAAATATCACATAAACAAATAACATATCATATAACATCTAACCAACTGGCATACCACATATCACTGCATGAACTAGTGTATCACATATCATAATATGCATCGGTCTTGGTGCCTTTGACCCTTTTGTATTGTGAGAAGACTCACCTCACACTTTTGAAGTCCTGTGGATAAAACTCTAGCTGTTGGTTGACAGGTTCCCGAACTGTCAACATCAAAACGACACCCAATTAATAATTGGGTTCGAATACATAACCATAAGTCTATACTTGTGGTAAAAAGACTACTTTACCCTAACTTAGCATTATTCAGTCCAAGGCCCAATCCAAAAGCCCAAAAGTCAAACTATGGACCAATGCCCAACACATGGCCTAATTTTCCAAATTGTGCCCAAGCCTCTACATGGGTTTATCTTAAGGCCCAACCATTTAGTCCAGTCCAAACATTTGGCATTCCACTGATCCATCCTCTTAAAATCCTCAAGGCCCAGTTATGGCCTAATCTTCCAAATTGGGCTCAAACCCTCAAATGGGCCTTACCTTAAGGCCCATCCATATATTCTTAGTCCATATGATTATTCTTGGATAGTTTATCAATAGCCCAATCACCAAAACCCAATAGAAAGGCCCCACTTAAAGCCCAAGCAAGATTATGATTTTCACATAAAATGACAATTAGGGTTAAGTGTTTCTACTTAACCCATTAAGGACTTAATCCATTAAGTCCAAACATACAACGTAATCGGGCTTGAGTCATAACTTCACTCCAATGGTCCAAAATACGGGTCCCGATAAGTCCAAATCAATAATTCCAAAATTAGGGTTTTCTAAACCCTAATTAGGGTTTTCAACCCATTACAATACAATTAGGCCCAAAAACTATGTCGTTAGGCCCATTAAGATTTTCCTAATTCGGGCACAATCCACTACCACCTTGGGTAGTGGTGCTCAACGGCGGCTCACGGTGGCAACCACCACCTCACATTGGTGGTTAGGGTTCTAGTTCAATCGAGTCCAAGCATCCTAAAAGTAACCCAAACACATGCAAAGCATACCGCCACCCAAGACGGCGGCTGGTGGTGGCAGCCACCACCCTACGGTGGTGGTTTTGAGTTTTCTTTTCCATATTTATTTTATGATTAAAATATACAACGCTTTACCTAAAAATAAACACACACACAACCACCCTTGTGGTGGCCGGCGGTGGTAGATGGTGTCAGCCACCATGGTTGGCGGCCATGGTGGTTTTCATCTCCATTTTTCGGCCATCGAACACTACCTACAACACACAAAAATGAGTTGTACACGTAAAAGACACCCCATTAGAAATCTCGAGGTAGCAGCATCGGCGTTTGACGTCGGCGGTCGTGGCTGGAATGTAACAACATGAAAACGGGCAGCAGCAGCGACTAATAACGGTGTTGACGGCAACAACCACCATGGTTGGTTGCCATGGTGGTTCTTCACAACTTCCACTAGATAGAGAACCTACACACATGCTCATCCACATCGCAATCACTGAGAAACATCACAACACAAACCCACAGCCACCATCTTAATAGTAGCGATGACTGGAGATGTTTTTCAAGAAAATGAGACAGCCACAAGGAGCGATGGCGGTGGCGACAACATGAGATAGCTAATGCGGAGATTAAATGGGAGGACGGACGGTAACATCGGCCTAGGTTCATGGAGCTCCCGATGTCCCCAACAGCCACATGTCTATCATTGACTTCACCGGTGAGGGAGCGGTGTTTGTTCAAGCCACAACAATGAGGTGGCAGTCGAGCTTGATGGCGAAATAGAGGCGGTGGTTGAATATGGTTCTCATGGTGATGGTGGCTGCCGCATCAAATTAGGTTTAGGGTTGGAAGCAAGGTGGTGACGGGTATAAGCCCCGTCTATTATAAGTTTTTACACCTTTTACAAGTCTGGTCCATCCCCATAGGATCTTTTCAAACTAAGCCTAAAACATATCATTTAGCCCCTGCCTTTATAAAACCTTTTCAACTTTAATCTAAAATTTACCATTCAGCCCCTATCTTCTAAGAATACTTTCAATTTAAATCCAAAAGTTACCAAACAACCCCTTAGTCTCCAAAATCTCTTCAAATGAAGTCCCAGAAGTTATCAAGTAGTCCCTACCTTCATAATTATTTACGAAACCAATCTGAAACTTACAATTTTAACCCTTGATTCCAAATCTTGTCATTTGGCTTCCCAAAACCAACACCACACTAAATATTATTTGATTCTAGGGTCATTATAAAATAATAGAAATTATAAATTTACATTCTGGGGCTCCAGGTTTATTATTTAATTACTCTAATTCAAGCATAGTGTTACATAAACCATCTCTTGAATTAGGCTTATTGTCCAAGATGCCCTTCTTGTCCTAGGAATCTGATTCTTGGCATTTTTAGCATTTCAGTCACCCTTGTGTGAACGTGACCTCAAAGGATTTCTTTTGGAAGATCTCCTCTAGGCACGTTCTGCTAAACTTGTTCATCGTAGGGAACATATGAACGATGTGGGCAATTTGTAGGAATGTGACTGAGGGTCCCACAGTTAAAGCAAGTCTGTCTTTTCAAATAAATAAAATTGTGAGTTGGTCCTTGTCCAAATGAAGTTTGTTTCAAAGGACTTTCACAAGCACATGCACATGAACATTTATTAGACTGTTTAACAGATTTTTGTGGCTTGAGATTTTCAACAGTGGGAGTATCATCATCGTTACATGTTTTTGAATTATTTTTAGCAGAAATTGAATTAGTTTTGTTCTGCTCATGCCTATCTTGCTCTTTGACCTTTTCTGCACATGATGTAGAAGCATTAGTATCGTTTACACTATCATTATTTATTGTCTCAACTATAGAAGGTTTGCCATACTATAGATGCGCTTCCTTTGCTATTTCTTCCTCAGTCAAAGGAGTAACGCATAGTTATCATTGAATGAAGAAGGAACACTATCATACCCTAGATCTACATTCTTTTTATCTTTCCATCTTAGTTTCTTTTCAATCATTGTCTCAACTTTCTTACTTGACACATCAAATTTTTTAAAATTAAAATTTGCATTTCCAAACTTAATTTTCTATGTGTCAAGCTCAGCAGTTAGACTGACAATCTTTTCTGGAGCATAGTCATAGTGTTCAAATTTAGTGCTGTATTCTTACTTAATTCTTTTTAGATCTTTGGTTTGGGCCATTAATTTTTCTTTTAAGGGCTTTTAGGGCTTTCTGAGAGTATATACTTGTAACGCCCGCAGATCCGGGCTAGTCAATTTAGAGGCAATAGGGGTCGAAAATGGATTTTCGACAAAAGATTATTTAGAATAAATAATCTTAACCAAGTTTTGGAATATGTCTCAAGCTTTCCGTACATATAAAGAACGCCAAAATCCGAGTTATAACGAAGAAGTTATGGCCCGTCGAAGTTTTACAGCAAAACTGGCACAGCACCGGGAGACGTAAATAGTGAATTTACGATAGAAGACTTTTTAGCCTTAGCAATCTAAACAAAAGTTGTAGAATATGTTAAACTAAGAACATCGATAAAAAGAACGCCCAAATCTGACTTCGTATGAAGAAGTTATGATTTTTCTAAGATTCGGCTTAGCAGTGCACGGCCCGATACTCGAATTTTAGTTCGAGCGGTTTTTGGCTTACGCGACCTAAATGAGAGTTGAAGGTCTCATTAATAGGAACTCAACAGTAAAAAGACAGACGAAAACGGAGTCCGGATGAAGGAGTTATGAACTCTTCGCGGTCATTTAACAGTCTAAACGCCTCCTACTGTTAAATTTGAGATCGGTCGAGAATTAGCCGACGGAGTCTAAACGAAAGTTGTAGATCTTGATTTTACCTACGCGTGGATATAAAGAACGTCGAAAACGGAGCTCGTATGCGAAAGTTATGATTTTTCTAAGTTTGAGGGCTGATACGCGATAGGGGGTGACGTGGCACCACCAGAAGGCCACCACATGGACCAACTCGACGAGTCATGACTCAGACTCGGCGAGTCCACCAGTCAGGCCTCCTATAAATAGAGGTGTCGGGCATTCACTTCTCTTCACACCTTCAAACCCTTCTTTCTCTCTCTAAACTCTCTCCCTAAGCCTCCCTAACCCCCTAAAGCCTAGGGTAACTCCCTAGCACGAGGCGGAAGCCCCAGAGCGCCCGAAGGCTCCGAGAAAAGAGCCTTTCGGCTCGGAAACGCTGCTCCAGCGAAGCCCGGTTTTTGCGAAAAACCCGCTGTAAGTGACCTATGTCTACGCTATCTTTAATATAGCTTATGTTTTAATATAGTAACATTATTAGGAACTTATAATGAGTATTTAGGCTATTATTATGAGTTATATTGAGTGTTATTTAACGCTTATATAATAATAATAATAGTCAGACTATTAATTAGTCACGGTTATCGTTAGACTAAACCCTAGTGGTACTGGTACTAGGTTTTATCGAAGGAATATCGTTTTGAGAGTATCGAAGCGCTGTCCGAGTGCTGAGTCACCACCTATTCAGGTGAGTGCATGGTCCCTTTCATCTTACACATAGATATGAAGTATTTATTATATAATTTACGTGTTGTGAGTGCATGGTCCCTTTCATCTTACACATAGATATGAAGTATTTATTATATAATTTACGTGTTGTGAGTGCATAGTTACTTTCAGCTTACACATAGATATGAAGTATTTTATATAAATTACGTGCTGTGTGTATATTATCTGTATACTTGCTATCTATGCTGGATGAACGTTTTATACATGTTTTCAATGATTTAAACTGTATATGTATTTTATATCTACAAAATGTGTTGGGTAAAACATGGGTAGATGTATTAGTTGCTGTGTGATAAAATGAAATAATGAGATGCCTCGTTATAGATGTTCTTGATGATCTAGTCATCTAGCGGAGTATAGATGACGACCACAGACTATTCTAGACAGCCCAGTGGAACACTAGCAGGCTCGCAACCTGTAGGTGTTTATTCGAACTGTGTGTTTATTCGAACTGTGTGTTTAATCGAACTGTGTGTTTGTTCGAACTGTGTGTTTATTCGAACTGTGTGAATTGTGTGCTCACCAGATATACTCCATCCCAATGATAGTCCTTTGACTAGGTCCCTTGTGTTAGATGTTTTAGGGACGTAATGTGAGGATAACGGGAATGGGTAATTGGGCTGATTGTTTAAATTGTTTAAACATAATAATAATATTATTGTGGATTGAAAACCCTATGTACTCACCAGGTTTCCCAACCTGACCCACTCAGTTTATTTTTATCACAGGTGTTGATATGATGTCACTTTACACTGAGAGATTTAAAGAGATGTAGATCACTAGTGTAAATAAATGTAAGTTCTGTTTATGCTTATGTTTCTGTATTAACGATGACATCCCAAACATTTTGAAATGAATAAAATACGTTTCTTCGAAAATGTTTTAATAACGTATTTATCGTGTTTTTTTTCTGGGAACAAATTCCGCAACCTTTTTATAAAATGAAGTACTCTGATTTTCATAAAGCATAAACAAAATCGGTCTTTTCTGGCCGTGATTTTGGGGATGTCACAATACTTCATATTAAAGGTCCTCAATTTCCTTAATTAATAAATCATGTTTATCACGATAACGTTTAATTGTATCACTACAGGCTTGAGTACCAAAAAAGTTTTACTAGCCTCTTTTGTGCTGTTGAAAGAATTCATAATTTACCAAAAGTAGTCTAATCTTGTAATTTGAAAGATAGATCGAAAACCAGGAAAGTCAAACAATTTAACCGAAAACTCAAAAAGGCGTTGACCGAGAACAACGCGAATGTTGACTGAAAATATTGATTTCGGTTGAGAACTAAAACCAAAAATGCGTATATCTTTTATTGATTTTGGTCAGAACATTGAACGGAAACCTTCTACTTTAACCAAGAATCACCGAAAACCCTTAAGATTTTAGAACCGAAAACCTTGCTTTCTTATTAGGAAGTTACTAACAACCCTTAAATTATCGGGATTTTATTTTCGTGATTTTAATTGATAAGGATCCAATAAAATCCTGGTAATTTAGATGAATCCACGATGAACACTAAGAATCCAAAGAACAGTTTATCGATGAACAACAAAATTTTTATCTATTTCAATTGAAACTTATCAAATTTCGATTAAACCAATGATCTCAAAACATCTAAAAATGAGTCCCCAATGTCCTTGAATCAATTGATACAATTTCAAATCTCTGATACCAATTGTAAGTCCCAAAACAGTTTGCTCAATAAGATATCAATCAAACTATCTAAAGAATGCAGAATATAAATCAGATAGCGATTCAAGAACACACAAAATAGCTCTCAATGCACACGATTTATTTGATAAAATCGTCTGGTAGACAAGAACACCTTTAACAACCGAATACTATAGCAATTGAACAACTAGAACACCTAAACGACTGATAACTATATATATAAATACCAAGTAAAAAGTCTTAACAGGCCCAAACCCAAGCTGATCGAAATTATCCTAGTGATTTCAGTCCCCATAACCGAAAACACCAAAAGACAATTATTTCTAAGCCCAAGTATAATAATAAACTAAAAGACCAACATACACCATTTAAATATGACCCAACATGCTATGTACACCCAACATACTAGGTCTTAGCCTGATTTTAAGAAAATGCCACTAAGGGCCAAAATGCAGACAATTCTCATACTAAGGGAGTTAAAAGGTAAATACTTGAAAATCAAGATGTTACAAGATCTTTCGCCATAGCACCGCCATTATCACGTCAGATTTTTCATTGGAGCTATACCTTTATGATGACAATGATAGGGTACCATCGTCAACGACTTATATATCTGTTGAGAATCGACGATGGTTCATTTAACAAGATGACACCGATGGTGAAGGTGGTGTTCCAAATTTGTGACAATGAAGTTCTTTTGAACGAGATGACGTTGTCGATGAATGTAGGGTTTAACTATCAGATAAGACAAAGTGCGGTGGAGACATAGTTAGTTATAGAGGTGACGCTATGAGGTTCTAACGTTTTCCAAATCTAGCTATCATTGGAAGGATGGAGATGAAGAGAGTCACATAAGGAAAATCAAAATGCCGCCCCAACTACTTGCCAAAAAACCAATTTGTCACGACCACCTGCTGGAGACAACAAAACCCAACCACCAGTCTTTCTCCTACCCGATTAGTTGATGGAGCCAATCGGTACCCCATTAATCTTGTACCCTCTCCTTTCTCTCTGATAATGTTGCAAGTAAATTCGAGTTTCTAGAGACATAGATATGAGAAAAAGGGTGACGATCCTAGCGAATGAAGGAGAAAGGGTGGTCAACGGTAGTGGTTAGCTAAAAAGGGTAGGGTCGACGGTGTCATCAGCTGGTGGTGGCGTGTTTGTGTTTAAATCAGGTGGAAGATGCCAAGATGAATATTGTAGAGAGAGAGAGAGAGAGAGAGAGGTGGGGTATGTATTTTCGTTTCTTATTTTTTATCTAATTTTTGTAATAGAAAAACGTTACATACAAATGGTAAATCCATCATTATAAAGAGTTTCAATTTTTTTTATAAAAATCACAACAAAATTAAAATTTTGGACCGGTAGTTCTTGTCCAAAACCTTTTCAACCAAAGTAGTAATTCTCGACAAAACACATGGATTATTTTTGTAATTTTGTCCAAAAATAATGGTAATATCAAATTTGGTGTTAGGTTAAGATACAACCAAACATGTACTAAAGGAACAAGTTTTATTAAAAACAAATATAAATGTTAGGATTTTGATTCCAATTTATAATGGAGTGGCCAAAAGTTGGTAATAACCAGCAAAACCAAAATCTAGGATCGGACCAATTTTTATAGGAGCTCGGTTCTTGGTTATGTAGAGAAATATAATTGTATCAATATTATGGTTCATGTTCCGTGGTGGAAAATTTGTAGATTTACTAGTAGGATTAAAAGGATTTGTTAGTTGTTTTAAGAGAAAATTAATATTAGAACAACATAGTTTACATAGGTTTTTACACAACCAGAAATTACTTTAAGGTTATAAACTTTAAAGAGTCTTGTTTGCCAACTTTATAAACGTACTGAAATATAATCTCACAAACAATGAAAGCAAGAAAACAATCTTTTATTATGTATGGGATTACAAAATTTCGTAATGACCAATGCGGATGATTTCTTCAGGTGTCGATGGTGGGTGTGTCTTGTTTCTCATCCTCAAAGCCTGATAATCCTTGTAATAAAATCCTTTATACTTGGGTCTTACTCCGATTGCACTACAGAAGTTGGGCAGTGGCTCAACCCACTTGTCTCCTTGCAAGTTATAGAAAAATACATATGAATGCCGGTGTCCTCCCTTTGGTCTCACTACTCTATGAGTCGCACTTTTAAATTTCTTATTGCTCAACACCTGTATATATATATATATATATATCACTGTTAACAACAACTGCAAAACATATGATGCACTTGTTGGTATTTGAAGCTGAATACTGTTAATTACCTGAATAACATCGCTTAAGTTGACAACCAGAGTCCCCTTGGAAGGAATAACCGGAATCCATTCCCCATCCTTACATACCTCTAAACCTCCGATGTCTTCCTGTAGAACAATGGTGATCAAGTTTCCATCTTCGTGTTCAGTTATGCCATTGTTCTCAGTTTCAGTTGCTGGAGGATACCGCAATGTCACCATGAAATCCCAGCTTCTGTCATTGTTGTATTCCTTGAGAAAATTGGGAGGTAAGCCTAAACATTCGTTGATTATAGCCTCCAATATTTCGCCTGTCTTCACGAAATATTTGAACATCTCTTCTAATATTTTCCTTCAAATTTATTAAATTAAACATTAGGTGAACTTACAATCTGTATGTTGTTATTTTAACATTTTAAATACATTGCTACGATAAAACAAATTATGTACAGTTGAGTTATGAACAGAAACAAACAATAAAAAACTAATTGTGAGTTTCCCAAAGTGACGCACGTTGCTGTAGGTGAAACTGAAAGTCCATTCTCGGTGTTTCCGCCATCAGACCTCAAAAGCTCGTTCGAACTGCGATGTCTCTTGGACACCATGATCAAAAGGGACGTTGACTTTAAGTGAGTTGATCAGTTGGAGAGTTAACAAGATTTGTATACCGTTGTTACTGTTTTAACGTTGATTGTAAATTTAAAAACCACATTTAGATGTAACATTTACCTGAAATCAGGAGGATTCGTAGGGAGGACATTGAAAGGTGATTCAGGTGGGAACATGAGCAGATACTCGTTCTTATCCGGTGAGTGATCCGGCTGCTTGTTGTAGCCAGCAGGAAGTGGTGAATCTGGGCTTGAACTACACTCACGTTTCAACTCATCCTTGTAATTAAAAAATGTTTTGGAAAGCTCCATTGCTTGGTTCATGAGATCAAGTGGGACGCCGTGGTTCACTATTTGAAAGAACCCGTAGTCACTGCAGGCTTCGGCTATCATGTCTTTGCACTTTTTCCGGCCAGACTCGTCATCTCCGGCTGTGAAGAATGGTGAGAGATCAACAGTAGGAATAGCTGGTGTTGGCATATTGTTTATTTCTTCGGTATATTCTGCTGTCTTACCTTTTATTGTTGTCTCCTTTTGATTGTTGTTCATCGTCAATGGAATATTATATTTCAAATATTATAATCAAAATACTGAATAATGAATTTAAAAACAAGTGTTGGTTTAAGTGCTATCCTTTCAAAATACTTCATACCTTATATGATTAGAAGAAAAAGGTGTTTCGTAATCACAAAACGGTTTAATAATCAATTATTTTAAATGATTTAAATTTAATATTATCAAAGTTAGATGACAATATGACAAACCATATCCTATTTATTAAGGACATTATTCCAGTAAACCACACAATTATATATCACATGTGCTTGGTATTATTAATTAGTCGTTTGCCTGCCACACTGATTTTTTACAATTTTATAGATAAAAGTTAGGTGACATTGGATTGGATTTATTGATGGATAAATATAAAAAACAAATTTGCACCATCAAATAAAAATGTATTATATGTATCAAAACATATACGAACAAAACCTAAACAAAATAAACACAAAAACAAATTTAAATTTTATATGGGAGTGCCGTGGAATAGACAAGGAGGACAGGGATTAATTTTTTTGGGCCAATTTATATATATATATATATATATATATATATATATATATATATATATATATATATATATATATATATATATGTGTGTGTGTGTGTGTTCAAATGAGAACATTTCTTAAATTGAGAACATTTAAGAAAAAAATTTTAACTTATATATTTATAAAACACTGCTCGTTATCAAAATACGACCCATTAAATTTAAAAGTTATTTCTTACTTTATTAATTAGACTGGCCCAAGGAAACGACGTGAAACCTGGAATCAACGGCCATACCCTTCGTCTCTACTCCTCCCACCGTCAGAACCATGTCCGTTCGTCCCATCTCTTCAGCGAAAAATCGATCTGGTTTGAGTGGCAATCACATGCTTTGGATTTTAGGGTTAGGGTTTATCGATTAGGTGTACCAAATAAACGACCAACTAAGCCTCAGTTTCTTCATTTCAAAGGTGTAGATGGAGAAGATCTACGTAATCTCGATGTTGGACATAACAAATCAACAACCAGGGTGGAAGAGGAATAGTGAAGCAGAAGCCAGTGTTCATGAAAAACTCATACACAAGATATTTGAAGCATAAATATTTGCAAGTTTTGATGCTCGCCATCGAATTGGATGTCGAGATAGAATTTGAGGTTAGTTTCAGTTGTTTTTAAAAGCACATTCTAGCTTGATTTTTACTCTAATCAGGAAAATGATGGATTTGATCGAACTATGAGTCAGATTCATGATATTGTGAAATCTGACATCGTTCCATTTATACTCATGAATCGTTCCTTCTTTATGCTAATTGTTGGTGCAATGATAAATGAAAATAGTAAGTTCTAGGGGATGGATTGAAGCATATTAGAGAGTTGATGATCACTGTAGGATTTCATGCACACAAGGTTGATGAGAATTGTTATCAAGATTTAGAATGCAATCATGTTTGAATGAATGAAAGGTAAGAACACATGAAATAAATATTAATCATATCTTATATTGATGAAGAACTGATTACAAAATAAGCAGAGAGAAATTGCGAATGAGTAATGAATCACTCGTGCATTCTATACTCTACTTCTAACCTCAGTCCCTATTTATAGGAAACCTGAGTGTACAAAAAATATACCAAGTCCTGAACTATAAGCTTCGCACAAATGAAGACTTAGTAAAATAACTAACATGCGAAATTAAAGAAACAAACATTTCGAATTTTACAACATCTAGTCTCTACAATCTCCCCCTTTGTAAACAGTCGAAACTATTCAATTTGTGAGATGCTAAATAGCTGAGTTCATTGTTCTTCTAATTTCTGAATACCAAGTAATTATCTTTTTAAGCTCCTTCCTATCTCCTTCTTTATTCTTTGAGCAATTATTCATATGAACTATGAAATTCGTATATTGCGAAGTGGTGTATCTTTCAATCTCTGAGACTTTGAACAAGAACTTCTTAGGCTTGCCCTTTGTATCTTTTCCTGCGAAAACCATGCCAAAAGGTTTAAGGCATATCTCCCCATCTGAATATTTCTTTAATTCTGTTTAAGGTAGTGTAGACTCCTAAGGAACTGTAACTTGTCTTCCACGAACTGATGCAAGTTCTTCATCAGTTAACGCCAAGCAATCATAGTAGTTATCTATGAATTTCTTGATATGTGCGAAACCAAATTTGAACACATTTGGTCATATCCGTTGAATTTATTTTCTTCCATTTCATTCAGGATCAGAGCCATTTGAATGAGATCATTTAGATTCATCAATGGAAACTCAGCAATGGTAAAATCAACAGGCTTGTTATCTGCTCGAACAACAAAGTATCAAAAATTCTGAAGCATGTTCTCGAACAGTTCATCCTTCTTAATAGTAAGCACCTTCTTAATCTTCATTGATGACCAAACCTCATCTTGATCCTTCGCAAGTACAACATGAAATCTTATTTTCATTGAAGTGCAGTCATCAACATTTTTGAAATTTTCACTGATCTTGTACTGCGCTGTCACAAACATCATCTCATTGATCGGAAAGTCAAGTTGGCATCTGTCTGAATTTGCAACATCATAACTTCTTCTGGGCTTTTTCTCAAACTCATACAGATAACTTCCCAAGACTTTAGATTCAATGGTTTCATATGAGTACAACTTCGCAGGATCACGCTTGTTCATTGTTGGTGGGTCATTTGCTCTTTGCCTCATAATACTCTGTACTTGTCTTAATCTTTCCATTTCAGCTTCTGCCTCTGCTTTCTTTTCTTCTTTTGACTTTTCAATAACCACCTCTTTGCCTTTTCCAGTAACAATTGTTTGAGGTTTCACACTCGAACTTCCTCCTTCAGTTGAACCAATGATAATTCCCTTGAGAATTGGCTTTGTTGTAACTATTGTTGAAGGAATTGGTTTCGTGAATACTGGCAGAGTTGTTTTGAGCTGAGTAGAATGAATCTTCCCAATAGTTTTCGCATCTTCAACTTTACTTCCTTTTATTTCTCCCCCTTGCACCCCTGTGAAAGCAGGCGGGGCATTCTTTGGCAACAGTGAAGTAAAATTGGTAATCAGGACCAACGCCTTTTGGATAGCTTGCTCTAAAGTATTGACTTTGAGAGTTAAAAATTCCGGAGTAAGAATCGTTTGTTGAGAAGGCTGCGAAACACAACTTTTTAATTCAATAGCCAACTGAATTAATTTTGAAAACTGCTCCTTATTCTCTTGATGCTTGACTTCGATCATGTGAGCAGATGGTTGATAACCAGTAGCAAGCTTGGTTACTGCTTTCAGCAATAATATCAACACGTTTTTGTACTTCTAAATTTTGCGAATGAAGGTCTTGAATCTACTTTGCAATTTCTGCCTTTAACTCCTCAATTTTGAAGTTAACATCTTCCCTGACCTTCTTCACATCTTGTACAAAAAGAACATGTCATTCTTTTGTAACAATTTTCAAATCTTTTATAACGCCATCAAAAGATTTTCCTTGAGCTTGAATGCGAAGCTCATTATTCTTGTCGGAATCATCAACTTTAGCAATGATACGTTTCTCTGCTGCTTTGATCATAGATTCAACCTCCAATCCCGATATAGATGACTTTGTACCAACATCATCTTGTGATTGAATAATGGCATTCAACTTTCGATTCAGGATTTTAAATTGCTTACCTGATATTAGCATATGATCAGGTATTTCCTCCTCCTTTGAATCAAATTGTATGGCTTCAAACATTTCTCCAAAACCTCCTCCTTCGGTTTCTTCATCAGACGGAGCTTGCGAACGTATAGGTTGTGGTGTTTCAGGTGAGTGAGATGGAAACAATTTAGTAAAGGGATGTTTCAAAGGATGATCAAATATCGATGATGTGGTTGTATGTGTATTTGGAAGAGGAAATGGTGGTAATGAAGTAGATAAGATAATTGGCTCTGTGAGTTCAATATTTGTGATAGGTGTCCCCATATTAGATACGTTAACAACCTTATCATAAATGTCACACCCCAAAACCGGAACGGAGGAAACGTTCTGGGGTGGATGACGTCATATCAAGTATCACAACACATGCATTATAGTAATCAAAGTACAACAAAACATTGCATTAATAGTAATAGTTTTACATTGTTTACATTGCAATACATCAAGTAATACAGATAATGATATAAAAGCCGCTTGATACTAAATTGTCTTCATCTAAAGCTCCGGGGAAGTACTTGTCTAATGTTGACCTCAGAATACAAGTTATTTGAAAAGCGAGTATCAGCATTTTTACAAATGCCGGTGAGTTCATAAGTATTTAGTGTCATTTTATACAAAACCTTATATAAGTAGTAGTTTTCAAGTATACAGTGAAATAGAGTCCTTTCCAGAAGATCCTATATTTTCTAATTAAAAAGCTATCTTCTACCAAGACTGGTTAGAGTTATGTGGTAAAAAGTAGTTTTCCCTTAATCGCTATCATTATCAAAATATAGAATTTGATTATTAAAGAAGGCAAGATAAATCAGGGAAAAGACATATGCCTCAGCAGTGAAGACTGCTAACTAAGGCAAAAGTAATCATAGACTCCAGGAGAGCATCGAGCAAACGACACGCCTGGTTCAGTCTAATCAAAGGGAGACACAGACCCCAGACGGTATCAAATGAAAGGTACAACTAGCAAGGTCTACAAACAGAGAATACAGACCCCAGACAGTATCAAATGAAAGATACAACTAGTAAGGTCTAAAACAGAGATTACAGACCCCAGACATTATCAAATGAAAAATACAGCTAGCAAGGTCTAAAATAGAGACAAACCCTAGACAGTATCAAATGAAAGATACAGCTAGTAAGGTCCAATACAGTGAACACAGTGTATACAGTGAAATACTATGTATAAAACCCGTTACCTTAAAGCGATGAATTATAAGGTAACCCTGAGATACTCGTAACCATACTGATCGACACTAGAGAATCCTGACGCCCTGCAAGCATCGGTATAATTATGACATTTGTCACCCTTTTGGCTTGGTCGGCCATGGACTGTAGCTAGCAGTCTGGGTGCGGGGGTGTCAATCCCGTATAGATCTATACACACAATGTCCGCTCTCCTTACAAGAGACTCTGGTTACTATCCTGACAACGGAGAAGGCCGTGTACTGAAGCCGTATCTCGTGTAGTGTAATTTAGTGTAAAATACTGAACGAGTGATAGTGTCACACCCCGAAACCAAAGGCATAAACATTTCCGGGGTTGACTCCACGTTGAGTATCAAATCCAATGTACATAGTAAGTAAAGTAAATCAACCATTACATTACATATATAAAAGTTTTACATTTGTTTCAAAAGCATAAGTTATACAAGTGATACATATCATATATATATAAACAACATGAAACGAGTCTTCCGAGAACTCCGTCTTCTCACAAAAGGATCTTCGAGTACCTGTCTAACGCGGACCTTGAGAATACAAGCGGTTTGAAAATCAGCATAAAGCTGGTGAGTTCATAAGCGATTAGTTTTTTTGAAATTGTACGAGTTCCTTTGTTTTCCTGAAAGAGTGGTTATCCAAGAAAATCCCATATTTTCTTAATAGTTAAGTTACCAAATCCAGGTTGTATAGTAAAAGATGTACAGTGAGAACGTGATTGTTCTTATGATTTGTAGAATTTAATTATTTAACTTATTGCACTTTTCTAGTTACAAACTACTGTTACTCAGGAAAATCCTATATTTTCCTATGTGTGTAAGTGTGGACCATTACTGATTCCGATTATGTTCATTATTATCCATAGGAAAACCCCATGTTTTCCTGAATGTGTGTGTGTGTGTATCTGTCATCCCTGGATGTACATTAGCTTTACTACGTACATAAAGCTAGTAAATGAATCTAAAACTTTAATAATCTAGATTGCGAGTCCTTAACCATAATCAGACTAGATATGACTCGAGTCGGGGTTAGTATCCTTTTTATGACTTTCGTCACCCTTGAACCTTTCGGTTCGGCTGTAGCTAGCAGCCAGGTGCGGGATTATCAGTCCCGTATAGATCTATACACTCAATCCATGCTCTCCTACGAACGGAGATTATGGTTACAGGGTTAGTCCTCCACTATCTCGTGCCAAGCGACGTGTTACCAAGGACGTGTCTCCAATCATTAAGATTATTCTTTACTTTTCGACTAGGAAAGTAGTATTTACGACTAGTTATGTTCTACGTATCTGTCCTTTACACTCGATCTTAGGTGTTTTATTAAAGACATTACACTCGAGCCTAGGTGTTATTTAGTGATGATTGTCCTTCACACTCGATCCTATGTGTTTTATTAAGGACATTACAATTGATTTGTGTGCTGTGATGGTATTTATCTATCACACTCGAACCTAGGTGTATTGTTAAGGATATACAGATGTTTTATGTTTTCTAATGGTGTCTGACTTTTACACTCGAACCTTAGTGTTTTATTACAGACATTACAATGGTTTATGTGCTTTATCGATTTAAACGAGAACAATCAATCTAAAGTATACAACATATCAATA
The DNA here is from genome assembly GCF_052625555.1 of Lactuca saligna. Taxonomy (NCBI): domain Eukaryota; kingdom Viridiplantae; phylum Streptophyta; class Magnoliopsida; order Asterales; family Asteraceae; genus Lactuca; species Lactuca saligna. The sequence goes on from NC_136420.1 coordinate 166,665,252, forward strand.
TATATATTAAGAATTGAAAATCGGATTAAAACAAACAACCCTGCAAGTTAAAACAGTTTGTTAAAAGGGTTCTCAATTCTTTAAAAATGTACAATATGAAATCATTTAATTGAAATCAATAATTTAAGTACAAGATATTATTGTACTTTTTCTTGTATTCCCCCCCTGATAACATTGAAAAACCATTGAAAAGGGGTAGGGGTATGAACTCACCGGACGCGGAAGTGTGTCGATTTCGGATGCTAAGCTTCGAATCGAGGCCTGATAACACATGAGGTTCCTATGTAAAATGGAATGGCATACAAATATATCTAATTAGATTTACAAATTCTAATTAGATATGAAGTTTCACTCCAACGTCCGAAAACACCTCAATACGGGTGTTTGGAGTGACCCGGGTGACATCTACGGACGGGAATTGAAGCGAGGGACTTGAGATTTGAGTTTACTCCCCAAGAGTAAACTTACTAATTGAGTTTATGGCCTAAACACCCATTCGCCATGAGTTTACGGCCGTAAACTCATGGTGGGGGTGGTTTATGGTGTTTAATGGGTCACACAGGGTCAATACCACTTGGAAATGCTTGGATTAATTTTACCTAAGGCTTGGGATGGATTAAATTCACCAATGCAATACTTAAAGGAGTTTACGGCCTAAGCATGGGGTCCATGGCTGTAAACTCTCATATCTCTTGGAATAAGTGTTGTTAAGGTCCCAAAATTAATCACATGTGATTCAAAAATTCTAACAAGCCTAGAAATCAATTTTGGGCACTATTTGACATCCTTTTAGGAGTTTACGGCCATGGGCTATGTTCTATGGTCGTAAACTCTCAAATGTAGGGTTTTGATGTGTATAAGGTCCTTAAACTATTTTTGGTAGACCCTATGATTTATTCCAAGGCTTTTGGTGGTGTTGGATGGCTTTCTAACACTTTGAAATTGAGTTTACACCCAATATTGAGGGGTTTATGGCCCAAGCTCATGCCTTGGCCGTAAACTCACATAAGTCCCTCAAAATTTATGTTTGAAGTGTTCTAGGTCCATTTCCAATATTCTAAAAATCATATCTAAGGTTTGGTTGGGTCTAGGAAGGGTTAAATGGCTTAAAACCCCTTTAAATATGTGTTTACAGCCTAGGCACCTTCCAGGGCTGTAAACTCTTATACAAGGCTTTAAATCTTGGTTTGAGGCATTTTAATTCCATTTCATAAAGTCCTCTAGCCATAACCAAAGTCCAATTGAGGTTTGGAAGGGTTTTGTTGCTCCAAAAACCCCTTTTATATGAGTTTACGGCCTAAGGTTGTTCTAGGGCCGTAAACTCATGATATTGGTCCTATCCCATGGTTTGAACTCGAATTTGAGGGCTAAAGATGTTGCATAACAAATTAGGGAAAGTACCTTGGTGATTTGAAGCCTTAAACTTGAGATTTTGACCCTTAAATCTAGTTTGAGGAGAGAGGTTGGAGTGATAGTTGTAAAATGGAGCAAAAGCTTCAAAATGGAGACTTGGATCACTTTAAATAGTGTCCAAGTTCGGGACACGATAGAATTCTACCCGATACCGGCGTTAGACAGGGCTTTTGGTCGCACCCGGCCAATTTGTCGTAACCCGATAAGGTTGATTCTAGAAATGTTCCGATCATTAATACAAGATGTTAGAATGAGTTCTAAGGGTATTAAGATGCTTATTAAGTCATAAAATAAAATTCTCATTAACGACTTAATAAAAGGTCGGAAACGGAAACGAAATCGGAAACGACGATTGGATGATCGGAACGTGTCGTGAAAAGGGTTACAATTAAGGATATGAATTTCGGGTTGTTACATTGAGACTCTCAACTGGACTGATTAGTGTAATTTAGTGTAAAAATACTGAACGAGTGATAGAGACTCTTAACTGACTGATTAGTGTAATTTAATGTAAAAATACTGAACGAGTGATAGAGACTCTCAACTGGCTGATTAGTGTAACCCTATATGTCTATGCTTGTATACATAATATATAACTAATGATCAAACGACCTTCAAACGGACATCCGATCCCACCAGACCACATCTCAACGAAGAAAAGGAAATAGGGCAAACAAGCCTTCCTAAGTCCTTCAACCATTATTTACATGCATCTATACAAGCGTAGGCATACATCTAACTATCCGAAGTGCTTAACAAAGTAGGAGTGTTTAACGAGTGAGTAAGAGCGTCTAATGAGTGAAGGAGCGTCTAACAAGTATGAGCGTGTAATGAGTGAGTAGGAGCGTCTAACAAGCATGAGCGTGTAATGAGTGAGTAAGAGGGTCTAACAAGCATAAGTGTATAACGAGTGAGTAGGAGCATCTAACAAGTATAAGTGTATGACGAGTGAGTAGGAGCGTCTAACAAGAGAAGGAGTGTCTAATAAGTATGAGTGTTTAACTATGCAGAAGTGTAACGAAACCTTAATGAAAAATTTAGAAAACCCTTAAGAAATCACAGCTTAGTATAAGTTTGAAAACACTTAGAAATTCCTTGGAAACCTTTCATAAACAAGTTTTAATAACACTTTGATAAGACAATATAAGTAAGAGATTTGAACTAGAGAAAAACATTTTAGAAAAACCTTTTATAGTATCATTCTCGGTAAAACAGTTAACAGTGTGGTAAATCCGTGTGCATGTGGGTTATCAATCACATATGATTGATATGATAACTGGCATGTTTAACTTGTATTCCCCCCTATAAAACATGTAAAAACATATAAAAGGTTCATTCAGGGGTATGAACTCACCTGGTGTAAGTGGATCCGACGAAGGTGTCGGTTGGGTGTCTGGTGTCAAGTAAGGACTTGGGCACACTTAGAGACCTATTTAACATATGATAACATATGTTCACATACAATTAGTATATTTAATACTAATTAAACAAGTATACGTACTCTAAGGAGTGGAAAACACTTTGGTTAAGTGTTTGGGGTGTCCTGGGTAACATTTAAGGGCTCAAATGGCTTAGGAATAGAGTTTACTCTTCAAGAGTAAACTCACCTTATGGTGTTTATAGCCCAGGGACAACTCCCCATGAGTTTACGGCCGTAAACTCATGGTGAGGGGTTCTAGGGTGTTTTAAGGGCTCTATCTTGTTCGTGGAATTTTGCTAGGTCCAAATCCGGAAGGTATGAATGGGTTTAGGGCTTTTAAAGGGACCATAGGGGAGTTTATGTCCCATGAACCACCCCTATGGGAGTTCACGGCTGTGAACTCCTACACCTTGATTTTTATTGAAGTTTTAAGTCCCTACTCCAACCCTAGTAATTCATAATGAGGTATGAGGCCATTCGAGGGAATTAAAACCATCATTTGGCTTGATTTGGAGGTGTTTACGACCTTGGCATATGTCTGGCCGTAAACTCCTATTAATCCCTCAATTTCTTGTGTTTGACTGCTCTAAACCTGAAATAGAAATCCCTTAAATTATGTCTTAAGCCTAAGGGTGGTTTGGGAGTGTTTTTGGGGCATTTAAACCATCATAAGAGGTATTTACGACCTAAGCATGTGCTTGGGCCGTAAAATCTATTTTAGGCCCTAAATCATTGTGTTTTCATGTTTAAACACTCCTAGATAAATTCCATAATTGGTTCCTAGGCTCAACGGGACAAGTTCGGGTCATTTTGGCCACATTTAAGGTGTTTACGGCCTAAGGAGGATCTTAGGCCGTAAACTCCTCTTTCACAGCTTCTAAGTCTGATTTTTGGGGTATAATCACAAGCCAAGATGTTTGGAACAAGCTAGGGTAAGTGGACTTACGATTTGGTTGCGGATTCGAGTCGAAAACGAGTCTAGAGAGAGAGTATAGAGAGAGGGTGATATGGGTGTGGGAAAAGAGTGGAATGAAGTCCACTCCCCCTTATATAGGGGTTCGACTGGTGTATCTACGAGGTTATGGTTGTCAATGGTCTCTATCAAGATGAGTGGGATACGAAGAGTGAGGTCAGGTAAACGTTGATCAAGTCTAAGAAGTGGATCGATCGGGTGTGAAACTTGTGGAATATCTGAAAGTAGTAGTGGTCTGAAAAGGTTTGGACCAAATTTCTGTGAGGATTCTCAGATGGTCCTAAGCTCTCGGAGGGGTAGAGCTTTTCAGTACTTAGAACATAGTATACTCCTATGGCAAGATCATCACTGGCGTGATCGCCATTCCGAAGTTGGGTGCTGATGCGGTCGATGCTATGTCATGGGATGACTTATGGAACAGGTTTTGAGCTGAGTTTGCACTGGCAATTGAGGTGCAATAGTTGGTGCGACAGTTCATGGATCTCTGCCAGACTATTGAGACGGTGGCAAAGATCGTTGCCAAGTTCCAGGGAGAGTGCTTTATTGATACCACAATATATAGCAAATGAGGAGTTGGAGAAATTAAGGTATCACAATATGTTGCGGGATGACATCAGGAAATTTGTGAGTATTTCATGGTGCAGGACCCTGAATGATATGATCTCTAGAGCCCGACATCAGGAGATTGATTTGGAGCATATTGAGAAGAGGAGGTCAGACTGCGGGGTGGCCCATAACATTCACTAGTTAGCAGGTAGTGTAGAAGTGTTTTAATACTGTGGGGTGGCCCGTAGTATTCACTAGTTAGCAGGTAATGTGGAAGTGTTGTAAGACTGCGGTGTGGCCTATAGCATTTACTAGTTGGCAGATAGAGTAGAGGTGTGTAAGACTGCGGGGTAGCCCGTAGCATTCACTAGTTAGCAGATAGAGTTGAAACGTTGTAAGACTGTTGGGGTGGCCCATAACATTTGTTAGTTAGCCGTTAGTATATTGGTATAGTAAGATTGTGGGGGTAGTCTGTTGCACTCACTAGTGCTTAATTAATATGGGAGTGTTGTAAGACTGTGAGGTGACCCATAGCATTCACCGGTACCTACTCAAATATGAGAATGTGACAGATTTATGATTCACTCACGGATTCCTTTAGATGATTTAGGCCAGGGCAGATCAACCGCACGAATGTGAGTATGCACAGTATGATCAGATTCGGGAAACGGTAGGTCATTGGAGATCAGGCGTGATGTAAGACTAAAGTGGTACTGGTAGCATTCACCTTTTTTCATCAGATTAAGTGGCGATAGGTTGTCAGTCTATCATGATCAGATGGATCAAAAGGATTGAAGGAGCCATGAGCGGTAGTATATAGATAGGGCAGTTATTGTCAGACGAGGTATCCTTCGGAGGTTGCGTGGGGCAAATGCAAGGTTGCTTGTGATGGGTTTTGTACATAAGAACTATCCTAAGTGCGCATACAAACCCTAATGCTCGGATCTAGGTTTCTATAATTAAACATGCATTGAATCCAAGACTCCTAATGACTTATTAGGTATAAGAACAACACAAAACCAGAGTTAGAAGCATACCTTGAAACACTTGTTTGATCTTCTTGTTCTTGGAGCTTTAGAGTCACAATTGTCACTCCTCTATTGGCTTACAAACACCAACTAGCAAAGAGGATGATTTGAGAGAGAGGAGAGAGGATGGAATTCGGCCAGGGGTTCTCTAGATGATGTACCGATTTCCCTAAGCCATAGGGTCTATTTATACTTGTAGACTCCTTAAGGGTTACAACTCAAACCCTAGTTGGATAACTATTACTCAAAGCAATCCAAATCCTTCCAAGATAATGCCTTGGACGATTTTGAGGCTTATCCTAGCCTAGAAATCGTCTAACCCCTTATCTAATAAGGATTTACAGTCTAAACTTTAACTATCAATCAATTGACAGTTTATACCCTCTTATTTAATTAATCTCCTTAAGTCACCAAATTAATACTAATTAATCTATGACTTATATTAATCAAATAACTATATTATTATTCCTTATATTATTCTCATAATATCTATTCTCTCATAATAAATCATCCTACCAAGTTTCTATGGTGAAGGCAACCCAAAAGGACCATGCACAATCGGGTCAAATACTTGCCTAATATAGTTTCAGCCTTAGACACTATTCCAACAGTCTCCCACTTGGATAAGTCTATTAACTATATGCGCAGGTACATTCCGATTTGCAATCGTAGCTCTCAAAGACACTGTTAAACTCTGATCTAATCAATCTTGTCCTTCAGATAAGGGATCGTACAGTCCTCTGTTAGATATCATACTGACAATACTATGGAATAGTTAGTCTAGCATTTGGTTTCTCAATTTCCGATTTATTTGACATAGAACTTAATCGAACACATCAATTCAGTTCTGACCGGGCCCGGCACATAAGTCAAATCAAATCATCGAGTGGCCGAGATATCACTTTTTCCTTCAAAGGATAAAAGTTACAGATAAACTTCGACTTATATGCATTTACTTATTCATTAACTAACTACACACAACAATGCGTTTTATAACATCGAGTTACCAATGCGTTTTCGCATTATCAATGTACAATCAATTAACCAATAACAAACCATATATCTAGGTTTTAAGACTATATGATATTATCGTCTTGCGCTCACCCATTTACTATCACATTCCATAAGGTGATTCCAGCAAGCACAGGTTTGTTCCAATGCTCAAATCTAGTTCATAATCACTCATGAATGTTGCAGCAATCTTTTGCTATGTCTAACACCATTTAGACACTCTACACACCTATTCATGACAATCTTCATTCATATCTACTTCTGACATATGAACGATTGTGGATTATTTGAACAATTTGATTATTCTTAATAAACTCGATTATTCTCGAAGTCAAAACATGCAAAGTGAAACAATAGCTAAACAATTAACATAAGATAGTAACATTACTTATAAATAAAACTCCTTTATTTAATCATCAAATGTTAATTACATTTATGTATTACACATTTATAATACTATCTAATCTACTCTAATATCATCCTTCAGCCAATACTCCTAGCATGCTGCAAATGCTTAACCCTACTCAGTCCCTTCGTAAGCGGATCTGCTCGGTTATCTTCTGATGATATCCTCTTCACTACGAGTTTTACTTCTTCTACACGATGTCTAATAAAGTGATATTTTCTGTCGATATGTCGTGATCTACCATGATCTCTTGGTTCCTTGGTCAAGGCAACCGCACCTTCATTATCACAGAAAATCTCCATGGGCTCCTTTATGGCAGGTACAACTCCAAGATCACCAATGAAGTTCTTTAGCCATATTGCCTCCTTCGACGCTTCGGTCGCTGCAATGTACTCTGATTCGCACGTTGAATCAGCTACGGTTTCTTGCTTGGAACTTTTCCAAGTCACTGCTCCTCCATTCAGGGTAAAGACCCAGCCCGACTGCGAACGGTAGTTGTCCCTGTCGGTCTGAAAACTGGCATCACTATACCCTCACACCTTCAAGTCATCACTCCCTCCGAGGACTAAGAACCATTCCTTCGTCCTCCGAAGGTACTTAAGGATATTCTTCACCGCAATCCAATGAGCTCTGCCAGGGTTCCCTTGATATCTACTAACCATGCTCAAAGCAAAGGCTACATCAGGGCGAGTACAAGTCATAGCGTACATGATTGAGCCAACTGCGTAAGCGTATGGAACTCGGCTCATTTCAGCTATCTCGGCTGCGGTACTCGGACTTTGAGTCTTACTCAACTTGGCATTGCTTTGTATCGGTAATTCTCCCTTTTCGAGTTTTCCATACTAAAATGTTTTAGTACCTTCTCTAAGTAAGTGTTCTGACTAAGTCCTATTAGTCTCTTACTTCTTTCTCTTACTATCCTTATTCCCAAAATATAGGAAGCCTCTCTAAGGTCCTTCATAGCGAAGCACTTCCCGAGCCAGGACTTAACTTCCTGCAGAGTCGGGACGTCGTTTCCTATGAGTAATATGTCATCGACATATAGAACGAGAAAGCTTACTACACTCCCATTGGCTTTGACATATGCACACGATTCATCTTCGCTTCGTACAAATCCAAACTCTTTGACTTTCTCATCGAAGCAAAGATTCCATCTGCGAGACGCTTGCTTTAGTCCATAAATGGACTTCTCAAGCATACACACTCTATTTGGATGCTTTGGATCCACAAACCCCTCTGGCTGAGCCATGTAAACATCCTCATCCAACTTCCCGTTAAGGAAAGCGGTCTTGACATCCATTTGCCAAATCTCATAAGCATGAAATGCGGCAATTGCTAGCATCACTCTAATAGATTTTATCTTCGCAACTGCTGAGAAGGTCTCTTCATAGTCAACTCCGGGAGTTTGAGTAAAGCCCTTCGCAACTAATCACGCTTTATACGTGTGTACCTTTCCATCCACGTTGGTCTTCTTCTTGAAGATCCATTTGCACCCAACGGTCTTACGTCCGGGTACATTATCAACCAAATTCCAAACTTGGTTATCATACATGGATTGGATCTCGCTATCCATTGCCTCTTTCCATTTCGCAGACTCCGGGCCTGCCATGGCTTCTTTATAGCTATTAGGTTCATCAAGGTTTATTAGTGTACTATCACTAATATACGTGTCCCCTTCGGTAGTAATATGAAAACCATACAACTGGGGTTGAACTCTAACTCTTTCGGAACATCTAAGAGGTAATGATATGTCAATCGGTTCAACCGGAGTTTCCTCTTCGGGTTGAGTGCTAGCGGTTGAGGTTCCTTCATCTATCGACTCTTGAATCTCTTCAAGATCGATTTGCCTCCCACTGTCTCCTTGGCTTATGAGTTCTCGCTCTCGGAAAACTCCTCTCCTCGCAACAAAGACAACATTGTCCTTTGGTCTATAGAAGAGATATCCAAAGGATTTCTGCGGGTAGCCGATGAAAATACATTGCTCACTACGAGGTTCGAGCTTGTCGTGAGTATCTCGTCTTACGAAAGCCTCGTAACCCCAAACCTTGATATGTGCCAACGAAGGAGCTTTCCCCGTCCACATCTCGTGAGGTGTTTTGGTAACCTTCTTAGTAGGGACTTGGTTAAGGATATGGGCGACAGTCTCTAAGGCATACCCCCAAAAAGAGATAGATAGCAAAGCAAGACTCATCATAGAGCAAACCATGTCCAACAAGGTTCGATTACGCCTTTCTGCCACACCATTTAATTGTGGTGTCCTAGGTGGCGTCAGTTGTGAAACTATTCCACACTCCTTAAGATAATCGTGGAACTCAAGACTTAGGTACTCTCCTCCTCGATTGGATCGAAGCATCTTGATCTTCCTGCCTAATTGATTCTCCACTTCATTCTTAAACTCTTTGAACTTTTCAAAAGTTTCTGACTTTTTCTTGATTAAGTAGATATACCCATATCTACTATAGTCATCGGTAAAAGTCACGTAGAAGCGGTTTCCATCCTTCGTTGTAGATCTAAACGGTCCACATACATCGGTATGTATGAGGTCCAATAGACCATCACCCCTTTCGCACGTACCAGTGAAGGGTGACTTAGTCATCTTTCCAAGTAAACAAGACTCGCATGTGTCATCTTCCCTAAGGTCGAATGACTCCAACACTCCATCCTTTTGGAGTTGGGCTATGCGTTTCTTGTTGACATGTCCAAGACGACAATGCCATAAGGATGTCTTATCCATACTATTGGAATAATCCAAGTACAAAACATCATTTCCTAAGTTATCAACAATGATAACAGTTTCATAAATTCCATTACATGGTATAGCTTCAAAGTAAAAGACACCATTTAGATAGAACCATTCTCATTATTAAAAGAAAATCTAAAACCTTGTCTAAACAAACCATGAAAAGAAATGATGTTTGTAGCCATTTCTGGTGAATAGCAACAGTTGTTCAAATCTAAAGATAAACTATTCCTAAGCACTAAAGAATACACTCCAATCTTGGTCACATGCGACAATCTTCTGTTCCCCATGATTAGATTTATTCTTCCATGCTCCACGTCTCTACTTTTTCTTAGTCCCTGCACATTGGAACAAATGTGGTAACCACAACCGGTATCAAGAACCCAAGAAGTATTGTGAGATGAATCATTAGATTTAATTGTATATATACCTGCGAAAGATGGCTTGATCTTTCCTTCCTTGATGGCTTGCAGGTACTCCGGGCAGCTTCTCTTCCAATGTCCTATCTTGTGGCAGTGGTGGCACTCTGCCTCCTTCGGGTTAGAGCAGGGCTTAGCGGGATCAACTTTGGTCCCACTAGAAGAGGCACCATCTCGGGCTTTAACCTTTCGATAGGTCTTTGATGAAGCCTTCCTCTTCTTTCCCTTTCGTTGTCCAATTGCCAAGACAGGAGCAGCGGGCGGATTGGGAGTTGGTGCAACAGACTTGTCCTTGAAGTTGCTCTCAGGGACCCTCAAGAGACCTTGGAGTTTGCTTAGGGTGACCTCTTCTTTGTTTATGTGATAGGTCATCCTAAATTGATTGTAGCTTGGAGGCAAAGAGTGAAGCACCATGTCGATCGCCAAGTCTTCCCCAAAGTCAACATTTAATTTGCGAAGGCGGTCGACATACCTTTGAATCTTTTGCAAGTGCATGGTAAGAGACTCTCCATGACCCATCTTAGCGGAAATCATGTTCGTGAAAATCTCATAACGCTCTTGTCTCGCGTTTTGATGGTATCTCTCCAATAAGTCTTGGTGCATTTCGTACGGATACATGTCCTCGTATGACTTTTGGAATTCGTAGTTCATTGTCGCGATCATGATGCAATGCATTTTCGTTGCATCACGCTCGTGAGTTTTGAAAGCGATGATTTCGGCGGGAGTAGCAATTTCGGGGTTGATTTTCTTGAGCTTCTCATTGAGGACATACTCCTTATCCTCACAGCGAGCAATCATGCGAATGTATCTTATCCATTCGCTAAAGTTCATTCCATCAAAGGTGACCTTTTGAAAAAGGCTCATCAAAGTGAAAGAACTCGCAGCAGCATTGTTGGCGTTCGACATCTATAAATAAAAAGGACAAAGATAGATTAGAATATGAATCCCTAATATTCACCGAATAAGAAGACTAGGGCTAGGATCCAACAACAATATTTACACACTAGAAAAGGGATGCCATAATCTAATATGGAAACAATTTGAAGGTATGTGAATGACGATTCACTAATTCTCCACCATGAAAAACATAACTTTAAGTCCTAAATGTATTGAGAATTCCTAGGTTTGGATGAGATTCATTGAAACTTTTGAATGGCATGTTTAAATCTCGATATGCCCCTCTTGTTTGTGACTGGGATACCGAGGATCACAAAGCGGGTGTGAATTACCATGCAAATTCACATGGTGCCTTCATTGTAATGATCACCTATTCGATGTGCTGGTAAACCACACACGCTCCATCGAACTATGATAAACAATGAATCACCCTTTGCCACCTTCGCTTAGAACCAATTAGTGTGCCGGTAAACCACACACGCTCCACTAACTTCTTTAGCAAGGTGCAAAGTATAATTTCATGGGATTGCATCAATTCACTTTTCCTAAAGTAACTAAGATTGGGAAATTTTAAGAAAACATGTAGTTACTTTGTATTTCTTATTATACTTTTAATGAGAGGATGAGGTTGCCCTATCCTTCCCGTTCGCAACCTTATACCCACCTTATAGACCGGCTTCGTGAATGAGGCCTACTACCGGTAAGACTAGCATTTAAGTTATACATATATAGATATTAATCTTGTAATATTATACTAGTATAGGGTTGTATTTTAAACTTGTAAAATTCTAGGGTTTGAAATTTAAATTGTCTAAATTAAACTTTTAATCACAAAACATAAATTTCAAAACTTGAGGATAGGTTTTAAACATTTAAAACATAAAGGATCAAATAACAAATAATTTAAATTAACAATTAATCACATAATTATCCATATTTGATTAATAATTATCATATAAGGAAATCAAATATTTTATTAATTGATAATTATCTTCAATTAGATCAAAAATATAGTCATATATATATCATAAAATCGGATTAGGGTTGATCTAATATGATTAAGGTAAGTTTCCATAAGATAAATATGAAAAAATCCCGGTTTTGGCTAATCCTGACGCTCGGACTCGCCGAGTACCCACACTGGACTCGCCGAGTCAGGCCAACTCGCCGAGTCCACTATGGGACTCGCCGAGTCCATGACTCAGAAACAAAAAAAATCGAATTTTGCAGTTAAGATTCACACATTCAAGCATCGATTTAATAGAAACCAATCTAGGCTCTGATACCACTGATGGGTTTTGTACATAAGAACATTCCTAAGTGCGCATACAAACCCTAATGCTCGGATCTAGGTTTCTCTAATTAAACATGCATTGAATCCAAGACTCCTAATGACTTATTAGGTATAAGAACAACACAAAACCAGAGTTAGAAGCATACCTTAAAACACTTGTTTGATCTTCTTGTTCTTGGAGCTTTAGAGTCACAATTATCACTCCTCTAATAGCTTACAAACACCAACTAACAAAGAGGATGATTTGAGAGAGAGGAGAGAGGATGGAATTCGGACAGGGGTTCTCTAGATGATGTACCGATTTCCCTAAGCCATAGGGTCTATTTATACTTGTAGACTCCTTAAGGGTTACAACTCAAACCCTAATTGGATAACTATTACTCAAAGCAATCCAAATCCTTCCAAAATAATGCCTTGGACAATTTTGAGGCTTATCCTAGCCTAGAAATCGTCTAACCCCTTATCTAATAAGGATTTACAGTCTAAAGTTAAACTATCAAGCAATTGATAGTTTATACCCTCTTATTTAATTAATCTCCTTAAGTCAACAAATTAATACTAATTAATCTATGACTTATATTAATCAAATAACTATATTATTATTCCTTATATTATTCTCAAAATATCTATTCTCTCATAATAAATCATCCTACCAAGTTGCTATGGTGAAGGCAACCCAAAAGGACCATGCACAATCGGGTCAAATACTTGCCTAATATAGTTGCAGCCTTAGACACTATTCCAACAGCTTGTTGGCTCAACAACAGGGTAGGAATCTGGTATTTCGGATAGTGGCAGACAAGATTAGGATCCAGGGATGTCATGGTTTCTATGGGAAGCAGCTAGACGGCGATATGGTGTTCCGAGTAGCGGTAGTGATTGGGATCCTTATGTGGAATAGTAGTTGACCAGGAGATGCTAAGCCACTTGCAGTGGGATTAAATAATCTCAGAGTAATCAATTTCACATTGTTGCGCAGCTCTCGTCTAAGTCTAACCATTGCAGAAATGGATCCTCTACTCAAAGGATTATTTGGACTATTTGTTAAGTTTGGCGTTCGATATCTGGATATGGTAAGTGAATTAATTCGGTTGGTAACATTTAGGTAATCAGGACCGGAAGTGGTTGTTCGATCAGTTATCCATGAAGGAATATTGTACGGTATAGTTTTAATGTGGGAGGTACATCGAGGAGTCAGACCAATGTGCAGTCTAAGGATCTGGGGAGGCAGGGGTAATTTCCTGCATGAGACGAAGGATTTATTCTTCACCGGGATTAGAGAGAGTAGTTTGGTTGGTTTCAGTTGCCTTGGGAAGGTTATGGTGTTCATAGGATTGTGGCTGTGTTACTCAGGTTTCCTGGTATGTCGGGGTTGGTAGTGAATGATTTTGATGATGAAATCTAATTGAAGTGGGGAAGAGTTGTAATGCCCTGTTCCGAATTAATTCCTAATTTGAGGCTATGGCCCGAAGAGCGGTCATCATAAGGTATGGCCTTTAAAAAGGTAAGATTTATGCCTATTTGGATTTGGGTAATGTAGATATGTGACCTAATAGTTCGGTTTGCACTTTGGAGTCAAAGGGTAAAACAGGATGTAGTGTTTCAGACTTTTTTTTTTATGAATTATGGATTTTAGTTTGATGTGTTTTAAGTCAAAAGTAATTAGATAGGTTGTAGAGCTCCTCAATAGCTTTATGTGGATATAAAGACCGTCGAAAACGGATTTAGAATGAAGAAGTTATGACCGTTTGAAGTTTGGGTGGTTTTGCGACAAGCTGAGTACACTGGGCGAAAATAAAAGTGTACGTTTGGGCATACTAATGGAATCCTGAGTACGCTGGCCGTACCAGGAGTACGTTGGGCGTACGTAATAAGTGCCCAAACCCTATTTTCCTGGTTTCAGCCCTATTTATGCTCCTTAACTCCCCCGAACTTACTCCATTCTCAGCCCCCACCCCTCTAACACCGCTTCCATGAAACCCTAACCTTATATTAGCATTTTGAGCTAAAAGAAGGTGATTTTGAGTGCTTTAATTTATGCATGGTGCACCTTGGAGAAGAAGGAACTTCTTATATAAGTGTCGGTTGCATTGGAGCTTGTAGATCTGGACTTTGTTCACATTTATCTATTTTCTAGAGATATAAAGTTTGAATCTTGATGATGCATTTGTTAGATGTAGCTAGTTTTGGATATTATGAGCTTTTGATCATTTTAGTGTTGGATTAGTGTCTAAGTCCATAACTATTTTGGTATGTACTTGAGCCGATGGTGCATGGTCCTTTTGGGTTGCCTGCACCAAAGCAACTTGATAGGATGAATTATGGAGAGAAAGGATTAAATATGATTTATTAATATATTATGGGAATAATATACTAAAGGAGAAATCATATTGTTTAATTAATATTAGTTAAGAATTAATTAGTAATTAGTTTTGTGACTAAAAGAGATTAATTAAACTTAAGGGACTGGAATAATTATAAGATAATTGCAATTTGGGCCATGGATTGCCTTATATTAAGGGGTGGACGAATTCAAATGGGAAACCCATAAGGAAATCGTCCATGGGATTAATTAAAGGAGTCCATGAGTTGCTTAGGGCTTAAGCATCCAAATTAGGGTTTCCTTGTTAGATAACCCTAATAGCCCAACTATATAAAGACCCCTTAAGGCTAAAAAACATGGCTAATGATCTTTCTAGGGTTTCACACGTTTTTGGGCAACCTCCAACCTCTCTCCTCTTTATCCTCTTGCTTATGGTGTTTGTGAACCATTAGAGGAGTGACACATGTGACTCTAAGCCTTCCAAAGTCAATTCAAGGTGGAATTGGGATTGTTATTGCTACATAACAATCAAGGTAACATTATAAACCTATTCTCATATTAATATGATTATTTGAATGCTAGAATTAGGGTTTATAGTCTTGGATAACTTGCATGTACAATACAAAAACCTAGATCCAAGCATTAGGGTTTATATGAGCACATAGGATGTCTTATGACCAAAACCCATCAGTGGTATCAGAGACTAGACTGGTTTCAATTGTATTGATGCATTGTATATATGAAAAAATTCGATTTTTGGTGTTCTAGAGGATGGACTCGCCGAGTCCATAGCTGAACTCGCCAAGTCCAGGGTGACTCGACGAGTCCAGGCTTGACTCGACGAGTCAACTCGTCAGATAGTGCTTATCTCAGGATTTCTTGCTGTTTTTGCATATGCATAGTTACCTTATCATGTTAGATCAATAATAATCCGATTATATGATATATTTGACTATATTTTTGATCTAATTGAAGATATTTATCAATTAATACGATAATTGTTTCCTTATAAGATAATTGATTAATTATTTTGAGTAAATTGATAAATTGTTTTGCAAGAAATCATTAAATAAATCAAATATGGATAATTGTGTGATTAAATGTTAATTTAAAATTATTTGTTATTTGATCCTTGTTGTTATGAAAAGTTTCATATTTTCCCCTTTAGGTTTTATAGTTTAAATTTGAACCCAAAAGTTTTGAAGTTTTGAAAATTTAAATAGTTAAAACCCTAATGTTTTGAAAAAAGGTTTTAAAACTTGCCCTCAAGTTTTGGAATTTAAAAGTTGATTAAAGGTTTAATTAGGAATGTTAAATTCTAAAACCCTAGTAATGTTTTGAAAAGTTCAATTTACACCCTTATGGTTTTATTAATTAATTAAGGTGTATAATTAAAAGAAGTTAAATAAATCCATAAAAGTTTAGGTTTGCAATTTAATTGAATTAAAAGTATAATTGTTAAATTTGACCACCTAGTATTTTAAAAGTGTAAAATACACCCTATACTATATATAACATTAAAAGTCTAACATTATATATATGTATGAATAAAAGTCAGTCTTACCGTCAGTAGGCCTCATTCACGAAGCTGGTCTATAAGGGGTGTTTAAGGAATTTGCCTATAAAATGGCGATTGAATGGGTATCCACTCTTACCCACCACACTCTTGACTAATGGAGGGTCGTTAGCCGAACGGGTAGGATAGGACGAAACCTTCCATTATAAGTATAATGAAATACAAAGTAACTAAAAGTTTTTCAAATTCCCAATCTTAGTTACTTAGGCAAAAGTGAATTGATGCAATTCCATGAAATTACACTTTGTGCCCTTGCGAAGACGTTGGTGGAGCGTGTGTGGTTTACCGGCACACTAAATGGTTCTAAGCAAAGGTAGCAAAGGGTGACTCAATGTTTTTCATAGTTCGGTGGAGCGTGTGTGGTTTACCGGCACATCGAATAGGTGACTGTAACATGTGAGGGCACCATGTAAGTTTGCATGGTTATTCACACCCGCTTTGTGATCCTCGGCATCCCAGTCACAAACGAGAGGGGCATATCGAGATTTAAACATGCCATTGAAATGTTCAATGAATCTTAAAGGATCTAGGAGTTTTCATAGATTTAAAACTTAAATTTCTTTTTCGTTTTCGATGGTGGAAATTAGTGAATCGTCATTCACTTACCTTCAAATATTCTGCAACTAGATTATGGCATCCCTTTTCTAGGTTGTAGCGTATTGTGTTGGGTCCTAGCCTTGCTATCTCATTTGGGTGATTTACTAAGGACTCAATCGATCAACTAACTTGAATTTGTTTTCTCCCGTTTTGTAGATGTCAAAGTTCGACAACTATGGTCTTCCCAAATCCTGTGGAACAAGCATTCCACATGAAGATGATATTCCACGATTCGATCGAGGAACAAGAAATCATGCTTCACTTCCTCCTCCTCCAATTATTCTCCCTAACCCACAAGATTGTAAAATTGAAAGGTTCAATATCACTCAAGCCCTTTTGGCAAGTAAACATAAAGAATGAAAGTCGGTGTGTGCACACGTCTTAGAGATGAAGTCACACATTGATAAGTTAAGAATGATAGGATCCGTTGTCGGTGAAGAGATGGCTGTTGATTGGGTTCTTCAGTCACTTCCTAACTCATATAGTGGGTTCGTAAGAGAGTACTATATGATGAACCACGACGTGACCCTTATTGATCTCACCTATATGCTTATTGTTGCTGAATCAGCAATGGTTTGGCGCAATAGAAAAGCAAAGTTAATTGGTGAATCTGCCTTCAAGACCTCTATGGATATTGAAAATGGCAATGAGAGACATGCAATGATTGAAAAGTTTGATCATAAGAGAAAAGCGATGTCTGAAGTAGTTCCATGTGTTGTTCCAAAAGAGTCAATTTGCTTTTATTTCCAAGAGAAGGGGCATTGGAGATGAAGTTGCCCTATTTACCTAAGAGATCTAAGAGATGGGAGAGTCAAAAGTATGACTACACTTCAGGTAAAATCCATTATCTAACTCCGCTAAGTTCCTATTCAATGATCCTTAATACATGATGTGATAAGATTGTATTTGAATGTTTTGCAAGATCGGTGAAAAGAAAGGAAGCTTGATTAGAGAGCAAGATGAATCTAATCACAAGTGATGGATCTCGATCGCATGGACTTGAAGATTGGATTTTGAGCTTAGATAGTTATGATAGAGTTGTTAGAAAATTTTCTTTTACATAGTTTTCAATAGATTTTGCATTGTAAGGACAAATGTTTTTCTGCTGCTTTTATAAATAAAATAAATTTTGTTTGACTTATTTGTTTATTTTTTTATTTCCTTGCAATTAAATCGTTATGAAAATTGATGTTTGCTTATTTCTACAATGAATGGATATGATTCTTAGTTATGTTATTTATGGAAATGTCGAGAATTTACCAAATAGGGAGAGTTTCTCATCGCCCAAATTTCAATTGGACTGAAATTTGGAATCACGCAACTTGGTTGCATGATGAATGAGAAATTTCATATTTGGAAATTAGACAAATTCGTTGACAAAGTGTCAAGTGAAGGACTAGGAGATCGAGTACATAAAGTTGTGTGTTGATCAAGTTCACCATAAGAGTAACAAAGATATTCGTCATGATTTACTAAAGGTTTAGTAAATATGATTATACTAATAAGATTAAGTGTAATTCGAAATTGATTAAAAGGTTTTAAATCAATAGCAAAACAAATAAGAAGAATCAAGTAGGCAGAAAGATAAAAGTTTCTCCATTCTAAGAAGAAGGGAGAGTACCATTTATGCTTTATGATAGGTCTTTATGATTAAGAACCATATCTTAATTGATCCTCTAAGTGAGTCTTAGTACAAATGTATGTCTAAGTAGAGGAATCAAGGATTGAAAAAATGGTTAAATCAAGAAGTCCATCATACTTCGTTCTAATAACAAGTCTTAAAGTTAAGATTGTGACAATGAGTGAAAAGTATTAAAGGTTTATAACATTCATCAAATGTGGAAAGTTGTGATGTCTTGAATAAGACAAAGACCGACTAGGACCAATTTATGAGGTGTTTTGATAAAAACTACACTAACTCTTGAATATTTGTTTGTCAAGAAATAGTTATTGACAAAAGAATCTTATATGTCAAGGAGTCAGTAGGAGCCTTAATGGTCTTGAAAGGTTTCAAGAACAAATCAAATAAACCTTATTGATCATCACTAGCACACGAGTTGAGGTTTTGCAACCTATCGTGTTGACATTATTTTGTTTCTGTGCTATTCCAATTAAGTTAATTATGCATGTGAGTTCTTTGAGTTCTCATTTTGAACGCATAAAAGGCAAAGCACCTTAATAAATGAAAGGTACATTGATAGGAAAGGGTGAGCTGCTTAACTACTTGGAAGATGTGGTGGGCAGCTGTGCTACCATAAGGCAAGAAATCAAGATTAAGAAAGTTCGATCCATATTAGTTCGAATTTGTCGTAAACTCTGTTTTTAACAAATTCACATGGATAGGAACGAATACACCGCTTTAAATCTAAGTGTCATAAGATTTCCTCCTTCATGAAAATGATTGTGAGGAAATGCTTTCACTAAGAAAGATTTTAAGAAGATAGTGATTGTAAAGTTGCATTCTCGAATTCAATTATGGTTATGGTATCCCTTTCCATGATTTGAATTGTGAGGTTTGGCAATTAGTCTTAATTGTTTAAGACACACATATGAACTATCTAAGGCAAAGGTGTATAAGTTCAAGAAGCCTTGATAAAAGATTATCAAAGCACTAAATATTAGAAACATGAACTTAAGAAATTCAATAAGTATTGTTTTTTTCTAAAAGTTAAGATGTTCATGAATACATGTCGAAGCTAGTGGGAGCATATGTGTTATGTTTTATAATAATCATCATGATAGTGGGAGCATAAATGTTATGATTGTATGATTATTAAGGAAAGTATTGCAAGTAGGCAATATTAATTATAGAAAACAAGAGTCATTCTTTGCAAAGTTGTAAGGATGGAATAGTTGTTTTGCTATAATTAAGGGAGAGAATATTATGCTTCATTTCAAATCTAAAGGCTTAGGTTGAGAAATGTTAATAAATTTAGTCAAAGGTACATAGTGTGTTCTTAAAATTTCGATTATGATTACGGTATTCCTCTTCACAATTAGAATTTTGAGAACACAGCAAATAAAACATTATGCGTCGTGTCCCATACGCTTCAGGTATAGGATCGATTGCAAATGCTTTAATGTTTGACCATTCTAAAATTTTCCAAATGTCTAGCGCATTTAGAGGAAAAAAGGACTAGAATCGGTTTTGACTAAAATAATTAAACAACTATCAAAGGACAATCCAAAGTTCGACGAGGATTGGTTGCTTGTGAGTAGTTGGAAGCATGGTATTAATGGACCATATTGACATTATTATAAATAGAAAAGATTCTATTAAGAAATGAGTTGTCATATGGAACATATGGAAGCGTGTCCATATTGGGAAGTAAATATTGAGAAATTTATGACTAGATTAGAAACTTTTATGCAAAAGGATGTTTAAAGGAATGTACTTTGAGTGAGAGACATCATATCTAAGGAATTCTCTTGTAACAATATCCGTTAGAGGACTTTGTAATATCATTGGCAATAGTCTTTGTGACTTTGGTGCAGTGATATTACGAAAGGATTGTTGCATAGAATGTTAGAATCTAACATATTCTATAAGTAGCAAGAATTTGATATTCTTTCACTTATGGAAAAGGATTTGGAGTTGTGAAATGAGAATGATTGGAAATGTGTTCAATTTGATCTATTTCACAAAAGAAAGAACCATAGGTAAACATTGTGTGCATGCTAGGAGCATGGGACAAGTGTAATAATTCAAGTAAGAAGTTGATTACCCGAAACGACAAATAATGAGTAATCGATATGGTGATAAATAAAAGGTGTTTTATTTATGCTCAAAGGGTTGAGGCCATATGGGATTAGTATTATTCTTGTGTTTCACTTTGCATGTTTTGACTTCCAGAATAATTGAGCTTATTAAGAATAATCAAATTATTCAAATGGGCCACAGTCGTTCATATGTTCGAAGTAGATATGAATGAAGACTGTCATGAATTGGTGTGTGGATTGTCTAAAAGAGTATTAGACATAAGCAAATGTTTGCTGCAACATTCATGAGTGCTTATGAATATGAATTTGAGCATTGGATTAAACCCACGCTCACTTGGATCATTCCATGAATTATATCACGAGTGATTGGTGAGACGATAACATCTTATATTCTTGAAACCGAGATGTGTGAGTTGTATCTTTCTAATCGGTTGCACATTGATAATATGTAAACGCACTAGTAACTTGGTGTTATAAAACATATTGTTGTGTGTGATTGGGTTGGTGAGTGCAAGCAAGCATTGTATCAAAGTTTATCCATTCCTTTTATTCAAAGTAGAATAAAAGCGATATCTTTGGGCCCCTCGATGATTTAGTGATGACAAACATAAATGCTCGGCCGGGCTAGGGCTAATTTGATTTGTTCAATTAGTCAGTCGTCATAAATCGGAGATCGAGAAATAGTACAAAGAGAATGATTAGAAATCATGTCTTACGATATCTAGAATGGAGGAATATATGATCCCTTATCTAAGGACACGCGTATTTGATATGATCAGAGTTGACAGCGGCTTTGGAAAGCTACGATTGCAAATCGGGATCCGAAGTCATACGCATAATAGTTATTAGACTTATACAAGTGGGAGACTGTTGGATTAGTGTCTAAGTCCATAACTATTTTGGTATGTACTTGACCCGATGGTGCATGCTCCTTTTGGGTTGCCTGCACCAAAGCAACTTGATAAGATGAATTATGGAGAGAAAGGATTAAATATGATTTATTAATATATTATCGGAATAATATATTAAAGGAGAAATCATATTGTTTAATTAATATTAGTCAAGAATTAATTAGTAATTAGTTTTGTGACTAAAAGAGATTAGTTAAACTTAAGGGACTGGAATTGTAATTATAAGATAATTGCAATTTGGGCCATGGATTTCCTTATATTAAGGGATGGACGAATTCTAATGGGAAACCCATAAGGAAATCGTCCATGGGCATAATTAAAGGAGTCCATGAGTTGCTTAGGGCTTAAGCATCCAAATTAGGGTTTCCTTGATAGATAACCCTAATAGCCCAACTATATAAAGACCCCTTAAGGCTAAAAAACGTGGCTAATGATCTTTCTAGGGTTTCACACGTTTTTGGGCAGCCTCCAACCTCTCTCCTCTTCATCATCTTGCTTATGGTGTTTGTGAACCATTAGAGGAGTGACACTTGTGACTCTAAGCCTTCCAAAGTCAATTGAAGGTGGAATTGGGATTGTTATTGCTACATAACAATCAAGGTAACATTATAAACCTATTCTCATGTTAATATGATTATTTGAATGCTAGAATTAGGGTTTATAGTCTTGGATAACTTGCATGTACAATAGAGAAACCAAGATCCAAGCATTAGGGTTTATATGAGCACATAGGATGTCTTAAGAACAAAACCCATCATTTAGTGCATAAAGTTTAGATCTTGAAAGTTTGTGACCTTGTTATGGATAAAGTTGGACACTTTATCCATCTACACATCATTGTTATTCATATCTGAAGGTTGAAGACTTGGACTTAATCATGATCCTTCTATACCTTCCATGAGAGTGGCATGATGCCTTAATGGATTGATAAGTTAAGGTTTTAGCTTTTGCACCTTTTCCAGACATGGAAAGTCATAAAGGTGGGAACTTTATGACTTAGAATGATGTTGTGGGACTAGATCTGAGTGTTGGATGAAAGAAATTAAGAGATTAAAGACTTAATGGAAAAGTGTCATTTGGCTGGGTACGTCGAGCGTACCGTTGAGTACGCCGTGTGTACTCGTATGCGGTCTGGGTTTTGGTTGGTAAGTATTCCATACGTACGAGCTAAGTATGCTGGTCGTACTCAGCCTAAAGTTTGACTTGTTAACATTGACTTTCGTTGATCGTTGACATTTGACAAAGTTTTACCTTGGGCCAAACTTGAGGGTTTTGGCCTATATACTAAGATTTTATCTGGTTCTGGTAATGATAGCTCTGGAAGTCGGCAGTGCAGCAACTAGGGATTCTTCCTGGAAGCTTCTACAATCGAGGTGAGTCTCATCACTCTTTGTAGGGGTCGAAGGCACCAATGCCGGCCCATTTGGTTTATGTATTGTAGGAAGACCCGGGGGTTAGCCCTTGGCATTATGTATGAAAGACCAGGAGGCGACTCCTGGCACATTGTATGTTATTATGTATTGTAGGAAGACTTGGGGTTAGCCCTATGCATTACGTACGAAAGACCAGGAGGTGGCTCCTGGCACCTTGTATGCTAATTAGCTAAGTAGATGGAACAACGTGAAATTCCAAAACAATTTTTCATTTTTAAAACATAACACATCTCATAAATTTATTTCAAAACTCAAATGTATCAAATGTTATCACAGTAAAAACATATCACAGAATCTCAAATACATAATACATAATACTCCATCAGTGTGTACACATGATGTCGGTGCTTTCCCACAATCCTCGCTGGTACCTAAAACACATATCACATAACACAGTAAGCATAAATGCTTAAAGTGTTCCCCAAAAAACCACATACAACACATAAGCCACTCGAGGCTATAACTCGGTATGACCCTCCGGTCAATGTGTCTTAGTGGGACCCTCCAGTCCCGTAACTCATTGGACCCTCCGGTCCGGTCTAGCTCGTTGGACCCTCCACTCCGGTCTAAATCGTTTGACCCTCCGGTTCGGTCTGATCGAGGATCCTCTGGCCTCATGAGTCGTTAGACCCTCTGGTCCGGTCTATATAACATATAGCATACACATAACACAATGCACATAAATCTCAAACATACACATACACATAAGACCCTCCGGTCTACACATAAATACCATTCTAGGTAATGTATAATGAGAAGACTCACCTCGTAAGATGTCTGGAAAACTCTCATGCTCGATCCCCCGATCTAGCCTCCGCCTATCAAAATGATAACATCTCTAATCAATACACTCCTTACATCCCCTCTCTAAGAATGGGTAGAAGGCTATTCTACCCCTTCCCGACCTCTCTGTAAATCAGTTTGACTAACCCTAAGGTCAACAAAAGTCAAATCAGTCAACGGTGCCACTTTTACCAGACTCGTCGAGTGCACTCGCATGACTCAGCGACTCCATGCGTGTCCTCTGACTCCTCCCAATGCCTTACTCGACTCGTCGAGTTTACCTTTCACTTGACGGGTTACCACTGATCATGAATCACGGGGCAACCCGGTCCGACTCGTCGAGTCCTCTTATGGACTTGGCGAGTTTCCTCCATGGTGATACTCATTTGACCTTCTGAGGTTAGATCTGATTCTCTAACCTATATATTTAACCTTCTAACACCCAAAAGTCATGTAAAGGTACAAACTTTATGTCCATGCACCATACATCAAACTCAATTTGATGAAATAGGTCTTAAAATGACAACCTAGATTCAAAACCCCAATGGGACTGCATAAAGTTGAATCGTTGGGACTCTCTGGACCTAGAAGGGTCCTAATCTATAACAAAAAATTGCAAGAGGGGTTTGAGGCATTCAAAACCCCAAGAATGAAGTGATTCAAGCCCTAACCCCAAAAATGGAATCTACACAATATGAAAGAAAAGGGGTTCAATTTGGTACCTCAGAATGAAGCTCCTTGCTTGAATCACTTAGAATAACAACCTCCTCGGGTCCTTCTTGCTAGAGCTCTTTTCCTCTCTTGCAAAAATCACACCAAAAAGGTCAAGATGGTTCTCTCTCTCTCGCTCTCTCTCTCTCTCTCTCTCTCTTTCTTTCTCTCTCTCTCTCTCTCTCTCTCTTTCTCTCTCTCTCTCTCTCTTTCTCTCTCTCACTCTCTCTCACTCTCACTCTACATACTCAAGCTCGCTAGGGTTATCTCTTCTGGAAAGGCAGCCGCAAATGAAGGCCATAAGTGCCTTTAAATAGGGCTCAGGCCCAAAGACTTAGGGTTTCTACCAACAGTGCAGACTCATCGAGTCGACCCACCGACTCATCGAGTCCATTCATTAATCCGAGTCATCAGTCGCGATCCTATTCGATGAGTTTAGGCGTCAACTCGTCAAGTCCCTCTTCTTAACTCAAAAGTAAATGCTTAAATTATGATACATGGAAATCCGGAAGTTACAGTAGAGTAATATGTATGCTAGTTGTCTTTGTAATGCTTTCATGGAAGACCATGAGGAGGCTCTTGGTACTTGAGACCCAGGGGGTGGCACCCAGCTTAGCAAGAAAGACCACGTGGTGGCCCGTGGCATAATTGCAAGACAATGTATCAGTACATAGTAACTTATTTGATTATGATATATGAATGATATGTATGTCTCATGGTTATATATGGTAGTATCCGGTCCCAAGAGAGTGAAGGGGTAGGCTACCACCTAGATATGTTAGGCAGTACGTCTATTGTATGGTATGTGGTATTTAGGGAACTCATTAAGTTTGGTGCTTATGCTTTCATTTTGGTTTAAGATACCGTTAGTTTTCATTTATGATAATGTTTTGTTTGAATTGCTTTTCAATGAGTGAACCAAGTTACAAATGTGTTTTAGTTATATTAAAAATGAAATTTTTGGTCATTAATTTTGAGATGTTATATTACTATTATTGTTATTGATATTTTTCATTATCATTTATTATTATTATTATTATTATTATTATTATTATTAGTTATGATAAATAGTAATTAATAAGAAGAAGGCATACATTATTCGGTAAATAAATATTTGTAAGCACACATAATAATAATAATAATAATAATAATAATAATAATAATAATAATAATAATAATAGCCTAAAGTTGATTTATATTCTTAAAATGCATTTTCGAAGATAATATTATCACTTTCTTATTAATTATAAGTAATACTAAAAATACTAATACTATAATAATTAGAAGAATTTTATTTGGTATATAATTACATTATTTTAATTATAAAAGTAAATAATTATATAGTTATTAATGCTAGTAGTAATAATTGAATTATATTTAGACTAATACAAATAAAAAGGGTTCATATAATTTTG
Source organism: Lactuca saligna (assembly GCF_052625555.1). Classification (NCBI taxonomy): domain Eukaryota; kingdom Viridiplantae; phylum Streptophyta; class Magnoliopsida; order Asterales; family Asteraceae; genus Lactuca; species Lactuca saligna. The sequence continues at coordinate 166,690,868 of NC_136420.1, forward strand.
TAAAAAAAACATTTGCTTCGGAATTCCGTTTGTGACTATCACGGATAGCAAAAGATTACGTCGGTAATACGACATATTTCCGAAGCAAATTCTTCCCGAGTGTGTCAATTTTGGTTTTTATGTTTGTGAGAGTTTTGTCACTAATTTCCAAAGGAAGAATGTAACCAGTCTTCTTAGGTAGTTACCCAACTTTCGAGTAGTGATATAGTTTTGTAAATATTATGTTTTAGTAATAATATGAAATTTTCAACAATTAATCGACAACATATTAGTTGCAAACTTGCAATAATATAATTGTAATACATTTGACAACAATTTGAAACATTAAAGGAAACCGACAATTTTCATGGTTGTTTACATTAATTAGAAAGCAAATTTACCACCCCATTGATTATTAACAAAAGATGCATATTCCCATCATTCTTAACTATCCTAGCGGAGACTACGGCGACGATTATGGTTTTCCAAGCAACCCCAAGCACCCCCCGTTGAGCATGCATCGTAATCATTTTTATGAGCTACTTGTTCGGATTCAGTATCTGCATCTTCAACATATAAGCACACACAAATTATTATAATATACACATAATTGCCTTCAAACAAACATGCAATTAAGGATAAATACAGACGTAAGAGGTGTAGATGTATGTGATTAATCATACCTTTCTGTTTATGCGTTAGGGATTGAACGGTGGTTTGATGGGTTCTTCCAGCAGCGGAAAAGAGAGCAAATGCAAGGAGAACAACCAAAAACAAATTTAGACCATCGAACTTCATTTTATGAAACTGTGGTTTGAGGACTTACTTTCCTTTAATTATATACTAGTGAGGAAATATGAGGTCCGACTGAGATGATCACATAATCAAAGCATATAATATATCTTATTGCACAAATACAATATGTAAAAAAAAAATTATTATTTCTTGTGATACACGAGATTCTGCTTTAAACCATTAATTATTTTTTAAGTCGTTATGAAATATTTTTTAATAATATTTTTGATATTACAATAGTAATGGATATTATATTTTAAATTTATATCTAATTAGTAGGTATGTTTACGATAATGTCATTTCGATCGTATAACTTGGTTTTCATATATATATATATATATATATATATATATATATATATATATATATATATATATATATATATATATATATATATATATATTATTAAGGATATTGCCCACTTCTTGAAAATTAAGAGTTACAACATATATTACCTCATATACAATGATTTTAAGCATAAACATATAACCAATCTAATACCTATTACACTACACGGATCTATTACATCGTATACGTATTACATACATCGCATACACTACACTAGACCTTACCCTAATTTCCTAAACACAGCCGCCATCAAAACTATTCTCATCATCTCCACCAAAGATGCTGTGATCTCCAGTCTCCCACCGAAGGTCCACGGCTGCCGTCATTTCTCCCAATCTCTTCTATCACTTCTCCATCACCTCTCTCTCTCTCTCTCTCTCACACACACACACACACACACACATAAAAAAAAACCCTAAACGGTGTTGAGGAGTCTTTTTGTTTCTTGACTAAATGCTGAGCAGATCTGTAAATCGCTATCTCAACCCATCTTGTTGGCCAAGTCGTCACTCCTGCCGTTTCTACTTCGACCCTAACCATCACCTGCTTGTGTGTATCTCTAACGCCTACAAGTTCCATTTTCATTCGTGGTAATCCATCGGATTTGGCAGTTTAAGGGTTTGATTTGAAGCTCAAGCTGAAATCGAACGTCCTTTGTTGGAGACATCTCTGCCATCCCGACGAAGAATATAGCAAAAGAGACCCACACATCACAAATGTTCAGGTTTCTTTACTCATTCTCCGCACCTCATCTGGATGTTTCAGGTTTCTTTTTTCATTCTAATTTTGACTCCTCCATCTATATTTGTCTATTTTGTAGGTAATTGAAATATGAATGATTCTTCTTGACGTCCTTACCCCTTGTGCCCTAATACCATTCGACACCCTCACATCACAAATGTTCTCTGGTTCAAAACTCCAGTGACTTCAGCGATTTCCTCAACCACTCCTTGGAATTCCTATGTTAGATCCACCAATTCATCTCCTTCCTCATCAGGTAAGCTTCTCTTCTCCATCGCTGAACTCATTTTCTTTCTTCTCTAAATTGATTTGTTATTTTAAATTGATTTGTTAAGTTATTTCTTCTATAAAATCGATTTTGAATCTAATTTTTAACACAATCACCTCATCTGGATGTTTCAGGTTTCTTTTTTTATTCTAATTTTGACTTCTCCATCTATATTTATCTCTTTTGCAGTAACTGAAATATGAATGATTCTTCTTGACGTCCTTACCCCTTGTGCCCTAATACCATTCAGGTACAAACAAAAAAACGTGGTGATGGCTAGATCAAAATGTAACTATTTTTTTTTCTTTTCCTTTATTTTGAAACTCAGGAGAATAGGTGGTTATTTCTCCAACAAGTAATGACTTACAATCCTTAAGTACATTGCATGTAGTGGCTAGATCATCACTAACAGACAAGGTAAAGCTTGTAGAGCATTTGAGGGTCTGTCTGAAGTTGTTGCAGTCATAGATGATTGGACAAATGATGCTCCAACTTTACATGAATCAGATATCGGATTCGCCATGGGTATAGCAGGAACATAGGTTGGTTTGTGCCTCATATTCATGTCAATTTAGCATAAAAAACTTAAGTTAATGAAAAAACTTTAGTTATTTGTGAGGAGTTCATCATGGTTTTCTGGGTGTTTGGCTATGGTCATTGGTATGGAACCCACTTCTTGAATCTAATTTGATTTGTTAAGTTATTTCTTCTATAAAATCGATTTTGAATCTAATTTTTAACACAATCACCTCATCTGGATGTTTTAGGTTTCTTTTTTTATTCTAATTTTGACTTCTCCATCTATATTTATCTCTTTTGCAGTAATTGAAATATGAATGATTCTTTTTGACGTCCTTACCCCTTGTGCCCTAATACCATTCAGGTACAAACAAAAAAACGTGGTGATGGCTAGATCAAAATGTAACTATTTTTTTTCTTTTCCTTTATTTTGAAACTCAGGAGTAAGCCGTGCCTGCTTTGAGTGCAGAGACACGGGGCACTACCGCAGGGACTGCCCAAAGGCAAACAACCGAAATACCGGCGGAAGGGGCCGAGTTTTCGCAATGGGACAAAATGAAGCCATTGCGGACCCTACTGTTGTTACAGGTACATTTCTTCTCGATAACTCGTATGCATGCATTTTGTTTGATAGTGGAGCAGAAAGGAGTTTTGTGAGTCACGACTTTAAAGGCCTGCTAAAACCAATACCACAATCATTAAGTGAACCATTCATAGTAGAAATGGCCAACGGGAAAACCGAAGGCACTAAGGAGATATATTTAAACTGCACCCTAACTCTAAATGATAATCCCTTTTCAATCAGCCTCATGCCAGTCTCGATTAAGAGTTTCGATGTCATCGTTGGCATGGATTGGCTGAGTTCTCATCATGCGGACATTTTATGTTACTATAAGGTCATTCGCCTTAATCTGCCAACCGGCGAAACTTTCATTGTCTTGGACGACAAACCCAGTACCACTCTTCGTATCATCTCAAGTATCCAAGCTCAGAAGTTGTGACAACCCTATATTTTCCAAAAGCATTGTAACGCTCACAAGTCAAATACAACTAAATTAACTTTGAAAATAAAGTGATCAAATATCTAAGTTGGGATGCATCAAATATTAGATAACCTATCAAGGTTTCCGAAAACATAAAGAACGCTCAAAACTGGGTTATATTGAAGAAATTATAACCACTCGTATATTTACGACACGACGTTAAAACATTATTTGACGTAAAAAGAAAAATCTCAATAATATACATTTTAGCCTTAAGTACCTAAACAAAAATCGTAGATCTCGTCGAAAGGTGAGCGTGCATAAAAAGATCGCCCAAATTGGACCTCGTATGAAGAAGTTATGAATTTTCAAAGTTTTGTAACAGTAGTAGAGGGCGAAATATTCGAATTGAAGATCGAGTGTTAATTAGATAACGCAATCTAAATGAGAGTTGAAGATCTCCACAATAGGAGCAAATTGATAAAAAGACAAACGGAAACCGACGCCGAATAAAGAACCTATAAATCTTTAACGAACTTTAAAAGGCCCGGACTATTTAAAAGTATGTCATTAAAAAAATAAAGTCAAAACTAGCCGACGGAGTCTAAAGGAAAGTTGTAGAGCATAATCTCATCTACACGTGGATATAAAGAACACGAAAAATGGAGCTCTTACGCGAAAGTTACGGAATTTAGAAGGGGACAGGGCAGATTACGCCCCGCGTACTAGACCCAGAGTCGAGTCCCATCGGCCCACCCACCATACGCTTAGCTAGCCAGGAGTCGTAAGCCATGAGCATTGTTACACCCCGCGTAACCGAGGTACGCCCCGCATACTGCCTACGCCCCGCGTACTTCGGAGGTACGCGCCGCGTACGAGGGTTTCCAGCCCTATAAATAGAAGGCATAAGCTCGAGTTTTTGCACACCATTCACAAGTCATCATTTATTCTCTCATACTTCTAAGCTCCAGAGACCCTCCCCTCACCTCGGTTTCCGCACTCGAGCCCCCAACGAAAGATTTACGCTGCAGAGATCCCCGAAGAGCCCGACGACGCACCTATCCGCGATCAAAGTTCTACTTAACTCTAGCCTCTCTCTTCAAACATAACGGGTGAGTTCATACCCCTACTTTTTAATTCTTTTTCATGTTTTAGGGGGGAAATACAAGTACATTACACGCTAAAGTATCGTTTTATAAAAATAAATGAAATTTCTATCTTCGAATATCGATACAAACAACTTATGTATACAAGAGCTATTATCTCACTAAGTTATTTCTACTAAATGGAACATACTATCTGAAAAACTATAATGGGTATAGTTAACAAGTCAGTCCTACATCTTACATATACATCTTGAAAAATGAAACACTTTCAAAAGAAGTAAGGTCATTTCATTGTAAATCTACTTATACTAGGCAATGTGAGATATTCAAACTTCAACGTACATTTTTGTATGCATTTCAAGTCCTGTATTATATAGCATAATCTCTTGGAGGGAGAGCATGATACTTGTGTATAGATCTATATGGGATTGACAACCCCGCACCTAAACTACTAGCTATAGTTAGACCGGCAGGTCTGGGGTAACAAATGTCATAACACTGCAACACCTGAAGAATGTTGTTACAGGCCGTCAGTGTCAATAGCATGGTTATAAAACTCACATAAAAAGTATAAAACTGGATTGATTTACGAGATTCATATATGCATTGCAGCTTTCTACATTAGTTTTCATACAAAGTTGTTTTAATCATTCATGTATAAAAGATACCAACACATTCCAACTTTGGAAACTTTTTGAAACACTTACAAGAAAATATTGGATTTTCTAAAAACCTCGTTTACCAATTTACTACCAAAAAGGATATACTTTTCAACTCGAAATACTCATGAACTCACCAACTTAACTGTTGACACTTTTCAAAACCACTTGTAATTCTTAGGGAATCAGTGATACAGGTAACTACCAGCTTTTGGGAGAAGGAACACAAAGGATGTTTTTATTATTGAACATTTATCATCATATTGTAATATTCTTTTGATAACATGTATAACGCAACAATATACGTTTTCATTATATATATATATATATATATATATATATATATATATATATATATATATATATATATGATGGTTGTGTTACTTTCTTTACAATATTCAATTGTTGTGATACTACGTGAAGTCATCCACCCCCGAATGTTTCCGCCATTCTGGTTTGGGGGTGTGATAGAAGTGCCGACGCAAGGAGTGTCACGCATTTTTGGCACATGTTGTAGATGTGAAACGCGAAGTCCAGGACGTCAAGAATGTGCCCGACGTATGCGATTTTCCCGACGTTTTTCCCGAGGACCTTCCGGGAATACCTCCCGCGAGACTAGTCGAGTTCAGAATCGATCTGGTTCCCGGAGCTACCCCAGTAGCCAAAGCACCCTATCGATTAGACTCGGCAGAGATGGAAGAGCTATCCAGCCAACTGAATGAGCTACTTGGAAAAGGATTCATTAGGCCGAGCTTCTCGCCATGGGGAGCACCCGTATTATTCGTGAAAAAGAAGGATGGATCATTCAGAGTGTGCATCGACTACCGAGAACTCAACAAACTTACCATCAAGAACCGATACCCCTACCCCGAATCGATGACTTATTCGACCAACTCCAAGGAGCCAACTACTTCTCCAAGATCAATCTGAGGTCGGGATATCACCAGCTGCGAGTCCTGGAGAGTGATGTTCCCAAGACGGCCTTCGAAGCAAGGGCTGCACCAACTACACCAACAGAAATTCGCCAATTTCTAGGTCTTGCTGGTTATTATCGAAGGTTCATTCAGAATTTCTCCAGCATCGCAAAGCCTCTTACCGCTTTAACCGAGAAAGGTGTGACCTACAACTGGGGAGAAAAGAAAGATGTTGCATTTCAGACTTTGAAACAGGCCCTTTGCAGTGTGCCCATCCTTTCTCTTCTAGAAGGGACCGAAGATTTTGTGGTGTATTGCGACGCTTCGAAGCAAGGGCTGGGTTGTGTGCTAATGTAGAGGGGAAAGGTTATTGCATATGCCTCACGACAACTGAAAATGCATGAGGTCAACTACACCACTCATGACTTAGAACTTGGGGCGGTGGTCTTCGCTCTTAAAATTTGGAGGCACTACCTATACGGTACCAAGTGCACTATCTTTACAAACCACAAGAGCCTGCAACACATCTTTGACCAGAAGGAGTTAAACATGAGACAGCGACGTTGGGTTGAATTGCTCAACGACTACGACTATGAGATTCGCTATCATCCGGGAAAGGCAAACGTCGTGGCAGATGCCCTTAGTCGTAAGGAGTACTCTGGCCGAAGAGTGAAGTCATCAGCTATGTCGATCCATTCGCACCTGTCAGCACAAGTCAAGGAAGCTCAAATAGAGGCCTTGAAACCCGAAAACGTGACAGGTGAGACCCTTAGGGGAATGGACAAGAACTTAGAAATCAAGAGTGATGGAGCACGCTACCTCATGAACCGAATATGGACACCCAAGTTTGGTGGATTCAGAGAGGTAGTTATGAGCGAGGCACACAAGACTCCATGCTCTGTACACCCAGGGCCAGACAAGATGTATCTAGATCTCAAGCAACTCTACTGGTGGCCAAACATGAAAGCGGAGATTGCTACCTATGTGAGCAAGTGTTTGACTTGTGCCAAGATAAAAATAGAACACCAGAAACCCTCAGGTCTACTCCAACAACCTGAAATACCTGAGTGGAAATGGGAGCAGATTTCCATGGACTTCATAACGAAACTGCCCAAAACTTAGGGTGGCCAAGATACTATTTGGGTAATCGTCGACAGATTAACCAAGTCCGCTCATTTCTTACCGATCAAGGAAACTGATAAAATGGAAAAGCTATCGAGAACCTACATCCGAGAGATCGTACGACTTCATGGAGTGCCAATGTCTATCATCTCGGACAGAGATAGCAGATTCACTTCCAGATTCTGAAAATCATTGCAAAAATCCATGGGAACAAGATCTGAAATGAGTACAGCCTATCACCCCCAAACTGACGGATAGAGTGAGAGGACGATCCAAACCATGGAAGACATGTTGCGAGCATGTGTAATCGACTTTGGTAAGGCATGGGATGTGTAACATCCCGGAATCGCAAGAGTAGAGTTGAAGGGCTAAAAGTGTAAGTTTTAGAGGATGACTCGGCGAGTCCATGGTTAGACTCGGCGAGTCAGGTCGCGGTCGTGGTTGCGTGTCAAGTGACCTACTCGGCGAGTCCATGGGGTGGACTCGGCGAGTAGGTGCTGTATGAAGAAAACCTTATTTTCCGGGGTTGAGCCCTATATAAAGAACCTTACACCACTCCACAGCCTCCCTTATTTCCCCCTTGAGTTCCAGAAGCCCTAAATTCGTGGAGAGATCATTTGTGGAGCAATTAGAGCTTGGAGAGGTGTTGATTGAAGAGATCTTGAAGGAGAAGTGACTTGGATCAAAGGGCTTTGCTTGGATTCGGGTTTGGCTGCTATTGAGGCATCTTTTGGAGGTAATATCTTCGTCCTTAGGCTGTGCATTTCTAATTCCATCATTTTGGGTTGTGTAGGGTGCTTGGTTGTGTGATACTTTGATATTGGAGGATGGATCTGAGGTTGCTACCTCAGATCTAGAGTGGAGAAGACATTAAGAGCATTAAAGCCCCAATCCTTGTGTTGTTAATGAAGCTATCATGTCCCAAACCTTGGTTTTAAGGTGAAAATGGCCTAGATCTCGTTTGATTCACGTAAAGTTTGCTACTTTACGTGATGGAGGGATTGTAGGAGGCTGGATCTATGTTTTGGATCAATTGCATGGCCTGAGATGCTTCTATATGGATTCAGACCGGTGGAACTCGGCGAGTCACATGGGTGGACTCGACGAGTTGCTTGAAGATGGCCTTGAACTCGACGAGTTGGAAGAACAACTCGGCGAGTAGGTTGAAGATTGCCTTGGACTCGGCGAGTCCAGTTGGACTCGGCGAGTCATGTCGAGGAAGTCCCAATATTCCTGGTTGAGTCGGCGAATCGGTGAGTCGAGGGATGACTCGGTGAGTTGGGTGCGAGTGGACTCAGAGTTGTTGCACTCGACGAGTCTTGGGGTGACTCGGCGAGTTGGGTCACTAAGTGAGGGAAGTCCGAGCATAAGGACTCGGCGAGTCATCGGGTTGACTCGGCGAGTAGGGTCTGTCAGGGGTTGACTTTGACTTGTCCAGGGTTGATCAGTTGTCTTCCAGGGGTATTTCGGTAATTATGGGAATTTATTGGGTTGTTGTTTGATGTTCAGTGGAGGAGTTGTGTCAGAGTTCGGAGCAGCGGGATCGTATCTTTTCAGCCGTCAGTTTCGAGGTGAGTTATCCTCACTATATCAACAGGGTCTAAGGCACCAAGGCCGGCCCTTTGTTGTATTGGGATTCAGTTACGTTTATCATGTTATTATTGGTTGTGTCTGCATCCTGGTAGTTAGGATGATACATGCTAGGGGACCTTGTAAAGGTCAGTTCTCGATATGCAGAGTGATGTTATGCTAGTGATCGGTTAGGCCGGTAACCCGGTTAGGGTAATGATATGCTATGTGACCTGCTTGCTCGGTTTGTTGACTATGACTGCTATATGAATGTATGTTTTGTGCACATGGTTGTTTGGACTGGAGATGGGTTGAGGCGGGTCCTGCTTTGTGCTGTAGGCCAAGATACCCAGGGCGGACCGGTTGTTCCGAAGGCCCAGCGAGCGGTCCGGATAGGCTGTAGGCCCCACGAGGGCGGACCAGACGTGCCGAGGCTCGGAGAGTGGACCAGGCCGACTGAAGGCCCGATGCGGGCGGACCAGTCACACTGTAGACTCAGAGAGTGGACCAGGCGGGTTGAAGGCCGACGCGGGCGGACCAACCCCACTGTAGACTCGAAGGACATGACTAGACCCGGAGGATGGATCCGTTGGACTGAAGGCCTGATACGGCGGACCAGTCACACGGTAGACCCGATATGCATGGTTGTTCTATGTTCTGTTATGTTATGTATGATTCATATGTTTTGGACCGGAAGGTCGTAGCCTGGAAGGGCGTATGCGTGGTTGGTATCTTGGGGGTATCTCACTAAGCTTTCGGGCTTACAGTTGTGGTTTAATGTTTTTCAGGTTCTTCAGGAGACTGTGGCAAGGCGAAGGCACGATCGTACCGCTCCTCACGATTTCGTAACAACATGATTCTGGGAATACTTAAATGAATTGTATTGAAAACCTTTTTGTAAACATTTAAATGAAAATCGGGTTGTTTGAAAATTTTAAATTGGTTGTGTTTTTCGGATGTTACAAGTTGGTATCAAAGCCTTGGTTTGAGTGAATTGGAGGAACACTCGTGTGACTCCAGTCTCAAATCGAGGAGAGTTTCAAAAAGAGAAATCAAAATGGTTTTCAAATAAGTAAAGGAGGACGCGGAGGTACGATCAGCCGGAGCCAGTAAGTAACCCCAAAATACCATACATGGCAATTGTTTTATTGAGCTTTGATAGAACAGCATGCTAGAGTTAGGCTAGGGATCTTCAGGAGTTAATGATAAGTTGCCTAATTTATGATGCCTGCTAGCCTAGGGTTCCTTGTGAGAGATTTCTAGTGTTCCTCTAGTTGTGAGGATAGAGCGTTGTTATGTGCGTCGCTAGGGTGTTGTGGGAGTACTTCATGCAAATATGGGTTGGTGTGGAAGGTAGTATGGGCCCGTACTACTGAAAGCACGGACTCATACGCGTATCAGGGAAACCATGACCTCTAGGGTTGGGATGTGAGCCGGTTCCCGGGTTAGTGGAATATGTCTGAGATTTGGTGTTTTATTTTCAGTATGGAGATTTCAGGGCATGCTGGGAGTGGATCCGGGTCAGGATCAGGAGCCGGAGAGGGAGTTCCGGGTGGGTCTGTACAACCCGAGGTTGTCAGCCAGATGAGTACGCATGAGTTGGATGCGAGGATTCGTGAGATCTTGCATGATGAGGTTGCTGCATTGTTTCGGGCTGAGCTGCCAGAGTTGTTTGGGTCGATCAAGACCGCCATGGTGGATTATTTTGATGAGCGCTATGCAGCTCTCACGGAGACGGCTGTCGCGGCGGCTACCGCAGCAGTAGCGGCGGCAGGGGGAGGAGCCAGCAGAGGCTTTCAGTATCGGGACTTCGATAATACGAAGCCTCCCACTTTTGATGGAGTTCAGGATCCGATCGTTGCTATGAGATGGTTATCAGATGTGGAGGGATGCTTCTTCACGTGTTCATGCCCTGCTGATCAGAGGGTGAGGTGTGCTTTGAACCTGTTGAGGCTCGGAGCAAAGGATTGGTGGAGATTGACCACGGGGTCGTACTCGGATGCGCAGAGGGCTGCGGTTTCATGGGATCAGTTCAGAGAGATGTTCAGCACTTGTTATGTTCCACAGGTCGAGAGGGAGAGGTTGGCTCAGGAGTTCTTGGAGCTGAAACAGGATTCGGAATCGGTGACGGAAATCACCAGGATGTTTACTGAGCGGGCGATGTTTTGCCCTGAGTTCGCTTCGGAGCAGGCTCAGATGTCCCGATATCTGAGCATGCTAAAGAGGGATATCAGACAGTTTGTGTCTGCGCAGAGGTGCGAGACTTTGCTGGAGTTGCAGGAGGCCGCCAGGCGGCGTGAGTTAGAGATTGAGTTACAGATGCGTGAGCTGAGGCAAGCTCCAGTGCAGTCGCAGCCGGCGACGAAACGGTCTAAGACCGTTGATTTCAGGATGGGGGATCAGGGTGGCCACGTCTGTGGTAAGTGTGGAAGGGGTCATGCTGGGGTTTGTCGGTCCGGTGGAGCATGCCGCAAGTGCGGGAAAGAGGGACACTATGCAAGGGATTGTCGGCAGTCGGTGCCGGTTCGGGATTTGAGGATATGCTATCATTGTCATCAGTTTGGACATTTGAAGGTCAACTGTCCACAGCTTGCTACAGGATCGGTGCAGGCTCCAGCACCGGCTACGTTGAGGATCACAGGTGGAGGTCAGGGTGGAGCGGAGCCCCCAGGGGCTTAGGGTCGTGTTTTTCAGCTTGCTGCTTCGGGTATGTTCTTTCTGCTGTTTTGATTATTTATGATTGTTGTAGAGTATTGATATCTGCTAGTTTCATTGGTTGGTTATGGAATTGCGTTTCGGGTTCCGTGTGGTATTCATTGTTCCTTGAGGGTTTGGCGAGTTGTGATCGAGATTTCGTTTTAGTATCTTGTGTTCCCTGGGGGATCGTTATGGTTATGGGTTTGTACTTCGAGCTATCGTTGATTATCTTTGTGAGGATTGGTGGCGGATGCGGCGTTGGTTTGAAGGGCAGTTAGATTCGGTAGTCTGAGGAATTGTTAGTTGAAGATTGGGTTCCTTTCGAGCAGGTTGTGCAGCATGGGAACATGATGGTATGAAAGTTGTTGGTGCTGGTGAAAAACATTTTGAGTGCATGTGTTGATTCCTGCAAGGTTGCTTGGGAGATCGATGATGGCAACCGGTGACTATCTGTCAGTGTCTCAAGTGGGGGAGAATTGGAAATTCTCCGGATAATCGTTGGGCCTGAGAGGTTGTTTAGCGGCTTGGGAAATTCAGCGGTATTTCTATTAGTTGAGAGCAGGCTCGTATGAGTGAGTATCAGGCGTGCGGGGCGGAATACAGACCTAGGGCAGTTGATTGAGGAAGGCATGGGAGCAGGCCGGGATCGAGCATGTAGGATGGAAATAGAGTTCAAAACCCCTAGAGGGCTAGAACGGTATGCTCGGGAGGATTTCCTGAAGAGATAGTTCGGAATAATGAATGATTGTTGAGCGGTCCGGATAGACTGTAAGCCGGTAGGCGTACCAGTCAGACCGAAGGCTCGAAGGACGGTCCAGTCAGATTGGCTGAAGGTCCTGAGAGTGGTCCAGATTGGCTGAAGGCCTGGGGAGGCGGTCCAGTCATGCTGAAGACTCTGTGAGTGTTGTTGGATCGGATTAAGGTTATGGGTTGCGTATGTTGCAGTGTGATTACATCGAGAGGTCTGGCCCCGGGTAGCAGTCTTGAGCAGTGAAGGTAGTGCTTGGGCTTGAGAGTCCCTGTGATAAGAGTCAGAGTAGTGGTGATGCATAGATGTTGGGAACACCTTGAAGAGGTAATGTAGCGTGGGATGAGCACCATAGTGCCTGTCTTTGTGACTGGGCAGACGAGTGGTTTCCTTGATAGGGAAAGAGGGAGGAATGGAATCCCAAAAGGGAGTGCGAATTCACGGAAGTGAAAGAGGCAGTGTAGAGTTATGATTGGAGTGGTCCGTCGATGGTCCTTGAGTAGTGTGTTGCGTCGGTAGAATAAAAGCTCATTCGTCTTGATATGTTGCTTTGGGCGCGGGGGGGAAATACCGTGATGTAGAGCCAGAGAAAGAGTCTTGGACTCTCAGTGTGATTCTGATCAGGGTTTTGGCTATGTCTAGCGGTTCATCCTGGAAGGATGTTCGAGGATATCATCAGTGTATCAGTTTTTCCAAACTTGAGGGTGCTAGAGCTAGATCAGCATGAGTGTGTGATTGCAAGAGGAGAACTCAGGGGAGTTGCTCCGAAATGGAAGAATGGGTCTTTCGGTCGTCATGGGATGGATAGAGTGGAATTCGGATCGGGGATCCGATGGTTCGAGGCATTATAGCCATATGAGTCAAGTGAAGGATGAGAATTGGAGCAGTAAGGCATTAAGGGTAATTCTCGGTTGTTGAGTGTGGTTATCAGAGGGATTCAGCTGGTGCCCGGTTTGAGTAGGTGATGGGGACACCGTAGGGTAGAGAAGGGAGCTTCTGGTTTTATGGTTGTACCTTGAAGAACTTGGTTCGGTCAAGGTCAAGTGGTGCGTCGGGGGAGGTAATTTGAAGATGAGATGCCGAAGGCTTCGAGGACGAAGCCTAATTTAAGTGGGGGAGAATTGTAACATCCCGGAATCGCAAGAGTAGAGTTGAAGGGCTAAAAGTGTAAGTTTTAGAGGATGACTCGGCGAGTCCATGGTTAGACTCGGCGAGTCAGGTCGCGGTCGTGGTCGCGTGTCAAGTGACCTACTCGGCGAGTCCATGGGGTGGACTCGGCGAGTAGGTGCTGTATGAAGAAAACCCTATTTTTCGGGGTTGAGCCCTATATAAAGAACCTTACACCACTCCACAGCCTCCCTTATTTCCCCCTTGAGTTCCAGAAGCCCTAAATTCGTGAAGAGATCATTTGTGGAGCAATTAGAGCTTGGAGAGGTGTTGATTGAAGAGATCTTGAAGGAGAAGTGACTTGGATCAAAGGGCTTTGCTTGGATTCGGGTTTGGCTGCTATTGAGGCATCTTTTGGAGGTAATATCTTCGTCCTTAGGTTGTGCATTTCTAATTCCATCATTTTGGGTTGTGTGGGGTGCTTGGTTGTGTGATACTTTGATATTGGAGGATGGATCTGAGGTTGCTACCTCAGATCTGGAGTGGAGAAGACATTAAGAGCATTAAAGCCCCAATCCTTGTGTTGTTAATGAAGGTATCATGTCCCAAACCTTGGTTTTAAGGTGAAAATGGCCTAGATCTCGTTTGATTCACGTAAAGTTTGCTACTTTACGTGATGGAGGGATTGTAGGAGGCTGGATCTATGTTTTGGATCAATTGCATGGCCTGAGATGCTTCTGTATGGATTCAGACCGGTGGAACTCGGCGAGTCACATGGGTGGACTCGACGAGTTGCTTGAAGATGGCCTTGAACTCGACGAGTTGGAAGAACAACTCGGCGAGTAGGTTGAAGATTGCCTTGGACTCGGCGAGTCCAGTTGGACTCGGCGAGTCATGTCGAGGAAGTCCCAATATTCCTGGTTGAGTCGGCGAATCGGTGAGTCGAGGGATGACTCGGTGAGTTGGGTGCGAGTGGACTCAGAGTTGTTGCACTCGACGAGTCTTGGGGTGACTCGGCGAGTTGGGTCACTAAGTGAGGGAAGTCCGAGCATAAGGACTCGGCGAGTCATCGGGTTGACTCGGCGAGTAGGGTCTGTCAGGGGTTGACTTTGACTTGTCCAGGGTTGATCAGTTGTCTTCCAGGGGTATTTCGGTAATTATGGGAATTTATTGGGTTGTTGTTTGATGTTCAGTGGAGGAGTTGTGTCAGAGTTCGGAGCAGCGGGATCGTATCTTTTCAGCCGTCAGTTTCGAGGTGAGTTATCCTCACTATATCAACAGGGTCTAAGGCACCAAGGCCGGCCCTTTGTTGTATTGGGATTCAGTTACGTTTATCATGTTATTATTGGTTGTGTCTGCATCCTGGTAGTTAGGATGATACATGCTAGGGGACCTTGTAAAGGTCAGTTCTCGATATGCAGAGTGATGTTATGCTAGTGATCGGTTAGGCCGGTAACCCGGTTAGGGTAATGATATGCTATGTGACCTGCTTGCTCGGTTTGTTGACTATGACTGCTATATGAATGTATGTTTTGTGCACATGGTTGTTTGGACTGGAGATGGGTTGAGGCGGGTCCTGCTTTGTGCTGTAGGCCAAGATACCCAGGGCGGACCGGTTGTTCCGAAGGCCCAGCGAGCGGTCCGGATAGGCTGTAGGCCCCACGAGGGCGGACCAGACGTGCCGAGGCTCGGAGAGTGGACCAGGCCGACTGAAGGCCCGATGCGGGCGGACCAGTCACACTGTAGACTCAGAGAGTGGACCAGGCGGGTTGAAGGCCGACGCGGGCGGACCAACTCCACTGTAGACTCGAAGGACATGACTAGACCCGGAGGATGGATCCGTTGGACTGAAGGCCTGATACGGCGGACCAGTCACACGGTAGACCCGATATGCATGGTTGTTCTATGTTCTGTTATGTTATGTATGATTCATATGTTTTGGACCGGAAGGTCGTAGCCTGGAAGGGCGTATGCGTGGTTGGTATCTTGGGGGTATCTCACTAAGCTTTCGGGCTTACAGTTGTGGTTTAATGTTTTTCAGGTTCTTCAGGAGACTGTGGCAAGGCGAAGGCGCGATCGTACCGCTCCTCACGATTTCGTAACAACATGATTCTGGGAATACTTAAATGAATTGTATTGAAAACCTTTTTGTAAACATTTAAATGAAAATCGGGTTGTTTGAAAATTTTAAATTGGTTGTGTTTTTCGGATGTTACAGGATGTTCACTTACCTTTGGTCGAGGTCTCTTATAACAATAGTTATCATACTAGTATCAAGACTGCTCCATTTGAAGCCCTATACGACCGTAAGTGCAGATCACCTCTGTGCTGGACGGAAGTGGGCGACATGCAATTGGCAAAATGTCTAGTCCCTAATAGCACCCTCACTGGTCCGGAGATTGTCAGAGAAACGACTGAAAAGATTGTGCAAATACGAGAACGACTGAAATCCTCAAGGGATAAGCAAAAGAGCTATGCCGACAAAAGACGTAAACCCTTGGAATTTCAGATTTGCGATCGTGTACTACTGAAGGTCTCACCCTGGAAGGGCATGATACACTTTGGAAAACGTGGGAAGCTAAATCCTAGGTACATTGGACCCTTCGAAATCATTTTAAGAGTTGGTCCAGTGGCCTACAAACTCCGACTTCCAATCGAGCTTAACAAAGTACATCCAGTATTCCACGTATCGAACCTGAAAAAGTGTTTGTCCGACGAAACACTTGTAATTCCACTCGATGAAATCGAACTAAATGAAAATCTTAACTTTGTCGAAGAACCCGTCGAGATCATGGATAGGGAAGTTAAACGAACTAAACAGGGCCGTATTCCAATAGTAAAGGTCCGATGGAATGCTAAGAGGGGACCTGAGTTCACGTGGGAACGAGAAGATCAAATGCAACAAAAGTATCCACACCTCTTCATCAGCCCCTAAAACATTTCTTTTGTATTAAAATTTTGGGATGAAATTCCCTCTAACGGGGGGATGATGTAACAACCCGTCATTTCAGATCATTGAAGATCTAGTCTTGTAACCTCTTTAAAAAAAGGATTAGAATATCATCGAAAAATGAAGTATTCAAAAGCTTTGTTTGGAGTACGCTATGTAGTAAATATCGTCTTAAGGTTTCCAAGCATATAAAGAACACTAAAATCCGAGTTATAACGAAGAAGTTATGACCATTCTAAGTTTTCCGACAAAAATCGGCAATACGAAGTTACGTAAAAACGCAAAGTTTCAATAAAATACTTTTTGACCTTAGGTGTTTAAATGAAAGTCATAGATATCGTTAAAATACAAACGTACATAAAAAGAACACCCAAAATGGACATTGTATGAAAAATTTACGAATTTTTAACGAATTTTCTTACCCCGACCTTTTAAAAAATAAATAATAAAAATAGTTTCGGAATTTGCCGACGGAATCTAAACGAAAGTTGTAGATCTTAGTCTCACCTACGCATGGATATAAAGAGCATCGAAAACGGAGTTCGTATGAAGGAGATATGAATTTTTGAAGTTTGATAAATAATTAATATATATTTTTATTGAAAACTTCGGTATTATCCGAAGTCTGAGTCACGCGAGTACGCCCTGCGTACACGAGTACGCCCAGTGTACTCAAGGCTTTGGCCTCGGACCGTCCACGTCGCCCCTATGCGAGCCTACCCCCCGTCCCATCCGAAGTCCGAGGCAGTCGAGGACTCGGTCATGCATGACGTACGCGTACGCCCCGCGTACCGAGGCGGTTCCAGCCTCCTATAAATAGAGATGCGAGGGTTCTCGGAAAAATTGCTCATTCTCTCTCACTTTTCTTGCGTTTTGCCTCGTTTTCCGTGCCCGCACTATTCCGAAGCCCTGGTCATTTTGTGCAAGTCCCGAAGGTCGATTTTACTCCCGAGATTCCCGAGAATCCCGAGAAAATCCGCTTTTTCAAGCCAAAATTCCGCTCGGTTTTCGTCACACCTTCTTCAAACTATCAAGTGAGTTCATACCCCCTCCAAACACACTTTAAATACATTTTAAATGCTTTTATACTCTTTTAGGAGGGAATACAAGTAAACATACGGTTATTATCGTGTATTTTATAAAGTTTCACTTCACTTGTTCTATCGAATAAATCACTTGGAATTCATCACTACTATGGAAAACTCTTGTCATATTTTGCGTGCATGTAACATCCGGATTTTACCAGGTATCTTGTAAATCTAATTTTGTCATATTGTGAGAGGGACTCGGCGAGTTGGAGCTCAGACTCGCCGAGTAGAGACGCGGAATTGAACATTGGTGCGCGCCTGGACTCGGCGAGTCTGCGCTGTGTAATGAAACCCTAAATCTCCGGGTTTGAGGCCTATTTAAAGGGCCTTATGGCCGTCATTTGTGCTCACCCAACCCTCAGTGAGTGACCCTTGTGTTCTTGAGCTATTTGTGAAGAGAAAGGAGCCATTCTTGATCTTGTGTGTGTTATTTAGCAAGAAGAAGGAGACCCTAGGCAAGAGGAAACAAAGGAGGTTGCTATTTCGTGGATTCTGAGCTTAGATCATCACTCTAGAGGTATTATCTCGGACCATTTTCTGTTTAGTGAAGCATGATGCAATTTAGGGCTTGTGGTGGTCATTTATGGGATGATTTGATGCCCGTTGGTTCCCTCTTTGAGTTGAGGCCATGGATCTGGATCCATAGAGGTCCAGAGAGCCTCACTCATCAAGCTTTATGAGTGACAATAGAGTCTTTGACCTTGTGTTGTAGTATTTGAGTCATAAACATCATATATGGTCATATAGAGGTTGTATGTGCATCAAGATTGTAACTTTACGTGCTAAATGAGCTTGGAGGGACTGGATCTATGGATTAATGAACTGGATCTGACCTTTAGAGCAAGATTGAGTCAGTGCATGGCATGGACTCGCCGAGTCCGAAGAACAGACTCGGCGAGTAGCATGAATGTTGCCCGACCACTCTGTGAGTGGCCTCGCCGAGTTGGGAAAGGTGAACTCAGTGAGTCAAGGGGGAGTCAGAATGGATAGGTGGACTGAGTCTAACTGGACTCGCCGAGTTGTTCTTGAGACTCGGCGAGTTGAGTCGTGATGGCCCCACAACTCGTGCCAGGTGGAACTCGTCGAGTTGAGGGAATGCTCGACGTGTCAAGGGAGGATTCCAGGGAAATTGGTGTATACGCCCAGACTCGCCGAGTCGCCTGGGTACTCGCCGAGTCCGGTCAAAGTTGACCGTTGACCAGCGTTGACCTAGATTGACTTGTTATAGTGTGGTCAACCCTAGTTGGGAAAGTGTTAATTAGAGGTGTATTGTGCTATAGGGGGACGATAGCTCGACAGGTCGAGTGATTAGCGATTTCAGGTTTACGATTTACCGAGACACGCGAGGTGAGTCTTCTCACTATACTTTACCTTGAGTAGGTAATCAGAGTTATGTGATAGAGTATTTGTATGCTATGTATGTTATGTGTTGTACTGCATTACTTCTATGTGATTGATGCTGTGCATGTTTACAGAGTTAGAACCGGAAGGTTCACAGAGTTAGAACCTGAGGGTTCACAGAGTTTGGGTGCACGGACCCACAGAGTTATAGCCTCGAGTGGCTAATATGTGTTATATGTAGTATTTTGGGGAACTCACTAAGCCTTGTGCTTACAGTGTTGATGTTATTGTTTCAGGTACTAGTGACGACCGCGGGAAGGCGCCGGCTTGATCCGTACACACACACATTCGGAGCTTGATATCATGATCTTGGGATTTTGTATTGTCTTGTTTGGATAATTAAAATGGTTGTTTTATGAATATCAATGGAATTATGTTATAAAAATTGAAAAAAAATTGTTTTGAAAATTTTCGGTGTTACAAATTGGTATCAAAGCCTTGGTTTGAGGGATTCGGGTACACCTTCGGGGGTATTTGAACTCAAACTGAGGAATTGAAGAGATATTTCAAAATAAAACCAAAGTTTTCTAAGAGTAAAAGATTTTCCAGGAAGAAACGTGTGTACGATCAGCCAGCGCCCGAACGGTGAATTCCCAAAATACCTTTATATTATGTGATAATTATTATTAATGTGATGTATTTGCATGCTAGAGTAGGCTAGGTATTGCTAATAGGACTAGAGTGGCCTGTTTTGTGATGCCTTAGCCTAGGGAGGGGAGAGCTGCTATGAGAAGCTGAGAATAATTAGGTAGCAGCTAGGACTTCGTGTGAGACCTGTTACCGAGCGATTTAAGTATAATAGAGTACTTGGGGATTGGGATCCGAAGAGGAAGATTTGGGGTGTGTACTGAGACGGTGCGGACAGTAGTATTGGGCCCGTACTACTGAAAGCACCGGTGCGGTACACAGTCCAAATAAGAATCTTGGGATACCAAGAATCAAGGAGAGGTGGATTGTCGAATGTAAGAGTGTTCGAGTAAATTCTAATTATCGCATGTTGTATTTCAGAGGTTGATCATGGTGAGGACACGTCACATGCCGGAGGATGCCGAAACTAGCGATGAGGAGATTCGACAGATCATTCATGAGGAGGTGGCTGCGGTCATCAGAGCTGAGTTACCAGAGATGTTCGGGTCCATTAAGACCGCGTTGATTGAGACATTTGACGAACGCTATGCCGCTCTTTCTGAGGCTACGGTTGCAGTGGCTACCGCAACGATTGCTGCGGCAAGACCCCAGGGAGGTGATGCGACATTGTTTAGGGAGTTTAGCAACACCAAGCCACCAGAGTTTGATGGTACGCAGGATCCGGTGGCAGCTATGAGGTGGATATCTGATATGGAGGGATGCTTCTTCACTTGCTCGTCCCCTAAGCATTTGAAGGTTCGGTTCGCGCTGAACCAGCTTCGCTTGGGAGCGAAGGACTGGTGGAAGTTTGTGACGGCACACTTCACCCCGACTGAGCTTTCGGCAATGACCTGGGAGAGGTTCACTACCATGTTCCGAGATGAGTACGTTCCTCAGGTGGAGAGGGAACGTCTGACACAGGAGTTTCTGACCCTCAAGCAGGGTACCGAGTCAGTCACAGCTATTACGAGGATGTTTCATGAGAGGGCGATGTTCTGCCTTGAGCACGTGTCCACCGAGCAGGCACGTATGAGCCGTTACCTGAGCATTCTGAGACGGGATATTCGGGAGTTCGCTGCGAACTCCTCGTATCGGACATTTGCCGAGCTTCAGGAAAATGCTCGGAAGAGGGAGATTGAGCTTGAGACTTAGGCCAGGGAGGAGGCGGAGTCTCTGGGGAGGGATCGGCGGCCGGCACAGTCCCAGCCGGCAGCCAAGCGGGCCAAGCCCGCTGATCCCCGACCCGGGAGCCAGAAGGGCCGCACTTGTGGGAAGTGCGGCAAGGGTCACGATGGAGTCTGTCGAGCGGGGTCTTGCTACAAATATGGCAAGGAGGGGCATATGGCCAAGGACTGCCCCAAGGGGTTTACAGTGTTCTTCCACTGTAACCAGACCGGACACCGGAAGGCAGAGTGTCCGCTGCTGCGCGGAGCATCTCAGGGGTCTGCTCCCGCCGCCATCAGAGCTACTGCTACAGAGAGTCGGCCCGTGAAGGCCGAGGCACCGAGGGCTCGGGGGAGAGCCTTTCAGCTGACTGCGGAAGAGGTCTGCGCTGCACCCGACGTTGTGGCTGGTACGCTTTCTTTTTATTATTTATTTATGGTGTCGAGATATTATGCTTATATTATGCTATGCATAGGTACCTTCCTTGTGAATTCTGTACCTGCTTTAGTGTTATTTGACTCGGGTGCGAGTCGATCTTTTGTATCTTTGACATTTAGTCAGCATATCAGTGTTAGTCGTGGGGCACTGATTCGACCCCTGCGGGTTTCCATAGCTGCCGACAGAGTGATTTGTGCCACGGAGGTCCTCCGGGGATGTGTATTGGAGATTTTTGGGGTTGAGTTCCCGATCGACCTGATTCCTATTGCGATGGGTGATGTCTGTGTTATAGTGGGCATGGACTGGTTGAGCCGATTCGGCGTGGTTATCGATTGCGAGCGTCAGCTGGTGACTATACGAGATCCTAGTGGGGGAGTTCTTTCGGTTTATGGCGAGGGTACACGTTCTGGATCAGCCTTTTGTTCGGCTGCTAGGGCGAGGCAGTGTTTACAGCAGGGCTGTAAGGGTTTTGTGGCGTATGTGATGGATACGCGAGTGATCTCCGAGAGACCGAGTTCGGTGGATGAAGTTCCGGTGGTGCGTGAGTTTCCAGATGTCTTTCCCGAAGAGTTACCAGGTGTGCCTCCCGTGAGGCAAGTGGAGTTTGGTATCGATTTGGTTCCGGGAGCTGCGCCTATCGCTAAGGTGCCGTATCGCCTTGCGCCTCCAGAAATGCAAGAGTTATCCTCGCAACTTCAGGAGTTGCTGGGGCAGGGGTTTATTCGGCCGAGTAGCTCATCGTGGGGAGCACCCATCCTGTTTGTGAAGAAGAAAGATGGCTCGCATCGCATGTGTATTGATTATCGAGAACTGAATAAGTTGACGGTCAAGAACCGTTACCCGTTGCCGAGGATCGACGATTTATTCGATCAGTTACAGGGAGCATCTTGGTTCTCCAAGATTGATTTGAGGTCGGGCTATCATCAGGTGAGAGTACGGGACGAGGACGTCTAGAAGACAGCATTCAGGACGCGTTATGGACATTACGAGTTTGTGGTGATGCCTTTTGGGCTCACCAATGCCCCGGCTGTGTTCATGGACCTCATGAACAGGGTATGTCGGCCGATGTTGGATCGTTCGGTGATTGTGTTCATTGATGATATTCTGGTATATTCGAGATCTAGAGAGCGGCACGAGGAGCATTTGAGGGAGGTTCTTGGAGTTTTGAGATCGGAGAAACTTTATGCAAAGTTTTCCAAGTGCGATTTTTGGTTACGGGAGGTCCAGTTTCTGGGACATCTCGTTAACCAGAAGGGGATATTGGTCGATCCGGCCAAGGTTGACGCAGTGATGAGGTGGGAGGTGCCAAGGTCACCTTCTGAGATCCGGAGTTTCCTTGGGTTGGCAGGGTATTATCGGAGGTTTATTAAGGATTTCTCCAAGATTGCGGTTCCACTCACCAGATTGACCCGGAAGGGTGTTACATTTCTATGGGGTCCCGAGCAGCAGACCTCCTTTGAGACGCTTCGCCAGAGGTTGTGTGAAGCTCCGGTATTAGCTCTTCCGGAAGGGATGGAGGGTTTTGTGGTATTCTGTGATGCATCGATTTTAGGACTGGGAGCGGTACTGATGCAAAAGGGACATGTGATAGCATATGCATCGAGGCAGTTGAAGCCTCACGAGACGAGGTACCCCACACATGATCTGGAGTTGGGGGCAGTGGTGTTCGCCCTCAAGATTTGGCGGCACTACTTGTATGGGGTTCGTTGTACGATTTACACGGACCATAAGAGCTTGAAGTACCTGATGGATCAGCCTAACCTAAACATGCGGCAAAGAAGGTGGTTAGATGTGGTCAAGGATTATGATTGCGAGATTTTGTACCACCCGAGCAAGGCTAATGTGGTAGCCGACGCATTGAGTCGCAGGGCGGAGAGTGCTCCACTGCGAAATGTATGTTTGCGACTGACTGTGATAGCTCCAGTTCTGGACGCCATTCGTGGGGCACAGGCCGAGGCTGTGCGTCCGGAGATGCAGAAGAGAGAGCGGGTCGTTGGGTTGGTTTCGGAGTTCGTATCGGATAGTCGAGGCCTTATGACTTATCAGGGCCGGATCTGGGTACCGTTTGTAGGCGGTACACGTACTACATTGATGGAGGAGGCTCATAGATCGAAATTTCCGATCCATCCCGGGGCTACAAAGATGTATTTGGACCTAAGGAAGGAGTATTGGTGGCCTTGTATGAAGAGGGATGTCGCATGGTTTGTCGAGAGGTGTTTGACCTGTCGAAGGGTGAAGGCCGAACACCAGAGACCGCATGGCAAGTTGCAGCCATTGGAGGTTCCCGAATGGAAGTGGGAACAGATCACTATGGATTTCATCACCAAATTGCCGAGGACTGCCAGAGGAGTCGATGCAATTTGGGTGATTGTGGATAGGTTGACGAAGAGCGCTCACTTTCTTGCCATCAGTGAGAGTTCTTCGGCGGAGAAGTTGGCGGAGATTTATGTGAGGGAGGTTGTATCTCGGCATGGGGTGCGGATCTCGATCGTTTCAGACCGCGATGTGCGTTTCACTTCCCGCTTCTGGAAGAAATTTCATGAGGAGTTGGGTACTAAGCTGCATTTTAGTACCGCATACCACCCCCAGACCGACAGCCAGAGTGAGCGGACGATTCAGACACTTGAGGACATGCTTCGGGCATGTGTATTGGACTTTGGGGGTAGTTGGGATACGTATTTGCCTTTGGCGGAGTTTTCCTACAATAACAGCCATCATTCGAGCATCGGTATGCCGCCCTTTGAGCTGTTGTATGGTAGGAGGTGTCGAACTCCCATATGTTGGGGAGAGGTTGGGCAAAGGGTAATGGGCAGTACAGAGATCGTGAATCAGACGACAGAGCAGATACAGCTGGTCAGACAGAGGTTATTGACCGCTCAGAGCTGACAAAAGAGTTACGCGGATAGACGCCGGTCCGAGCTGGAATTTCAGGTCGGCGACTTTGTTCTCCTGAAGGTTTCTCCTTGGAAAGGAGTGATCCGGTTCAGGAAGAGGGGCAAATTGGAGCCCCGGTTTATAGGTCCATTTCGTGTGATCGAAAGGGTGGGCCGGGTAGCCTATCGGCTGGAGTTACCAGCAGAGTTGGGACAGATTCACAACACTTTTCATGTATCGCAGTTGAGGAAATGTATAGCCGACGAGTCGGCAGTGGTTCCATTAGAGGATATTCAGGTAGATGCAAGCCTGAATTATGTTGAGAGACCAGTGGCTATTAGGGATCGAAAGATCAAGATTTTGAGGAACAAGGAGGTACCTCTGGTATTGGTACAGTGGCAACATCGGAAGGGATCAGAAATGACCTGGGAGCCGGAGGGTATGATGCGGGAGCAGCATCCGGAGCTATTTTAGAGCGAGACTTCGAGGGCGAAGTCTAGTTCTAGTGGGGGAGAGTTGTAACATCCGGATTTTACCAGGTATCTTGTAAATCTAATTTTGTCATATTGTGAGAGGGACTCGGCGAGTTGGAGCTCAGACTCGCCGAGTAGAGACGCGGAATTGAACATTGGTGCGTGCCTGGACTCGGCGAGTCCAGGATATGGACTCGGCGAGTCTGCGCTATGTAATGAAACCCTAAATCTCCGGGTTTGAGGCCTATTTAAAGGGCCTTATGGCCGTCATTTGTGCTCACCCAACCCTCAGTGAGTGACCCTTGTGTTCTTGAGCTATTTGTGAAGAGAAAGGAGCCATTCTTGATCTTGTGTTTGTTATTTAGCAAGAAGAAGGAGACCCTAAGCAAGAGGAAACAAAGGAGGTTGCTATTTCGTGGATTTGGAGCTTAGATCATCACTCTAGAGGTATTATCTCGGACCATTTTCTGTTTAGTGAAGCATGATGCAATTTAGGGCTTGTGGTGATCATTTATGGGATGATTTGATGCCTGTTGGTTCCCTCTTTGAGTTGAGGCCATGGATCTGGATCCATAGAGGTCCAGAGAGCCTCACTCATCAAGCTTTATGAGTGACAATAGAGTCTTTGACCTTGTGTTGTAGTATTTGAGTCATAAACATCATATATGGTCATATAGAGGTTGTATGTGCATCAAGATTGTAACTTTACGTGCTAAATGAGCTTGGAGGGACTGGATCTATGGATTAATGAACTGGATCTGACCTTTAGAGCAAGATTGAGTCAGTGCATGGCATGGACTCGCCGAGTCCGAAGAACAGACTCGGCGAGTAGCATGAATGTTGCCCGACCACTCTGTGAGTGGCCTCGCCGAGTTGGGAAAGGTGAACTCAGTGAGTCAAGGGGGAGTCAGAATGGACAGGTGGACTGAGTCTAACTGGACTCGCCGAGTTGTTCTTGAGACTCGGTGAGTTGAGTCGTGGTGGCCCCACAACTCGTGCCAGGTGGAACTCGTCGAGTTGAGGGAATGCTCGACGTGTCAAGGGAGGATTCCAGGGAAATTGGTGTATACGCCCAGACTCGCCGAGTCGCCTGGGTACTCGCCGAGTCCGGTCAAAGTTGACCGTTGACCGTTGACCAGCGTTGACCTAGATTGACTTGTTATAGTGTGGTCAACCCTAGTTGGGAAAGTGTTAATTAGAGGTGTATTGTGCTATAGGGGGACGACAGCTCGACAGGTCGAGTGATTAGCGATTTCAGGTTTACGATTTACCGAGACACGCGAGGTGAGACTTCTCACTATACTTTACCTTGAGTAGGTAATCAGAGTTATGTGATAGAGTATTTGTATGCTATGTATGTCATGTGTTGTACTGCATTACTTCTATGTGATTGATGCTGTGCATGTTTACAGAGTTAGAACCGGAAGGTTCACAGAGTTAGAACCTGAGGGTTCACAGAGTTTGGGTGCACGGACCCACAGAGTTATTGCCTCGAGTGGCTAATATGTGTTATATGTAGTATTTTGGGGAACTCACTAAGCCTTGTGCTTACAGTGTTGATGTTATTGTTTCAGGTACTAGTGACGACCGCGGGAAGGCGCCGGCTTGATCCGTACACACACACATTCGGAGCTTGATATCATGATCTTGGGATTTTGTATTGTCTTGTTTCGATAATTAAAATGGTTGTTTTATGAATATCAATGGAATTATGTTATAAAAATTGAAAAAAAATTGTTTTGAAAATTTTCGGTGTTACAGTGCATTAGACTTATACAAAGTATATAGTGATTTCAAAGTACCTTTCTTTGCTAAGTCGTTTTATACATTCTAAAAACTTATGATTTATGCTTTGTCAAACATTGTGAAAAATGATAAACTTTACATACAAAACTATCACTTTAATACAGACTTAGTTGAGAATCCATGAGACGTGTATATCTTCAAATACTACTTTCTTATTAGAAAGTAATGCTACAAGTCCTGTCTATAACCAGAGTCTCCCGTTAGGAGAACGTGTCAAATGTGTATAGATCTATACGGGAAGTCATGATCTCGCGCCCTGACTGTTAGCTACATTCCGTCCTTTGGGGTGACAGTTGTCATAACGCTACGATGCCTGAAGAACGTCGCTACAGGCATATTATGTTTAGTATGGTTATAAAACTCATCGGATATACAATTATTATAGTACTTCTGATTGATGAACGAGTAGCTATTAAAACTATTCTTTATCTAACAAACGGAAATCCTCTGATAGGTTTATTATATAGATCTATGTTTAAAAGCATGTGGCTTGCTTCCAATTTTTAGTCTTGGACATTAAACAACTATTAGGAAAATAAGGGATTTTCTTGGTTCAACTATCTGCATTTTTCAAACACAAATACTCTCATGCATTTCATACTTTTATAAGAAAATAAGGGATTTTCTTGGAAAACATACACCCATTTTGGAATGGCATTCAATTTTTCTAAACCACTTACGAACTCACCAACTTAATTGTTGACACTTTCTCTTTGAAATAACTTGTATTCTCAGGGAACCGCTAAGCAGGTTTGGAAATCAACTTTTGGGATTAACGCTCTGGCGTTAATTACTTCTTTTGAAAGATGTTTATGTATTTATCTTTTGAACATGTAATGAATACAATTATGTAAACATTTTTAAAACCTTTATATATGTATGGTGGTGTGTACTTTCCTTTCTATGAACTGTTATGATACTGAATATGACGTTCTCCGCCCCCGAATGTTTCCGCCGTTCTAGTTTGGGGGTGTGACATCCGCCGGTACGTTGGAGGCTTTAATGGCAAAAGTAAATGATAGGCTGAGAATGATCCCCCCATTTTCAAGCTCTTTTTTTCTCAATTGAAACCTCCTCTCTCTCTCTCTCTATCTCTCTGCATATATATATCTATATATATATATATATATGTGTGTGTGTGTGTGTGTGTGTGTGTGTGGGTTCAATTGAGAAAATAAAAAAAGGGTGAAAATGGGGGAATCGTTCTCAGCTACTCATTTAATCTAAACATAAAAAAATACGGTGGTACAACTTGTAAATATGATAATAACCTTGAACCTCAAATACGTAACTGTATAGAAATTTCCATCGTTCATCATCCATATTTCTCGTTCAACCTTCAACAATCGTCCAGGTTTCTTTAGTAAAATTGTCATCAACATCATCCGGTGTTAATCAATTATCGATCTTCGTCAATAAGATGTTTATCCTTTCCAAATTCAATAGTTAACAACAAAAATTCGTTTTTGGTTCTTTTAATCCAACCTTCAAATCTGCTTGAATATGATCAGATTTTCAACATCTACGATTAATTATACTCCCAGTGTTATTAGATCAACATCATTGATAATCAACAAAAAATCTACTTCATATCATTCATTCAACATTGATTCTCAAATAAAACTTCAAAATTGAGGTTAGAAAAAGATTAAATCTTTTGATTTTGAAAATTTTCATATAATTCTCTATCTATCTACTATTTTGTAAGATTTAAATAGTCAAAGTATCATGTTTTTAATATTTTTAAAAAAGTTAAATTGTATGCACTCCAACTGTTTGATGAAATGCATAAACTAAATTATCACGTTATATTCATATATGAATATGTTTTCAAACCTGAATCAGTATATGATTATTAAAACAAAAAAACAAATATGCAAGTTTGTATGTTATTCATATGTGAATAACATATAAAATTATATATATTTTTGAAAACACATTATAATATTCATATTTGAATATGCTATGTAATATTCATAAGTGAATATATCATCTAATATTCACAAATGAATATACTATGTAATATTCACATGTGATATACCATGTAATACTATGTAATATTCAGATATGAAAATATTATCTAATATTCATAAGTGAATATATCATTTAATATTTACAAGTGAATATATTATGTAATATTCACAACTGAATAAATCATATAATATTAAAAATATGAATATACTATGTTTAGTATATGCTATATTCATATATCAATTATACTTAAATTGTAAAAAAAATAATCATAGTTTTATTCATAAGTGAATAACGAATATACTGTAGTACAAATCTGATTCATTTTTATTCACTTAAGAATAACGATAGCTGAAAGTATATATATATATATATATATATATATATATATATATATATATATATATATATATATATATATATATATATATATATATTATCTTAAAACTATATCGATATGGATCTCTATTTGTAGAGATTAAAAAACATGAGTTTTGGTATATTTAAAATCAATTTTCGATAAAAATAACTTTTTTTTAAAAAAAAAACAAAAAAAAAAAAAAAAAACGAAAAAACTATGTTTTTGTATATACTAAGGTAATGCTTAGCATAGTTTAATAAAACGTGTTTTCTTTAAAAACACATGTCTATTCCTTTCCCATTTCCGCTGGTACAACAGAGGCTTTTGCGCCAAAAATAAATGAGTGGTTGACAATGATTCTCCCATTTTCAATCTTTTTTTTTTCTCCATTGAACCCTTCTATCTCTCTCTCTCTCTTTCTCTCTCTCTCTCTCTCTCTCTCTCTATATATATATATATATATATATATATATATATATATATATATATATATATAAAGGTTCAGCTTCATTTGAGACCATTCCAATTTTATGAGACCGTGAGACCAAATCTAAAAATAATTTTAAAATACAAAATAAATGGAAATAAAACAATTTTATGAGACCGTTGATTGAGTTGGCGTCTTACAGTTTTTCGCCATGTGACCCTTTATGCCACATTTGTTGCAAATTATCTCGACACATGGACCGGAAGGAAGATGATGATAGTTGCACTTGCCACAACTAGGAAGAGTTCCAGTATACCTACTGGTAGGTTACCGAGTTGATGATCCAACAACAGAAACAGTCGCAGGGGAAGTGGCAGCATGAACTGCCATTGTTTGCTGTCTCTTTGAAGACTCGTGTGATGTTTGGCTTTTCTCTTTCTTCCCAAGTTTTCTTTTCTCGCCACTCCTCACCGTCGGTTCAGTAGTGGTAGCTGCCTCTTCAAGGTCATCACTGTGATCGATTAGGATTTGTGCTAAACATTTGGCGCTGTCGTACGTATCCGGCCTCGCAGCTATGACATTTCCTTTCGTTGGCTGAGTCAGTCCCCAGATAAATCTCTCTATCTTCTTACTTTCCGGGGTAACCATTCCCGGACAAAGTAGTGCCAAGTCGTCGAACCTGGAAGTATAAGCAGCAATGTCGGAACCTTTCATCTTCAAGTTCCACAGTTCATGTTCTAACTTCTACATTTCTCCCCGATGGCAGTACTCAGCCAGCAGAAGTTCCTTCATGGCTTCCCAACCCATGACGTTGGCTACAGGTAAGGTTAGGGATTTGACTCGGCCATTCCACCAAGTCAGAGCTTTGTCGAGAAAGGTGTAGGCGGCAAACTTTACCTTGTCTGAATCTGAACAAGCGCAAATTTCAAAGATAGATTCGATCTTCTCGAACCATCCGGTAAGGGAAATGACACCTCCAGTGCCATCAAAAGACGTGGGTTTGGCATTCATGAAATCCTTATAGGAACCCTCTTTCCGGCGTCCCTGGCTATCTTCTGGGTTTTGGGATTGAGGACCACTTCCTGAACCGCTAGGGTTCATTTGTGACATGGTTGCCACCATTGCAGCTGTCATGACTGTCTAGAGTGATGCTAGGTCAAACTGAGGAGGAGGTGATGGCGGAGGAGGATTGTCGTTGTTCTTCGAGCTGGGTCTCTTTCTCGGAGGCATCTTGATCTAAAAAAATCAGGAAAGAGAGGATCATAAGTCCTCTGAATTGAATCAAGGAATATGGAACAGGGGATATCTCATCAAGACAGATATAGCATCATACTAAGCGATAAAGTAGGAAAGAGTTATCAAGACAAAACATTTTATCGCTAGAGGAATGTTCAAGTAACATCACATATACGAGGATTTTCTACGAAGGATTAGCTCGAGAAATACTCCCATAGTATTTCATGGTTCACTGCAGCGACGATTCGTTGTTTGAGATATTAGGTAAGTTTTAGGCATGCTGCGTACTACAGTCACTCCCAAGAACATGTTGGCCGTGTCTCGAATGAATATAGTTGGCCAGGCTATATTGATTCTAGACACGACTACATAACTGCCCAGGTTTAACCGCAGTGTACAACATCCATTTACTTATGTTTTGTTCTACTTGTAGTTACGGATTTCGGCGATTCGGTATACTTGTATACTTTTGAAAATACTTATAGTTTTGAAGATACTTTTAATTCAGAGCACTGAGGCCCTTTAATGTTTATAGTTTTATACCATGTAAGGTTTGGTATACTTCATTCACTATAAACAAGGGCTCTGATACCAATCTGTCACACCCAGAAAACCAAAGGCGGAAACGTTTCCGGGGTTGACTCCACGTTGAGTATCAAATCCAATGTACATAGTAAGTAAAGTAAAACAACCATTACATTACATAAATGAAAGTTTTACATTTGTTTCAAAAGTATAAGTTATACAAGTGATACATATCATATATAAATAACACGAAACGAATCTTCTGAGAACTCTGTCTTCGTACAAAAGGATCTTCGGGTACCTGTCTAACATGGACCTGAGAATACAAGCAGTTTGAAAATCAGCATAAAGCTGGTGAGTTCATAAGCGGTTAGTTTTTCTGAAAATGTACGAGTTCCTTTGTTTTCCTGAAAAGTGGTTATCCAAGAAAATCCCATATTTTCTTATGTAAAGTTAGTTTCCAAATCCGAAAGTAAAGTAAACGATGCTTAATTAAAACATGATTGTTCTTGTGAAATGTAATTCAATTGTTTAACTTATTACACTTCTCTAATTTCGTACTACTATTACTCAGGAAGAACCCCATGTTCTCCTGACTATGTGTGTGTGAACTATTACTAGTTTCTGACTATGTTCGGTGTCCTTCCCAGGAAAACCCCATGTTTCCCTGACTGTGTATATATCTTTACCGGTTTTGTTTATGTTCAGTGTTCTCCCCAGGAAAACCCCATGTTTCCCTGACTGTGTGTGTGTGTCTGCAATCCCTAAATGTACATTAGCTTTACTACATACATAAAGCTAGTAAATGAGTCTGAAACGTTAATAATCTAGATTGCGAGTCCTTAACCATACTCAGACTAGATATGACTCGAACCGTGGTCAATATCCTTTTTATGACTCTCGTCACCCTTGAACCTTTCGGTTCGGCTGTAGCTAGCAGCCAGGTGTGGGATTGTCATTCCCGTATAGATCTATACACTCAAGCCACGCTCTCCTACGAACGGAGATTCTGGTTACAGGGTTAGTCCTCCACTATCTCGTGCCATGGAAGTGTTACAAGGACGTGTCTCCAATCATTAAGATTACTCTTTACTTTTCGACTAGGAAAGTAGTATTTACAACTGACTTTATTCTACGTACATGTCCTTTACACTCGAGCCTAGGTGTTTTATTAAGGACATTACACTCGAGCCTAGGTGTTATTTAATGATGACTGTCCTTTTACACTCGACCCTAGGTGTATTATTAAGGACATTACACTCGAACCTAGGTGTATTTATCTATCACACTCGAGCCTAGGTGTATTGTTAAGGACATATAGATGTTTCATGTTTTCTAATGGAGTCTGTCTTTTACACTCGAACCTTAGTGTTTTATTACAGACATTACAATGGTTTATGTATTCTATCAGTTTAATTGTGAGCAATCAATTATCAAGTACACAATATAACAGTGTATAATAAGAATTGAAAATCGGGTTAAAAACAAACAACTCTGCAAGTTAAAATGGTTTGTTTAAAAGGTTTTCAATTCTTAAAAGTGTACAATTATGAAACCATTTAATTGAAATCATGTGATTGAGTACAAGATATACTTGTACTTTTGCTTGTATTCCCCCCCTGAAAACATTGAAAAACCATTGAAAAAGGGTAGGGGTATGAACTCACCGGACGCGGAAATGTGTCGATTTCGGGTGCTAAACGTCGAATCGAGGCCTGATAACATGCGAGGTTCCTATGTAAAATGAAATGGCATACAAATATATCTAATTAGATTTACAACTCTAATTAGATATGAAGTTACACTCCAACGAACGAAAACACCTCAAAACGGGTGTTTTGGAGTGACCCGGGTGACATCTACGGACGGGAATTGAAGCGTGGGACTTGGGATTTGAGTTTACTCCCCAAAAGTAAACTCCCTAATGATGTTTACGGCCTAAACACCCATTCCCCATGAGTTTACCGTCGTAAACTCATAGAGGGGTGGTTTATGGTGTTTAATGGCTCACTAATGGGTATGGACACTTGGAAATGCTTGGAATAATTTTAACTAAGGCTTGGATTGAATTAAAATCATCAAATACAACACTTAAGGGAGTTTACGGCCTAGGCATGGGATCTTTGGCCGTAAACTCTCAAATCCCCTTGATTTAGTGTTTCTAAGGTGTTAAAATTAATCACATGTGATTCTAAAAATTCCCATAAGCCTAGAAATGAGTTCGGGGCACCAATTGACACCATTTTATGAGTTTACGGCCATGAGACATGTTCTATGGCCGTAAACTCTCATATGTGGGGTTTTGATGTTTTTAAAGCCCTAAAACTATTTTTGGTTGGTCCTTTGATTTATTTCAAGGCTTTTGGTGGTGTTGGATGGCTTTCTAACACCTTATAATTGAATTTATACCCATTTATAAGGAGTTTACGGCCCAAGCATATTCCTTGGCCGTAAACTCACATAAATCCCCCAAAAATTATGTTTAAGGTGTCCAAATGCTAAAACCAATATTCTATAATTCATATCTAAGCCTTGTTTGTGATTTGGAAGGTTTCAAGGGCATGAAAACCCCATTTATATGAGTTTACGACCCAAGCACATGCCTTGGCCGTAAACTCCTTCAAACCTCACAAAATCCATGTTTTAAATGTTTAGAGTCCAAATCTAGAAGCCATTTAGCCATATCTAAGTCCCAAACTTGTCAAGGAGGGGTTTAAGGGCTCAAAACCCTTCATTTTTGGTGTTTACGGCCTAGGCACCTTCCTGGGCCGTAAACTCACATGTCATGTCCCATTTCATGATTAAATCTCGAATTTGGAAGTCAAATAAGCTATACAATGAGGTTAGGAAGTTACCTTAAGGATTTGAGGCCTTAAAATTGAGTTTTGGACTCTAAATCTTGGATTTTAGGAGAGAGGTTAGAGAGAGAGTAGAGAGAGAAGGAAAAAGATTCAAATGAAAGGTTTAACACGTTTATATAGTTCCTAAAGCTTGGACGCGGTGGAATTCTACCCGATACCGGCATTAGACGGGGCTTTTGGTCGCACCCGGCAAATTTGCCGTAACCCGATATGGTTGGTTCTAAAAATGTTCTGATCATTAATATGAGACGTTAGAATGAGTTCTAAGGGTATTAAGACACTTATTAAGTCATAAAATAAAATTCACATTAACGACTTAATAAAAGGTCGGAAACGGAAACAAAATCGGAAACGACGATTTGATGATCGGAACGAGTTGCGAAAAGGGTTACAATCAAGGATATGAATTTCGGGTTGTTACATTATCCCCCCGTTAGAGGGAATTTCGTCCCGAAATTCAAAGATTCGAACACAGATCATGAAGTGGAAAGATATATGGGGATGAATTTACTGCATTCGGGTCTCCGCTTAACATTCTAGCGAACCCTCACTGTCAGGATGTGGCTTGGTTACGCATGATTAATCTCTCAATCTACGATCTCAATTGATTCATACATGAAAATTTAGATTTTTATTTCCTCAAAGGAATTTACTAGGGTTTCGTCAGGTCGGCAAGCCTTACGAATAAAGATGCGGATTACCAGATGATTGTTACTGAGTCCTTAAGATAGCTCGGAGAGGGCTATGGAATCGATTCCTAACGAAGATCTCGAAGGGTCTAAGGTTCCACAAATTAAGTTTTCCGCACTTCCCAAGATGTACTATGTCTTTCCAGGGTAAAACCTTCAACAAGTGGGTACGCTTTCACATGTCAGAGTAACTAAAGGTCCAATGGTTCTAAGGGGAACTCCTACGTGAGTCTACGATCGTAGCCGACGGGACCCAAAGATCGACAGGTTCCATGGGGGCTCTTGGTGTCGACTAATTCTTTATTGCCTTAGCTTTTGAAAGGATCCACGAGTATGACTGCTTTGCTTATCTACATGAACAAGAGAATGGTTCGACCGAAGGGCGTCACTACCTCCTCGTAGTGATCGTATCATGCCCTGATTGCTGACTTGCACACATTGTGCTTACTGAGGTTCGGTTACGAGGAAATTCCCGGGATTAGATCGATGCGAGACTAGACTACACGTTCGGAAAGAATTCTCAAGAATTCTTTAGAAACAACATCGAGAAAGGATCGTAGACTTCTCGTTTCTCGATGATCACTTGGACGAGAGATACACGGGTAAACTTTTTAAGCTTTGATGTACGAAGATCATGAGAGTCGAATTGGAGGAAGATTAGAACAAATGGCTTTCTTGAATCTAGGAAAGACAACATGAATGAGGCTCGGTCATTACATGCTAAGGGTGACATCAAAGCATTTCATAAAAGTTTACCAATAGATCGAATGGAAAAGAATAATCACTCGGATTGAGAAAACAATCTACGAATACAACACAAGCGTTCTCGTTTTTATGTGATAACCATCTCGAAGACATACATTTTCGGTTACTCGTAAATGACGGGGTTTAGAAAATGTTCAAATGGATGGTTAACGAATTTCTTTCGGTTCTAGAATCGAAAAGAATTACAGGCATATAAATTTAACGAAGGGAAATATACCTGTGGCAACAGTGGGATCGGTGGCTGTCTCTTCTTGTCCTATCGCTAGGACTCTTCCAATGTTACCAGATTTTACAGTCTTAGGACAGTTTCGCTTGAGATGTCCCACTTCTCCACAACCATAGCAGGCCCGACCAATGCCCGCTCCGGAAGTTTGACTTGTTGATTGAGTTGGTGTCTTACAGTTTTTCGCCATGTGACCCTTTATGCCACATTTGTTGCAAATTATCTCAACACATGGACCGGAAGGAAGATGATGATAGTTGCACTTGCCACAACTAGGAAGAGTTCCAGTATACCTACTGGTAGGTTACCGAGTTGATGATCCAACAACAGAAACAGTCGCAGGGGAAGTGGCAGCATGAACTGCCATCGTTTGCTGTCTCTTTGAAGACTCGTGTGATGTTTGGCTTTTCTCTTTCTTCCCAAGTTTTCTTTTCTCGCCACTCCTCACCATCGGTTCAGTAGTGGTAGCTGCCTCTTCAAGGTCATCACTGTGATCGATTAGGATTTGTGCTAAACATTTGGCGCTGTCGTACGTATCCGGCCTCGCAGCTATGACATTTCCTTTCGTTGGCTGAGTCAGTCCCCAGATAAATCTCTCTATCTTCTTACTTTCCGGGGTAACCATTCCCGGACAAAGTAGTGCCAAGTCGTCGAACCTGGAAGTATAAGCAGCAATGTCGGAACCTTTCATCTTCAAGTTCCACAGTTCATGTTCTAACTTCTGCATTTCTCCCCGATGGCAGTACTCAGCCAGCAGAAGTTCCTTCATGGCTTCCCAACCCATGACGTTGGCTACAGGTAAGGTTAGGGATTTGACTCGGCCATTCCACCAAGTCAGAGCTTTGTCGAGAAAGGTGTAGGCGGCAAACTTTACCTTGTCCGAATCTGAACAAGCGCAAATTTCAAAGATAGATTCGATCTTCTCGAACCATCCGGTAAGGGAAATGACACCTCCAGTGCCATCAAAAGACGTGGGTTTGGCATTCATGAAATCCTTATAGGAACCCTCTTTCCGGCGTCCCTGGCTATCTTCTGGGTTTTGGGATTGAGGACCACTTCCTGAACCGCTAGGGTTCATTTGTGACATGGCTGCCACCATTGCAGCTGTCATGACTGTCTGGAGTGATGCTAGGTCAAACTGAGGAGGAGGTGATGGCGGAGGAGGATTGTCATTGTTCTTCGAGCTGGGTCTCTTTCTCGGAGGCATCTTGATCTAAAAAGATCAGGAAAGAGAGGATCATAAGTCCTCTGAATTGAATCAAGGAATATGGAATAGGGGATATCTCATCAAGACAGATATAGCATCATACTAAGCGATAAAGTAGGAAAGAGTTATCAAGACAAAACATTTTATCGCTAGAGGAATGTTCAAGTAACATCACATATACGAGGATTTTCTACGAAGGATTGGCTCGAGAAATACTCCCATAGTATTTCATGGTTCACTGCAGCAACGATTCGTTGTTTGAGATATTAGGTAAGTTTTAGGCATGCTGCGTACTACAGTCACTCCCAAGCACATGTTGGTCGTGTCTCGAATGAATATAGTTGGCCAGGCTATATTGATTCTAGACACGACTACATAACTGCCCAGGTTTAACCGCAGTGTACAACATCCATTTACTTATGTTTTGTTCTACTTGTAGTTACGGATTTCGGCGATTCGGTATACTTGTATACTTTTGAAAATACTTATAGTTTTGAAGATACTTTTAATTCAGAGCACTGAGGCCCTTTAATGTTTATAGTTTTATACCATGTAAGGTTTGGTATACTTCATTCACTATAAACAAGGGCTCTGATACCAATCTGTCACACCCAGAAAACCAAAGGCGGAAACGTTTCCGGGGTTGACTCCACGTTGAGTATCAAATCCAATGTACATAGTAAGTAAAGTAAAACAACCATTACATTACATAAATGAAAGTTTTACATTTGTTTCAAAAGTATAAGTTATACAAGTGATACATATCATATATAAATAACACGAAACGAATCTTCTGAGAACTCTGTCTTCGTACAAAAGGATCTTCGGGTACCTGTCTAACATGGACCTGAGAATACAAGCAGTTTGAAAATCAGCATAAAGCTGGTGAGTTCATAAGCGGTTAGTTTTTCTGAAAATGTACGAGTTCCTTTGTTTTCCTGAAAAGTGGTTATCCAAGAAAATCCCATATTTTCTTATGTAAAGTTAGTTTCCAAATCCGAAAGTAAAGTAAACGATGCTTAATTAAAACATGATTGTTCTTATGAAATGTAATTCAATTGTTTAACTTATTACACTTCTCTAATTTCGTACTACTATTACTCAGGAAGAACCCCATGTTCTCCTGACTATGTGTGTGTGAACTATTACTAGTTTCTGACTATGTTCGGTGTCCTTCCCAGGAAAACCCCATGTTTCCCTGACTGTGTATATATCTTTACCGGTTTTGTTTATGTTCAGTGTTCTCCCCAGGAAAACCCCATGTTTCCCTGACTGTGTGTGTGTGTCTGCAATCCCTAAATGTACATTAGCTTTACTACATACATAAAGCTAGTAAATGAGTCTGAAACGTTAATAATCTAGATTGCGAGTCCTTAACCATACTCAGACTAGATATGACTCGAACCGTGGTCAATATCCTTTTTATGACTCTCGTCACCCTTGAACCTTTCGGTTCGGCTGTAGCTAGCAGCCAGGTGTGGGATTGTCATTCCCGTATAGATCTATACACTCAAGCCACGCTCTCCTACGAACGGAGATTCTGGTTACAGGGTTAGTCCTCCACTATCTCGTGCCATGGAAGTGTTACAAGGACGTGTCTCCAATCATTAAGATTACTCTTTACTTTTCGACTAGGAAAGTAGTATTTACAACTGACTTTATTCTACGTACCTGTCCTTTACACTCGAGCCTAGGTGTTTTATTAAGGACATTACACTCGAGCCTAGGTGTTATTTAATGATGGTTGTCCTTTTACACTCGACCCTAGGTGTATTATTAAGGACATTACACTCGAACCTAGGTGTATTTATCTATCACACTCGAGCCTAGGTGTATTGTTAAGGACATATAGATGTTTCATGTTTTCTAATGGATTCTGTCTTTTACACTCTAACCTTAGTGTTTTATTACAAACATTACAATGGTTTATGTATTCTATCAGTTTAAATGTGAACAATCAATTATCAAGTACACAATATAGCAAGTTAAAATGGTTTGTTTAAAAGGTTTTCAATTCTTAAAAGTGTACAATTATGAAACCATTTAATTGAAATCATGTGATTGAGTACAAGATATACTTGTACTTTTGCTTGTATTCCCCCTGAAAACATTGAAAAACCACTGAAAAAGGGTAGGGGTATGAACTCACCGGACGCGGAAATGTGTCGATTTCGGGTGCTAAACGTTGAATCGAGGCCTGATAACACGCGAGGTTCCTATGTAAAATGAAATGGCATACAAATATATCTAATTAGATTTACAACTCTAATTAGATATGAAGTTACACTCCAACGAACGAAAACACCTCAAAACGGGTGTTTTGGAGTGACCCGGGTGACATCTATGGACGGGAATTGAAGCGTGGGACTTGGGATTCGAGTTTACTCCCCAAAAGTAAACTCCCTAATGATGTTTACGGTCTAAACACCCATTCCCCATGAGTTTACGGCCGTAAACTCATAGAGGGGTGGTTTATGGTGTTTAATGGCTCACTAATGGGTATGGACACTTGGAAATGCTTGGAATAATTTTAACTAAGGCTTGGAGTGAATTAAAATCATCAAATACAACACTTAAGGGAGTTTATGGCCTAGGCATGGCATCTTTGGCCGTAAACTCTCAAATCCCCTTGATTTAGTGTTTTTAAGGTGTTAAAATTAATCACATGTGATTCTAAAAATTCCCACAAGCCTAGAAATGAGTTCGGGGCACCAATTGACACCATTTTATGAGTTTACGGCCATGAGACATGTTCTATGGCCGTAAACTCTCATATGTGGGGTTTTGATGTTTTTAAAGCCCTAAAACTATTTTTGGTTGGTCCTTTGATTTATTTCAAGGCTTGTGGTGGTGTTGGATGGCTTTCTAACACCTTATAATTGAATTTATACCCATTTATAAGGAGTTTACGGCCCAAGCATATGCCTTGGCCGTAAACTCACATAAATCCCCCAAAAATTATGTTTAAGGTGTCCAAATGCTAAAACCAATATTCTATAATTCATATCTAAGCCTTGTTTCTGATTTGGAAGGGTTCAAGGGCATGAAAACCCCATTTATATGAGTTTACGGCCCAAGCACATGCCTTGGCCGTAAACTCCTTCAAACCTCACAAAATCCATGTTTTAAATGTTTAGAGTCCAAATCTTGAAGCCATTTAGCCATATCTAAGTCCCAAACTTGTCAAGGAGGGGTTTAAGGGCTCAAAACCCTTCATTTTTGGTGTTTACGGCCTAGGCACCTTCCTGGGCCGTAAACTCACATGTCATGTCCCATTTCATGATTAAATCTCGAATTTGGAAGTCAAATAAGCTATACAATTAGAGATGCACACAAAAACCGGTTTCACTATTCAAAACCGGATCCAATCCGAAACCGGATTGGGTCAAAACCGGTTTTGACCAAACCGGATCGGATCGGATTTAAAACTGGATTTTCAATCGGATCCTAATCCTATATTCCAAATCGGATTTGATACCGGATCGTAAACCGGATTCGCTAAAAACCGGATCCAAATCCGCCCCAAAATCCGATTAAAACCCACTAAAATCGGTTTAAACCGGTTTCAAATCGGATTAGAATCGGATTCGGATTTTGGTTAGAACCGGATCGGATTTTGACCGGATTCGGATCGGATTTTGACTGGATCGGATTTTTGATGACGTAAGCGAAACCGGATCGGATTCGGGTTTTGTGCATCTCTACATACAATGAGGTTAGGAAGTTACCTTAAGGATTTGAGGCCTTAAAATTGAGTTTTGGACTCTAAATCTTGGATTTTAGGAGAGAGGTTAGAGAGAGTAGAGAGAGAAGGAAAAAGCTTCAAATGAAAGGTTTAACACGTTTATATAGTTCCTAAAACTTGGACGCGATGGAATTCTACCCGATACCGGCATTAGACGGGGCTTTTGGTCGCACCCGGCCAATTTGCCGTAACCCGATATGGCTGGTTCTAAAAATGTTCCGATCATTAATATGAGATGTTAGAATGAGTTCTAAGGGAATTAAGACACTTATTAAGTCATAAAATAAAATTCACATTAACGACTTAATAAAAGGTCGGAAACGGAAACAAAATCGGAAACGGCGATTTGATGATCGGAACGAGTTGCGAAAAGGGTTACAATCAATGATATGAATTTCGGGTTGTTACATATTTTCGTAACTTGAATTAACTAAAAAAAATAAAAA
This sequence comes from Lactuca saligna, assembly GCF_052625555.1. Classification (NCBI taxonomy): domain Eukaryota; kingdom Viridiplantae; phylum Streptophyta; class Magnoliopsida; order Asterales; family Asteraceae; genus Lactuca; species Lactuca saligna. The sequence goes on from NC_136420.1 coordinate 166,731,700, forward strand.
TAAAATATAAAAATATAAAAAAATTCCATTTTATTTTAAAAATATGTGAAATATTCTAATAGAATATTACACTGTACATATTCTAAAAAATAATTTTAAAATGCAAAATAAATGAAAAAATCCAAAAATTCTTTTTTTAAATATGATTTTCGGAACTTGAACTAATTAAAAAAAATAAAAAAAGTAAAAAAAAATTAAAAGATGCATCTCACGGTCTCACAAAGTTAGACGGTCTCACATTAACCTAACTTTATATATATATATATATATATATATATATATATATATATATATATATATATATATATATATATATATATATATATATATATATATATATATATATATATATATATATATATATATATATATATACCTTTATTATCAAACTTATAGATAAATTTGATATTATTTATATATAATAAGATTATATATCGTCTAATGCTAATAATATATATTTATACCTCTTTTTTTTTTTTTTAAATAGATTTTAATTAATACTTCTAAGTAATAAAGAATCCATCGGATACTTTAGTTATCATATATATATATATATATATATATATATATATATATATATATATATATATATATATATATATATATATATATATATATATATATATATATATATATATATATATATGGGTTCAGGTTAATTTGAGACCATTCTAATTTTATTAGACCGTGAGACCAAATCTAAAAATAATTTTAAAATGCGAAATAAATAAACAAATCAAAAAAAAAAAAATTTAAATATTATTTTTGAAACTTAAATTAACTAAAAAATTAAAAAAATTAAAAAAAATTAAAAAAATCCCATATTTTTTTGCAAAATACGTGAAATATTCTAATAGAATATTACACTAATATATTCTAAAAAATAATTTTAAAATGCAAAATAAATTGAAAAATCTAAAATTTCTTTTTTTAAATATTTTTTCTGAACTTGAATTAACTAAAAAAAATAAAAAATAAAATCCTATTTTTTTTAAATACGTGAAATATTCTAATAGAATATTACGTTGTACATATTTTAAAAAATAATTTTAAAATGCAAAATAAATGGAAAAATCTAAAAAATCTTTTTTTTTTTAAATATTATTTTCGGAACGTGAATAAACTAAAAAAAATAAAAAATAAATAAAAAAAATCCCATTTTTTTTGTTAAATATGTGAACTATTTTAATAGAATATTACACTGTACATATTTTAAAAAATAATTTTAAAATGCAAAATAAAAGGAAAGGTCCAAAAATTCTTTGTTTAAATATTATTTTCGAAACATGAATTAACTAAAAAAAATAAAAAAATAAAAAAAATGCGTCTGACGGTCTCACAAAATATAGGTTGTCTCAAATGAACCTAACCATATATATATATATATATATATATATATATATATATATATATATATATATATATATATATATATATATATAGGGAAAAAGGGAATATATATTACAGCCCCACCTAAGCTTAGGTACTAAACTTCTTGAAAATACATTGTTTTACTATATAAAAATTACGGTTAATGGATTCACGATTAATACTTCAAGATGTAAATTCAAGATCGACACAATAGGGTTTAGGGTTTAGAGTTTAGGGTTTAGGGTTTAGGGTTTAGCTTTATGTTTAGGGTTTAAGGTTTAGGTTTTAGGGTTTAGGTTTAGGGTTTAAGGTTTAGGGTTAGGGTTTAGGGTTTACATTTAGGGTTTAGGGTTTAGCTTTAGTGTTTAGGGTTTAAATTTAGGGTTTAGGTTAGGTTTAAGGTTTAGTAATGTTCACTTGGATGAAGTAATAAACGATAATTGAGAAAAGAAAACGGAGATGATAAAACGATAATGAAAGAAAGAAATGTTATGGAGAATGATATATTTACCAAGTGAAACCAAATCGGGTATATTTAGCATGTTAAAACGACATATTTTAGAGGTTTAGTACCTAAGCTTAGGTGAGTTGTAATGTATATTCCCTATCCTCATATATATATATATATATATATATATATATATATATATATATATATATATATATATATATATATATATAGGTTCAGGTTAATTTGAGACCATTATAATTTTGTGAGAGCGTGAGACCAAATCTAAAAATAATTTTAAAATGCAAAATAAATGGAAAAATCCAAAAATTCTCTTTTTAAATATTATTTTTGGAACTTGAATTAACTAAAAAAATTTAAAAAAATCCCGTTTTTTTTTGAAAAATATGTGAAGTATTCTAATAGAATATTTTTTTTAAGAGCAGAATTTTATTAAAAAAAAAAACACTAGCAAGAAGCTAGCAAGAAATTACATTTTAGAGGAAACTAACTTTGGGTTACGAAGCCAATCAGTCCAATGTAATTTTACTCTACTACATCTATTAGAAATCCAAAAGAAAGACTTCTCAACGACCTCATCAAAATGAACCTATTTCTTTGGTATAACCATCCCAAAAATAAAAGTATTATGAAAATTTCATAAGCACCAGAAAGAAGTGATAATTACAGCATCAAAAATCTTCCTTTGCCCTCTACGTAGATTGACATTTTCTGACCAGTTGATTAACTAATGCACCGAAAGATGAACCAGGATAGATACTCCCCACCAAATAGCTACCCTTACCCATATGTTAATCAAGTCAGGACAGGCTGTAAAAATATGCTCAATGGTCTCTACTGCATCCAAACAAATATGGCACATAATAGAAGGAACCGTAATACCTCTTCTAGATAATCTCTCCCTTATAGGAATACTAGACAACTGAATCCTCCATATAAGAATATTGAGTTTAATAGGAACCCAATTATTCCATCTAGTAGCCATATCCCCTGAATCAACTAGACCACTATCCAAAGCATGACGAGCCGACGAAACAGAGTAAGAGTTAGAACTATCAAGAGACCAACCCAACTTATCCGGGACTTGCTGAAGTTGTACATTCTGCATCTCCTCCAAAAAAGAATCCCATTGAACTTGTTCTATCCCACCTCTGCGCAAACGTCTTAGATCTTCCGTGTTCCATCCAATTAAAAAATGATTCCTTACATTGGTTGAACGATTAATATCTAAAGCAAAAATTATATGAAAGGAAATAGCTAGTGGACTATCAACCTTCCAAGTAGCATGCCAAAAAGAAGTACTAGCCCCATCATCAATCCGAATAGGAGCTAAACTATGGAAATAAAAACCCCGGTCTATTAGATTATCCACAATCCTTGTAAGATACCTCCAAGGACCCGTCAATAATCTCTGCGAAGTCATCGGATTTGTGACCTCACCCAAACCATACAAGAATTTGACCACCCTAACCCATAATAAATTTGGGTTATGGAAGAAACGCCACTTCCAACGTAATAATAAAGCCCTATTAAAGGCAAAAAGACTACCAATCCCCAAACCACCAACATCAGTGGGAGCCAACACTTTATCCAATTTAATCCAATGCATACGACGCTCATCCAACTCAGCCCCCCAAAAAACCGAAGACCTCAATCTCTCCAGCTAATTTATCACCGTTAGTGGAACCGGATAAATAGACATCAAATAGCTACCAATAGATCCCAAAACAGCTCTAACAAGAGTCATTTGACCCCCAAATGAAAGGGTTTTAGCTTTCCAGACCGCCAATTTTTTTTAAAGAATCAATAATAAAACCCCAAGAATCAATTCTAGACATATTCTGACCTATCGGAACACCCAAATGAATAAAAGGAAGCGAACTCGAAGAACAACCCATACAATTAGCCAAATAAGATACTTGATTAGCTGTCACCTCCACACCGTATAGCTTACTTTTATGGAGATTAATTTTCAACCCCGAAGCCAAAAAAAAAAAAAACAAATATATATATATATATATATATATATATATATATATATATATATATATATATTCTAAAAAATAATTTTATAATGTAAAATAAATGGAAAAATCTAAAAATTCTTTTTTTAAATATTATTTTCGGAACTTGAATTAACAAATATATATATATATATATATATATATATATATATATATATATATATATATACATATATATATAATCCCATTTTTTTAAAAAAAAATGTGAAATATTCTAATATAATATTACACTGTTCATATTCAAAAAAAGAATTTTAAAATGCAAAATAAAAGGAAAAATCCAAAAATTCTTTTTTTAAATATTATTTTCGAAACTTGAATTAACTAAAAAACAAAAAAATACGTCTCACGGTCTCACATAATTAGGTTATTTCACATGAACCTAACCCTATATATATATATATATATATATATATATATATATATATATATATATATATATATATATATATATATCTTTACTACTTATAAAAGAAATCTAACTATTTCTATAAATAGACTAAATATAATAATATTATTTTTTTAAGACGTCCAAACTATTAAGCTTGAAGTACAACCCATTTATAATATAATAATATTAAAACTTTAACCCTATCATTTATCCCCTAAAAATCTGGTATCAAATTAATAGAATAATTCATTTGCAAATTGAACCCGTCAATCTCTAACACTTCAGCCATTTGAAGCGGTCAATATCAACAATTTATAGAGGATCTCTTCTCTCACATTGGTAACAAGTCATCTCATAATATCTATCTTCGTAATCCCTTCAAAGTAAGAAATATACGCACACTCTCTCGAAGAACCCTAACCAGTAACCAAGACAGTATAACCACCACCACCACAGCCGCTCTGCTTCCTTCCGCCTTCAACTAACCACTATCACGACTACTGCCCTTCCTCTCACCCACGACATGAACTTTCTTTTGGAACATAACATTTTTTTTTAAAAAAAAAATATCGTTGAAAGAAGCTATTTGTCCCCGCCGCTGTGCGCGGGTAACGGCTAGTATATATATATATATATATATATATATATATATATATATATATATATATAGTAGTGTACCCGCGCGATGCGGCGACGCGGAATAGTTCCTTTCAGTGGATAGTTTTAATGCGACGATTGATTTCTTTTTCATTTCAGATAGTTTGTTTCAGCCTTTTGCCAGATATTTTTGTGTCCGATTGTACATTTCGGCTAAATTCTATTGCTTTAAGTTTTATTTCACTTGGCAGCTAATAATTATTCTTTTGGCGATTAGATTCGTTTCGGGAGTATGTTTTATTGTTGCAATTAGTTTATTTACGATAAGCAGCGGCACAATGATGTGACTAGATTGAATAGTTTCTTTTCGATGAATAACTTTTTATTGACGAATAATGTTTGTTTTCATGATTAGTTCTCTTTTGAAAAAATATAATCCCCAAAAAAACAGACAAAATTTAATTGATTTTTTATTTAATGGGAAGTGTGGAGTTGAACATGGTTTTGTATAAGGTTTTTGATTGTGGTGTTGGTAAATGGTAAATATGGGAGGTTGTGATTGCTATTGATAGTGATGGATGGTGGTGTTGTAGTTGGAGTTAGTTGGTGGTAATGGGGGTGGGCGTTATTAGTTTCAATGTCTTGTGTAACCAGTTAAAATAACTTTTTTAACAATATGGTCATAAAAAATGTGTAAATGTAGAAAGAATTTAAGTCTTATCACATTAATAAAAATTATACTATATATTAAAATTATCGCTCCTTAGCTACAGTATCTAATCAGGGTGCTAACCAGGGTACTGTTACTCGGTTACCTTCCTCAACCATGGTAACCACCCACATCTTATCTCTCGATCCTTCCTCATTCCACTATCCCAGAAACCCACCGCCTCATAACCCGTCTAAGGTTTTCCTCTTCTTACACTTGATCGAAAATCACACCTCCGCTTCTTTTGTCTTCCTCACTGCCCGGAACTCTTAGGCGGTGGCCAATCGTCAACCGTTGGTAGCCGACTGGTACCGGAGAGTATGATAAATCCAGTGCCTTCATCTGTGTCAGTGTGGTGCTTCCATGGTGAAGGGTGGCTTCGCTAGATTTACTTCCCTCTGTAGAATATTGTTGGTTTCTAACATCCCCCCATGCCTCCGCTTCTCGCATCTCCGACGTCATCTCCCGCTCTCTACTATCACCATCCTAGATTCAGCTTCCAAAATGGCGGCCATCCACCTCAAAGTGAAGTCACACGAGGCAACGTTTTTCGCCACCGGGACCGGGGACCTCATGAAACGGTGGATGAATGGATTTCTCAAAGAATATTAACAACGATTTACATTCTATTCACAAATCGGCTATTTCCGGTATATGCTTCTTCCTTCTCGGTTTTCCTTTATATTCTACTTATACATCTTCCTTCGATGGTGTTGGAATAATCAGCTTTTACATGACAATTTGTGTTTTACTTTTTTTTCAGAAGGGATTCATGGGGTTGTCAATTTCCAGTTTTTAAATCGATTTTAAATTGAAAGGTACAATCTTCATATTTGAAGCCCTAACTGGTGTTTATTTTTTGACTTTCGATTTCCTTTTTTGGTATTTACTTAGCAACGACTATACAACTTATATCCCTTTGTTCTCAAATTTGTGTTCCTATAATGGTTTTTAAGATTTATGAAGTTTTAATTCAATTTATTTTATGTAAATTAGTCAAATTGATTTTCTGGAGTTTGCATACCAACTGTTTGTTTATATGTCTCCATGAAACCGGATTGCTAACGTCCATATCTTCATGAAATCATATCAGTTCTATTTTGTGCAGTTACATCTCTATTGTTATCTTTGTAGACTAATTTCCAGTTGCTTCTCTTTATATGATGGTTTGTTTACTTTGTCAATATATTGTAAATTGATTTGTTCCATGGTTCTTCCTAGCAGCAGGAGGATTTTGGAATGATTAGTTTTCCTGTATCGCCAGCACAATTCAGTCCATTAAATGAACCAAGTCCTTTGGGGTTAGGCCAACTAACCACTAGCAGGCTACACCATTGGGCACATGGTCTGTATTTGATGAAATGATCTTAATACACTCTTTCTTTTCAGCAAAAGGTGAATCATCTATACATCTTTTATAGTTGTTGCTTCAACAATTGTTTGGTTTTTTATAAAAGACGTGTTGAATTTGCCAAATCATAGACTTATATGCTTTTTGTTGTTCTAACAGGAAAATCATCCAAAAAGAATGATTGTACTGCATTTTAACATGTAAGTACCTGCAACTATTTTTCTTATAAAAAAATAAATAATATTTTTATTTTATTAGGTTTAGGGTTATAGACACATAAATTGTTGAATGTCTTGATTAACTCTATTATTTATTATGTTTTTGTTGTTTGTAACAGGAAAAGTAACAAAAAATATTGAATTTACTATGGCTTACATGTAAGTATTCATACCCATTTATCTTAGAAGATTTCAGTAACTGATCTTTGGGTTTTGTTGATCTTTTTATTATAAAAACATGAAATTGTCTCATTTCCTCGTTTTATTATTAACTTATGTTTCCTCCTAAATTTCAAAGATTATTGAAGATATATTCTTAAAACATAGATCTGTTTACTTGGCTTCATAATTGCTTGATCTTTTTATTAAATGTACATATGTAAAAAGTATTTATTTCATGAATTTTAATGTTCCTCAAAAGCAGCTCATATTTGTGTTTGTTTATCTCTACAATTAAGACTAATAAATGCAAGAATCGATCAAAAAACAGAAGAAAAATAGAAAATTCTCATAAGACTGAACTCGAAGGTGCACACACTCCTAAGCCCCTGCATTAACTATTAAGTGAAGTATCAAAGGTAAACAACCTTTCCCTCTTCCTCTTCAGATTCTCTTTAGTTGTTGTATAACCTATATTTGTTGTAGCTAACTTTAAAAAATGTTGATGGTATGTACAAAAGTTGCAAATAATTTTTTTTAAGATCAATACCCTTCAACATTTGCTAAGTTTTCTCATAGAAAATTGAAAACTATTTTAGATAAATCTACTAAGGTGCTTTGGGTTGTCATTTTCCGATTTAAAATTGCTTTATTTAGCTTCTTTTTTGGTTTTTTGATGATTTTTTATGTTCAATAGATATAGATGACCAACCCAGATACTGCCATCATCTTCTTTTTGCGTTACTCAGAAAAGACTTAGCTTGAAGAACTTTCTATTCAAGTGATTCATCTGTTACTGATAAACACACATCAAATTTTGGCTATGAAAAGCTGGAATCTGAATTTCATCAAGATGTTTTTCAAACACATGTTAGTTATTGGTTAATAAAAATCGTTTTATGATTAGTAGCCAAAATATGTGAAAAAATCACACTATTTATCCTTTTTTTTTAAATTTCCTTTAATACCCTTTTCATGTTTATAAATAAGGAGTGAAGAAATAGTTCGAGTCTTTGTTGGTATTATTAACGTCGTCTATTTACCCTTAACACTTAGTACTTATAGCTATAAATACATTTAAAGTTGACATTAATTTTTTATTATTATGTGTGATATTTTGAAGGCTTCTATGAGTTTTTTGCAGTTCCCAGTAAATGTACTTCAAGAAATTATTTTCAAGTTGAATGAGTCAATGAAGTGTCTTGGTAGACTTACATTTGTTTGGAACAGTCTACTGCATTGTTTACTTAAAGTAGGGAATTTGCAGGTGATTTTTTTTTATCGTTCTCTTTACTTTGATTAAATGAATCGTACGAACATGAGGAACATTCAACCATGTTCTAAATGGAATATTACTAAGTTTTTGCTTGTGTTCTATTTTATATATTTTCAAAGAAAAGTCATAAGACTAAAGGGTATTATGAAAAGAATATAGTAATTTTGATTTTCTTGGTAGGTTATTATTAAAATGATAGATGTTGTCGTATGATATAACATAATAATGGTTAAAGTTTAAACCGCATACTTACCAAAAATATGATGGTTTTTTTTAATGATATATATATATATATTGATGAGGGTAAAATGGGAATGATCTTTTTACAGGTTGCCGAGGGAGCAAAGCTATGTAGACCTAAAAGGATCATTGGTGTTGATGTGAACCAAGACAAGTTTGAAATTGGTATTTTAATATAAATCTTTAGAAAAATATAGAAGTTGCCCATTTTTTACGAGGTTTACTTATTTAGGTTATACGATTCTGATATTGATTTTGTAGTTATTGTTGTCTTTGGTTGCACAGGGGCATAAAGGGTTCCAGTAAGGGAAGATTTTACCATATTTCATTGTCCAAAACTTTCAACTACATCAATGAAGGTTGGGTTTATTATTTTAGAGAGCTTTCTATGTTAAATTTTTACTTTTTCCAGTTGGGTGGCACCAGATTGCTCTAAGTCTGTTAACCATTTGGTCTATAACATTCTACAGTTACAACACAATGGTATGAAGAAAGACATGAATTCAAAAATGCCCCATGCTACTGCGAAAAGAATTGCCCAGCGGAGTCGATATGTGCACTAACGGTCTCTAGATTTACGTATTACTGTGTTTGCCTGGAAGTATGGTGCTGTTTAGAGCATTTTTTGAAAGTATTTTGTTATTTTGGTCATTTAAAATTTAAAATAGTAAACTCTTTGCTTCATTTTACAATTTTTTTTGTTTGTATATATATTGTCACGATTGTTTATTTTAAGCCCCGATTTTGTTGTTTCATAGTCAGTTTTTTGTGAAATGTTCTAAATTAAGATTATTTTGATGTTACAATTTCTAATTATTTACCCTTCTCTCAATCAAATTCCGCAGCCACTTCACCTTCTCTTCCAAGAAGTTTAGATCGGCCTGATAATTTACCTACCCTGCTCAGGGCAAGATGGAAAAAAATAGAATGTTTTGTGTAGAGCCTCACCTCGACATGTTTATGTTGGTTTCAATAGGTATGAACTATGATTACTCTTTTATTTTCATTATTGTTTTTAGTTTATTTTCTTATTTGCTCTCATCACTTATGTTGTTACACTTCGTTGCTCTCTGTTGATTGATATTTTTCGTATTGAACTTTGTTTGCAGCTTGAAGTGTCAATCATATTCCAAAGCCTATGGTTTCTGGATCAGGGTGTAAGGCATTTACAATTCCACAACTTGATCTGTTAACTTATATAAGCTACAATGAACTGTGGAATGGAACGAACCATCCCATTCCGTTCTCATGTTTACTTGGTTGAAAATAAGGATGTATTTTCATTTGTTTGTGTATTAACATATACCATCCTACGTCTATTTCCTTATAGTAAAACTGAAATTAAAGATTTTTTGTTACCAAGGCATTGTACCTTTTACTTAAATAAGATATGATGGCTTTTCCTCTTGCAAACAGTCGAATACAAATCCAACCCCGAACTTCACTAGTTATAATCAATTGTTTCTTTTGGAACACTCTTTTAGCGGTGATTAGAGATGACTAATAGGTCATTCCAACAATAGAAAAAATAAAAGTCATGTTATATAGATATAAAGATAAGAAAGAGAACTTGTATACTTGTCGGATTTTCTTACTATTTTATTAACTGTGAATTTTAAACTCTTGGAGGAAAGAAATTTCCAAGTAATTCAAATAAAAAATCAACAGTAAAGTACTAATATTTAGATATAGTGTTTGAATAATTGATTCGCTTAAAATGGTTGTATTGTACATGATGAAAGACTTGTTATCCAATGGGTTTAAAACGGTTGTACATTACATATTGTAAAGCATTATTAATCAGAAACACGTCATTCCGGTTAACCCAAACCCAAATAAAGCTACGAATTAAACCCAATACATTACCTTAATTATGTTTAGGGTTCGATTGTATGATTTGTATCCTATTAAACCCAACCCTAATTGTCTTATTCAGATTCAAGTTAATGATCTCATCGGACTTTTAAATAATATTTACTAATTGATGAATTAATTTTAGTGTTAATTATTATAAATTTAGAAAACATGTGGTAGAAAATTGGACATACTTTTAAATAATATTTACTAATGGGTAGCACTTCTATAGTAAAAATGTAAACTAATTTTAGTTTTAATATTTTTAAATTTAGAAAACATGTGCTGAAAATTTTAAAGGCATATCATATACATTCACACATGGAACTACAAAATAAATATTTAACTAAAATAACCAAAATAAATAAAAATACATGTTACCAATTATCGCCAATATGTATATAGGTAGTTTCATATAGACATTTCTCAAACAGTTGCGGTGTATACCACAAACATATACACACATTAAACATTGTATATTACATATATCATATCAAAAAACAACTTGTGATAATGAAATAACTCTAAGAAAATCACAAATCCATAGAAAAATAACTCAAATTTTACCCTACTTAGAAGCCTAGGAAAATCACAAATCCATAGAAAAAGAAATCAAAGTTTACCTCATTTGTAAGTCTAAGAAAATCACGTATACTATGAAGTTCATACTGTGTAAGATTATCGAAATACATGTTTGTTTATTCTTGCAGCTACAAGGTGAAGGGTGCCTTTCTATATTAAAAAGGTTTATTGATTTATCATGCTTCAATCAATTTTTCCACAAGATTGTGAAACCCAACCAACAAAAGACAATGGATTAGACTGTGTAAATCAGCTAGTCAACTCTCTATAGGCTTAACCAAGAAACACGTCAACACCTTCAAAAAGAGTAATTTCTATCTATGATGATGGTCAATGGCTCCTTGAAACCAACAAACAAATAAATGAAAAAAAAACATAGACAACACCCATAAATGGAACAATAAGCATGAATAACATACAAACCAACATTTCAGTGTCATAAAATCTATTTAATATATCGTCTATAATAAGAAAAACAAAAGCTTAGCCATCAAAAGCCAAAACAGGTTTCAACCATATATCTTGAGTGTATGTGCAACATCTTCACTCGCTTTGCTTGGCACGGAGCAAAATAGATTGGATTCCATGTATCTGTATACAACGCTATGGTTTATTTGATTGAAATTCAAATGAATCACCCCATACCTTTAAAGAAATGCCAGATATGAAAGCAAATATAAAGAGGACGGTTTGTGGATACCAAGAAAGTGGGTTTGTCTATTGTCCATCGTTGATGATATTAAAGATTGGAATATATAAACATGATTGTTTTAATCAAATAACTGTTTGATTATATGAGAAACTCTCTCAAAACTCACGAGATTACAATGTTTTCCAATGATCATGACTCGACCTAAAACAATATATATATATAATCCTAACTACCGACTAGTAATTAGATTACAATTAGGAAACTAGAAACCGACTTGTTTATGATTTCCTAATAACTTGGTTGGTCTCCAAGTCCTACTCGACTTAGGATTCCAACAATCACCCCCGAATCTCTAAGTCCTTCTAGAGAATTCTTCAACCCAATCCGTATTTAGAACACGGATTCGTCGTTGTCGTCACGTTCCGAAAAATCACATTCTCGTAATTTTTGGAGTCGTTCCAGACAGTCAGACGCAAAGTGACCCGGTTTGTCACACTGAAAGCAAATCACCTTAGATCAGTCTTTTTCCCTATTTTTCTGATTTTTGTCGCAACAACAATTACATTTTTTGCAATTGGGTTGAGATAAATCAGGATTGGACTGTTTAATGGGTCGATTACTTTGAGAAACACTATTATTTCCTTTGGGCCTGCCTGAACCACATGACCCTCCAGATCCGGATCTACTTGACCTGTTAGTCCCATTAAACTCATTCGATTCACTCGTTCCTTTCCACTTTCCATTTCCCTTCGTTCCGACGAGTTACCTCCACCATCGGCGTACATGACTTTCGATTCTTCTCCACCGTCATCCGCTTCCTTCACCCTCTCCTCGTAAGCTTTCAACCGCACAACCACATCTTCGAAGCCCACCGTCTTCAAATCAAGAACTTGCTCAAGGGAGGCCACGATGTGGATGAATTTTCTTGGTAGTGACTTCAGGAACTTTTTCACCATCTTTGTTTCTTCAATTGTTTCCCCAAGGGCTACCGCTTGTGACGAAATTCCGGATAGTTTTCCGGCGAAGCTATCAATTGATTCCGTCTCTGTCATCCTCAGCCTGTTGAAGTCAACGTTTAGGGTTTGAAGACGGGCCTCCTTTACTCGATCAACCCCAATGTATCGAGCCTTGATTACGTCCCAAAGCGCATTCGAAGACTCGGCTTCTCCGATTTGCATGATTAACGATTCTAGGATCGCCTGATACAATAATCCCATTGCTAGGTAATCCTTCTCATCGTTTTTCTCTGTTCCTGGGTCGATAATACTCCCTGCTTTATGAATTTTTAGATAAACCTTCATACGCAGGGACCAAACTGTGTAATTTGTGGAATTGAGCATGGGACATTGAACTGAAGTTGATCCAGTTTCCTTCATAGTCACCGGAGCAGATCCTCCCTTGGCCCCTGCATCATCTATGTTGACCTCGCTTGTCAACAGTTAAAGAATTTGATCTCACAGCTTCTTGACTCAAGCTTTGATACCAATTAAAGATTGGAATATGTAAACACGATTGTTTTAATCAAAATAACTCTTTGATTATATGAGAAACTCTCTCAAAACTCACGATATTACAATGTTTTCCAATGATCATGGCTCGACCCAAAACAATGTATATATAATCCTAACTACCGACTTGTAATTAGATTACAATTAGGAAACTAGAAACCGACTTGTTTATGATTTCCTAGAAACTAGGTTGGTCTCCAAGTCCTACTCGACTTAGGATTCCAACAGATATTGTGTTTGTTGTTAGGAAATTTCGTCCATTGGATTTAAAATTTTGAATTTTACTTGCAATCCATGTGAATGTACGATTGAATTGTGATTGGATGAAATCAAATGGGGGGATATACTATTGAATAAGTGAAGCTAAACCATTGGATGAGAAAATGGATGTACAAATTTTAACATATAGCTATCCAAGTGATGTTAAGCCAGTCGTTTTATCAAACACATATGTTGTACTTTTTGTGTCATATTTTGTAAAGCATTGGCCATTTGTACTATATGCTTTATAAGTTGTCTTTAAGACAATATTTTAAGAGGTGCTATATTTTGTTGTACACCAAGCTTTATCATTTGTATTTAAGACATTGATATATATATATATATATATATATATATATATATATATATATATATATATATATATATATATATATATATATATATATAGGTTCAAATGTTTTCAACAAGTATTGTTTGCATGGATGCACCAATCAAAATTTAGCCAATTATTAATTATTTTATTTAATATGTGAGGGTAGTAATGTAATCTTTCATTTTAATTCTTTATTTAGTCTAATTATTATCCATTTATATTAGGAAATGATTTATGATTTATTTAGTTATCATTAATTTAATTTTCTTTATATAATCGATTCAAACGTCCCCCTCACACAGATCACAATTGTCGATTCCTTTAGCTGCTGATCAATTTGTTTTACACAATCGATGAATGTTGATACTGGAAATAAGAACCATGTATTCATACATTATTAACATCTGTCTATGATAATGAAGATATTTTTCAAACGTCCCCTACCCTTTTTCTTTTTTTATATATACATATGTATCAAATATGATAATCTTCCAGAAAAATGAAGATCAAAATCCCAGGAAGGATTTGGGTAATGTCAATGATCCCAAGAATCCGGTGAATGAAGTTGTGAAGAAAAAAAGATGTAAAACATGCTTTGGATTTGGTCATGATAACAGGAACTGTCGTTTTGGATTGAAGAAAGCATAAAACTACAAGAAATTCATCAAATTCGGCGTTTTTAGATATTATTTAGTTTGATTTCAGTAAAATAAAAGTATGTTTTTGATAAATTATATGGTATTATTAAGTTTCAGTTCAGTGTAATAAAATTATCGTTTGATGAATTCTAGGTGTTTTTCTTTAATTATTATGTTTACAACTAATAAGATGTTTGTGTTTTTCTGGTATATTTATGTTTATAAGATCATACAGTTTATCATTCCAACAGAATATCAGAGTAAAACATTACAGTTCTCATTCCAACATTATGTCAAAAAATAATGTTCATTATATTTCATTCAATATGTTTCATGTTTCATAAAATCAAAACACATAATGTCAAAAAATGTAAATTTTTAACAATAAACAATACAAATAATTGAACTTAAAAAGTTTAAGAGTTACAGTAAACATTTTTGTTAGCTATATTGCTATATTATTCTAGTAGAATGATATTCATTGTGTGTGTTGATTCGAGGTAATACAAATTGATAAGTTTTATAAGTCATATTGTTAGAGTATTCTGATAGAATTATATCATTCTGATAACATACAGAGTTTTGTAATCCATATTGATATATCATTCTAATAGAATTTTGCCGTTAATAAAATATTGTGCAACTGTTTTAAAAAAAATACATAATAATATTGTTAAGTAATTAATTTAATATACTGTTGAAATTTTTTATATTTGGAATGTGAATATTGTATTTTATGAATATTTTTATCTTTATCATGTTTAAAAAAAAAACCAAATCAGAATCATGTATTTTTAAAAGTGATCCCTAATATCAAGCTTTTTAATTTGCATATAATCCGTTTTCATCCCGATTTAGTTCGTATCACAGTTTATAATATTTTGTTATTTCAACTTCCAAAGCATATACAAACACTATCGAAATTTCTTAGGTATAGGCGATCAAGAACCAGATGTCAATAATCATATTTATGAGGAACATTATTTGGTTAGTGATGATGACAATGGAATTGAAAATTTCGACTTTCCTGATAATGATACACTATATAATGGCCGATTTCAAATAAGAGAAAGCAGTAATCCTAATTCAGGTGACTTTTTGAATTTTTTGTTTACTTTTTCATTGTATTTCAGAATATATATTGTAACAAACATGTTCAATTTAAATGTTAATATTTTCATTGATGAACATATAGAGGACGCAAATCACGCAGAAGACAAAAATCATTTCGTTGATGAAGATACAGAGGTTAATATCGATTTCAGTGAAGGTACTAAATTAAATTCAGGATATTGAATTTTTTATAGATAAAAGAAAATTCTTTCAGAATAATATTTATATAATTCTTTCAGAATAATTTTGTATTTGATATGTTTAAGCAGGACAACCACATGTTTACACATGATTACGTCTCTCCTGGTGGCACCTTGTATTGGACCCGATTGTTTCAGACGATATCAAACCAAAAGATTCATCAAAATTTAATTCATATGGTGAAGCAGAAACATTGTATAGAAACTATGCATTAGAATCTGGTTTTGACGTTACGCTTGGAAGAGTCCAAAAAACAAAAAATGGGATTATTACAAATAGACATCTTGTATGCAATCGGGAAGGTAATCAAAATACTAGTAAAGTAGATACTCTGGACATTCAACATAAAAAGACTCAAAGAAGGAAAGATTTATTTAGGAGGAATAGTAAAGCGAAAGTTGTTTTAGAAATAATTCCCGGTACTCTTAGTTATGTCGTGAGCGATTTTGTCGAGCAACATAATCACGAGTTGTTTAATAAGGGCAATATGTACTTATCTCGTTCAAAGAGAAAACTTGACTATTCCCAAGAAATTTTCATTCATAATTTGTCAACACAAAATATTGTTCCTGTAAAAGCACATAGACTGTATAGTTCTCTTTAGGTCGGTCCTTCGTTTCGAGATGGATTGGTTTCTGATTTCAAGAATGCTAGGAGAAATTTTAATTGTTACATAGGTGGCAGGGACGCGAAATTCCCTATTGACAAGATGAATGACAAGAAAAAAATGTCACATCATTTACTTTTGAGTATAAAATGTTGAACAAAAGATTTAATGCTCTATTTTAGGCTAACGAAACAGCAAAGTATAACTACAATTCGTTCGGAGATGTTGTATCACTCGATACCACATTCAGCATGAATAAGTATTTCTAACCTTCAATACTTTTACAATAAGAATTTCATTGTTTTCAGTTATGTAAAATAATATTTTATTTTTAAAATAGGTATCATATGGTTTTTTTTCCGTTTATTGGCATCGATAACCGCAAAAAATGTGTAAAATTCGGTGCTGGACTTTTAAGTAAAGAAGATGGAGTTTCTTATGAATGATTGCTTAGAACTTTTTTGAAAGCTTATAGAAAACAACCTCAATTGGTTATATCTGACCAAGATCCAACTTTGAAAAAAACTATAGATAAGGTTTTCCCGTTGGCACATCATAGGTTAGTATGTGACATATAACAAAGAAGTTGCCAAATAATGTATGCATCAAACGATCATTATTCTTATTTTTTGTTATGATTCTACAATTATTTTCTCATATTCTAACATAATCAATTGCTTTAACAAAATCAATTGCTTTAACTCTTATTTTTTTGTTGTGATTCTATAATTATTTTTTCATATTAAACCTTCATTTTCTCATATTCTAACAGAATAAATTTATACAGATTTTATCAATTGAAGATGCAGCCACCAATCAAAAATTTCGAAAGCACTTTCACTCTATAATTTGGAATTCTAAGCTGGAACCACATGACTTCGAGAATGTATGGCGTATGATGTTGGAGGAGTTTAAAATTACTGATAACAGTTGGATGAATACCATGTATGGTTTGCAAAGATCTTGGATCCCCACATTTTTAAAGCACATTCCAATGTCCGGTCTTATGCGAACAAAATCACTGTCTGAAATTCAGATTTGGTAATTTCAAACCACCACATTATTCGGTTCTTATCTTACCATGTTTATGATGACATTTAAATCAATCATGGAACGACAAAGACATAACCAAATTCTCAATGATTTTAATACTGCCACCACTTTTCCTAAATTCATTACCCATAGTCCAAATGAACCTCATGCTTCAAACGTATATATGCGCAAGATTTTTTTATCAGGTTCAGAAAGAGATATCAAGAGCTGAAGATAATTATTTCCAAACGAATGTAATACCTTCCAACGGTGTTGATAAAATTATTGTTTTGGAGAAAAAAAACAACATAACTACTAGGAAAACAAATGATGTTGATGTTGATAACAAAGATTAGGAATACAATTACAATTGTCTTATAAGGGATACTGAATACACGATGTATTTTTTTCACATTAATTGTTAATTTATCATTTGAATTTAAACACTAAAAGATTACAACTTAAACATTCTCACTAATCATCTAATATATTCCAGGTCACACACTCAACCAAAGATGGTTGATTCAAATGTACTTGTATGCATTTTGAACATGTAGGGATGTTATGGAGACACATATTTTGTGTGTTTAAGTTTTATGGCATTGAACAAATTCATGAAAAGTACATTTTGAAACGTTGGCGTAGGGATGTTATTCCAACATAATTACTGAAAAGACGCTTCAATATTTCTTTTGACGATTCTAATTCCGACATGAATGCTATTGATATTTTTTCAACTATTGACCGTTGTATGTCTTTTTTGAGCCATGATGCAGCTAAGTTAAAGTGATACCTTGACGAGCAGAATATGTTGAAAAAAAATTCGTAGACAATTGTCCAAATCATGATCTACCGATTAGAGCAGAACAGTTCAAGAAGCTTCTAGGCATGGTAGGCCCTGATATGGTATCTGATGTTAGTGACATTCAAAATCCTACAGATATACATAACAAAGGCTGCAGTAGTCGTGGGAAAAGATTAAAATCTACAAAAGAGACGATTGAGAAAGAAAGCTCGAAACCTAAGAGAAAGTGTGCTACATGTGAACAGATAGTTCATCATGACAAAAGAAATTGTCCTCTAAAAAACGCCCATAAATAATTTCCTTGTTTGTTTTTTTGTTGGTTTTAGTAAAATGACATTTCATTTTAATTTTGTCGGTTCACATTCAATGTTATCTTTTATGACGTTTAATAAAGTATTCACATTGATTGCTAGTGACGATGACATTGTCAATTAATGTAACAATATTTATCTTTTATTATTACTTAAAAATAATCATATAACGTAATACAAATATTCATTCCATCAATTGTATAAATTCATTATTTTCCTTACTTACAACAAGTTATACAACTTTTTTCAATCATTTTAAGATTGATTTTCATTTTAACAAAAATGCTTTATTGCTTAGTGTAGTATACATACAATGTGTACAATTTATATACAAGAATTCATTATATCATATTTTCTTTCAAAAAGACTATATATTACGTAAACATATTCATTCCAAAAGAATTATATATATAAACACATATTTTTCATCTACATCCAATTCACATACAAATATTCTTTATAACCTTTTTTTTCTTTTCTGAATTATACTTTTACTCATACATATTTAATTTCAAAAATGGTACATTATACCAAAATATACGTTTCTCATCTACATATAATTAATAGAAAATCAAAAACTATAAGATATTCTGCTAGAATAATAACAATATAAATCTACTCTATATGCATCAAAAAACTATAACAAAAGTCCAGCCACATAATACATGAAGTCGATGAAGTTGACTTCATATTATCTAAACATAAGCATTCAAAAAGAATTTTATATTCTGCGTTTTTTTATGCATTATACACGTACACACACATACTTAATTTCAAAAAGGATATATTATATTGATAGATCCATTCATCATCCACATCTAATTAATAGGAAATCAAAAACTATAACATATTCTACCAGAATCATAACATTTACTATATAATATCAGCACCAAAAAAACATTAAAAAACATTCCAGTCACACAACATTATGAACAACAACCTTGAATTATATTAACAACATTATTACAAAAAAAATACATCAACACATACATTATTAACAACTACCTTCAATTATATTTAAAAAATCTTCATAATTTAATACTAAATTTTATTCATAAATAACCCAACAAAAACTTATTATTAAACTACTTCCCATTCTACCAGAATTGATTTTCACAATGCACAACATCATCATCCCAGAATTTAAACAATGCATCAACACAACCTTTATATCAAAATTAATATTCCATACAATGCATCAACACAACCTTTATATCAAAACTAATATTCCATTATCAGATATAAGTTTAAATACTGATAACAATACTTCATAACTTCTGAAAGACAAAGTACTTTTTCAAACATCTAACATAATGAAGAATCGTGTTTGAACAACCACAAAAAAAAAAGTTCAGCTAATGCCATGTCAATATTTATCTTAAAAAAACCAAAATACCACTTCAAATTCTTACCTAAGACCCCTTGCTTTATTTTTTTTTCCTATTTTCAGCTGACTCTTGAAGAAGCATATCTTGTTCCAAAATATCCAGCTTACGAAACGCTTCAAAATCTGTAACTATCATAGTCTTAAACTTATTGAACTCAGCTGTCAACAATCTTTCCATGTATTTCGTCCTTAACTTAATTATAGCACTCACATCACCAGGCATTTTACCTATAAGACCACACTCCTAAAACCCTTCATTTTTTTCACACCCCAAAACCAAGAACAACGGAAACTTTCTAGGGTGGAGGATGTCATGTATAGTATCACAACACATATAATAGTAAACAAGTAAACAACATCATCCGTTGTATTAAATATATAATTTTAATACAAGTGTGTTTTGTGGTTTATAGGACACCAAAATATGAATCAAAATAAAAGATGAGTCTTGTATGTACTCCATCTTCTCAAAAGTTGGCATCTGTACCTGTCTACTGATGACCTATGACCTGAGAATACAAGTTATTTTGAAAGAGTTTATCAACATTAATGTAACACCGTAAATTTCAAAACAAAATTTTCAAATTTTATAAAAACATAATTCACTTAACATTCATAAAACAACCATGTTTGAAATTCAATTCAAGTAATACAAAAATCCCAAGATCTCAAAATCATAAAATCCCATGCGTGTGTACTGATCAAGCCGGCGCCTTCCCACGGTCGTCACTAGTACCTGAAACAAATAACACCAAACACTATAAGCACAAAGCTTAGTGAGTTCCCCAAAATACCACATATAACACATATTAGCCACTCGAGGCTATAACTCTGTGGGTCCATGCACCCAAACTCTATGAACCCTCAGGTTCTAACTCTGTAAACATGCACAACATAAATCACAAAGAATAATGCAGCGCAACTCATAACACAATATAGCATACAAGCACTGTATCACATAACTCTAGTTACCTACTCAAGGTAAAGTATAGTGAGAAGACTCACATCGTATATCTCGATATCTCGCAAATCCCTGAACCCACTTGTACTCGATCCCCCGAGCTATAATCCTCCTATAATACAATACATCTTTAACATTTTCACAACTAAGGTTGACTAACCCCACTAAGTCAATACAGGTCAACTCTGGTCAACGGTCAACTTTGACTGGACTCGGTGAGTACATAAGAGCGACTCAACGAGTCTACATGTGTTCGCTAACTCCCTCGGATTCTCTCTTGTCACGTCAAGTACTCCCCTAACTCGATGAGTTCCACCAGACATGAATCGCGGGGCCACCGCGACTCAACTCGCCGAGTCTCAAAACAACTCGGCGAGTTCCAGTTTGACTCAGTCCACATGTCAACCCTCTCTGACTCTCCTTGACTCACTGAGTTAGCCCCTTAACTCGGCAAGACCACTTGCTGAGTGGTTATGGACAATCTTCATGCTACTCGCCGAGTGTGTTCTTCGGACTCGGCGAGTCTATGCCATGCATGAACTCAAACTCACTCCTGAGGTCAGATCCGTTCCAATAACTCCTAGATCCAGTCCTTTCAAGCACATTCATCATGTACAATCACAATATTGGTGCTCATGCAAAGGTCCAAAGGCCTTATTTGATGATATGATCTCTAGAATGCTATTCTAAGCTCATGGCCTCCATTAACACTCATAAAGCTTGAGGGAAAAGGGTCTCTGAACCTCTTTGGGTCCCGATCTAAAGTACTAACACAAGAAGAGGCCAATTACTCCATGGATCTCTTCCACAAAGAAACCCTAACTCTAAGTTTCACAACAAGGACTGAGAAAGGAACGAATGGATACCTCAAATGAAGTCCCTGAGCTCAAAAATCACTGGATTAGCACCTTCTTTGGTCTCCTCTTGCCTTGATCCTCTTCTATATGCAAAAATACCCACAAATAGTTAAGGATCTCCCTCTTCTCTCTCACAAAGTGCTCACAGGCTCTTTAGGGTTCTCTCTGGGGTTGGTGGCCGCAAATAACGGCCATAAACCCCCTTAAATAGGCCTCATACCCCGGAAATTAGGGTTTCATTAATTAGTGTGGACTTGCCGAGTCCACTCCTTGGACTCGCTGAGTCCAGACGCGAACCCGCTTCCAAAATCGCGATCCTACTAGGCGAGTTTGAGCTCCAACTCACCGAGTCCCCTCACAATTCACCAAAAATACAATAATAATAAATAACTGGGAATCCGGGCTGTTACAATTATCCCCCACTAGAACTAGACTTCGCCCTCGAAGTCTCGCTCTGCAAATAACTCCGGATGCTGCTCGCGTATCTCACGCTCCGGCTCCCAAGTCATGTCGGACCCCTTCCGATGCTGCCACTGAACCAAAACCAAAGGTACCTCCTTGTTCCTTTGATTTTACGATCTCTGATTGCCACTGGTCTCTCAGCATAATTCAGGATCGCATCCACCTGAATATCCTCTAATGGAACCACTGCCGACTCATCGGCTATACACTTCCGTAGTTGCGACACATGGAAAGTGTCGTGAATCTGTCCCAACTCTGCTGGCAATTCCAATTGATAGGCTACTGATATGAGTATATTTAGTTATAAACTTCATGCATTATCTTAATACTTTATGTTGATTTTATCTCATTTAATGAACAAAAGGTGCTTAATTAGTTTAGAATTTCATTTTTCAGCAATAATGACATGCTCGGAAGGAAAAGGAAGCGGAACTAGTGATTGGAGGCTTGGATATTGGATTTTGAAGAAAGAAGGATGTTGCTGGACAGCTTGACCCCTCGTCAGTGTTTTGGCCATATCTCATGAACCGTAACTCCGATTGACGAGATTCAAAATGTTCTGAAAAGTAGACACAATTTCAGACGACTTTCGTGTTTTGAGAAAATGCTGATTCCAAACGTACTCGGCGAGTAGGGTCGATTTACTCGCCGAGTTGGTCTGAAGTTTCGCGATTCTGGACGCGCTGACTTGCCGTACACGGGTTTTAAGTGATGAACTCGCCGAGTAGGTCAATGGACTCGCCGAGTAGCCCCTGTTTTGTGAAAATCTATATAAAGGGACTTTCAGATCGATACCCTAGCAGATAGATGAACCCTTGGAGGCCAATTGTCGACTAAAGGTGCTGCTAGAGCGTGGGAAGCAAGGGAATCAACCCTACATTCAATTTTAAGAAGAATCAAGTCAAAATCAAGTTTACTCTTACCTAATATCTTGTTTGAACTATGTTTTTACCAATTGATTTCGTTTTTGTGCTTGTTTCTGCTGTAATCATGAGCTAAAAACTCATAACTTCTGTTTAGGTAGATGAGTTTGTGAACATGGATTAATTATTTGATTAGGATTAATTTTAATTGGTGATTATGTTTTATTAAGCTTGTTAAAGAACCTTATGTGTTAACAATAACTATTATTCTGTTAATAAATCAGTAATTAAGTTGTATGAACATCTCTTAGTTGCTAATTTCATATGATTTACGTGACCACATAGTTGTATGTCTAGGAATAACGAATGTGAAACTAGAATTAACTTGAGGATTGGTAAGTTAATGTGTGAGCTTGTTTGATACACCATCAACAAGAGGTTAATTGAATCACCAGTTTGATTAGCTAATTACAAGTCTTTATAAACCCGAATCAACAAACTAGGAAATTCATTGATTTAGACAACTGGCCACTGCTTGAGTTAATTTGTTTCCTAAGGATTAGTAATAGCAAACGTGAAACTAATCATCTTAGTCGGTAGCCAATGAAGAATTAATTCGATACGTCGAAATCATCCATGGGAACAAATGAGTCGAACCTAAACAGAAGTCCTCTTTATTATTGAATTTAGTTGATTTTTTATTTGCTTAGCTCTTAGTTTCTTAGTTTAAGTTTTAGTTAATTGTTTAAGTTTCTAGTCTTGCAAAACTAGAGAAAACCCCCTTTCTATTACTTGTTTTATTTAGATAATATTAGCATCTATTTTAATTGTTTACCGTTCCCTGTGTTCGATACCCTACTTACCTGAACTAAACTGCTAATCGATAGGTACACTGCCTATCGTGTGTTTGTCTTTGTGTTTAAGTTAGTAGGATTAAAACTAGTTGGTTTCACACACATCAAGTTTTTGGCGCCGTTGCCGGGGAACGGTTCAAATAGTTAATTTTATTTGCTAATTGTTATCATTTTGATTTTATTGATTTTTTTTATATAGTTAATTTTTTTTTATTATTATGTATTTTCCAAATCTCGATGCTTTTGATGCTTTTCTTGAGGAAGTAGTGCAGGAAATTGAGCAAGAAGATGAGGAGTGTGGATGGGATGAAGATTTGAAGAAATTTGATAGATGGTTAGATAACATCTTGCCCAACACACAAGAACAATCTGATTTACAAGAGCTAGATTTACAAGATGAAGAATTTAATCCAGAAAAAGATTTGGAGGAGCTGGAAAGATTGCTAGCAGAGGGGTTAGATGAAGAACAAGAAAAACATGAGTTGCAGGAACCAAGTTGTGGTTTGACCATTACCACGACGTGGCCCCCTGTTCTTCCGGTTTGTGTTTCGAAGCGTGGGGTGACGACTCCAACTTTGGAGAAAGTTCTGAATCACGATCCATTTATGATTAGTATCCAACCGGTTCCAACCCTTGTCAATATTCATGGGTTTTATGAATTCAAGCTTGTTTGGCCAATTTTTGAAGCAAAGAGTCGAATTTTACAAATTGGTCAAAAGAAAATATTTAATGCAATGGATGGAATGACATTGAGTTTATTGGAAGTTTATTAAGTTGGGAGTCCAGCTAAAGACTCGCACAAAAAGAAGCGCTTGCGGGAGGCAACCCGTCATTAGAGTTTGCTTTTCTTTTTCTTTTAAACTTCTAGTATTTAGGGATAATATAGGAATTTTTATTTTTATGTTTTTTTTCTTTTTATTACTTGGTTTTTGTTTTTGATCTTTTCAGTTTGAGTGTAAGGATGCATGTGAGGGTCTAGAGTCAAGGCTGACGAAGCGAGAAATTGAGTCTAGGCGAGAGAGGAAACGAAGTTTTGAGTCAAGCTATGAGTCCAATTGATAGAAGGGTTATATAGTGTTTATTACCTAAAGAAAAATGAGGGAAATTATTAGGTTATATAACCCCCCATACATCATAAGCGGACTTGGGCAAAATAATTTTTTTGTCACACAACGATCTACTCGCCAAGTGCATCTTATGGACTCGCCGAGTCCATGTGAAAATCCACGATTCTTCTGCCATTTACGCTTCAACTCGGCGAGTCTACATACTTACTCGACGAGTCGCTCATTCTTCTTACTTTTGAGCTGAAGATTTGATGACATTTGATATGGGCATTGGTTCTATTCTTTGAAGATCATTTTTCGAGCATTTCCAAGAGTTTTTCCCTTATAATTGGAGCTGTACCACACGAGATTTTAACACCCAAGGCATGGATGAGCTGTTCCCATGCCAAGTCATCTAAAGATGGAGCTCAAAAGAAAAAGATCAGCCTCGCGACTGCTACCCCAGGGGAGTTTGTTCCAATTCTCTCTATATTTCATATTTCATATTTTATGCATGACATGCAATGGGGACATTGCATAAATTAAGTGTGGGGTAGGGGTTAGTTATTTTAGTTAAAATTTTAGTTAATTTTTGATAAATTTTGAAATGTTCGCATTAAAATTGTTAGGGCTAATTTAGAAAATTTTGGTAAAACAATTAGGGATCATGCTAGTATTATATTTGATGATTGCATGAAAACCCAAATGTTTAGTTGAGCCTATATACGTTCTAGTGCATTTGTGGCTTCCTTATTCTAGTGAAATCATGGGACAAAAACACGACCTTGCTTAGTTTGAAGGATGTAATATGTTTAGCATCGTGTACCAGAAATGTATCCAGGAAAATTATTATCGTTAACCAATAAAGGTTGAAGTTGAGTGCCCCTGCTTAAGCATGTAGGGATTTGAGTGAAAAAAAAGTGAGGTACATGTAATAAAAAAAAAAGAGAATTACAAGAAAAAGTTTGAAGAATTTTTGGAGCATCAAAGTTAAGTATGAAATTAGAAGATCGAAAATTCCGAAGAAATTCAAAAAGTTGAAGATACCAAAAATCAAACAACAAAGGTGGTGAATTCAAAGAAATTAAAGATCAAATGTCAAAGAAGTGAAGAATTCCAAAGAGCTCCATAGTGGTATCATAAATTGTAATTTTCTAGATATTGTATGCTTGGGTTGCTCAACCAAAAATACCTTGAGGTTAAGAGGTTTTCTGAGGATGGATTCGGAGGGATGCATAAAATGAGCATTGTTCGGAAAAAGTGGGCGAATGTTTATGAGGATTGTGAGTATTTGGAGTATGGGGGGTTATTAGGAAAATGTTAGACACAAATGCATGCGTTGCGGTCTTGGCATAATGGCTGGGTTTGATTGGGATTGTATTATGTAATATTAGTGTACTAAAATTCAGTTTTGCTTGGGGGCAAGCAAAAGTCAAGTGTGGGGTATTTTGATATGAGTATATTTAGTTATAAACTTCATGCATTATCTTAATACTTTATGTTGATTTTATCTCATTTAATGAACAAAAGGTGCTTAATTAGTTTAGAATTTCATTTTTCATCAATAATGACATGCTCGGAAGGAAAAGGAAGCGGAACTAGTGATTGGAGGCTTGGATATTGGATTTTGAAGAAAGAAGGATGTTGCTGGACAGCTTGACCCCTCGTCAGTGTTTTGGCCATATCTCATGAACCGTAACTCCGATTGACGAGATTCAAAATGTTCTGAAAAGTAGACACAATTTCAGACGACTTTCGTGTTTTGAGAAAATGCTGATTCCAAACGTACTCGGCGAGTAGGGTCGATTTACTCGCCGAGTTGGTCTGAAGTTTCGCGATTCTGGACGCGCTGACTTGCCGTACACGGGTTTTAAGTGATGGACTCGCCGAGTAGGTCAATGGACTCGCCGAGTAGCCCCTGTTTTGTGAAAATCTATATAAAGGGACTTTCAGATCGATACCCTAGCAGATAGATGAACCCTTGGAGGCCAATTGTCGACTAAAGGTGCTGCTAGAGCGTGGGAAGCAAGGGAATCAACCCTACATTCAATTTTAAGAAGAATCAAGTCAAAATCAAGTTTACTCTTACCTAATATCTTGTTTGAACTATGTTTTTACCAATTGATTTCGTTTTTGTGCTTGTTTCTGCTGTAATCATGAGCTAAAAACTCATAACTTCTGTTTAGGTAGATGAATTTGTGAACATGGATTAATTTTAATTGGTGATTATGTTTTATTAAGCTTGTTAAAGAACCTTATGTGTTAACAATAACTATTCTTCTGTTAATAAATCAGTAATTAAGTTGTATGAACATCTCTTAGTTGCTAATTTCATATGATTTACGTGACCACATAGTTGTATGTCTAGGAATAACGAATGTGAAACTAGAATTAACTTGAAGATTGGTAAGTTAATGTGTGAGCTTGTTTGATACACCATCAACAAGAGGTTAATTGAATCACCAGTTTGATTAGCTAATTACAAGTCTTTATAAACCCGAATCAACAAACTAGGAAATTCATTGATTTAGACAACTGGCCACTGCTTGAGTTAATTTGTTTCCTAAGGATTAGTAATAGCAAACGTGAAACTAATCATCTTAGTCGGTAGCCAATGAAGAATTAATCCGATACGTCGAAATCATCCATGGGAACAAATGAGTCGAACCTAAACAGAAGTCCTCTTTATTATTGAATTTAGTTGATTTTTTATTTACTTAGCTCTTAGTTTCTTAGTTTAAGTTTTAGTTAATTGTTTAAGTTTCTAGTCTTGCAAAACTAGAGAAAACCCCCTTTCTATTACTTGTTTTATTTAGATAATATTAGCATCTATTTTAATTGTTTACCGTTCCCTGTGTTCGATACCCTACTTACCTGAACTAAACTGCTAATCGATAGGTACACTGCCTATCATGTGTTTGTCTTTGTGTTTAAGTTAGTAGGATTAAAACTAGTTGGTTTCACACACATCAGCTACCCTGCCTATCCTCGCGTTCACCCGAAATGGACCAATATATCGGGGCCCCAACTTGCCCCTCTTCCTGAATTGAATCACTCCTTTCCAAGGAGAGACCTTCAGAAGCACAAAGTCGCCGAACTGAAACTCAAGCTCGGACCAGCGTCTGTCCGCATAACTCTTCTGTCGACTCTGAGCGGCCAATAACCTCTGTCTGACCTACTGGATCTGCTCTGTCGTCTGAAGCACTATCTCAGTACTGCCCATAACATGCTGTCCAACCTCTCCCCAGCAAATGGGGGTCCGACACCTCCTCCCATACAACAGCTCAAAAGGTGGCATACCTATGCTCGAATGATGGATTTTGTTGTAAGAAAACTCTGCCAAGGGCAAGTACGTATCCCAACTCCCCCTGAAATCCAACACACATGCCCGAAGCATGTCCTCGAGCGTCTGAATCATCCGTTCACTCTGTCTGTCTGTCTGGGGGTGATATGCAGTATTAAAATGCAGCCTAGTACCTAGATCCTCATGAAACTTCTTCTATAATCTGGAAGCGAAACGTACATCCCGGTCTGTGACAATCGAGATCGGCACCGCATGCTGAGATACCACTTCCCTCACGTACATCTCTGCTAGCTTCTCTGCGGAAGAACTCTCGCTGATAGCAAGGAAGTGAGTGCTCTTCGTCAACCTGTCCACAATCACCCAAATTGCATCAACTCCCCTAGCAGTCCTTGGCAATTTGGTGATGAAATCCATGGTGATCTATTCCCACTTCCATTCAGGAACCTCCAACGGCTGCAACTTACCATGCGGTCTCTGGTGTTCGGCCTTAACCCTGCGACAGGTTAAGCAACTCTCAACAAACCACGCAACATCCCTATTCATACAGGGCCACCAATACTCCTTCCTCAAATCCAAATACATCTTAGTGGCCCCAGGATGGATCGAGAATTTCGACCGATGAGCCTCTTCCATCAAAATGGTATGCGTTCCTCCCACAAACGGTACCCAAATACGCCCCTGAAATGTCATAAGCCCCCGACCATCGGTAACGAACTCCGATACCAACCCAACAACTCGCTCCCTCTTCTGGTTCTCCGACCTCACTGCCTCAGCCTGTGCTCCCCGAATGGTGTCCAACACCGGAGCCATCACGGTCAATCGAAAACATACATTTCGCAACGGGACGCTCTCCGCTCTGCAACTCAGGGCGTCGGCTACCACATTAGCCTTGCTCGGATGGTACAAGATCTCACAATCATAATCCTTAACCACATCCAACCACCTTCTCTTCCACATATTTAGGTTGGGCTGATCCATCAAATGCTTCAAACTCTTATGGTCCGTGTATATCGTACACCGAACCCCATACAGGTAGTGACACCAAATCTTGAGAGTGAACACCACTGCCCCCAACTCTAGATCATGGGTGGGATATCTCGTCTCATGAGGCTTCAACTGTCTCGATGCATATGCTAACACATGCCCTCTCTGCATCAGCACCGCTCCCAACCCCAAGATCGATGCATCACAATATACAACAAAGTCCTCCATTCCCTCCGGAAGGGCTAACACCGGGGCCTCACATAACCTTTGGCGAAGCGTCTCAAAGGAGGCCTGCTGCTCGGGGCCCCATGAAAAAGCGACACCCTTCCGGGTCAACCTAGTGAGTGGCACTGCGATCTTCGAGAAATCCCTGATAAATCTCCGATTATAACCGGCTAACCCTAGCAAAATCCTGATCTCGGAGGGTAACCTCGACACCTCCCAACTCATCACCGCCTTAACTTTGGCCGGGTCGACCAATATCCGTTCCTAGTTAACAAGATGTCCAAGGATCTGGACCTCTCGCAACCAGAAATCACACTTGGAGAATTTGGCATAAAGCCTTTCCGATCTCAGAACTCCGAGGATCTCCCTCAAATGCTCCTCATGCTGCTCTCTAGATCTCGAATATACCAAAATGTCATCAATGAATACAATCACCGACCGATCCAACATCGGCCTGCACACCCGGTTCATGAGATCCACGAACACTACCGGGGCATTGGTGAGTCCGAAAGGCATCACCACAAACTCATAATGCCCATAACGCATCTTGAATGTTGTCTTCTGGATGTCCTCATCTTGCATCCTCACCTGATGATATGAAGACCACAAATTGATTTTGGAGAACCAAGATGCTCCCTGTATCTGATCGAACAAATAGTCGATCCTTGGCAACGGGTAACAGTTCTTGACCGTCAGGTTGTTCAACTCCCTGTAATCAATGCACATCCAATGAGAACCATCCTTCTTTTTAACAAAAAGGATAAGCTCTCCCCACGGTAAGCACCTCAGCCGAATAAACCCCTTTCCCAACAGCTCCTGAAGCTTTGAGGACAACTCCTGCATCTCTGAAGGTGCAAGGCGATAAGGCACCTTGGCAATAGGCGCGACTCTTGGAACCAAATCGATACTGAAGTCCACTTGCCTCACGGGAGGCACACCCGGAAACTCCTCTGGAAAGACATCTGGGAACTCACGCACTATCGGAACCTCCTCCATTGACCTCGGTCTCTCAGAATCAACCCGCATATCCATCACGTACGCCACAAAACCCTTACAGCCCTGCTGTAGACACTGCCTCACCCTAGCGGCCGAACAAAATGCTGATCCAGAATGGGTACCCTCGCCGTACACTGTAAGAACTCCCCCACTAGGGTCTCGTATGGTCACCAGCTGTCGCTCGCAGTCGATAACCGCACCGAACCTGCTCAACCAGTCCATGCCCACAATGACATAGACATCACCCATCACAATAGGAACCAAATCAATCGGGAACTCAACACCGTAAATCTCAAGTACGCACCCACGGATCACCTCCGTGGCATATATCACCATCTCGTCAGCTATGGAAACTCTTAGAGGCCGACTCAGCGCCTCGCGACTAACACTGATGTGCTGACTAAAAGCCAAAGATACAAAAGACCGACTCGCACCCGAGTCAAATAACACCAAGGCATGTATAGAATTGAAAGGCTCTCCCTCGTGCCCTCGGCGCCTCAGCCTTTACTGGCCGACCCTCGGTAGCTATGATGGCGGCAGGGGCAGATCCCTAAGGTGCTCCCTGAGCTGATCCCCGCAACTGCGGACACTCTGTCTTCCGGTGTCCGGTCTGGTTGCGGTGAAAACATACTGCAAACTCCTTGGGACAGTCCTTGGCCATATGCCCCTCCTTGCCACATTTGTAGCAAGATCCTGCTCTACATACTCCATCATGACCCTTGCCACACTTTCCACAAGTGCGGTCCTTCTGGCTCCCTGATTTGGGATCAGCGGGCTTAGCCCGCTTGGCTGCCGGCTGGAATTGAGCCGGTCGCCGATCCCTCCCTTGAGACTCAGCCTCCTCTTTAGCTTGAGTCTCCAGCTCGATCTCCCTCTTCCGGGCATTTGCCTGAAGCTCAGCAAATGTCAGGTACGAGGAGTTCGCCACGAACTCCCGAATGTCTCGCCTCAAGATACTCAAATACCGACTCATACGTTCCTGCTCAGTGGACACGTGCTCAGGGCAGAACATCGCCCTCTCGTGGAACATCCTAGTAATCACCGTAACAAACTCAGTGCCATGCTTGAGGGTCAAAAACTCCTGGGCCAAATGCTCCCTCTCCACCTGGGGAATGTAATCATCTTGGAACATGGCAGTGAACCTCTTCCAGGTCACCGCCGCAAGCTCAGCAGGAAAAAAGTGCACTGTCACAAACTTCCACCAGTCCTTCGCTCCCAAGCGAAGCTGGTTCAGCACGAACCGTACTCTCAAATGCTCAGGAGATGAGCAAGTGAATAAACACCCCTTTATGTCAGAAACCCATCTCATAGCCGCCACCGGGTCCTGGGTCCAATCAAACTCTGGTGGTTTCGTGTTGCTGAACTCCCGGAACAGCAACGCATCACCACCCTGCGGCCTCGCAACAGCAACAGCTGCGGTGGCCGCCCCAACAGCAGCCTCAGAAAGAGCAGCATAACGCTCATTGAAAGTCTCAATCAGCGTGGTCTTAGTAGACACGAACATCTCTGGTATCTCTGCCCTTATGGCCGCAACCACCTCCTCGTGGATGATTTGATGGATCTCCTCATCACTAGCCCCAACGCCCTCTAGCATATAACGTGTCCTCACCATGATCAACCTCTGAAATACAACATACGATAAAGGGCCGCACTCAACAACTCATCCCTCCTTGATCCTTGGCATTCCGAAGATTCTTACTCGGACCGTACACCGCCCCTGTGCTTTTAGTAGTACGGGACCAATACTACTGTCCACACGTTTCAGTATACACCCCAAATCATCCTCTTCAAATCCTAATTTCTAAGTGCTCTATCACTTTCTAACAGATCTCTCATAAGCTCCTCGCTGCTAATTATTCACTCTCAAGTATCTCATAGCAGCTCACCTCTCCCTAGGCTAAGGCATCACAAATTAGGGCACTCTAGTCCTAATAGGAATACCTAGCCTAATCTAGCAAGAGAATACATCATAACAATCTCATAAACATATAATATAAGGGTATTTTGGGAAATCACCGTTCGGGCGCTGACTGATCGTACACACGTTTCTTCTCTGAATTTCTCTATAAATCTTTTACTTTTTGAAAATTTGGTTCTCTTTTGAAAATATTTTCCAAATCCTCAGTTTGAGTTCAAATACCCCCGAAGGTGTACCCAAATCCCTCAAACCAAGGCTCTGATACCAACTTGTAACACCGTAAATTTCAAAATAAAATTTTCAAATTTTATAATACCATAATTCACTTAACATTTATAAAACAACCATGTTTGAAATTCAATTCAAGTAATACAAAAATCCCAAGATCTCAAAATCATAAAATCCCATGCGTGTGTACTAATCAAGCCGGCGCCTTCCCACGGTCATCACGAGTACCTGAAACAAATAACACCAAACACTGTAAGCACAAAGCATAGTGAGTTCCCTAAAATACCACATATAACATGTATTAGCCACTCGAGGCTATAACTCTGTGGGTCCGTGCACCCAAACTGTGTGAACCCTCAGGTTCTAACTCTATAAACATGCACATCATAAATCACAAAGAATAATGCAGCGTAACTCATAACACAATATAGCATACAAGCACTGTATCACATAACTCTAGTTACCTACTCAAGGTAAAGTATAGTGGGAAGACTTACCTCGTATATCTCGATAGCTCGCAAATCCCTGAACCCACTCGTACTCGATCCCTATAGCTATAATCCTCCTATAATACAATACATCTTTAACATTTTTACAACTAAGGTTGACTAACCCCACTAAGTCAACACAGGTCAACTCTGGTCAACGGTCAACGGTCAACTTTGACCGGACTCGGCGAGTACATAAGAGCGACTCGGCGAGTCTACACGTGTTCGCTAACTCCCTCGGATTCTCTCTTGGCACGTCGAGTACTCCCCTAACTCGACGAGTTGCACCTGACATGAATCGCGAGGCCACCGTGACTCAACTCGCCGAGTCTCAAAACAACTCGGCGAGTTCCAGTTTGACTCAGTCCACATGTCAACCCTTTCTGACTCTCACTGACTCACTGAGTTAGCCCTTTAACTCAGCAAGACCACTCGCTGAGTGGTTATGGACAATCTTCATGCTACTCGCCGAGTCTGTTCTTCGGACTCGGCGAGTCTATGCCATGCATGAACTCAAACTCACTCCTGAGGTCAGATCCGTTCCAATAACTCCTAGATCCAGTCCTTTCAAGCACATTCATCACGTACAGTCACAATATTGGTGCTCATGCAAAGGTCCAAAGGCCTTATTTGATGATATGATCTCTAGAATGCTATTCTAAGCTCATGGCCTCCATTAACACTCATAAAGCTTGAGGGAAAAGGGTCTCTGAACCTCTTTGGGTCCCGATCTAAAGTACTAACACAAGAAGAGGCCAATTACTCCATGGATCTCTTCCACAAAGAAACCCTAACTCTAAGTTTCACAACAAGGACTGAGAAAGGAATGAATGGATACCTCAAATGAAGTCCCTGAGCTCAGAAATCACTGGATTAGCACCTTCTTTGGTCTCCTCTTGCCTTGATCCTCTTCTATATGCAAAAATACCCACAAATAGTCAAGGATCTCCCTCTTCTCTCTCACAAAGTGCTCACAGGCTCTTTAGGGTTCTCTCTGGGGTTGGTGGCCGCAAATAACGGCCATAAACCCCCTTAAATAGGCCTCATACCCCGGAAATTAGGGTTTCATTAATTAGTGTGGACTTGCCGAGTCCACTCCTTGGACTCGCTGAGTCCAGACGCGAACCCGCGTCCAAAATCGCGATCCTACACGGTGAGTTTGAGCTGCAACTCGCCGAGTCCCCTCACAATTCACCAAAAATACAATAATAATAAATACCTGGGAATCCGGGCTGTTACAATTAAAGCTGGTGAATTCATAAGTATTTAGTGTCATTGATTTGTAAAAACTTGTAATGAAAGACTTATAATTGTTTTGAGGAAAAGTTTGTATAAGTATGAAAACTCTAGAAAATCCCATATTTCCTACTAGTATAACAAGTAGTCTTCTACGAAGACCCGACTATTTTGAAAGTATGTATCATTGTAAAAATGACGGTTTTTCCCTCGTACAACTATTATTATAAAAATATAGTTTACCTCATCCTTTATGTGAATGCATCGCAAAATAAAGGTAATAAGGAAAATAATATATTTATATCAAAATATATCCTACCTCATCGTTTATGTGAAAGTGTCACAAAGTAGAGGTAATAAGGAAAATGGTATAATCCTTAAGAATCTATCCATTTGTATAGGATAAACACGGCGTGGTAACTCGCCGAACAGTACAACTGAGAACATCCGAAGATGAACACACCTTCTGTTGCGAGCAGCCAAGTAGGATGGTCAGTCCATGAGTGTGTAAAAGTATAACTTCATGTAGTATGTAGTAGTGTCTCCTCATATAGTATGTACTAGTGTCTCTTCGTATAATATGTATTAGTGTCTCTTCGTATAGTATGTACTAGTGTCTCTTCGTATAGTAAGTATTAGTGTCTCTTTGTATAGTATGTACTAGTGTCTCTTCGTATAGTAAGTATTAGTGTCTCTTCGTATAACATGTACTAGTGTCTCTTTCTATAGTATGTATTAGTGTCTCTTCGTATAGTATGTACTAGTGTCTCTTTGTATAGTATGCATTAGTGTAGTGTATGTATTGACTCTTGTATGAACTGACTCTTAGTGTGATTCCTTGTACTAGGAATAGTAAGTATTATAACCCTAAACTATACCTATTATAGTTTAATAGCAATATTGAGTGTATAATCGAGTGTACTGAAATAAGATAACAAGCTTTTATGTCTATACATATACACAGGATATATAACTAAGGATCAAATGACAATCGGACAAACAATAGGGTACTCTAGGGCCACAACCAAACAAGGAACGGGAAATAGAGTGTACTATCAGTCCTAAGTCCTTCAAACTTTATTTATATAACTATAAATGTATCATACATATTTTGACAATCAGAGGGTTTAAAGAATTGACGGTAAAGATTTGTAAAATAAAGCTAAGTTTTATAAAGAGTTTAGCATGAAAAAGTGTTTGATAATCGTTTTCAAGTAGTTCTGTTGATAAAACAGTTTGAAGTCATTTGTTTAGAAAACTAGTTTGATGTGTAGTAAATCCATTTGTATGCTAGTTATTAATCACATGTGATTGATATAATAACTAGTATGATTCAACTTGTATCACCCCCCCCTAAAAGCATTTAAAAACATTTAAAAGGTTAGTTAAGGGGGTATGAACTCACCTCTAGTGATTGATGTGTCGATAGGATTGGTTTAGGAGGTTGAGTGTCAATTGTGGACTTGAGCACAAACGAATCCTATTAACCAGACAACGACATATGTATATACACATTTAGTGTTTGAAACAACTAATTATTGGATTTGGACCACCTTAGGGACTAGCATACACTTATATTGAAGTGTTACAATCATATATGATTGCATATAAGGGGTATATGGCTATAAAAGGGAGTGTAGGGTCAAAATACACCATATTGGTGTGTGTGCGACCAGCGTGGGCGGCCAGGGTGTGTATACAGCCAGGTGTGTGCGGCCAGGCCTGTGTACGGTCGTACACTCCCATTAAAACGTGTCCAAATCGATTTTCCAAGGCTTTGTAATGATCCTAAGAAGGTGTTTTGGTCGATGCTATGCTTAGATGAGTGTTTAAGTCCATTTTAGGACTAAAAGATGTATGTGCGGTCACACATGATGTGTGTGTAAGTCCCTAAGGCGGTGTTTGATTTGCAGAATGTTTTCGAAGGAATTGGAATTTGTTAAGGAATTGGAATTTGTCTTGAATTGGAATCCAATTCAATATTCTGTGTGGTTAACAATAAATGGAATTTGAATCCAATTTTATATTTTGTTTGGTTGGCGGAAAATGGAATTGGAATAGTGTAAGATGATAGAACTACCCTTGTTGGTTTTTGCTTACTTTTACTTTGTTTTATAATTATATGTAAATATATATTATATAAATTATAAAAATATTAAATAGTGGTGGTGGCATCGGCGATGGTGGTAGAAGCGACGGTGGTGGTGATGGCGGCAGTTTGTGGTGGTGACAAAGGTGGAGATGGTGGTAGTAGTGGCATCATTAGTGTTGATGGTAGAGGTAGTGGTGGTTGTGGCGGTGGGTTTACTGGTGTCGGTGGTGGTGGTGGGTGCGGGTGGTGGCGACGGTGGTGGTGGTGATGATAGATTTAGTAGTAACAATGACAGTGGTAGGATGGTGGTGTAGGTGGTAACAGAGGTTATGAGTGGTGGTGGTGGTGGTGACGGTGGTGGTGGCGATGGTGATGGTGATGGTGGTGGTGGTGGTAACGGAAGTTGTGGTAGTGGTGGGTGGAAGTGGCGACGACATCAGTGGTGATGGTTAATGATGTTGGTGGTGGAGGTGGGTGGGTGGCCGAGGTGGTGGTGGTAGGTGGTAGTGGAGGTGGTGAATGGTAGTAGAGATGGTGGGTAGTGGTGAAGATGGTCAAGAGTAGTGACGAATTTGTTTCATATTTAATTTTAAAAATGAAAAAGGTAATATGGTAATCTTCAACATTCCCACTTGAAGGAATTTGAATTTCCACATATTTTAGATTAAATTTATTTTCCCTCATTGGAAGGAAAGTTGGAGACATGTAGGAATCCAATTCTTTCTCAAAACTTGAACCAAACAAAAGAAAGTGATGGAATTAAATTTCAATTCCTTCCGATTCCTTCCAATTCCAACGAACCAAACGACCCCTAATTTTCCTGTGTATCAATCAAATCCGTTTGATGGTGCGGAATCCCAATAAATGGATGATGTCAGATCAAATAAAAGAGAAGGAGAAGAAGAATAATATGAATCTCTGTATGAATTGATTAGAAATTAAGATCCGGATACAAAAAATTCACAGACAAAATGCTCTCTAGTTTCTCTCTTCTCTCTTGGCCGTACAATCTCTAGGGTTTATCAAAAAATTCCTCACACCCTAATACCTATATTTATACTAGGGGAACATGGGCTGGAAACAAATGGGCCGTAAATGAGTTTACGGCCGTAAACTCAGCCGTAAACTAGACCATAAATTCATAAATATTACAAAAAAATACAATTGCCCAGAAAAGCAAAGTATAAACCATATTTTCACCATACAATCTCCCCATTGTTTTATAGTTTTCTTTTCTTAATGACCCAACAAGCTCCCCCCTAAAAGGAAGCTGGCTCTTCTTGTCAATCTTCAATGAATGACTTCATCTTGAGCACTTGAAGTTTTCTTCAGAATTTGGCATTGAACGCTCATTGGGTGAGGATGCTTGACGTACTGATTCTTGAAAGATAGCGCTTTCAGCTTGAGAATCTTTAGAGAGGACAACTATTCTAGATCACTTCAGCAGGTTCAAGATAGCAGCAGACTGATTGAGAAGGCTTCAATGCAATCCGTCACATAATATTCAATTTTAGCTTCACCTTGCTTCTGGGGTCGAAAGATTGAATTTGAAAGAATAATCTTCATTTCTTGCTCCTTCGAATGAGAATTCTTCGATGCTCACGGACGAAGCATTGGCTTAGAAATCTTCAACACAAACTCCATGAGTCTTATCTATACTTGAAATCACTTTTCAAGACAAAACAAAACTAAAAGAAAACTTAGCACACAAATTAAAATAGAAACAAAATTATTTTTTGGATTTTTTTTTATGATTTTTCTGAACAAGAAATAAAGCAGAAATAACACTATTTTTAGATTTTTAATTTTTCTGATTTTTCTGATTTTTTTTTATTGTTTTTAATTTTTTAATTCTCCCCTAATATTTAACTTAGAAGAAACTATGACAAATTTAACAAAAATAAAATGATATCTAACTTTAAGAGTGATTTGGGATCAAAGTTTTTAGACAACCTTTATCCACTTGTCGGTACCTTCTATCTTCACGTCTTTGTCTGGTCAATCGTCGGTATTGTTGTCTACTTAAACACAAAAAATTGTGACAAAATTAGGACATACTATTAATTGTAAGACAAAGTGATCCTAAGTTCCTAGATATTATATCTTAAAGACCATTCAGCTGACGACGACCAGGGATATTGTTTTCCACCTAAATTGAGCAGCGAGATGTATAGACAATCTATATGTGATAAATTTAAGTGTACTAGAACGTGTTTCCCGCTTCCTGATATGCCCCAGCCATCAAGAACTTCCAGAGTACTCCTTACATCGGGTGAGCAGACAACCATTCAGAGAGAAGATAAATTCAGAATTTAATAACTTATCACTTTAGAGGGGTTGAGAAGTAGAAAGTTGCATATGCTGTGTACCAGGTCGGATTTGAGGTCACGCAAAGGAGACAACATATGGCTAACAGATAGGAGGAGTTTCATAGATGTAACATGCAGAGAAATAGAGTTGCATACGTTTCAATCCAGGTCGGGTCTCTTCCAATCACGCAAAGGGTGCAACATATGACTAACAGACAGAAAGAAAGAAAATGATATTCTACAGACCTAATTTATCGGAATTTACCAGTCGCCCCATCCAACCGGAATTAAAGACAGAATTCGCACATCAAGGAAAAGTTAAACCATAGTTCCAAGTACGGGTTCAATTAATGTGATGAGTAGATTCTCATATATATCTCCCTGCTCAACCTATCCGAGCGTCGTATTGTCAGGCTGAACGAATCTAACTAGGTTAAAATTTGTCAAGTCTATAAATTTCCTAAGTTCAACTCTGCCTAGTCAAGTCCATTTAGAATTTTTTGTGCCTACCGACACATCAAGTCAGAGCATAGACCCTTCAACTTTGGGTACGTTACACAGACTCAGGTTGCATGTTATCACTTGATAATATCACTTCCCAAAACTTCTCCCTCAAGCACATTTCATAACCAACATATTTTTTTAATTTTCTGATTTTCTAATGTTATCTTAATTTTTGTTTTGTTTTTCGTTCTCCCCCTAAATTTGTGCATAGGAGAGAAACGAAAGGAAATGCACAAATTTAAACTATCCTAAAACAAAAATTAGTCTTTAAAGCGAATTAGGTTAAGAAAAACTCAGGAGTATAGAGAAGAAAACGCAAACCATAATTCACCGATTGAATCTGCATTCAGAAGGTCTGAGAACAGCAAGCATAATCTCAGAATAGATCCGAAAATTCTTCATATCATTAAGCACTAACCCCATGTGATCCCTTCTTTTCTTCCCCAATCATATGACAGGAGCAGCCACTACCAACAAACCGAAGTCTGATGATATGCCTCCATAGCTGCTCTGACACAAAGCGGGATCAGTTGGTCTTTGGAACACAGTCCATTTTGAAACTGGGTTGACCTTTGTCATCAGTGAAAGGTACTCTCTCCCATGACATATCTTATTTATCACAAACATAAGACGATGAAATATTAGATTCATTAGAAGATTTGGGAGTTTTCACCTTTGGTACCCATCTATATTCATGTTTAACCCATTTCTTGTTCGATCCGATGGGTGTCTCGACACTTGATTTGGAACTTGAAGCCGGCTGCTGAGATCACTTTGACCTAACTGGTCTTAGCTTCATTGGAGCATCTCTTGAACTAGACTTCTAGGCCGGCATTCCATTCTTGTTCTTGGAGTTGGATGCTTGGCCTTGTGAGCATTCCAGTCATCATGTTCTGAATGTGGCCTTGAGGGGTTTCTTTTGGAGTATCTCCCTCTTGGTGCGTTCTGCCAGCCTTGTGCATAGTAGGGAACATATGCACGATTAGGATAATTTCTGGCAATGTGTCCAGGTGTTCCACAGTGAAAACAAGTCTTTTTCTTCACTGTGAAGTTATCTCTTCCTGCCCCTGGTTGCGTATCCTTGCCTTGTCTCTTGTTGTTCCCACATGAACACTTGCCACAAGAACTCTGTTGCGTTGGAATTGGTGGCCTATATTTCTCAACGGCAGGTTGATCAGAAACAGTTGAGTTCGAAGCAATAGATTCAGAGTTCAAGGAGATGTTGGTTTGTTCAATGGTTTTGTCCTTGTTCTCATCTTCTGCTACTTTACCTGCACATGAAGCAACAACATTAGTATCTTCAATATTAATAACTCCTCCTGACACAAATCCAGCTCGTTTTCCATATCGAAAATGTGGCTCCCTGTCAGTTTCGTCCTATGTCATAGGGATGGATGTGTAGTTATGATTATAAGGAGGAGGTACACTATTATACCCTAGACCCTTGTTTTGATTTTCTTTGACTTTTAATTGGGTTTCATATAAGGACTCGATTGTCTGACTTAACGCAGTATAATTTTTGAAACTGACATCAGTTTTTCCACACTTAATTTTTAAAGCATCAAGTTCTTCAGTTACAACAACAAGTTGTCTCTTAACATAATCATAATTTTCACACTTGTTGCTATACTCTTCCTGAAATTTCCTAAAGTCCTTGGTTTTTGCTTCTAATTCAGCCTTCAGGGGTTTCTGTCCTTTCCTGAGTTGATATCCTTCATATCTCAGGTCCTCAACTTCTCTTTTAAATAAATCAATTTGTTCTCGAAGAAATTAATCGTGGCTTCACAAGCTGGAGTACATGTAACTTCAGTGACCAGAATGTTTTCAGAACTCATTGTTTCTCTACACTTCAAAATATCAAGTTCTTGAATTACATCAGCAAGACTAAGATGATTGAGATCTTTTGTCTTCTTGATGATAGCCACGTTCATATCCCACGATTTCGGAAGTGCATTCAGCAGCTTTTTGTTTATCTCAGATTTGGTCAAGACGATCCCAGCTATATTCATCTCAGTAGAGAGTGTAGTAAATCACTGCAGCTGAGTTTCGAGGGTTTCTCCAGGCATATAATCGAACATGTTGAATTTTTGTCTTAACATCTCTTGATGACTCTCTTTCATATTTTTTTTAATTTCCTCGTAAAGCACACTAGAAGTCAAACTTAAATTTAAAAACGCCCTTTGACTATAAACCTCAAAAGTCAACATTAAAAGTCAAATTAAAAAAAATCAAACTCAAAAGTCAAACTTGAAAACTCAAACTTAAAAGTCAAACCGAAAAGCTAAATTTGAAAATTTAAAAGTTAAATGAAAAAGTTAAAGTTTAAAGTTAAAGGTCAAAATCAAAAATTTAAGTAAAGAGTCAAAAATAAAAGTCAAAAGTTTAAAAATAAAATCAAAAAATAAAAACTAAAATTTTTGGGTTGAAAAATGAATTTTAAAATAAAAGATTTTGAATTTTGGGCTAAAAATGACAATTTTGCGAAACTGAGTTCGAAAATGAGCGTTTTTCAATTAAAATCGGATGGAGTGGAACAAGATGCTTGTTGGTCGACCGGTAAGTCGCAAGGGTAAATAAGAAGCAAGAGGCTCAGGATCGATCCATGGCACCCTCATTTACGTTTCTAATTTTTTTGTAATGTGCGAGGACGAAGGTTGATGCTTAGATGCGAGGCGAGCACGAGGTCTTCACGTGCGAGGATGCTGCTGCAAAGCCGAGGTGCGAGGTTGCTGAGCCGTACACGTGCGTGCTGACCACAAACTCCAGCGGTATACTCCGATTCCGGCCGTAAGCTCCTCGGAAACCCTAGCTGCCGCTGCCACCCCTCGCTGGTTACGACTAAAAACACCGTTTTTTGCCCTTTTTTGCTCCAAAACTCGATCAAAAACCCGTTTTTATGAAAAACGCGAAGAACAAACCCCCCTTATTTTTGCGAGATCTATCCAAAAACGCAAGAAAATTTCGAAAATAAGATGAAATAATGCCCCAAATCTAACAAAATTGACTGATACAACCTTGCTCTGATAGCAATTGTAAGTCCCTAATTTGCCTGTGTATCAATCAAATCCGTTTGATGGTGTGGAATCCCAATCAAACGGATGATGTCAGATCAAATAGAAGAGAAGGAGAAGAAGAATAGTATGAATCTCTGTGTGAATTGATTAGAAATTAAGATGCGGATACAAAAGATTCACACACAAAATGCTCTTTAGTTTCTCTCTTCTCTCTTGGCCGTACAATCTCTAGGGTTTATCAAAAAAATTCTCACACCCTAATACCTATATTTATACTAGGGGAACATGGGCCGGAAAAAAATGGGTCGTAAATGAGTTTACGGCTGTAAGGTGTTTACGGCCGTAAACTCAGGCGTAAAGTAGACCATAAATTCATAAATATTACAGAAAAATACAATTGCCCAGAAAAGTAAAGTATAAACCATATTTTGACCCAACAGTGTGTGCGGCTGTACACACATGAAGATCATCTAGAATGATGATTTCATGGATCAAACTCGAGGAAAAAGCTTTCTAATGTGTTGTAGTAATGGTCTAAGGATGTTTACTTACTTGTATTGCCGATTGGAGAGAAAAACTTGAAGGACTCTTGAGAGAGAATGTTCCAGCTTTGAAGGAGTGGGAAAAGGGTGTAAGGTTGACTTAGGGTCCTTTATATAGGCTTGAGTGTGAGGCTAGGGGGGTGTGCGGTCGGCTGTGTGCGGCTAGTTGGCCGCACACTTGGGTGTGCGGCTGCACACACCTTGCTTGGTGTGTTTGGCTCGATTTTGCGATGCTACACACATTCTATCCCTTCCTAAGACTCATATCTTGATTATACTAAGCCTAATACACTTATATAGACCCTAAACTACATTGTAAAATAGCAAAACGAGGCTAACTTTGATTGAATTGATCTATTGTTTGAGATAGAAATTTCAGGTTGTCACATCATCCCCCCGTTAGAGAGAATTTTGTCCCGAAATTAGAGTTTAAGCAAGTAAGTAGTTACAAATAACTAAGCGAAAAGACGAGGATATTTCATTTTCTATTGATCCTCGCGCTCCTAAGTGAATTTCGGTCCTCACTTGGTGTTCCAACGAATCTTCACTATTAGGACGCGGCTTTGTTTCATCTGCTTGACTTCTCAGTCCATGATATCTACAGGTTCTTCCACGAAGTCAAGGCTCTCGTTGATCTCAATCTCGTTGAGTGGGATTACAAGAGTCTTGTCGGATAGGCACTTTTTCAAGTTTGAGATGTGGAAAGTAGAATGTATGTTACTAAGTTCATGGGGTAGTTTCCTGAATGATTTTCAGCCCTATAAGAGTGCTATCAGGAACTTGTCCTTTAGCTAACTGGGTGTCGCCCACTTCAGCCCAGCATAGAGGGGATCTGCACTTTCGGCCATAGAGGGCTTCAAATGGAGCAGCTTTGATACTCGTGTGGTAACTATTGTTGTAGGAAAATTCGACAAGGGGTAAGTGAGTATCCCATACCTTCCCAAAATCGATTATACAGGCTCGTAACATATCTTCCAGTGTTTGGATGGTTCTCTCACTTTGTCCATCGGTCTGAGGATGGTAGGTTGTACTCACGTACAACCTTGTTCCTAGTGAACTTTGTAGTCATTGCGAGAACCTGGATGTGAACCTACTATCTCTATCGGAGATAATGGATATAGGAATACCATGTAGTCATACAATTTCCCTAATGTATGTTCTCGTAAGTTTCTCCATCTTGTCAGTTTCTTTGATAGGCAGGAAGTGTGCAGACTTGGTCAATCTTTCGATAATGACCCAGATGGTATCAAGTCCACCAGTTCTCTTGGGTAACTTGGTTATGAAGTCCATAGTGATCCGCTTCCATTTCCATTTTGGTATCTCTGGTTGTTGTAGTAAACCGGAGGGTTTCTGGTATTCGACCTTGACCTTTGCGTAAGTAAGGCATTTACTCA
This sequence comes from Lactuca saligna, assembly GCF_052625555.1. NCBI lineage: Eukaryota > Viridiplantae > Streptophyta > Magnoliopsida > Asterales > Asteraceae > Lactuca > Lactuca saligna. Next base: position 166,776,067 of record NC_136420.1, read on the forward strand.
CGAAGGTAGCAATCTCTGCTTTCATGTTAGGCCACCAGTATAACTTTTTAAGATCCAGATACATCTTATCTGAACCTGGGTGAATGTCTTGGAATAGTTTCTAAGGCTGCAACTATATTTTGAAAGTACTTGACCCGATTGAGCATGGTCCTTTTAGGTTGCCTTCACCATAGCAACTTGATAGGATGATTTACAATGAGAGTTGAAATATTATAAGGAAAAATAATATTGTTATTTGATGAATATAAGTCATAAATTAATTAGGAATTAATTTGGTGACTTAAAGAGATTAATTAAATAAAAGGGCATAAACTGTCAAGTGTATGATAGTTGTACTTTAGGCTGTAATCCCTTATGGATAAGGGGTGGAAGATTTTAGGGGCTCAGGATAGACCTAGAATCCGTCCAAGGGTTATCATGAAGGGGATTAGGATTTCTTACGGCCTAATTTATCCAATTAGGGTTTAAAGGTAAAACCCTAAGAGCCTTACAAGTATAAATAAACCCTAGGGGTCATGGAAATCGGTACCCTTGTCACTAAAGGAACCCTGGCCGATTTCTAGCTCCCTCCCCACTCTCTCAAATCATCCTCTTGCTAGTTGGTGTTTGTAAACCATTAGAGGACTGACAATTGTGACTCTAAATCTCTAAGGACAAGAAGATCAAGCAAGTGATTCAAGGTAAGCTTATAACTCTGATTTCTCAATGTTATTATGATAGAATAACCATTAGAAGACTTGGATTCATGCATGTTCAATTAGAGAAACCTAGATCCAAGCATTAGGGTTTTGTATGTGCACATAAGGATGTTCTTATGGCTAAAACCCATCAGTGGTATCAGAGCCTAGTTTGGTTTCTATTGAATTGATGCATTGATTGCTTGTTTGATGCTTGCAAAATTCGAATTTTGTGTTCCTGCCTGATGAACTCGGCGAGTTTCATAGTGGACTCGGCGAGTAGGCCTCAACTCGGCGAGTCCATTGTGGTACTCGACGAGTTCGAGCTTCAGAATGAGCTAATTTCGGGATTTTTTGTTGTTTATCCTTTGGATACTTACCTAAATCATATTAGGTCAATATAAATCCTATTTTAAGATATATTTGAGTATATCCTTGACCTAATTGAAGATATTTATCAATTAATTAAATATTAGTTTCCTTATGTGATAATTATTTTTAATTAAATTGGTAAATTGTTTTGCAAGAAATAATTAAATAAATCAAATATGGATAATTATATGATTAAATGTTAATTTAGATTATTTGTTATTTGATCCTCTATGTTTTGAAAAGTTTAAAACCTGCCCTCAAGTTTTGAAATTTATGTTTTATGATTAAAAGTTTAATTTGGACAATTTAAATTTCAAACCCTAGAATTTTACAAGTTTAACATTTAACTCTATACTAATATAATATTACAAGATTAATATATATATATATATATATATATATATATATATATATATATATGTATGTATGTATAATTAAAAAGCTAGTCTTACCGTTAGTAGGCCTCATTCACGAAGCCGGTCTATAAGGTGGGTATAAGGTTGCTGCCTTTAAAATGGCGCTTAATGGGTGTACACTCACACCCACCGCTTGCTTGATCGGTGGAGGGTTGTTAGTCGAACGGGTAGGATAGGGCAACCTCATCTCCTCATTAAAAGTATAATATGAAATACAAAGTAACTACATGTTTTTTAAAAAAAAAATCCCCAATCCTAGTTACTTTTGGAAAAGTGAATTGATGCAATCCCATGAAATTACACTTTGCACCCTTGCTAAGAAGTTAGTGGAGCGTGTGTGGTTTACCGGCACACTAATTGGTTCTAAGCAAAAGTGGCAAAGGGTGATTCATTGTTTATCATAGTTCGATGGAGCGTGTGTGGTTTACCGGCACAACGAATAGGTGATTGTTACAATGAAGGCACCATGTGAATTTGCATGGTAATTCACACCCACTTTGTGTTCCTCGGTATCCCAGTCACAAACGAGAGGGGCATATCGAGATTTAAACATGCCATTGAAAAGTTTCAATGAATCTCATCCAAACCTAGGAATTCTCAATACATTTAGAACTTAAAGTTATGTTTTCATGGTGGAGAATTAGTGAATCGTCATTCACTTACCTTCAAATTGTTTCCATGTTAGATTACGACATCCCTTTTCTAATATGTAAATATTGCTGTCGGATCTTAGCCCTAATTTTCTTCTTGGGTTATTATTAGGGATTCAAATTCTAATCTATCTTTGTCCTTTCTATTTGTAGATGTTGAACGCGAACAATGCTACTGCAAGCTCGTTCACATTGATGAGCCTTTTCCAAAAGGTGACTTTCGATGGGACGAACTTTAGCGAATGGATAAGATACATTCACACGATTGCTCGCTACGAGGACAAGGAGTATGTCCTCGATATGAAGCTTGAGAAGATCAATCCTGAAATCGCTACTCCGGCTGCAATCACCGCTTTTGAAACTCATGAGCGTGATGCAACTAAGGTTCATTGCATCATGATAGCCACTATGAACTCCGAATTCCAAAAGTCCTACGATGACATGTATCCGTACGAAATGAACCAAGACTTGTTGTAGATATACCACCAAAACGCAAGGCAAGAACGTTACGAGATCTTCACTAACATGATCTACGCTAAAATGGGTCATGGTGAATCCTTAACCGTGCACCTGCAAAAGATGCAAAGGTATGTCGATCGTCTTCGCAAGTTGAATGTTACATTTGGGGAAGACTTGGCAATCGACATGGTGCTTCACTCCTTACCTCCGTGTTACAACCAATTTAGGATGAACTACCATATGAACAAAGAAGAGGTCACTGTAAGTAGGCTCCAAGGTCTCCTTAGGGTTGCTGAGAACAATCTCAAGGACAAGTCTGTTGCACCCACTCCCAATCCACCCGCTGCTCTTGTTTTGGCCATTGGGCAAGGAAGAGGCAAGAAGAGGAAGGCTCCGTCTAAGAGCCACCACAAGGGAAAGTCCCGAGATGGTTCCTCCTCTAGTGGGACCAAATTTGATCCAGCTAAGCCTAACTCTAACCCAAAGGAGGCAGAGTGCCACCATTGCCATAAAATAGGGCATTGGAAAAGAAGCTGCCCAGAGTACCTGCAAGCTACCAAGGAAGGAAAGATCAAGTCGTCTTTCGCAGGTATTTATACAATTAAATCTAATGATTCATCTCATGCTATTTCTTGGGTCCTCGATACCGGGTGTGGTTACCACATTTGTTCTTAATTGCAGGGACTTAGAAGAAATAGGGATGTGGAGCATGGAAGAATAAATCTAATCATGGGGAAACAGAAGATCGTCGCTTGTGACCAAGATTGGAGTGTATTCTCTAGTGCTTAGGAATGGTTTATGTTTAGATTTGAACAATTGTTTCTATTCGCCAGAAATGGCAAGAAACATCATTTCGTTTCATGGTTTGTTTAGACAAGGATTTATATTTTTTTTAATAATGAGAATGGTTCTATTTGTGCTTATCTAAATGGTGTCTTATATTTTGAAGCAATACCATGTAATGGAATTTATAAAACTTTTATGATTGTAGATAACCTAGGAAATGATGTTTTATGCATGGATTCTTCCAATAGTATGGATAGAGCATCCTTGTGGCATTGTCGTCATGGACATGTAAACAAGAAGCGCATAGCACAACTCCAAAAGGATGGAGTGTTGGAGTCATTCGACCTTAGGAAATATGACACGTGCGAATCTTGTTTACTTGGAAAGATGACCAAGTCACCCTTCCCTAGTATATGTGAAAGGGGTAAGGGTCTATTGGACCTCATACATACCGATGTATGTGGACTGTTTATATCAACCACAAAGGATGGGAACCGCTTCTATGTGACTTTTACCGATGACTATAGTAGATATGGGTATATCTACTTAATCAGGAAAAAGTCAGAAACATTTAAAAAGTTCAATGAGTTCAAGAATGAAGTGAAGAATCAATTGGGCAGGAAAATAAAGATGCTTCGATCTGATCGAGGAGGAGAGTACCTAAGTCTTGAATTCCACGACTATATCAAGGAGTGTTGAATAGTTTCACAATTGACGCCACCTAGGACACAACAATTGAATGGTGTGGAAGAAAGGCGTAATCGAACCTTGTTAGAAATGGTCCGCTCTATGATGAGTCGTGCTTCACTATCCATCTCATTCTGGGGGTATGCCTTATAGAGTGCCGCCCATATCCTTAACAGAGTCCCTACTAAGAAAGTTGCTAAAACACCTCACGAGATGTGGACAGGGAAAGCTCCCTCGTTAGCACATATCAAGGTTTGGGGTTGCGAGGCTTTCGTAAGACGGGATACTCACGACAAGCTCGAACCTCGTGGTGAGCAATGTATTTTCATCGGCTACCCGCAAAAATCCTTTGGATATCTCTTCTATAGACCGAAGGACAATGTTGTCTTTGTTGCGAGGAGAGGAGTTTTTCGAGAGCGATAACTCATAAGCCAAGGAAATAGTGGGAGACAAATCGAACTTGAAGAGATTCAAGAGTCGATAGATGAAGGAACCTCTACCGTCGGCCCTCAACCCGAGGAGGAAACTCCGGTTGAACCGATTGACGAGTCCTTACCTCTTAGACGTTCCGAAAGAGTTAGAGTTCAACCCCAGTTTTATGGTTTTCATATTACTACCGAAGGGGAAACGCATATTAGTGATGGTACACTAATAAATCTAGATGAAACTAATAGCTATACGGAAGCCATGGCAGGCCCGGAGTCTGCGAAATGGAAAGAGGCAGTGGACAGCAAGATCCAATCCATGTATGACAACCAAGTTTGGAATTTTGTTGATTATGTGCCCGGACGTAAGACCGTTGGGTGCAAATGGATCTTCAAGAAGAAGACCGACGTGGATGGAAACGTACACACATATAAGGCGCGATTGGTTGCGAAGGGCTTTACTCAAACTCCCGGAGTTGACTATGATGAGACCTTCTCACCAGTTGCAAAGATAAAAATCTATTAGAGTGATGCTAGCAATTGCTGCATTTCATGATTATGAGATTTGGAAAATGGATGTCAAAACCGCTTTCCTTAATGGGAAGTTGGCTGAGGATGTCTACGTGGCTCAGCCAGAGGGTCTTGTTGATCCGAACCATCCAAATAGAGTGTGTAAGCTTGAGAAGTCGATTTATGGACTTAAGCAAGCGTCTCGCAGATGGAATCTTTGCTTCGATGAGAAAGTCAAAGAGTTTGGATTTGTACGAAGTGAAGATGAAACATGTGTATATGTCAATGCCAGTGGGAGTAGAGTTAGCTTTCTCGTTTTGTATGTTGACGACATACTGCTCTTAGGAAAAGACATCCCGACACTGCAGGAGATTAAGTCCTGGCTCGTGAAGTGCTTCGCTATGAAGGACCTCGGAGAGGCTTCCTATATTCTGGAAATAAGGATAGTGAGAGAACGAAGTAAGAGACTAATAGGACTTAGTCAGAACACTTACTTAGATAAAGTACTAAAACGTTTTAGTATGGAAAACTCGAAGAAGGGATAATTACCCATACAATATAATGACAAGTTGAGTAAGACTCAAAGTCCGAGTACCGAAGCCGAAATAGCAGAAATGAGCCGAGTACCATACGCTTCTGCAGTTGGCTCAATCATGTATGCTATGACTTGTGCTCGCCCTGATGTAGCCTTTGATTTGAGCATGGTTAGTAGATATCAAGGGAAGCCTAGCAGAGCCCATTGGATTGCGGTGAAGAATATCCTTAAGTACCTTCGGAGGACCAAGTAATGGTTTTTAGTCCTCAGAGGGAGTGATGACTTGAAGGTGCGAGGGTATAGCGATGCCAGCTTTCAGACCGACAGGGACAACTACCATTCGTAGTCGGGCTGGGTCTTTACCCTGAATGGAGGAGCAGTAACTTGGAAAAGTTCCAAACAAGAAACTGTAGCTGATTCAATGTGCGAATCAGAGTACATCGTAGCGAGCAAAGCGTCGAAAGAGGCATTATGGTTAAAGAACTTCATTGGTGATCTTGGAGTTGTACCTAACATAAAGGAGCCCATGGAGATTTTCTGTGATAATGAAGGAGCGGTTTCCTTGACCAAGGAACCAAGGGATCATGGTAGATCTTGACATATCGACAGAAAATATCATTTTATAAGACATCGTGTAGAAGAAGGAAAACTCGTGGTAAAGAGGATATCATCAGAAGATAACCTAGCAGATCCGCTTACGAAGGGACTAAGCAGGGTTAAGCACTTGCAGCATGCTAGGAGCATTGGGCTGAAGGATGATATTAGTATAGATTAGATAGTGTTAGAAACGCATGATAGATAAATGTAATTAACATTTTATTATTAAATAAAAGAGTATTATTTATGAGTAATGTTACTGTCTTGTGTTAATTGTTTAACTATTGTTTCACTTTGCATGTTTTGACTCCTAGAATAATTGAGTTTATTAAGAATAATTGAATTATTAAAATTGTCCACAATCGTTCATATGTTGGAAGTAGGTATGAATGAAGATTGTCATGAACTGGTGTGTAGATTGTCTAAATGGTATTAGACATAGCAAAAGTTTTCTACAACGTTCATGAGTGCTTATGAACTAGTTTTGAGCATTGGAACAAACCCGCACTTGCTGGAATCACCTTATGGAATGTGACAAAAGGGTGATCGCTAGACGATAATATCATATGGTCTTAAAACCTAGATATATGGTTTGTTATTTGTTAATTGGTTGTACATTGATAATGCGAAACCGCATCAGTAACTTGATGCTATAAAACGCATTGTTGTGTATAGTTGGTTAATGAATAAGTAAATGCATATAAGTTGAAGTTTATCTATTACTTTTATCCTAAGAAGGTAAAAGCGATATCTCGGCCGCTCGATGATTTGATTTGACTTATGTGCCGGGCCCGGTCAGAACTAAATTGATGTGTTCGATTAAGTTCTATATCAAATAAATCTGAGATTGAGAAACCAAATGCTAGACAATTGATTCCATATAAATGTCAGCATTATATCTATACAGAGGACTGTACGATACCTTATATAAAGGACAAGATTGATTAGATCAGAATTTGATAGCGTCTTTGAGAGCTACGATTGCTAATCGGTGTATATAGTTAATAGACTTATCCAAGTGGGAGACTGTTGGAATAGTGTCTTAAGGCTGCAACTATATGAAGCAAGTATTTGACCCGATTGAGCATGGTCCTTTTGGGTTGCCTTCACCATAGCAACTTGATAGGATGATTTACAATGAGAGTTGAAATATTATAAGGAATAATAATATTGTTATTTGATTAATGTAAGTCATAAATTAATTAGGAATTAATTTGGTGACTTAAAGAGATTAATTAAATAAAAGGGCATAAACTGTCAAGTGTATGATAGTTGTACTTTAGGCTGTAATCCCTTATGGATAAGAGGTGGAAGATTTTAGGGGCTCAGGATAGACCTAAAATCCGTCCAAGGGTTATCATGATTGGGATTAGGATTTCTTACGGCCTAATTTATCTAATTATGGTTTAAAGATAAAACCCTAGGAGCCTTACAAGTATAAATAAACCCTAGGGTCATGGAAATCGGTACCCTTGTGACTAAAGGAACCCTGGCTGATTTCTAGTTCCCTCCCCACTCTCTCAAATCATACTCTTGCTAGTTGGTGTTTGTAAACCATTAGAGGAGTGATAATTGTGACTCTAAAGCACTAAGGACAAGAAGATCAAGCAAGTGATTCAAGGTAAACTTATAACTCTGATTTCCCAATGTTATTATGATAGAATAACCATTAGAATTCTTGGATTCATGCATGTTCAATTAGAGAAACCTATATCCAAGCATTAGGGTTTTGTATGTGCACATAGGGATGTTCATATGGCTAAAACCCATCAGAATGGAGTATCGAGTGTTGTGCGCTTCGGTCATGACCAAGTCTCTAAAGCCACCATGTTTCGGTGTCCAGATCCGGTCCATGAGATATAAGGCTCCACCACCCTTGACTTCTAAATTCTTATCCATCCTTCTAAGGGATTTACCCACCACGTTTTCAGGTTTCAAGGATTCAAGTTGAGCCTCGTTTATTTGTGTAGACAAGTGAGAATGGATAGTCATTGTCAATGATTTGACCCTTCGACCAGAATATTCTTTCCGAATCAGGGCGTTTGCTACTATATTGGCTTTACCCGGATGATAACGAGTTTCGCATTCGTAGTCATTGAGTAGCTCTACCCACCGTCATTGTATCATGTTGAGCTCCTTCTGATCGAATATGTGTTTTAAACTCTTGTGATATGTAAAGATGGCGTTTTTCGTGCCGTACAGGTATTGTCTCTAGATCTTAAGGGAAAGCACAACTGCCCCCAGCTCAAGATCAAGTGTGGTGTAGTTGACTTCGTGTGTATTTAGCTGTCTCGAGGCATAGGCGATGACCTTACCTCGTTGCATCAGAACACAACTGAGTCCTATGTTGGATGCATCATAGTATACAAGGAAGTCTTCTATCCCTTCTGGGAGGGATAGTATCATTGCGGTGCATAAGGATCGTTTCAGCGTTTGAAACGCTTTTTCTTGATTCTCTTTCCAGTCAAAGGCTACGCCCTTCTGGGTCAATGTAGTAAGAGGTTTCTCAATCCGAGAGAAGTTCTGTATGAATTTGTGGTAGTAGCCAGCGAGACCTAGAAATCAACGAATTTCTGTAGGTGTCTTCGGTGCTGACGAGTTCTCAATGGCCTTAATTTTGGATGGATCCACATGGATTCCTTCTTCGCTAACCACGTGTCCTAAGAATTCAACCCTTTGGATCCAAAATTCACATTTCGAGAACTTCACATAGAGTTTCTCTGATCGTAAGGTTCCTAGAACTTGTCGCAGGTTATGGCCATGTTCCTCCTTACATTGAGAGTAGATTAGTATGTCATCAATGAAGACGATGATGAACTGATTTAAGTAAGGACAACATACTCTATTCATTAAATCCGTTAATATTGCGGGCGCATTGGTCAACCTGAATGGCATCACTACGAACTCATAGTGTCAGTAATGAGTTAAGAAGGCTGTCTTCGAAACATCCTCCTCTAACATGATCGGAAACCACTCTAAGGACCTGGAAATGTTTGAACTAAGTGTCCAAACCATAAATGATCGAATGAGGGAGGTGTATGGCCAAAAAAGTGTGTGTGCGGCCAAGGTGGTTGTGCGGCTGTACATAGGAGTGTGCTGTTGTACAGTGTGTGTGCGTGCGGCCTTATAAAGGGGTGTGTGACCGTATACTCTTCATTTATGCTCTAGTAGTCGATTTTTGGGCATTTTAAGGCTCAAACCAAGTCCAACTAGAAAATAGGGGGCAAACTCTCACTTTGCAAGGTCTTAAAGGTGTGTACGGCCACCTTATGAAGGTGTGTGGCCGTACACCATCAAGGGATGAAGAACATGAAGAGTTTAGGCTTAGATCAAGATGACTGACCAGTATAACAAGTTAAGTGATGGAGTACTTCACGTTTTTTAGGCCATTGGATTGTTCTTGGATGAAGATTCTAGAAAGAGAAACTAAAGAGAGAAAGTAGAGTGCATCCAACGAAAAGGATGAATAAAGGGGGTCACCCTCTATATATAGGGGTGAGTATGCGGCTGGAGGATGGGTGTGTGGCTGCACACAATGTGTACGATCGTACACACCGACCAAGAGGGTGTAATGCCCGGTTTTGTCCCTATACGACTTGTTGACTCATCCCTAATCTCATTCCCGCCTGTACTCAAGATTAGAACACTTAAACGAACCCTCAAACAATGTTAAAAGGTAACGGAATTGAGTCTAATATTGATGGAATTGACCAATCTTTATAGAATAAAAGTTTTGGGTTGTCACATAAAATCTAGGATCCTCAAAAACATGACTCTTTCACTGGTGTGTACAATCAAGCCAGTGCCTCCTCGCGATCCTAAGAAAAACCTGAAACACATAACACAAAACACGGTAAGCATGAAGCTTAGTGAGTTTCCCAAAATACCACACACACATCTCATTAGCCACTCGAGGCTATATCACTGTAAGACCCTCCAGTCCTATACTCGGGTGGATCCTTCGCTCCTAACTCAGCATAAATCACAAGGACATAATGGAGAATATCACAATACATAGATAAGCACATAGACATATCGTTCCCATAATGATACCACACATGGTAAGTATATTGAGAAGGCACACGTTGCAAGCAGCAAGCAATTATCTTCGAACTCGAATGTTGAACTAGCCACTGCCTAACACATAGGGTAAACATCTCTAATTAATACTCGATTCTCGACTCTAAGTAACCAAATGTTATTCTACTCTCTCTAACTCTTGAATTGGGTAAAACACCATTTTACCCCTCCATGGTCTCCATTACTCATGTCGACCAAACCCCAAAGTCACCAAAAGTCAAACTCGAGTTAACAGTCTATGTTTGACCCGAATCGTCGAGTGCACTCTTGCGACTTGTCGAGTGGCCTCGTTCCCTCAGAAGACTCAAGAAAGTCCAGCTCAACTCGTTGATTTAACCCCTAAGTCATTGAGTTATCGCAAAAACAAACCCATCGGGACAAACCCTCACCGACTCGTCGAGTCAGGCCACGGACTCGGTGATTCCCTTCGATCAGATTCCTCATTCAGAAGATTTAAGGCAGATCTATCACTCCAAACACTAGATCTACCATCCTAATGGTCGATTGTCATGTAAAGCTGCAAGCTTTACGTTCAAACATGGCATATAAGGCTCATAATGCCAATACATGCTCCAACAAGGTACCAAAACACAATAACTCTTTAAGTGACTGAATAAAGCTTGAGCCTTTGGACCCTCTGGACCTCACAAGGTCCAGATCTAAAGTCTAGACCTATAAAGGGACTCCATGTACACATATCTCAATAAAAAGGTGATGGAAATCCCTATTCATCAAAACATGAGATCTAATCACCACAAGGAGAATGGTGGGAACTTTTTACCTTCTCCAAAAGCTCTTGGACAAAATAACACTGATCCACTGACCCCCTTCTTTTTCCTTGATGAATCATTCCCTCCTCTTCACGAGAAATGTTCCAAAAGACCCCAAAATTAGCTCCTTTCACACTCTGTAGCTCCAAAGGATGTTAGGGTTTACTCTCAGTGAAGGTAAGCCACTAATGAGGCTATAAGTTCCCATATATAGGCCCCAACCCCGGGAAATTACGGTTTCTCTGCCCAGCATCTACTCGGCGAGTAAGCTCTCTGACTCGTCGAGTCCACTCATTAATTCCATGCTGGCAATTCGGCCTTACTCGGCGAGTCGGACTCACGACTTGTTGAGTCACTCTATAAGTCTCAAGGTTAAACACACAATTATGCATCTGAAAGTCCGGATGTTAGATAATCGCAGGGTCATATATATATATATATATATATATAGAAAAGAGTAACACCAACGGCTACTCATAAAACTAGTCTATATCAAAATATGAGAAGTGTACGCACTACTCGTGGTGGGTGTTGCTCTGTGGACCATGAAATGATGTCGTGAAATTTTTCATTGCCCTGGTCTCTACTCTGGATTCTACCACTTAGCGTTCTTCCTCTATCGCACGTCCTTCTAATGCGTCTTGACATTCTCGAAACTTTCTAACTTCGGCTCGGGATGCAGTCACTTCTTCCTGAACAGTCTCGGTGTGGTTCCTAGTTTGATCATGGTCTTCGTCTCGGCGATGAAGGCGAACTGCAGTGAATTCGGTGGTGGCGCCAATTTCACTGATATGGTTGGTGGATACCCTTGCTTGTTTAGTATGGCGAACGATGCGACGAACTATGACAAGAAGTGCCCTGTCTGCTGAGCCCCACACTATCGAGGTTGTAGAAACTTCATTCCATACCATAGGGTGGTCGATGTCCCTGTTCCTAGCTCCATCTTTTCAAATCTACCGCTGCAACACCATAAATTATCAAGTAAAATTTTCATTTAAAATCTCTCAGTTCTCATAACACATATTACAAAAAACATCTCTTTAATTTATAAGACACAACTCCATAATTGTTTATATCATTGTCCTGGATCCTCAAAGCATAACTCTTTCTTTGGTGTGTACAATCAAGACAGTGCCATCCCGTGATCCTGAGAAAAACCTGAAACACATATCACATAACACGGTAAGCACCAAGCTTAGTGAGTTCCCCATAATACAAATACAACACATAAGCCACTCAAGGCTATAACTCGGTATGACCCTCCGGTCAATGTGTCTCAGTGAGACCCTCCAGTCACATAGCTCGTTGGACCTTCCAGTCCGGTCTAGCTAGTTGGACCCTTCGGTCCGGTCTGATCGAGGACCCTCTGGCCTCATGAGTCGTTGGAGCATCAGGTCCAGTCTATATAATACATAACATACATAACATACACACACAGAAAAGACCCTTCAGTTTGCACATAGATACCATTCAAGGTAATGTATAGTGAGAAGACTCACCTTGAAAGCAACCAAGTGACAGCCTCGCACTTGGAAATCTCGACCTAGCTTCCGCCTAAACATAGGATAAACATCTCTTAACTATACTTACTCATACTCAAACACACCCAAGGCAATTTCCTTTCTCGGTCTAACTCTTGAAGTGGGTAAAAGACCATTTTACCCCTCCATGGCTTCCATCACACATGGTTGGCCCAACCCTAAAGTCAACTGTAGTCAAACTTGAGTCCACAATCCAGATCTGACCCGACTCGGCGAGTGCACCCTTGTGACTCGTCGAGTCTACTCACTTTCTCTGAAGTTTTGCGAAGATTCAGCTTAAATCGTCAAGTTGACCCCACAACTCGCCGAGTTAGCACGCGATTCAGCTCGATCGGGAAAAACCCTAACCGACTTGTCAAGTCGGCTCATTGACTCGGTGAGTCTCTCCAGACTCATTCTCATTCAGTCGATTTCAACCAGATCTATCACTCATTCTCATCGAGTTTATACCTTCTACAGCAGTTCCACACGAAGAAATGCTAGATCCATAGCCCCTATCTCGTTTCTTTCTTTAATCATGCTCTTTTCCTTCCATAAGACCCACTAAATTACTTGATTTCATCATAAGAACTCTCTCATGGCTCCAATGGAGATTTAGGGCTTCTCACTGGAGGTATGACGCGCACCTAAGGTTATAAGTTCCCTTAAATAGGCACCAACCCCCGAAACTTAGGGTTTTCTCTTCCAAGCACCTACTCGGCGAGCCAATTCTCTGACTCATCGAATCCAATCATTAAAGCCACATGGGAAACTCGACACGACTCGACGAGTCAGACCGTCGAATCAGCGAGTCCCTCCTTAAACCTCAAAATTGAAACACAAAAATAATCTACCTGAAAATCCGGATGTTAAAAATCTCCCCTACTTAATTTGATTTCGCCCTCGAAATCACTCTAGCATCACACAAATAAAACCCAAAACTCTGGGAAGCACTACCCAAAATGACCTCATAACACACAACTATCATCCTTCAATGGTACCTGGTCCCAAGCTCTCAAACCCCGAAAAGGACACACTCGACTACCGCTACGATACTTCTTCTGGCTCCTTGAATCCGAAGACTCAAGTAGTCTGTCACACTACCAAACTGCCCCTCCGATTCTCTAATCGGTTCCGGTCGAACTCCAGAGGGACGGAAAGGTCACAACCTATGACAAACCGAAATTTCCATTCGGTCAAACCCTAAAAGTCAACCACTTCCTATCATACGTTAATGTCGTTATTTCTTATTTTTAAGAAATTTAAAGTTTGTTTGATTATTTTAATATTATTTTTAAGCGAACGGGTGAAAGAAAGTGTCGTCTCACATTTTGAAATTTAAAAACCGCAAACACTTCACGTCTTAGAAATTCCCGACCAAACTTTTATGTTTGGGTTGAAAAATCACCCAAAAACCGTGAACTCATACCTATGTATGAGTTTACTCCCCAAAAGTTAGTCATTTGTGTTTACTCCCCAAGTTCACAAAAGAGTAAACTCCAAAAACTCTTTCAAGTATCATCCTAGATTTAATTCCAAATCTTCAAAGTTGTAAGTGGTCTAACCATTTCAAGTTAGTAAAACACTTAATCTAGTGTTTGTACATCTATTCATCCATTCATTTATGTATTTTGTCTAGATTTCCAAAACACCAAGAACACCAAGAACACACACTAAGTGTTCTTGGCCTTTTAGCTCAAATCAAGCCTCCTAATAGTAAGTACTTCCATCCTTGAGTGTTATTAACCTAGTATTACATTCAAACACCAAGAAATTAAGTCAAGAAGACAAGGTTAGAGGTGTTCACGGTCCAAAAATGTTCTTGGGCCATAAACACCATAAATGGCACCAAAGTGTGCCTAGGGCCATAATCTAAGTCTTAGTTTGATGCATAAACCATCCTTGACATGTTTAAACCTTCCATTAATGTGTTTAAGCCTTGAAAAACACCAAATACCCACATTTGTAGGTGTTTACGGTTTGGGTATCTCCCAAAACCGTAAACACCCTAAAGTATGTTTGAATGGGTCATTTTCCTTCCTTAGGCCTAAAAACTAGCTTAGATAATTATCTAGTTGTGTTAAGGACTTGAAAACATGGCATTACCCTTCTCCCCATGGGTTTATGGTATTAAACCCAAAGGTAAATGCCATGACGCCGTAAACTCCTCCAAGGAGTGTTTTTGGTGCCCTAGTCGATTCCAAAGGCCAAACCACTTAGTAGAAATGCTTCAAAGGAGTTGTTAAACCACAAAACAACACTTGGTCATTAGGACTAGAGTTTACGACCATAAACTCTAGAGTGTACTACCATAAACGCCTTGGTTTATGACCATCAAAACTGTAAACTCCAATGGAGTTTACCCTTGAACTCCAAACACCCTTGCTTTGCCGTACCAACACTTGGATGCAATCCTTGTGATCTTTAACACTTGAAACAAAGTGTTTTCATGTTCTACAGTGTCTCAACCCAATTTATTAGTTATAAATTGGCCAATTAGTTATATATATGTTCATTATATGATAACTAGGCTCGTGCGTGTGTACAAGTCTTCATTTGTCACCTAGCACCGTACCCGACACTTCAATCCAATCCACTCACCGCAAGTGAGTTCATACCCCTTTAACTACCCTTTGAAATACATTTAAATGTTTTAAATGCTTTTATGGGGGGGGGGGGGTTACAAGTTGAATACTTATAGTTATTACATCAATCACATGTGATTAATAACTACGAAACCAATGATTTTACTACTGTTCAAACTGTTTATCAAACTGTTTTACTTCAAACTATTTTACAAACTCTTTTACTTATCAAATACTTTTACTTAAACTTTGTTATACTTATTATAAATTACATGCCCGTATATGTATAGTTATATAAGAAATTTTTAAAAGTCTTAGGAAGGTCGTCCGCCCTATTCCCTTTTCGCGCTTGAGATGTGGTCTGGTGGGATATCGGGTAGCCGTCCGAAAGTCGTTTCAATATTAATTATATATCATGTGTAAATATATAGACATAAAAGTGCTTCCATATTCATGCGTACTAGTTACATCATTAGTAAGTTACCATCGGGGTAGCACAGGATCATACTTATACTATTGCTAGATCAATGAGTCAATTCATTCATGAGTCAATACTTATTACTATGAGAGCATATACAACTATACTAGAAGAAGAACATATACAACTATACTAGAAAAAGAAGATATACAACTATACTAGAAGAAGAACATATACAACGCTACTAGAACGTGTAACATTACATTACATATACATGAATACGTTAACAAATTGTGATCCACTGTATCGGAGCATGCCTTCAATGTCATGGTCCAAGTTGTAGCTAGAGTATCTTGGAGGGAGAGTGTGAGTTTGCATATAGATCTATACTGGGTTGACTATCCTACACCTTGCTGCTAGCTACAGCCGGACCTGAAGGTCTGCGAGTACCAAACGTCATACCTTTTTACGACCTACATTTGTCGTTTTTACCTAGTCGATAGTATGGTACAATTAATCACATATTAACTTAATATAAATCCAGTTTAAGGTAGTTAGTACAACAATAGTTCCTATAATACAACACTACAGTACCACAATAATTTACCCTTTACATATTTAGTGAACTTTTCACTTAAACATTAATGTAGAAACTATATTTTGTTAATGATAGTTACACTTGGGAAAATTACACACTTTTACAGTATACGAACATACTAAACAGTTACGCCTTGGTAGAAGGCTACTTTTAATAGAAAATATAGGTTTTTCTAAGAGATTCAAAATTTTACAAACACTTACAAACATTCACATACTTATATTACCAATGTTTACAAACTCGTATTTATAAATACGTTCAAACATTTTGATACAAACATCGACACTAAAATACTTATGAACTCACCAGCTTTAAAGCTGATAAACTCTTTCAAAACAACTTGTATTCTCAGGTCATCAATAGATAGTTATAGAGGCCAACTTTTGAGAAGATGGAGCGCATTCGAGACTCATCTTATTATTTTGATTTACATTTTTGGTGTCTATAACTGTACGGAACACGCTTTTATTAAAATTATATATTTAATGCAATGGATGATGTTGTTTGCTTGTTTACTGTTATACTGTGTTGTGATACTTTACATGACGTCCTCCGCCCCAGAACGTTTCCACCGTTCTTGGTTTTGGGGTGTGACAGATTGGTATCAGAGCATTGTTTATAATGAATTGAGTATATCAACCCATAAAAGATATACTAACTATAAACCTATTTGGGATTAAAACACTCTGACCAGGAGTCTATACTTTAAATACTAAAATATTTAATTAAGTATACAAGTCTGCATTCATACTAAAATCAGTGTCACAATGACAAGAACAAAAGTATTATGAATGTTACATATCACAAGTGAGCTCGGGGATGTATGGTCAGTCATGGGAATGGCGTAGCCTGATCAACTATGCTGGTCCGAGGAGTAATTAGCATATGCCTTAGAATGGTTGTGATATGTTAACAAGTCTAAAAACTTACCAACAATACCATAAGGAGAACAGTAGAATCTAAACATAAAATACTATAGGGGTATTTTTTACTACTACAAGCTACTTATATACTAGATTCTTATACCTCTCTTCTCGCGTAGATTTAAAATGGCTGGATTCCATCATGGCGACCCGTACTTCCCAAATGAAGGCAATGTTGGGTGGATCGAAGAAGAGCCCGAAGATGAGCATCCAATCCCTTTGGATGATCACCTCGTAGAAGGCTTTTCTGATGGATCTGACTCAGAGCCTGAAGTCAACAACCTAGAACTAGTAGGTCAAGCCCCAAACAACAATCCCCGACCAATTTTCCCAGGTCCTACTCCCTTGTGGGCAACCAACTTAAATCGCTGAAGTGATGAACAGGGTCAACCCTTACCTTACTTTGGGGACCGAAGCTTTTACAACCTCAGCGAAGGTGGCTCTGCAGATCGAGCTCTGCCAGGCATTATCCGCAGGATAGCTCGTAATGGTGAACAAGGTCGAGCAGCCATCGACCGAGTCATGGAGATTGATGCTAACTCTGGTGTCAACACAGTCTGCATCTGCTGTCTTGAAGAGGAAATGGAAAGGACCAGGAAAACCAATGAGACCCTGCAGCAACAGCTGGCTACCTCCCAAGCCGAAGTCATAGAACTTCGAATTCATCAAAGGGCTCAAGAACGACACCTTCAAGAGGTGGTCCATCAAATGCCAGACCTCAGGGTTCGTCCAAGGAATTCCCATCGCTGTTAGAAGATGTCTAATACATCCTTGTCTTTTGTTTAAGGAATAGCCTTTAGTATCTGTACCCTAAGTAGCACTTGTCTGTAAAAATATTCCTAATTTTTAGTACTCTAACTAGGGATCTAGGAATTGTCAAACACTTTGTATGGTATGATGTAAGACCTACTGTTAGGTCGATTTTCCCTGAACTTATTACATCAGTAATACCAATATTATTGACAACTACCTAATCTGTGGGAAAAATCTATACACTTGTGTTTTCCTACTAATCTTCCTTATTGTGGTCTTAAACACACATTCAACTATTAGGCTACGGTTAGTTAGTCCATGTGTCACTCTCACCCCATTTACGATTGATTCTTACAAATGTGTTTATCTTTATAAACTTATAGTTGAAATATGCCTCCTTGCAAATCTCCCAGGAATAACCCTGCACCTCCACCACCTCCTCCTCCGGTCATCGATACTGCAGCCCTGAATGCTGCCGTAGCTGCAGCAGTGGCAACTTCCATGGCTCAGTATCACCCTACTGATGCCAGCAGAGGTGGAACCCCTGTTGACTCTATTCCTGTTGAAATCCCTATGCGCTCGAGAGAGTGCTCCTACAAGGATTTCACCAACTACAAGCCGAAGTCCTTCCAGGGAACTGGCGGAATCATTGCACTCTCGCAATGGTTCGAGAAGACTGAATCAGTCTTCAAAGTTTGTTTGTGCCCGGCTGCGAGCAAAGTAAAATATGCCGCATGCACCTTTGAAGGAAAATCCCTGACGTGGTGGAACGACCACGTTATAGCATTAACTCTCGTAGTGGCAAATGATACGGGTTTGGAAACCATGAAAGACCTCATGATTGAGGAATACCACCCGAGGGTCGACATCCACAAATTGGAGCAGGAG
The DNA here is from genome assembly GCF_052625555.1 of Lactuca saligna. Classification (NCBI taxonomy): domain Eukaryota; kingdom Viridiplantae; phylum Streptophyta; class Magnoliopsida; order Asterales; family Asteraceae; genus Lactuca; species Lactuca saligna. Next base: position 166,794,716 of record NC_136420.1, read on the forward strand.
CTATGGAGCCTAACCATGAAGGGCTCCAACATAGTCGCATATACCGCCAGATTCAACAAACTGGTGGCCCTCTGCCCCAATATGGTTCCCAATGAAGGGAAAAAGATCGAGAGGTACATATGGGGGCTAGTGCCTCAGTATCAGGGAAATGTCCTATCATCAAACCCTACTACCTTCGACAGTGCCATGTGACTGGCACAGAGACTCATTGACCACAGAGTCAAAACCCTTGCAGCAACAACAACCCTAGCCATCTCGGAACCCTCCAAAACCGATGACCTTAAGCGGAAATTCAAGGAGGAAAAGAAGAAGCATCGAGCTGCCAAAAAGCAGCAAGTTATGGAAGTGCATGCCGCAATAACCACTGCTGCTGCTATTGCTCCGGTGGGACAGTATGTTGGAAGTTTGCCTAAGTGCAACAAATGCAACTACCACCACAACGACCCCTGCCGTGAAATGCAGTACTCTAACTGCAACAGGAAAGGACACACAGTCCGTTTCTGTAAATCTCCGGCGAGGACGATCACCCAAGTCCCCGGCTCTGGCGTGAGCCAGACCTGCTATGGATGTGGCGAGGTGGGGCACTATAAGAGGGACTGCCCCAAAGCAAAGAATGTTGGCGGAGCAGGGAGGGTACTAGCAATAGGCCATGGGGAAGCAGTTGTTGATCCGACGGTGGTGACTAGTACGTTCCTCCTCGATAACTCCTATGCATGCATTCTATTCGATAGTGGATCGGAGCGAAGCTTGGTGAACCATAAATTTGCTCGCATGCTTAAACAACAACCACACACAATTAAAGAACAATTCACAGTAGAAATGGCTAATGGAAAAACAGAAAGTACAAATAGCATATACTTAGGATGTACCCTAACTCTCGATAACCATTCATTTCCAATCGACCTTATTCTGGTCTCGATTAAAAGCTTCGACATTATCATCGACATGGATTGGTTGAGTCTTCATCGCGCCGACATCATGTGCTACAAGAAAGCAGCCCGTCTAAACCTCCCATCTAACGAAACTCTTATCGTCTACGGCGACAAACCCAATGTGAGTCTTCGTATTATATCAAGTATTCAAGCACAAAAGTATCTATGTTAAGAATACCATGCATTCCTTGCTCACGTTGTCGATACGAGCCTCGAAACGAAAGAACTAAAGAACATTCCAGTAGTGAGAGACTTTCCCGAAATCTTCCCAGAAGAGCTACCTGTATTACTTCCGCAATGACAGGTGGAGTTCAGAATCGACTTAGTCCCAGGAGCTAACCCAGTAGCCAAGTCGACCTACCGATTAGCACCAGCTGAGATGCAGGAACTATCTGGTCAACTTAAAGAACTGCTCATCAAGGGCTTTATAAGACCAAGTTTCTCGCCTTAGGGAGCACCGATCCTGTTTGTTAAGAAGAAATACGGATCTTTCCGTAGGTGTATCGACTATAGAGAACTCAACAAACTGACGGTCAAGAATCGTTACCCTCTGCCTCGCATAGATGATCTATTTGACCAACTGCAAGGGGCAAACTACTTTTCCAAAATTGATCTAAGATCCGGATATCACCAGTTAGGAGTGCTAGAGGAGGATGTCCAAAAGAAAGCCTTTCGAACTCGTTACGGACACTACGAGTTCGTGGTGATGCCGTTCGGATTGACCAATGCGCCCATAGTTTTCATGGATCTGATGAATAGAGTAGGCTGACCTTACTTGGATCAGTTCGTCATTTTCTTCATAGATGACATCCTGATCTACTCCCAAAGTAAGGAAGAGCATGGCGATAACCTGCGACAAGTTCTAGGAACTTTACGAACGGAGAAGCTCTATGCGAAGTTCTCTAAATGCGAATTTTGGATCCGAAGAGTCGAATTCTTAGGAAACGTGGTAAGCGAAGAAGGAATCCACGTGGACCCATCCAAAATTAAGGCCATTGAGAACTGGTCAGCACCGAAGACGCCTACAGAAATTCGTCAATTTCTAGGTATCGCTGGCTACTACCGCAGGTTCATACAGAACTTCTCCCGAATTGCGAAACCTCTTACAACACTGACCCAGAAAGGCGTGGCCTTTGACTGGGAAGAGAAACAGGAGAGAGCGTTCCAAACGCTCAAATTAGCCTTGTGCACCGCACCAGTACTATCCCTCCCCGAAGGGATGGAAGACTTCGTAGTCTATTGCGATGCATCGAATCAAGGGCTCGGGTGTGTTCTGATGCAGCGAGGTAAAGTCATCGCCTATGCCTCGAGACAGCTGAAGATACATGAGGTCAACTACACGACCCACGATCTTGAACTAGGAGCAGTTGTGTTTGCTCTGAAGATCTGGAGACATTACCTTAACGGTACGAAGAGCACTATCTTTACAGATCACAAAAGTCTGCAACATATTTTTGACAAGAAGGAGCTCAACATGAGACAAGGACGATGGGTTGAGCTACTTAGTGAATATGAATGCAAAATTCGTTATCATCTGGGTAAAGCCAATGTAGTAGTTGACACCCTAAGTTGGAAAGAATATTCTGGTCGTAGAGTCAAATCTCTGACTATGACTATCCATTCACACTTGTCCACACAAATTAAGGCTGCTCAACTTGACGCTTTAAAGCCTGAAAACGTGGCAGGTGAATCCCTGAGAGGAATGGATAAGAACTTAGAGGTTAAGGGTGGCAGAGCTTATTATTTCATGCACCGGATCTGGACACCAAAACACAGTGGTTTCCGAGACTTGGTCATGACCGAGGCACACAACACTCGGTATTCCGTCCACCCAGGTTCAGATAAGATGTATTTGGATCTGAAAAAGCTATACTGGTGGCCTAATATCAAAGCAGAGATTGCTACCTTCTTAAGTAAATGCCTTACTTGCGCAAAGGCTAAGGTCGAGTACCAGAAGCCCTCTAGTTTATTACAACAACTAGAGATTCCAAAGTGGAAGTGGGACCGGATCACTATGGATTTCATAACTATGTTGCCCAATATAACGGGGGGACTTCATACCATATGGGTCATCGTCGATAGATTGACCAATTCTGCACACTTCCTGCCTATCAAAGAAACTAACAAGACGGAGAAACTTACAAGAACTTACATTAGGGAGATTGTAAGACTGCACAGTGTTCCCTTATCTATTATCTTAGACAGAGATAGTAGATTCACTTCAAGGTTCTGGCAGTCGTTACAAAGTTCCCTAGGAACTAGGTTGGACATGAGTACGGCCTACCATCCACAGACCGACGGGCAAAGTGAGAGGACCATCCAAACACTGGAAGATATGTTGAGAGCCTGTGTGATTGACTTTGGAAAGGCATGGGATACTCATTTACCCCTTGTCGAGTTTTCCTACAATAAGAGTTATCACACGAGCATCATGCCTGCTCCATTCGAAGCCCTCTATGGACGAAAGTGCAGATCCTCTCTGTGTTGGGCTGAAGTGGGGGATACCCAATTAACTAGGGGCAAGTTTCTGACAGTACTCTCACCAGCCCGGAAATCATTCGGGAAACGACAGAGAAGATCATTCAGATCCGTGAACGATTGAAAGCCTCTAGAGACCTACAGAAAAGCTACGCTGATAACCGAAGGAAACCTTTGGAATTCCAGGTGGGAGACCGAGTCCTTCTCAAAGTCTCACCTTGGAAGGGCTTAGTACGCTTCGGTAAGCGTGGGAAGCTTAATCCGAGATATATAGGGCCTTTCGAGATTCTCGCAAGAATCAACACTGTAGCATTCAAACTCAATCTACCTGACGAACTTCGTAACGTACATTCTGCATTCCACGTATCTAACTTGACAAAATTTTTTTCCGATGAGACTCTTGTAATCCCACTCGACGAGATCGAGATCAATGAGAGCCTTAACTTTGTGGAAGAACCAGTAGAGATCATACCGAGAAGTCAAACAGACGAAGCAAAGCCGTATCCTGATTGTGAAGGTTCGCTGGAATGTTAAGCGAAGACCGGAATTCACTTGGGAGCGTAAGGATCAGATGAAACTGAAATATCCTCATCTTTTTGCTTAGTTATTTGTAACTACTTTATTGTTTAGACTTTAATTTCGGTACCAAATTCCCTTTAATAGGGGGATGATGTGAAAACCCGAAATTTCCATTCGGTCAAACCCTAAAAGTCAACCACTTCGTATCATAAGTTAACGTCGTTATTTCTTATTTTTAAGAAATTTAAAGTTCGTTTGATTATTTTAATATTATTTTTTAGCGAACGGGTGAAAGAAAGTGCCATCTCGGGTTTTGAAATTTAAAAACTGCAAACACTTCGTGTCTTAGAAATTCTCGACCAAAATTTTATGTTTGGGTTGAAAAATCACCCAAAAACCGTGAGCTCATACCTATGTATGAGTTTACTCCCCAAAAGTTAGTCATTTGTGTTTACTCCCCAAGTTTACAAAAGAGTAAACTCCAAAAACTCTTTCAAGTATCGTCCTAGATTTAATTCCAAATCTTTAAAGTTGTAAGTGTTCTAACCATTTCAAGTTAGTAAAACACTTAATCTAGTGTTTGTACATCTATTCATCCATTCATTTATGTATTTTCTCTAGATTTCCAAAACACCAAGAACACCAAGAACACACACTAAGTGTTCTTGTCCTTTTAGCTCAAATCAAGCCTCGTAATAGTAAGTACTTCCATCCTTGAGTGTTATTAAGCTAGTATTACATTTAAACACCAAGAAATTAAGTCAAGAAGACAAGGTTAGAGGTGTTCACGGTCCAAGAATGTTCTTCGGCCATAAACGCCATAAATGGCACCAAAGTGTGCCTAAGTCCATAATCTAAGTCCTAGTTTGATGTATAAACCATCCTTGACATGTTTAAACCTTCCATTAATGTGTTTAAGCCTTGAAAAACACTGAATACCCACATTTATAGGTGTTTATGGTTTGGGGATTTCCCAAAACCATAAACACCCTAAAGTATGTTTGAATGGGTCATTTTCCTTCCTTAGGCCTAAAAACTAGCTTAGATAATTATCTAGTTGTGTTAAGGACTTGAAAACATGGCAATACCCTTCTCCACATGGGTTTATGGTATTAAACCCAAAGATAAATTCCATGAGGACGTAAACTCCTCCAAGGAGTGTTTTTGTTGCCCTAGTCGATTCCAAAGGCCAAACCACTTAGTACAAATGCTTCAAAGGAGTTGTTAAACCACAAAACAACACTTGGTCATTAGGACTAGAGTTTACGACCAATCCCTCTGTATGACCACCGAGCAGAAGGCTTTTCGGATAACTACGACTCCGAACCAGAAGTTAATAACCTACCTCCCTAAGCTCCGAACCCCAACCCCGTCCGACATTTCAGGGCCCCACTCCTATGTGGGCCATATCCTTGCACCGATGGAGTGAGGAGCAGGGCCAGCCCTTGCCTTACAATGGAGATCGAAGCTTCTACAACATAAACGAAGGAGGATCAGCAGACCGAGTTCTACCCATCAGGGTCCAAAGGATCACCAGGAATGTTGAGCAGGGTCAAGCAGCCATTGGTCGAGTTGTAGAAGTGGATGCCAAATCGAATCTCAACACTGCCCGCATCCACCAACTCGAAGAAGCCGTGGATAGGAAAAGGAGGAATAACGAGGCTCTGCAGCATCAGCTAGCTGCATCTCGAGCTGAAGTTAGGGAACTCCGAGCACGACAAAGGATTCATGATCGACACCTTCAAGAAGTTATGAGTCAGCTAGCGGATCTGAGGGTTCGCCCAACAAGTAACCTCCGCCAGTAGAAGATGTCTAGTACCCCACTCTTTTGTTTAAAGGACTAGCCTTTCCTCTCTATGTTCCGTAGATCTCTTGTCTGTAAACATTCCTAGCTTAAAAGTACTCTAACTAGACCTCTAAACTGCCAACATTTTCTCTATGGTTTGATGTAAGACCTACCGTTAGGTCAATTTTCATGAATTTGTGTTACATCATTAATACCGGTGTATAGGCAGTTTACTACTCTATTTCTATGACTCTCATTCTGATATTGAATTATGTGATTCAATCCATGAAACACTCTATTCCTACTCGCAATAGACTCTTACTATTGCTATCATTCCTATGGTCTCCCAGTGAAAGATGCCTCCACGAAGGCATTCAAGAAGAGGAAGACCAACAACTCAAACCCCTCCTCCACCACCTCCTCCTCCGCAGTTCGATCCAGTGCTGTTCCAAACGGCTGTGATTGCAGCTGTGACAGCTGCCATGGCTCAAGTGAACTCCGGTGATGCGAGCAGTGGCAACTCTAGATTTGGTGAAGTCCATCAAAGAGTGTAGGGATGCACTTATAAGGACTTCATGAACTATAAACCTACCTTCTTTGATGATGCCGGAGGAATTCTGGCACTGTCCCAATGGTTCGAAAGAACCGAATCTATCTTTGAAATGTGCTCTTGCCCCGAAGAGAGCAAAATCAAGTTCGCAACTGCCACCCTCACTAACAGGGCATTGCCATGGTGGAACGGCCATGTCAGTGCACTCTCCTTGGTTACAGCCAATGCCATGGGCTGGGACACTTTAAAGGACCTCATGAGAAAGGAGTACTGCCCTAAGGGTGAAATTCAGAAACTTGAGGAGGAACTCTGGAACCTCAATATGAAAGGGACCGACATAATAGCGTATATGGCCAGGTTCAGTGACTTGGCGGCTATGTGTCCCAATATGATACCGTCCAAAAGCAAGAAGATTGAACGGTACATCTGGGGTTTAGTGCCCCCGTATCGAGGAAATGTTCTAGCCTCACGCCCTACCACCTTCGACAGCGCCAAGGAATTGGCCCAGAGTCTGATCAACCATGAAATCTCTTCCACTCCAGTAACGACAACCACAACTACCACTGCACCACCCGATTCTTTTGATAGAAAGAGGAAGCGATGGGATAAGAAGAAGGGCAAGAAGACTCAAACCTCCTCCAGGGACCAGCAAATTGTGGTGATCCATGCTGCCACTACTCCAGCCGCTCCTGCACCGCCAAAGCCTTATAGTGGGAATCTGCCCAAATGTCCAAAGTGTCCTCACCACCACAACGGTCCCTGTCGTGAAATGCAATGTTCCAACTGCGGTCGGAAGGGCCATACGGTACGATTCTGTAAAGCCCCTCCCAAACCTATTTCGCAAGTTCCCAGTTCGGGAGTGACCCCGATGTGTTACGGCTGCGGTAAAGCTGGTCACTTCAAGAAAAACTGTCCGAAGGCTGCGAATCTTGGGGGAACCGGAAGACTACTCGCTATTGGTCACAATGAAGCAGTGGCGGATCCCACAGTAGTCACGGGTACGTTTCTCCTCAACAACTCTTATCCCTGTGTCTTATTCGATAGTGGTGCAGAAAGAAGCTTCGTAAACCAAACCTTTAAACACTTACTCAAACAAACCCCTCAACCACTAAAAGAAATATTCATCGTAGAAATGGCTAACGGGAAGACCGAAAGCTCTAACGAAATCTACGTAGGTTGTACCCTCACGTTAGACAATCACTCATTTCCAATCGATCTCATACCAGTCTCCATCAAGAGTTTCGATGTCATTGTTGGTATGGACTGGTTGAGTCTCTATCGTGCCGATATCTTATGCTTTGACAAAGCCATTCGCCTAAATCTTTCAAATTGTGAAACCATATTGATCTATGGAGATAAACCCAATACGAGTCTTCGTATCATCTCCAGCATTCAAGCTCAGAAATACTTACGTAAGGAATGCTGCGCCTTCCTTGCTCAAGTCGTCGACACAAGCCACAAATCAAAGAACCCAAAGGACATCCCCGTCGTATGTGATTTCCCTGATGTCTTCCCAGAGGACCTTCCAGGTTTACCTCCCAAACGTCAGGTTGAGTTCAGAATCAACCTAGTTCCAGGAGCTACTCCTATAGCAAAATCTCCCTATCGTCTAGCGCCTGCTGAGATGCAAGAACTATCTGGTCAACTTAACGAACTGCTCAGCAAGGGCTTTATAAGACCAAGCTTCTCACCTTGGGGAGCTCCAGTCTTGTTCGTGAAGAAGAAGGACGGATCGTTCCGTATGTGCATTGATTATAGGGAACTCAATAAACTCATGGTTAAAAATCGCTATCCCCTCCCTTGTATCAACGATCTATTCGACCAACTACAAGGAGCGAGTTACTTCTCCAAGATTGATCTTAGGTTCGGGTATCACCAGTTACGGGTTCTTGAGGAAGATGTTCCGAAAACAGCCTTCCAAACCCGTTACGAGCACTACGAATTCATGGTGATGCCCTTTGGATTGACCAACGCACCTGCAGTATTCATGGACTTGATGAATAGGGTGTGTCGTTGTCACACCCCGAAAACCGAAGGCAGAAACATTTCCGGGGTTGACTCCACGTTGAGTATCAATTCCAATGCACATAGTAAGTAAAGTAAAACAACCATTACATTACATAATAAAAATTTTACAGTTGTTTCAAAAGTAAAGTTTGTACAGTTGTGATACATAGTATATATAGACAAAATGAAACGGGTCTTCATGTACTCCGTCTTCTTGATCAAAAGAAATCTCCGGGTACCTGTTCTAACGCTGACCTGAGAACACAAGCGGTTTGAGAATCAGAATAAAGCTGGTGAGTTCATAAGCGGTTTTTATTTGTGAAAATGTTTTGAGTTTCCTTTCTATTTCTGAAATGTTATGTACACCAAGAAAATCCCGTATTTTCTTAAAAGTTGGTTATTGTTTCACAAATGTAAAGTATAGTAAGTTCGTACACTGAAAATATGTCTACTCATATGAAAATGTATAAACTATCCTGTTTACTTATCATGTGTTACCAGGAAAGTCCCATACTTTCCTTAATGTATATTACCAATTGTAAAAGATGTAATGTTATCCAGTTTGTTACTCTTTCTAGTTATGTAAGTATTACCCAGGAAGGCCCCATGCTTTCCTGCATGTTGGTTTCTAATGTAAACGATGTTAAAGATGTAATCATGTTTAGGTTCCATGTTTTCCCCAGGAAAGTCCCATACTTTCTTGAATGTTAGTTACAGTATGTGAAAGATGTAAAAGATGTATAAAGTAATTCATTATTACTATAAATAAATCTCTGTTATCCTAATTGCGAGTTCCATAACCATACAATAGACTGAAACCTGTGGCAATAAGTAGTCCACGTGTGGCAATAAGTCGTCCACATACTTATGACTTTCGTCACCCTTGAACCATTTCGGTTCAGCTGTAGCTAGCAGCCAGGTGTGGGGTAGTCAGCCCCGTATAGATCTATACACTCAAGTCACGCTCTCTAAATACCAGAGATTCTGGTTATGGGTATAGTCCTCCACTCGCGTATCTCGGTGGAGTGTTCTCCGAGGACGTGTCTCCAATCATACAGGATTAACAAATTTACTAGTAATAATATGATATTCCTCCACTCGTGTATGTGTGTGGAGTGTTACCGAGGACAAAACAGTGTACAAGTATTATGTTCAAATGTTTAATGTCATGCTTTTAACTGATAATGTGGAAAACCATTTGTGAAATACATGTAAAACATAACAGTTTAAAGACCTATTTCACAAATATATGTTACGTGATCTGCATGTTCAGTTTGTTATCAGTTATGGAAATCAGTAATAAAAGCATAAGAATATGAAACACACATTTGAAAACATGTTTTGAGTACAAGAATTCCCTTGTACTTTGCTTGTGTTCCCCCCTGAAAACAGTGAAAAACAGTGAAAAAGGGTAGGGGTATGAACTCACCGGACTCGGAAACGTGTCGGTTTTGAATGCTAGACGTTGGTTTGGGGTTTGATTACTCGCGAAGTTCCTAAGTAAAATGAAATAATGTCCATATATATACAATTAGGGATACATTCACTAATCATATGGAACATTACACTCTAATGAGGTTAGACACCTCAAAACGAGCGTTTGGAGTGACCCGGGTGACATCTTCGGACGTGTAATGGCACTAGGGACTTGGGACTTGAGTTTACTCCCCAAGAGTAAACATTTTAAAGAGTTTACAATTATGGAACACACACACACATGAGTTTACGGCCGTAAACTCATGTGAGTGTGGTTTTGATGGTTTAAGGGCTCAAATGGACATAGGGATTGCTAGAATGGATTATCTAAAATGCCTTGGAACACTTGGAATGGATTGACATCATTTAAAACATGAGTTTACGGCCACACTCATAGTGTTTACGGCCGTAAACTCACCCATGGTTAAGAATGGTTAATTTGAACTATTTAGGGCAATCACATGTGATTCTAACTAATTTTCTAAGCATTGTTATGAATTTAGATTACCATTTCACAAACTTTTAGGAGTTTACGGCCTAGGAGGAGTTCTTTGGCTGTAAACTCACACATGTAGGGCATATGTTGTGTTTAAGGTCTCCAACTCATTTTTAGATGAATCTAGGATTTACCACAAAGCCATTGGTTGAGTTTGAAAGCATTTTGACATGTTTTAAGGCACTAATTCACCATTTAAGAGGAGTTTACGGCCCAAGAGTATGCCTTGGCCGTAAACTCACTTTTATTATCCAAAAATCGTGTTTAAAGTGTTCCAAGTCAAGATTAGCAAGCCCAAAGGTCATATCTAAGTCTCAACTATGGTTTGGAAGGGTTAATTGGCTCAAAAACCCTTTGAATATGAGTTTACGGCCCAAGAATGTGTCTTGGCCATAAACTCACTTTTTTCCCTTAAAATGAATGTTTTAATTGTTGTAAGTCCCTTCCATTAAGTCATTAAGCCATTACTAATGTCTAACATTGCTTAGGAGGGGTTTTAGGGCTTAAAAACCCTTGATATATGAGTTTACGGCCCATGAAGGTTCCATGGCCGTAAACTCATGAATGTTGTCCTAAATCATGCTTTGAACTTGAATTTGAAGGCTAAGAAGGTTGCAATACAAGCTAGGGGAAGTACCTTAGAGATTTGAAGCCTTAAATTTGAGTTTTGATCCCTTAAACTTGGATGAGGAGAGAGGTTGGTAGTGTTAAATGGTAAATTGACCAAAGGCTTCAAATGGAGTCTTAAACATGTTTATATAGTGTTTAAGTTTCGAACACGGTGGAATTTTACCCGATACCGGCGTTAGACGAGGTTTTTGGTCGTACCCGATTGAGTTACCGTAACCCGATACGGTAATTTCTAGAAATATTCCGATCACTAAAGTTGAGTGTTAAAATGATTTCTAAATGCATTAAGACACCCATTAAGTCATTTCAAATGTGTACCAGATAATGACTTAATTAAATAGAAGATCGGAAATCGAAATTGAAAACGATGATTGGTTGCGCGAATTGTACTACGAAAGAGTTACAATAAATGATACAGAAATTTTGGGTTGTTACAGTCGTCCATACTTAGATCAGTTTGTCATCGTCTTTATTGATGATATATGCGTTTATTCTCGGAGCGATCAAGAACATAGGAACCATTTACGACGAGTCCTAGAAACCCTACGATCAGAGAAGTTATATGTGAAGTTCTCTAAGTGCAAATTTTGGACCCGAAGAGTTGAATTCCTAGGACATGTGGTTAGTGAAGACGAAATCCACGTTGACCCCTCCAAAATTAAAGCTATTGAAAATTGGTCAGCACCGAAGACGCCTACATAAATTTTCCAATTTCTAGGCCTTGCTGGCTACTACCGCAGGTTCATCCAAAACTTCTCTTGAATTGCGAAGCCTCTCACCATGTTGACACAAAAGGGTGTATCATTCGATTGGCATGAGAAATAGGAGAAGGCATTTCAGACCCTGAAACAAGCCTTATGCATTGCACCAGTATTATCCCTGCTCGAAGGAGTCGAAGATTTTGTTGTATACTGTGATGCATCGAATCAGGGGCTCGGTTGTGTCTTGATGCAACGAGGTAAGGTCATCGCCTATGCCTCAAGAAAGCTAAAGACGCATGAGGTGAACTACATTACTCACGACCTCGAGTTAGGAGCGGTCGTCTTCGCACTAAAAATCTAGAGACACTACTTGTATGGGACGAAGAGCGTGGTGTACACTGATCACAAGAGCCTTCAACACATACTAAACCATAAGGAGCTCAACATGAGACAACATCGATGGGTCGAGCTACTTAATGATTACGATTGTGAAATTCGATATCACCCGGGAAAAGCCAAGGTGGTAGCAGACGCCCTGAGTAGGAAAGAGCATTCTGGTCGAAGAACGAAATCGTTAACAATGACTATCCATTCGCATCTCTCATCACAGATCAAGGGAGCTCAGCTTGAGGCCTTGAAGCCTGAGAATGTGACGGGAGAATCCCTGCGCGGAATGGATAAGAGTCTGGAGGTCAAGGGTGACGGAGCCTACTATCTTATGGATCGAATCTGGACTCCGCGCCATGGAGGTTTTAGGGATCTGGTCATGAAGGAAGCACACAACACTCGATACTCTGTCCACCCAGGTTCAGATAAGATGTTTTTGGATCTCAAAAAGCTATAATGTTGGCCTAATATGAAAGCAGAGATCGCTACCTTTGTGAGTAAGTGCCTAACTTGCGGGAAGGTCAAGGTCGAATATCAAAAGCCATCAGGACTCCTCCAACAACCAGAGATACCGGAATGGAAGTGGGAGCGGATTACAATGGACTTTATAACCAAACTACCCAAGACAGCGGGTGGCTTGGATACCATTTGGGTCATCATTGACAGATTGACCAAGTCTGCGCACTTCCTACCCATCAAGGAAATAGACAAGATGGAGAAACTCACAAGAACATACATTAAGGAAATAGTACGGCTGCATGGTGTTCCTATATCTATTATCTCAGATAGAGATAGTAAGTTTACCTCAAGGTTTTGGCAATCACTACAAAAGGGACTAGGGACGAGGCTAGATATCAGTACAGCCTACCATCCGCAGAATGACGGACAAAGTGAGAGGACGATCCAAACTCTAGAAGATATGTTGCGAGCTTGAGTGATCGACGTCGGTAAATCGTGGGATACACACTTACCTCTTGTGGAGTTTTCCTACAACAATAGTTATCATATGAGCATCAAGGCAGCTCCATTCGAAGCCCTCTACGGCCAGAAGTGCTGATCCCCTCTGTGTTGGGCTAAGGTGGGTGACAATCAGTTAGCTAAAGGACAAGTTCCTGATAGCGCTCTCACTAGTCCGGAGATCATTCGAGAAATTACGGAGAAGATTGTACAGATTCATGAACGATTAAAAGCCGCTAGGGATCAACAGAAAAGCTACACCGACAAACGAAGAAAACCCTTGGAATTCCAGGTGGGAGACCGAGTTCTTTTGAAGGTCTTGCCCTGGAAGGGCACGATACGCTTCAGAAAGCGTGGAAAGCTGAACCCAAGGTACATAGGGCCTTTCGAGATTCTCGCTAGAATCGGCCACAAACTTAACTTACCCCACGAACTAAGTTACATACATCCTACCTTCCACGTCTCAAACTTGAAGAAATGCCTGTCCGAAGAGACTCTCGTGATTCCACTCGACGAGATCGAGATCAACGAGATCCTCAACTTTGTGGAAGAACCCGTAGAAGTCATGGACCGTGAGGTCAAGCAGACGAAGCAAAGTCGTATCCCGATTGTGAGGGTTTGATGGAACGCCAAGCGCGGGCCGGAATTCACTTGGGAACGCGAGGATCCGATAAAATTGAAATACCCTCATCTTTTTACTTAGTTATTTGTAATAATCCAGTAACTTAAACTCAAATTTCGGGACGAAATTCCCTTAACAGGGGATGATGTGGCAACCCGAAAAACTTCTTGCATGGACTCTTCAATCCTTTCCAATTTTAGACTTATTTTACTATATAGTAGTACCCTTTAGAGGCTAAGGAAGTGTTCTAAATATGATATAATCAAGGTAGGAGTGTTAAAAAGGGTTAACTTGAAGCGTAGGAATCAAAACCGAGCTAAACACTCCAACGCATGGAGTGTGCGGCCACACACATGGAGTGTGCGGCCACACAATCTTGTTTGCGGCCTCACACCTCCCCAACCACACACTCTACATATATATACCACCCATAGATCATTATTGAACACTACCTTCACTTCTTCAATCATAGAAGACGAAAATCCTCTCAAGTATCATCTATTCTCCTTGAAGATCTTCATAAAAGGTACCAAGAACACCAAGAACACCAAGATCTTCATCTGGCAGCACACACCACCTGGCAACACACATGTGCTGGCCCCACACAGGGCCGCACACATGTGCTGGCCGCACATAGGGCCGCACACAAGTGCCGATAGCACACTAGGCCGCACACCTGGCCGCACACACACATATACTGTGTATTTTGACCATACACCCTCTTGTATAGCCTTATAAACCCTCAAACCGTCATATATGATTATAACACTTCATTATAAGTGTTTACTAGTCCTTATGATGGTCCCAAAATCATCAATTAGTTGTTCATAACACTAATTATATCCATACATGTGCCAATATATGCTAAATAGGCTTTGCGTGTGTACTCAAGTCACCACTTGACACCTAGCATCAAATCGAACTTTGTCATCAGAACCACTCACTACAGGTGAGTTCATACCCCTTTAATGAACCTTTCAATTGTTTTTGTATGTTTTAGGGGGGGGGGGATACAAGTCAATTATACATGTTTATGAAAATTAATCACATGCGATTTACTATCCGTAGTTCGAATCACATGTGATTTATCACTATGCCTTATAAAAGGATTTTTCGTTTTCAAAACTATTTTGAATAAATAAACAATTTTTTTTATGTTCCCTTTGGACAAGATTCTTCCTAAATAAATTTTCTTATAAAAAGTAACCACACTAATATATTTATATAAGTAAGACTTGAAGGACTTAGGACCGATAGCTCGCCTTATTCCCTGTTCTTGTTTGATTGTGGGCTTAGGGTAGTTGTTATCCGTCCGAATTTCATTAATTTCTTAGTTATATATCATGTATATTAGTGTTGGATACGAACATTTTCATTTCATCCGATGTTTAAACCACTAAATTGGTAAGAATTATACACACTAAGTTAACTATAATAGGTATAGTTAAGGCCATTACTACTCGCTATCACTACTACTCTACACACTATAATACACACTATTATACATTAGTAAGAGAACACACTACAAGCTATACAAAAGACTACCACACTATAATACAAGAAAAGGCACTAAACATAAGATAACACACTAACTCACTACGAGATACTCTATTCGCTACATACTATGCCCAAAGTTTTTCTGACCAGAAGACGACACTACATGTATAGATCTATACGGGGCAGACACTATTACATCCCGACTGTTAACTTCAGTCTGAGCCATGCAGGCCCAGGGATGCCACTATTTCACTATACTGTGTATGACCGGGAAGGTTATGGGGTTCTCTATTGCTCACACTATAGGTAACATACAAGGAATACACTATATCCACACTAAAATACTAAACTAAAGTCTAATTTAACATTCCCGAAGTAAATAAGTATCTATCACTAAGGGGAGTTTGCACCTCTATCACTACTACAGGTATATCCTTTCTTATTAAATTACGTATTGGAGATCCAATGATATACTTTTACAATAAACGGTTTTTCACAAATGAAGGTTTCTTGTTTCCTTAAGGTTTTTTTCACGTACAATGTATTCTCTGGAAAATATAGGATTTTCTAGGGTTTTCTATTACTTATGAATGTAAATTGCAACTTTTCATACTATCAGTTCTAATGCATGTATACAAAACTCACACTAAACTCTTATGAACTCACCAGCGTCATGCTGATATTCATTTTCAAAATAACTTGTATCCTCAGGTCAAAGATAGACAGGTACAAGTGCAGCATTTTGAAGAAGGTGGAGTATACAAGATCCATCTCTTATTTTTTTTTATTACTTTTGGTGTTTGTTGAATATTACAAAACACACTTGTAATTAAACTCACTATGTAAATGAAATGGTTGTATGTTTCTTGTTTTTACTATTATTCATTTGTGATGATACTGTACATGACGTCCTCCACCCCGAAACGTATTCCGCCGTTATCGGTTTTGGGGTGTGACAGTACTAGTTACATCATTAGTAAGTTACCATCGGGGTAGCACAGGATCATACTTATACTATTACTAGATCAATGAGTTAGTTCATTCATGAGTCAATACTTATTACTATGAGAACATATACAACTATACTAGAAGAAGAACATATACAACTAGACTAGAAGAAGAACATATACAACTATACTAGAAGAAGAACATATACAACGATACTAGAACGAGTAACATTACATTACATATACATGAATACGTTAACAAATTGTGATCCACTGTATCAGAGCATTCTTTCAATGTCATGGCCCGAGTTGTAGCTAGAGTATCTTGGAGGGAGAGCATGAGTTTGCGTATAGATCTATACTGGATTGACTATCCTACACCTTGCTGCTAGCTACAGTCGGACCTGCAGGTCTGCGAGTACCAAACGTCATACCTTTTTACGACCTACATTTTTCGTTTTTACCTAGTCGATAGTATGGTACAATTAATCACATGTTAACTTAATATAAATCCGGTTTAAGGTAGTTAGTACAGCAGTAGTTCCTATAATACAACACTACAGTACTACAATAATTTACCCTTTACATATTTAGTGATATTTTCACTTAAACATTAATGTACAAATTATATTTTGTTAATGATATTTACACTTGGGAAAATTACATACTTTTATAGTATACGAACATACAAAACAGTTACGCCTTGGTAGAAGGCTACTTTTAATAGAAAAAATATAGGTTTTTCTAAGAGATTCAAAATTTTACAAACACTTACAAACATTCACATACTTATATTACCAATGTTTACAAACTCGTGTTTATAACTACGTTCAAACATTTTGATACAAACATCAACACTAAAATACTTATGAACTCACCAGCTTTAAAGCTGATAAACTCTTTCAAAACAACTTGTATTCTCAGGTCATCAGTAGACAGGTATAGAGGCCAGCTGTTGAGAAGATGGAGCGCATTCGAGACTCATCTTATATTTTGATTTACATTTTTGGTGTCTATAATTGTACGAAACAGGCTTGTATTAAAATTATATATTTAATGTAATGGATGATGTTGTTTGCTTGTTTACTGTTATACTGTGTTGTGATACTTTACATGATGTCCTCCACCCCAGAACGTTTCCGCCGTTCTTGGTTTTGGGGTGTGACACAACCCATTAAGGACCCATTGCCTTGGCCATGCTCGCTTGGAAGTATACTCTAACATCCAAACACACAGCTTGCTCCCTAAATCTCCCTTCCAACACCGAGCATCATGTCAACTCCTAACCTAAAAGATAAACCTCCAAAGGTTATTCACTGCAAACCAAAACGTCTCACTGAATTCCTTTTCGTGATCGCTTTCTCGACTCATCGCGACACACAAGTCGCAAAATTCTCTTTACCCTAAGCGAATGCTACAAGTCATCTGAAATCGTCTCACCTTCGACCTCTGTCATCTATCATCCCCTGATTCCATGCATCTCGCAGTACTTCTCATATCAATGAAACAGATCCACTCCGGCTTAAGATATTAGATGGAGATCAATATTCCTCAAAATGAAAACCACTTACGAATCCGGAACCTCATCTCACCTATTCAATTACACTAAATGGATCCAGAATCGAGCTCGAGAGTCTGATTCAACAGCAGAAGTAGAACTACTCATTCTAATCTGGTACTCATTCATGACCCACAAGTTGTGGATTGTGCACGCATCATCCCTCCAATTTCTTCCGATTGCGATAATCCATGCCTTCGTTTGGTATGTGACAACTCCTGACCATTACGGAGACCCCAGTCTCTTCATGGCCTGACCAACAAATTCCCACAAACTCGTAGATAAGGCTACTCAAGCCTAGGAACTCTTCTGCCTCATATTCTGACTAGCAAATATTGTAGTTCCCCGCGGAACAACATTTACTCTTATCGACTGCTGAGTGCTACGTCCTCCCCCATAGTCTTGCTATACTCTCTGACTTGTGACTGCTACGGCTCCCCACAGTATCAAACACACACACACACACATACTGTCTCTCTCTCTCTCTCTCTAACCAGTGAATACTACGGCTCCCCATAGTATCGTGACAATCTCTCGCTGACTAGTGAATACCACTGCTCCCCACAGTATCACAGTTTTCTCCCACTACCCAGTGAATACTACGGCTCCCCATAGTATCACGACACTCTATTTCGCTAACTCATGGATGCTACGGCTCACCGTAGCCTTACAAAACTTATCTCGCTCATCGTCTCTCCATAGGCTCATTCCACGGTTCTTCCTGATAATCCCAAGCGAACACTCCCAACCGGATTCGCTTGCTCTCTTATCACCTCAACCTCATCATCAAGCATCACCATACTGAGTTCACCAACTCATGCTCCGCAGCTCAACATAGATAGTTGCTCACACACCTATCCAAAAATAAGCATCACTACTCCTGATGGAAACCTACCATAACAAAATCCCTTTCTCGCTGCAATTCCCACTCTTAACTAATCTAGCTTGATGTCAATTATCCAAAGGGCTCCCACCGAAACCATAAATACTTGCTACACAACTTTCCATCTCTTAACTCAAAACACAAAATAATGCGTGTAACAGCCCGGAATCTCAGATATTGTTTAAATTGTGTTTTGGGGTGTTTTAAGAGGGGACTCGGCGAGTTGGAGCCAGACTCGCCGAGTAGGACCGCAGGCCTGGTCGCGGGTTCGCAACTGGACTCGACGAGTCCAGATATGGACTCGGCGAGTCTGCGCTGTTCAGCGAAAACCCTAGCCGTTCAGTTTTGGAACGTATAAAAGGGACTTATAGGCTGTCATTGTTCGTTTTAGCTTTCTGAGAAGAACCCTAAATCGATTGTGTGCATCTAGAGCAAGGTTAAAGGCCATTGGTGATTTTGAAGGAGTTGTTGTGCAAGGAAGAGAAGGACTTGGCTAAAGGGACAGCAAGGGAATCACGTTCTGAGGATTGGGGACACAGAGAGTACATCATCCAGGTAAGAATTCGAGTATGCTCTGCTATGGTGATGTATTTAGAGGATTAGGGTTTACGGAACCCTTTTGTGGATAGATTAAATGTTACCCTAGTCCCCCAAACGATTGTAACCCCGTGTTGGGACCCTTGGAGGTCCAGAATGTCCCATGTCTGTGCATTTCAGGAATTGATGAAGGTTTTGGATTGAAATCCTTATGCCTTAGGTCAACATGTAAATTATAAGTCTTGGGGTGTAGCATGAGCACCTAAATGAAGACCTTACGTGATGGACCAATCTAGGAGGACCAGACCTATGAATGGTCGGAACAATTCTGACCTTAGGAAGCAGTTTGATTGACTGCATGGCATGGACTCGCCGAGTCCGATGAACAGAATCGGCGAGTAGCTTGGAGAATAACTGGGACTCGTCGAGCTGTTCTTCAGACTCGGCGAGTGGAGTCGGGGTGGCCCCGCGATTCTGCCAGGAGTAACTCGTCGGGTCAAGGAGGATACTTGACGAGTAGAAGGGGAATCTTAGAAGATTGGAGGACGTCTAGACTCGCCGAGTCGCCATGGCACTCGCCGAGTCCGGTCGAGTTGACCGTGGACCATTGACCAGAGTTGACCTATGTGTGATTTCTTAGGGTCAGTTAACTTGAGAGATAAAAGTGTTAATAAGGGATATATGATACTATAGGGAGTTTGTAGCTCGGCGGATTGGGTACGAGTGATTTCAGGAGTTGCTAGCTTTCAGTATCCACGAGGTGAGTCTTCTCACTATACTGTACCCGGAAGGGTTTGACTGTGTGACCGGAAGGTCGGATATGATATGTGATATTTGTGATATATGTGCTATATGTGGTAAGTTAATTGCTATGGGTGTTGTGTATGTTTATATGGGCCGGAAGGCAATGTGTTATGGGCCGGAAGGCAATATGTTATGGGCCGGAAGGCAATACGTTATGGGCCGGAAGGCGATTATGTTATGGGCCGGAAGGCGTTGTATTGTGGACCGGAAGGTCAGGGCCTGGAAAGGCGTATATGTGTAAGTTGTATATTGGGGAACTCACTAAGCATTTATGCTTACAGTTGTTATGTATGTGTTTCAGGTATTAGTGAGGACCGTGGGAAGGCGCCGGCGTGATGCGTACACACTGATTGATGTTTTGAGATCTTGGGAATTCTATGATTTGTATTTCGACTTAACACTTGAAACAATTATATTTAGATTGAATAAAAATACTCTATTGTTTGAAATGAAAAAAAAAATTGTTTGAAAATTTGCGTTGTTACAATCCGAATCTAGGAGATCACACTCTGTTATCTCAAAATACCATCACAAAACTTCACGATTCCTTGACTCTATCATTGATCTCATACTCGCAGCACCATACTCAGATACCACATTGCTTCATCGGAATCTCGCAACCAATCTTCCTCTTGCACCACTTGTAACCTTGGAGTATTCCCTTCCCAATTGAACACAAAGGAATCGTCACTAGCTCAGAACTCGTATATGAAAACCCGAAGCTCCATCCTCTACTGATCACTACTCATACGAAATTACTCATACTGACTCTGAAATTGATTAACAAATCAACTACCGCCTCTCTTGGAGTATACATCACATTCTATACATACACCCACAAACCTCTGGTATTGATCTCTGAACTCAGTGACCCAACCGCCTCAAATTCGACATTCGCAAACCTGATAATCCCTTTCCACAATAAATTCTCTAACCAACAACCACATGTCGTGGATACACACATCCTTCCGTACGTACATACTCATAAATCTTCCCATCTCACACCTCACTTTATTTACCGATAACCCAGGTCTCATTTATCCATACCACAGATCTCCATAACCAATTCTCTAAACGCACTTGAATGGATCGTTGATCCTCTCATTAGAACACCCGGTCCTCCCCCACTCAGGGTTCGAACCATCAACAATTAGCATTCCAACAGTCTACTCCACAGACTATTTTCTCCCGGTACACCGCCCTTGACTCTTGGAACATAGAACATAATCATTCCATGATCTTCCTGGTGGAACTAAGAGTTTCCACATATCCCGTAGCTCCTACAAGAATCTCATAATCTTCCCAACTTGACTGCCTCTGGTCGTCTCAAAGTCTCAGGCTACCACACCGCCAGATACCTTAGTTTTCCGAATTAACCATGACCCCCAGCCTAGAAATAATGCACTATCACACACCTCGTCTCTGACTCATCAAACCGCCTCCCAACATGGGAAACATCATCAAGGCACAAGGCCCCACTCTCATAACTGATGCAAAATCCTAACAACGAGGGCCAATGCCTCGATATATTCCTATTACTACTTGAAACCGCTGCTAAATGCATGCCATCCGCAAAAGACACGTTCCTGGGTCTCTTCCATCTCAGCCTCCACCAATGACTCCATGTTACAAGAAAATACCTTACAGCAGACAAACTGCCCAAATACTCTGATGAAAAGGGTCACCATCAATGATAACATATGGGCCTACCTCCAAACTCTAAAACCGGAATCTCGATAGCTCCTTCACTTTTCCCAGAAACGGGAAAAATGCAACTCTTGCCACAGAAAGTAAAAACTTAACTATCCATCAATTGCTCAACTCAGACTGCGATCCTCCAATAAGCATCATCTACACTCATCCTTGACTCTCGTGACTCCAACTGACATCTCACAGAAATCTCCCAGATACTAACTCGATTTCCTTCTCTAGGTATGCTTCATTGAAGCTCACTCATCATGGACCTCCAGTCCCACCCTCTATCATATCTGATCTCAATCTAATTAATCATAACAAAATAACTGGTAAAATCAAGAGCACTAACCACCACAAATCATGGTACCTGAACCATGTGATTACCTCTCAGTTTGCTACCTAAAACCTCTATAATTTTCCTTCTTTCGAGTATGGGTCCTCTACTTTCAGTAGTACGGGCCCACACTATGTAACAGCCCGGAAATTTCAGGTATTACTTTAAATTAATTTGGGGAATATTTAGGGGGGGACTCGGCGAGTTGATGCCTGACTCGCCGAGTAGGACCACGGTCTTGGTCACAGATTCGCGACTGGACTCGACGAGTCCATTAGGGACTCGGCGAGTCGACGCTGTTCAGCTGAAACCCTAGCCGTTTTGATTCTGGATTGTATATAATGTCTTTAGGGCCGTCATGTCTCGTCTTTTGGCCGATTGAAGATAACCTAAAAGTCCGTGGGCATCTGGAGCAAGGGTGAAGGCTAGTGGAAGCTTGAAGAGGTTGTTAGGCAAGGAGAGGCAAGGTGGTGATCAAAGGAGGATCAAGGGGTCGAGCTCTGAAGGTTGGGGACACAGGGAACATGTTTTCCAGGTAATCCTCGGATCATCTCTGTAGTTTTGGTGTTGTA
Source organism: Lactuca saligna (assembly GCF_052625555.1). Classification (NCBI taxonomy): domain Eukaryota; kingdom Viridiplantae; phylum Streptophyta; class Magnoliopsida; order Asterales; family Asteraceae; genus Lactuca; species Lactuca saligna. The sequence continues at coordinate 166,817,084 of NC_136420.1, forward strand.
CACGAATCTAGGGTTTAGGAAACCCATTTAAGGATTTGATAGATTATAGTGTTGTTACAAGTGTTTAAATCCCAGTAATAGTATGTGTAAAGGTCCAGGAAGCCCCGTATCTATATATTACGGAATCATGCGAATTACAGGAGGCAGTTGATCGACTGCATGGCGAGGACTCGCCGAGTCCAATGATCAGACTCGGCGAGTAGCTTGAAGATTCACTAGGACTCGCCGAGTTGTTCTTCAGACTCGGCGAGTAGCTTGAAGACTTACTGGGACTCGTCGAGTCGTTCTTTAGACTCGGCGAGTGGAGTCGGGGTGTCTAGACTCGCCGAGTCGCCTTTGCACTCGACGAGTCCGGTCAAGTTGACCGTTGACCTGTATGTAATTTCGTAGGGTCAGTTGTCTTGTTTGTTAAGATCATTAATAAAGGTATGTGGTATTATAGGGAGCCTGCAGATTAGCGGATCGAGTGCGAGTAGCTCGAAGGGTTTATAGCTTGCATACTACGAGGTGAGTCTTCTCACTATACTTCACCCGGGAGGGTTTGACTGCGTGACCGGAAGGTCGTATGTGTTATATGTGATTTATGCTATAACTGGAAAGGTAGATGCTATATATGTTATGTATGTTTATACGGGCCGGAAGGCGATATGTTATGTGATAGAAAGAACAGGTATGATGTATGACATATGTGCTATGTGTGTTATGTTATATGTGTTATGATTTATAAATGTTATGGGCCGGAAGGCAAAATACTATGGGCCGGAAGGCAATATAATACGGGCCGGAAGGTGATATGTTATGGGCCGGAAGGCGATTATTTTTACGGGCCGGAAGGCAATGTTACGTGGACCGAAAGGTCCGGGCCGGAAGGCGTATGTGGGTAAGTCGTATACTGGGGAACTCACTAAGCATTTATGCTTACCAGTTGTGTTTTTGTGTTTCAGGTGCTAGTGATGACCGTGGGAAGGCGCCGGCGTGACACGTACACACTGCCATTGTTGGAGATCTTGGGGATTCATTATTTGTATTTTTGAAATGAACTTGGAATAAATACTTTTGTTGAATAATGTTGTCTTATTTTAAATGAAAAATTTATTTGAAAATTTGAGCTGTTACAATTGGTATCAGAGCCTTGGTTTGAGGGATTCGGGTGTACTTTCGGGTGCAACTGAACTCAGACCGAGGATTTGAGGAAAAATCTTTTAAAAATAATAAGGACACAACATTTCATAAATGGTAAGGCGGTAAAACAAGAATGGGGCAGTGTGTACGATCAGCCAGCGCCCGAACGGTAAAGATCCCCAGAATACCTTACAATGTTATGTTATGCACTGAATTATGAATTGTTATGCATGCTAGAAGACTAGGTATACATGATAGGACTAGAATGGCCTGTTTTGTGATGCCTTAGTCTAGGGAGATTGCTTATATGAGAGTATTTGGTAGCGTGCAAGTAGATAGTGCATACTAGAGGTAGAGTACTCATTATTCGGGATTTGGGGAGGAAGATTTGGGACGAATACTGATACGGTGTGGTCGGTAGTATTGGGCCCGTACTACCGAAGACACCGGATCGGTGGAAGACCCAAGTAAGAATCCCTGGAAATCGGAGACTGAGTAGGGTGCGTATCGAGTACAATTGTACTTGGTGGAGTCTCTGATGATTTTATGTTGTATTTCAGAGACATCATGGTCATCACACGCAATGGGGCGAGTTCGAGCGGTGCGAGTGACGAGGAGATTCGTCAGATGATTCAGGAGGAGGTAGCTGCGGCGGTTCGGGCTGAGATCCCGGAGATGTTTGGGTCTATTAAGACCACCCTGATGGAGGAGTTTGAGGAGCGGTACGCCGCACTTACTGAAGCTGCAGTCGCTGCCGCTACCGCAGCTGTGGCTGCTGCTAGGCCGCAAGGGGGTGATTCGTTGCTATTCAGGGAATTCAGCAACACGAAACCCCCTGAGTTCGATGGGACGCAGGATCCGATTGCGGCGATGAGGTGGATCGCCGACATTGAGGGGTGCTTCTATACTTGCTCATGCCCGGAGCACCTGAGGGTACGGTTCGCCTTGAACCAGCTCCGACTGGGAGCGAAGGATTGGTGGAAGTTTGTGACGGCGAACTTTACTGTGGCGGAGATTACAGCGGTGACGTGGGAGAGGTTCACGGAGATGTTCAGGGATGAGTACGTTCCCCCGGTGGAGAGGGAGTGATTGATTCAGGAGTTCTTGACCCTTAAGCAGGGTACTGATTCCGTGGCAGTGATCACGCGGAAGTTTCATGAGAGGGCAATGTTCTGCCCTGAGCTGGTATCTACGGAGCAGTCGCGGATGAGCCGGTATTTGGGCGTTTTGAAGAGGGAGATCCGGGAGTTTGTGTCAAACTCCGCCTATCGTACTTTCACTGAGCTTCAGGCGAACGCCAGGAAGCGCGAGATCGAGTTGGAGACTCAGGCAAGGGAGGAGGCCGAGTCTCGGCAGGTGGATCGGCGGCCGGCTCAGCCTCAGCCGGCAGCCAAGCGGACTAAGTCCGCTGATTCGAGGATGGGAGGTCCGAAGGGCCGCACTTGCGCGAAGTGCGGCAAGAGTCACGAGGGGGTGTGTCGAGCTGGTGGTTGCTACAAGTGTGACAAGGAGGGACATATTGCCAGGGATTTCCCTAAGGGGTTTATGGTTTGCTTTCACTGCAACCAGACAGGCCATCGGAAGGCCGAGTGTCCGCAGCTTCGTCAGGGAGCTACACCTACTACCAGGACTACTGAGACCCGACCGGCAAAGGTCGAGGCCCCGAGGGCTCGCGGGAGAGCCTTTCAGCTGACTGCGGAGGAGGTCCGCGCTGCGCCCGATGTTGTGGCAGGTATGTTATCATTCACGTATTTACTTAAAGGTCGAAATGTTATGCTTATGTTAATGTATGTGTAGGTACTTTTCTTGTGAACTCTATGCCTACTCTAGTGTTATTTGATTCGGGTGCAAGTAGATCGTTTGTATCGTTAGCCTTTAGTCAGCATATCGGCATTAGTCGTGAGCCGTTAAGTCGGCCTTTGAGCGTTTCTATTGCGGCCGAGAGGGTGGCTTGTGCTACGGAGGTTCTTCGGGGATGTGTGCTAGAGATCTTCGGGGTCACGTTCCCGATTGACCTAATTCCTATTGCGATGGGGGATGTCTGTGTCATCGTAGGCATGGACTGGTTGAGCCGATTCAACGCTGTCATCGACTGCGAGCGTCAGCTGGTGACTATACGAGACCCTAGTGGGGGAGTTCTTAAGGTATACGGTGAGGGTACCCATTCGGGATCAGCTTTTTGTTCGGCCGCTAGGACGAGGCAATGCATACAGCAGGGATGTAACGGTTTTGTGGCGTATGTGATGGATACGCGGGAGACTTCCGAGAGACCGAAGACAGTGGAGGAGGTTCCAGTGGTGCGCGAGTTTCCAGATGTTTTTCCCGAGGATTTGCCGGGAGTACCTCCTGCGAGGCAAGTAGAGTTTGGTATCGATCTAGTTCCAGGGGCTGCGCCTATTGCGAAGGTGCCTTATCGTCTTGCACCTCCAGAGATGCAAGAGTTGTCCTCGCAATTCCAGGAATTGTTGGGAAAGGGATTTATTCGGCCAAGTAGCTCGCCGTGGGGAGAACCGATTCTGTTCGTCAAGAAGAAGGATGGTTCACACCGGATGTGTATCGATTACCAGGAGCTGAACAAGGTGACGGTCAAGAACCGCTATCCGTTACCGAGGATCGATGATCTATTCGATCAGTTGCAAGGGGCATCTTGGTTTTCCAAGATCGATTTGAGATCAGGGTACCATCAGGTAAGAGTGCGGGATGAGGACGTCCAGAAGACAGCATTTAGGACGCGGTATGGGCATTACGAGTTCGTGGTGATGCCTTTTGGGCTCACCAATGCCCCAGCAGTGTTCATGGACCTCATGAACAGGGTATGCAGGCCAATGCTGGATCGGTCTGTGATTGTATTTATCGACGATATTCTGGTGTATTCGCGGTCTAGAGAACAGCATGAGGGGCATTTGAGGGAGGTCCTTGAGGTACTGAGGTCGGAGAAGCTATATGCAAAATTCTCCAAATGTGACTTCTGGTTATGGGAGGTCCAATTTCTGGGACACGTTGTTAATCAGACAGGGATATTGGTTGATCCGGCCAAGGTGGAAGCAGTGATGAGTTGGGAGGCACCGAAGTCACCTTCTGAGATCAGGAGTTTCCTTGGGTTGGCGGGGTACTATCGGAGGTTTATTAGGGACTTCTCCAAGATCGTGGTGCCGCTCACCAGATTGACCCGGAAGGGTGTTACATTTTCATAGGGACCCGAGCAGCAGACTTCCTTTGAGACACTTCGTCAGAGACTGTGCGAAGCCCCAGTATTAGCTCTCCTGGAAGGGATGGAGGACTTTGTCGTATATTGCGACGCATCGATTTCGGGACTGGGTGCAGTGTTGATGCAGAGGGGCCATGTGATAGCCTATGCATCGAGGCAGCTGAAGCCTCACGAGGCGAGGTATCCCACGCATGACTTAGAGTTGGGGGCAGTAGTGTTCGCCCTCAAAATTTGGCGTCACTACCTGTACGGGGTTCGTTGTACTATATACACGGACCATAAGAGTTTGAAGTATTTGATGGATCAACCCAACCTAAATATGCATCAGAGGAGATGGTTAGACGTGGTTAAGGATTATGACTGTGAGATCCTATACCACCCAGGCAAGGCTAATGTGGTAGCCGATGCATTGAGTCGTAGGGCGGAGAGCACTACATTGCGGGACGTATGTTTGAGATTGACGGTGATGACTCCGGTATTAGATGCTATTCGTGGGGCACAGGCCGAGGTTGTGAAATCCGGGATGCAGAAGAAGGAGCGGGTCGTCGGGTTGATTTCAGAGTTCGTTATGGATGGACGGGGACTTCTTACGTTTCAGGGTCGGATTTGGGTACCATTCGTGGGCGGTACGCGTGTTACTTTGATGGAGGAGGCTCACAGATCGAAATTCTCGATCCATCCCGGTGCTACGAAGATGTATTTGGATTTGAGAAAGGAGTATTGGTGGCCTTGTATGAAGAGAGACGTCGCTTGGTTCGTTGAGAGGTGTTTGACCTGCCGTAGGGTTAAGGCCGAGCATCAGAGACCGCATGGTAAGTTGCAGCCCTTGGAGATTCCTGAGTGGAAGTGGGAACAGATCACGATGGATTTCATCACCAAATTGCCGAGAACTGCCAGAGGAGTCGACGCAATTTGGGTGATTGTGGATAGGTTGACAAAGAGTGCACACTTCCTTGCCATTAGCGAAAGTTCATCAGCAGAGAAGTTGGCAGAGTTATACGTGAGAGAGATAGTATCTCGGCATGGGGTACCGATTTCGATTGTTTTGGATCGCGACGTACGTTTCACTTCCAGGTTCTGGAAGAAATTTCATGAGGAGTTGGGTACTAAACTGCATTTTAGTACCGCATACCATCCCCAGACCGACGGTCAGAGCGAGCGGACGATTCAGACATTGGAAGACATGCTTAGAGCATGTGTGTTGGAGTTCGGGGGTAGCTGGGATGCGCATCTGCCGTTGGCTGAGTTTTCCTACAACAACAGCCATCATTCGAGCATTGGTATGCCACCTTTTGAGTTGTTGTATGGTAGGAGGTGTCGGACTCCCATTTGCTGGGGAGAAGTGGGACAGAGAGTGATGGGCAGTACAGAGATCGTACTTCAGACGACCGAACAGATTCAACAGGTGAGGCAGAGGTTAGTGACCGCCCAGAGCCGACAGAAGAGTTACGCGGATAGACGCCGGTCCGAGCTCGAATTCCAGGTTGGCGACTTCGTTCTCCTAAAGGTTTCTCCTTGGAAAGGAGTGATTCGGTTCAGAAAGAGGGGCAAATTGGGGCCCCGGTTCATAGGTCCATTTCGTGTAGTTGCAAGGGTAGGTCGGGTAGCTTATCGGTTGGAGTTGCCAGCAGAGCTGAGTCAGATTCACAATACCTTTCACGTATCACAGTTGAGGAAGTGTATAGCCGATGAATCGGCAGTGGTTCCGTTAGAAGATATTCAGGTGGATGCGAGCCTGAATTACGCCGAGAGACCAGTAGCTATCAGGGATCGGAAGACCAAGGTTCTACGGAACAAGGAGATACCTCTGGTGTTGGTTCAGTGGCAACATCGGAAGGGATCGAAGATGACGTGGGAGCCGGAGAGTGAAATGCGGGAGCAACATCCGGAGTTATTCGCGGAATGAGACTTCGAGGGCGAAGTCTAGTTCTAGTGGGGGAGAGTTGTAACAGCCCGGAAATTTCAGGTATTACTTTAAATTAATTTGGGGAATATTTAGGGGGGGACTCGGCGAGTTGATGCCTGACTCGCCGAGTAGGACCACGGTCTTGGTCACAGATTCGCGACTGGACTCGACGAGTCCATTAGGGAATCGGCGAGTCGACGCTGTTCAGCTGAAACCCTAGCCATTTTGATTCTGGATTGTATATAATGTCTTTAGGGCCGTCATGTCTCGTCTTTTGGCCGATTGAAGATAACCTAAAAGTCTGTGGGCATCTGGAGCAAGGGTGAAGGCTAGTGGAAGCTTGAAGAGGTTGTTAGGCAAGGAGAGGCAAGGTGGTGATCAAAGGAGGATCAAGGGGTCGAGCTCTGAAGGTTGGGGACACAGGGAACACGTTTTCCAGGTAATCCTCGGATCATCTCTGTAGTTTTGGTGTTGTACACGAATCTAGGGTTTAGGAAACCCATTTAAGGATTTGATAGATTATAGTGTTGTTACAAGTGTTTAAATCTCAGTAATAGTATGTGTAAAGGTCCAGGAAGCCCCGTATCTATATATTACGGAATCATGCGAATTACAGGAGGCAGTTGATCGACTGCATGGCGAGGACTCGCCGAGTCCAATGATCAGACTCGGCGAGTAGCTTGAAGATTCACTAGGACTCGCCGAGTTGTTCTTCAGACTCGGCGAGTAGCTTGAAGACTTACTGGGACTCGTCGAGTCGTTCTTTAGACTCGGCGAGTGGAGTCGGGGTGTCTAGACTCGCCGAGTCGCCTTTGCACTCGACGAGTCCGGTCAAGTTGACCGTTGACCTGTATGTAATTTCGTAGGGTCAGTTGTCTTGTTTGTTAAGATCATTAATAAAGGTATGTGGTATTATAGGGAGCCTACAGATTAGCGGATCGAGTGCGAGTAGCTCGAAGGGTTTATAGCTTGCATACTACGAGGTGAGTCTTCTCACTATACTTCACCCGGGAGGGTTTGACTGCGTGACCGGAAGGTCGTATGTGTTATATGTGATTTATGCTATAACTGGAAAGGTAGATGCTATATATGTTATGTATGTTTATACGGGCCGGAAGGCGATATGTTATGTGATAGAAAGAACAGGTATGATGTATGACATATGTGCTATGTGTGTTATGTTATATGTGTTATGATTTATAAATGTTATGGGCGGGAAGGCAAAATACTATGGGCCGGAAGGCAATATAATACGGGCCGGAAGGCGATATGTTATGGGCCGGAAGGCGATTATTTTTACGGGCCGGAAGGCAATGTTACGTGGACCGGAAGGTCCGGGCCGGAAGGCGTATGTGGGTAAGTCGTATACTGGGGAACTCACTAAGAATTTATGCTTACCAGTTGTGTTTTTGTGTTTCAGGTGCTAGTGATGACCGTGGGAAGGCGCCGGCGTGACACGTACACACTGCCATTGTTGGAGATCTTGGGGATTCATTATTTGTATTTTTGAAATGAACTTGGAATAAATACTTTTGTTGAATAATGTTGTCTTATTTTAAATGAAAAATTTATTTGAAAATTTGAGCTGTTACACACTACCTGCAACATCTACCCATACTTTCCACACGGATCATCCCAAATTTCCTAAGCAGCTGCTCAACCTCCTCAACCATTAATCTTATCATACTGGTCGCTCTCTTGCGAATACTCTCCTCTATCAGCCTACTCATCTGACAAAGGTCACTCCCCAGGATCTTTCTAAGTTCTCACACCTCTCTACCATCAGCTGCTAAAGAACTCCTTATGATGCTAGTCGTCTACCTCCTGAATATCGTCATATTCACTTAGTAGCTGACTCCCATCATCAAGAGTTCAACAAAGCACGAAGCAAACAACATTCGGGCATCGAATGATCTCCACTAGCACGTAAAACCACTCTAGGTTACAACTCCACTTACTATACACACACTCAAAGATGTCACCGAACTCAAGCAACTCTACCCCATGCGGGTATCTAACTACTTCGTCAATTCGCTCCTCAAATGCTCATCTAGGTATCTCTCGTAGATTACTCATCTACTCAAAGCTCTTTCTAAATGATTCCTGCTGGATACTCTTACTCCGCACATACTCAAATCACATCAAAGATAGCAGCAACCCCTAGGATAAGGCATCACAAATCAGGAAATTCTAGCCCTAATATATGAAATACCTAGCCTATCTTCTAGCATGTATCTCTAATATCTCAATAATAACGTATAACACAATTAAGTAAGGGTAGTCACAAATAAGTAAGGGTATTTTGGGAAATCACCGTTCGAGCTCTGGCTAATTGTACGCACTACTCCATCTCGATTTCTCTTAAACTCTTTTTCTTTTAGAAAAACTCATTTCATTTGAAAAAATTTCTCAAATCCCCAGTTTGACTCTAGACATACCCAAAGGTGTATCCGAATCACTCAAACCAAGGCTTTGATATCAACTTGTAACGCCGTAAATTTTCAAGTAAAATTTTCATTTAAAATCTCTTAGTCCTCATAACACATATTACAAAAAAAAACATCTCTTTAATTTATAAGACACACCTCCATTATTGTTTTTCATAGTCCAAGATACTCAAAGCATAACTCTTTCTCTGGTGTGTACAATCAAGCCAATGCCGTCATGTGATCCTGAGAAAAACCTGAATCACATATCACATAACACGGTAAGCACCAAGCTTAGTGAGTTCCCCAAGATACACATACAACACATAAGCCACTCGACGATATAACTCGATATGACCCTATGGTCAATGTGTCTCAGCAGCACCCTCTAGTCTTGTAGCTCATTGGACCTTCCGATCCGGTCTAGCTCGTTGGACCCTTCAGTCCGGTCTGATCGAGGACCCTCTGGCATCATGAGTCGTTGGACCCTCTGGTCCGGTCTATATAATACATAGCATACGTATAACACAATGCACATAAATATCAAACATACACATAAACATAAGACCCTTCAGTCTACACATAGATACCATTCAAGGTAATGTATAGTGAGAAGACTCACCTTGAAAGCAACCAAGTGACAGCCTCGCACTCGGAAATCTCGACCTAGTTTCCGACTAACACATATGATAAACATCTCTTAAAAATAATTACTCATACTTAAACACACCCAAGGCTATTCTCTTTCTGTGTCTAACTCTTGAAGTGGGTAAAAGACCATTTTACCCCTCCATGGCTTCCATCACACATGGTTGACCCGACCCTAAAGTCAACCGTGGTGAAAATCGAGTCCACAGTCCAGATCTGACCCAACTCGGCTAGTGCACCCTTGTGAATCGTTGAGTCCACTCACTTTCTCCGAAGCTTCGCGGAGATTCAGCTTAACTCATCGAGTTGACCCCAAAACTCGTCGAGTTAGCACACGATTCAGCTCGATCGGGAAAACCCTAACCGAAACGTCGAGTCGGCTCATTGACTTGGCGAGTCTATCCAGACTCATTCTCATTCAGATGAGTTTAACCGGATCTATCACTCTAAACTATAGATCTATCATCTCAAGGCTCAATAATCACGTAAAGCTTTGATCATTACGTTCATGCATGATGCTATTGCTCCAAAACGCCATTACATGCCCTTCATGAAGGATTTAGCTCAATTAACCCTCATTTGGACAACTAAAGGTGGGGTATCTAGTCCTCAAGGACCTCACAAGGTCCAGATCTGACGTTCCCCCCCCCCCCCCCCCAGATCATGGCTCAAATAGCTCATTGGTACTAAAAAGGGGAGTAAAACCCTAAAACTCCAAAAATCATGAAATCTAACCAAAATAGATGAAGAGGATGCAAGTTTATACCTTCTACAGCAGTTCCACGCGAAGAAATGCTAGATCCATAGCCCCCATCACATTTCCTTCTTGAATCATGCTCTTTTCCTTCCATAAGACCCACCAAATTACTTGATTTCTTCATAAGAACTCTCTCATGGCTCCAATGGCGATTTAGGGCTTCTCATAGGAGGTATGAGGCACACCTAAGTTTATAAGTTCCCTTAAATAGGCCCTAACCCTGGATACTTAGGGTTTTCTCTGTCCAGGACCTACTCGGCGAGTCAGTTCTTTGACTCGTCGAGTCCACTCATTAAATCAATGTGAGCAACTCGACACGACTCGGCGAGTCAAACCTTCGACTCGGCGAGTCCCTCCTTAAACCTGAAAATTGAAACACAAAAATAATGTACCTGAAAATCTGGATGTTACAACCGCCCATCGAGGCGTCGGGCCCTAGAAGTTCCATCTGGGAGCGGGGTTTCGGACAGACAAGGGTATGAAATCCAACCATTGCATCTGAGAGAGAATAGGGATATGAGAAATATATGAAAAACTTAAGTTATAATATTTTTGAGGGAAAAAAATTTAATAGAAATATTTTTTTTAATAAAATTGTGGCCGATACCGGGTCCTCCTATAATTAGTTAGTGCATACATGTTGTATATAATCAAGATTGAATAGACCGTCAGATAAGTAGCTCCACTCTAAACCCACAACCAAACAAGGAACATGATTTAAAGCGGAATCACAAATCCTAAGTCTATAGAATCTTAATTATATATAACTTTAATGTATGCACCTTACAATTATAGATCGACCTGTAAGGGTCCTTAGTTTTTATGTGAAGGATTTGATTTATTCTGGTGAGAAGGTTAGTTGCGACTACTAGTTTTAAATATCGTGGCCTAACATTGTCGTTATGGTTTTTTTTAGTATCCTAAAATACTCCTATAGTATTTTAAACTCTTGTGTTTTGTTCTAGAGTTTCTTGGTATGAGGGGTTGGTAAGTTTTAGACTTGTTGTTCACTACAACCATTCCTCGGCATAAGTTGGTCACATCATGGGTAAATATAGTTGATCAGACTATATTCATCCTCAATCTGATTACATACCCTGAGGCCTACTCATAGTGTTCAACTTATATCAATACTTTTTGCTTTTTTACTGTTACAATACTAAACTAGTAAGTATGTTTGTACTTATAGTTTTATAAAAATATCATAATATTTTAAAGTATACTTGTACAAAAATGTTAAGTCAGAGAGTTTTAGTCTCATTGTATTTATAGTTTGTATAAATTACGTGGTTTGATATACTTAGTTCACTATAAACAATGCTCTAATACCAATCTGTCACACCCCTAAACCAAAACAGCGGAAACGTTCGGGAGCGGATGACGTCATGTACAATATCATAACAACTGAGTAATAGTAAAGAAAGCAAACACAACCATCATAAATATAATTTAAAATGTTACATTGTTTTATGAGTTACATATTTCCAAATAAATTACAATATGATGACCAAAGATTTTTTTGATGCCTAAACGTCTCATCTTCAAAAGCTGATGGTTTCCTGTTTTACCGGTTCCCTGAGAATACAAGTTGTTTTGAAAATTTTCGACAATAAAGTTGGTGAGTTCATAAGAGTTTTGTATGAGAAAATGCAAGCCTTTCCATGTAAAGTAATCGTGTCTATTTCCAGAAAATCCGATTATTTTCCATAAAAGGAGTTTTAAGCCGTTTGTTCGTAAATTGATAGTGTTTGTACCAGAAAATCCAATATCTCTATAAAATGAATTGTAGTCTTAAATGTTCCCAGACCAAAATGTATAAGTATTTTCCGTACTTAAAATAGTGTATGTAGTTTTATATGTATAAAAAACCATTTAAGTATTTGTTAGCCCCGTAAACTAAAATGTGTTGTTAATACCCCATGTGAGATTTTTATAATTTTGGTGGTAACGTTATATTATGTATTTAACAATTTCACGTAAAATGTATATCAAATATAAGAAAGTATAAGTAACGGTTTGTATTTTAACACAAGTTTTCTTGTGTTATACTTATATTCCCCTCCTAAAACATAGAAAAATCTTGGAAATGTGGGGGTATGAACTCACCTTATGTGTGTTTCTGGCTAGATAACAAGGTGAAAATGATGATCCTCGAGTTTACAGTACGTGACGATAGCCGTATCCTAAAATTTTTAAACACATAATGATATGTGTAAATTAGATGAACTAATAAATTAAGTGTTGTATAAACACTAGATTAATCAAGAAATACTTACTATAATTCCTAAGGAACAATATTGAAGAAGATGGCTTCTTGGGCATTATTGATGATGAACTTGGAGAAAAAATAGGTTTGAATTTTGAGAGAAATGGGAAGTGTAAATATGTTAACTGTGAAATGAGTTTGGAATGGTCTCTAAATCATGTGTGTGTGTGTGTGTATATATATATATATATATATATGTGTGTGTGTGTGTGTGTGTGTATGGAGTAAAGGATAGGATGAAGTGATGTTTACTTTGGTAAATGTAATTTATCTTCTTGGGAAAAACACTCTACCAATCAACTTGCAACATAAGTGGGTGTAAGGGGGTGATTTCGGGATAAGCATGGCCGAAATCACCTTGATTTCGGTTTGGTTCCACCCCATAAATGGTGATTTCAACCCTAGTGGTCCAAGGTTTTCATATTTCATCTTTGTGGTCCTAAGCTTTGAGATTTCGGCCTTAACATAAGATCTTGGTCCCCATAAAACCGAAATCCCAATGTTTCTTTAATTCCAAATACCGAAATCCCTATAGTAGTTACAAATTCATACCGTTAGACATAAGTTTTGACTTGTATTGACTTATATTAACTTAAATCAACATGGTTTTCCAATTATATATATTTATAACGTATATAAACATATAAATATTACATCTTTTGACATTATTTGTTCTAGAATTTTCTAGTTATCACATCGAGTCTTCTCACCCACTTGCCGATTTCACTCAAAATCTGGAAGGCGGGAACCCTTGGCCAACTCATCGAGTCGACTATGCAACTCATTGAGCTCCTTCATCCCCTTTCATGTTCAGTCCTTTCCAGTTGAATCTAAAGCTCTAAACTATGGATCTAGTCCCTTATGGTGTAATTACCAAGTAAACTTGCCCACTTTACGTGCATGCAAGGCCTCAAGAGACTAAAACACTCAAATTAAGCTTATGAAGAGGTTTAGGGCATGGAGAAAGGCCAAAGCTTGATAAAGCTTGAATCTTTAGACCCAACAGGGCCTAAGGTGTCCAGATCTGAAGCCACAACCTCAAATCATGTCCAATTTCCGAAAGTGGCTCCAAAATGGGTTAGAAATGCACTAAACTCCCATGGGAGGAGATCTAAGAAACAAGAGGTCAAGGTAAAGACTTTCTACCACGAAATGGCTTCTAACACAGGGTAGATGCCAAATCTATAGCCTCCTCTTCACTTCAATCCCTTGAAACTTTGAGTTTCCTTCTAAAGAGCACAAGATTCACCCTCCAAAGCTCACACACACTCAAGAAAGCACTAAAGCACGGCAGTGTTTTCTCTCTAGAGAGTAAGAATGATGACAGAGGCCACAAATGAGCTATAAGTTCCTTAAATAGGGTACAAACCCTTGAAAATTAAGGGTTCCCTTTACAGCGTGTACTCATCGAGTTGGGACTTTCAACTCGTCAAGTAGATCCTAATTCATGCATCCAAAATGATCTCTACTCGACGAGTTGGAGCTCCCTAACTCATCAAGTCCCGGTCTAAAACCCTAAAATCCTGAAAAGTAATTGATACCCGAAACAAGCGTTACAAATCTCACCCACTTAAAGTTGACTTCATCCTCGAGGTCTACTGATCTGAACGAATCCGGGTAGTGCTCCCGCATCTCATCCTCCGGATCCTAAGTCCATTCAGATCCTCTTTGGTGCTGACATTGCACCTTCACTAGCTTCACCTCTTTATTTCGAAGGATGCTGAATTTCCTATCAAAGACCAAAACAGGCCTGACAATGTAGTTCAGACTCTCACCCACCTAAGTGTCATCCAAACATATAACCGCAGCCTCATCAGTAACACACTTTCGAAGCAGATACATGGAAGATGTTGTGAATCTGGCTAAGCTTGTTCGGCAGATCCAAACGGTAAGCCACCTTGCCCACCCTGGAGGTAATCCTGAATGGATCAATATACCAGGGCCCTAAATTGCCTCTCTTCCGGAACGGAATGACATCCTTCCATGGTTATACTTTCAGCAAAATGAAGTCTCCCACCTTGAACTCAAGATCCGAGCAATGCCGATCAGCATATATCTTTTGACGGCTCTACGCGACTTGTAGTTTGTCGTACACCTGATGGAACAACTTGGTGGTCTTAAGCACCACTTCGGTGCTTCAGGTGACTCGGTGGCCAACTTCAACCCAACAAACTGGGGTCCTACACCTCCAACCATACAACATCTCGAATGGGGGTCGGTCGATACTAGCATGATAACTATTTTTATATGAAAACTCTTCTAGTGGGAGGTATGTATCCCAACTCCCTCTAAAGTCCAATATGCATGCCCGTAGCATATCCTCGAGCATCTAAATCGTCTGATCGCTCTGGCCATATGTCTGAGCGTGGTATGTAGTGCTAAAGTGTAACTAAGTTCCCAAGTCTTCGTGGAACTTCCGCCAAAACCTGGATGTAAATCGAACCTCCCAGTCAAAGACCACTGACACCGGCACCCCGTGCCTAACCACAACCTCTTGTACATACATATCTTCTAATTTTGCAGAAGATATACTCTTGAAGATAGGAATAAAATGGGTGCTCTTTGTCAATCTGTCCACAATGACCCATTTGGCATCCACACCCTTCGCTGTTCTCGGTAACTTCATGATGAAGTCCATAGTGATCTCTTCCCACTTCCACATAGGAAAGGGTAGCGGATGAACCTTGGCATGAGGTCGTTGATGTTCAGCCTTGACCTTCCTGCAGGTCAAGCACCACTCCACAAACTAGGAGATCTCCTGCTTCATGCAGGGCCACCAGTAGCTCAGACTCAGATCGCTATACATTTTTGTAGCCCCGGGATGTATAGAGAATGTGGACTTGTATGCCTCTTCCAATATCTTCTATCTCACTTCCTCAGATGCCGGAACCCACACCCGATCACACTGTGTCAAAAGACCTCGACCATCCCAAACAAACAAGAGGATATGGCCCTGAATCGGCTCTAACTTCCAATTTTCTCTCTTCAAACCCTCCACTTGAGCCTTCTTGATCATATTAATAGTGGAGAGACCACCGTCGTCCTTAAATAAATGTTTCCGATCGGATCGGCCACCACATTGGCCTTCTCTGGATGGTACAAGATCTTACAGTCATAATCTTTCAGTACATCCAACCACCTTCTCTGTCTCATGTTGAGGTTCTGCTGATCCATCAAATACTTCAAACTTTTGTAGTCAACAAAAATGGTGCATCGTACTCCATACAAGTAATGCCTCCAGATTTTGATATCAAACACTACTGCCCCAAATTCTAGTTTGTGAGTGGGGTAATTTGCCTTACGATTCTTCAACTACCTCGAGGAGTGTGCTGTCACATGCCCCCTCTGCATCAGTACCACCCCTATCCAAGAGATCGACGCATCACAATATACTACCAAATCATCCAGCCCCATGGGTAGTACCAGAATCGGGGCCTCACGTAACCTCTATCTCAAGGTCTCGAAAGACAATTGCTGGTCCGGCCGCCCCCCTGGAAATTCACTTTCTTTTTGGTCAAACGGGTCAAAGGCACGGAGATCTTGGAGAAATCCTAAATGAATCTCCGATAATACCCTGCTAAACCCAAGAAGCTATGGATATCAGATGCATTCTTCGATACTTCCCACCGCATCACCGCCTCAACCTTGGCTGGATCAACCGAAATGCCCTCCTGGTTGATGATGTGCCCCTAAAACTACGCCTCTCAAAACCAGAAATCACACTTTTAGAACTTGGCATAACTCCTTTCCATCCTTAATGTGTCTAATACATCCCTCAGATGCAGCTCGTTCTGCTCCTTGGTCTTAGAATTGACCAGGATATCATCAATGAAAACAATCACCAACCGATCCAACATCACTACACACCGTGTTCATGAGATCTATGTATGTTGTTGCGGAATTGGTAAGTCCGAGTGGCATCACCACAAACTCATAGTGTCCATATTGTGTCTTGAAAGTTGTCTTTGGTATATCCTTAGCCCTAATCCTTATCTGATGATACCCTAACTGAAGATGAATCTTGGAAAAACAAGACGCACCCTGCAGCTGATCGAACAAATGATCGATCCTCGGGAGTGGATAATGGTTCTTCACCGTTAAGTTTTTCAACTTCTGATAGTCAATGTACATCCTGTGTGAGCTGTCCTTCTTCTTCACGAATAGAATCGATGCTCCCCGCGAGGAACTACTCGGACGAATAAACCCTCGGTCTAGCAACTCCTAAAGTTGCGAAGCAACTCCTGCATCTCGGGCGAATCTAGCCGGTATGGTGCTTTAGCTATCAGAGTGGCACCCAATACCAAATCAATGCGAAACTCCACTTGCCTCTCCAGAGGCACCCCAGACAACTCCTCGGGAATGATATCCCGATAATCCTGTATAACCGGTACACTTCCCAAATCTGTCGGGGCCTTAACCCTTGTATCCGAGACATACGCCAAGAATAATGAACATCCCTGATGGAGAAGTCTCCTAGCCAACGCAACTGAGCAATGATTTGGCCCATGCGAGGCCCTCTCCCCAGGAATAATAAGTTCTCCCCCACTTGGCGTTCGAACTCTCACCAATTGGCTCTCAAAATCTATCATGGCCCCATTGGCCCCCAGCCAGTCCATTCCAACAATCACCTTCAGCCCTCGCAACGGTATTAGAACTAGATCAACACTAAACCTCTCCCTAAACATATTCAAGATGCAACCCTTATATACCCTTACCGCACTCAAGGTGTGGTCATACGCAATCTAAACCTCTAGCAGGGAATCCAACATCCTCAGAGCATCCCTATACTTCTTGCTGAGCCGAAGAGACACAAATGATCGGGTAGCCCCCGAATTAAGAAGAACATGGACCGACATACCATTGACCGTAAAGGTCCCTATATAAGAGTACTTATATACTTAAGCATAACAAATAAATATCAAGCATAAGATAAATTACGTACCCGCCACGACGTCTGGCGCTGCCCGATCCTCCACTACTAGAAAAACAGCCTTTTACGATGCTCATTGTGCATTGTAAAAGGCTCAGACGACGAGCAAATGCGCATCAAGGAAGGCCATGTAATAAAGAGAGACGACGCGCTTTTGCGCGTCATCTATAGACGATGCGCGTCTACGACACTCATTTACGACGCGCAATTCCGACGCGCGTTTACGACACGTAATGTGTATCAATGAAGGCTCTGTCATAAAGGAAGACGACACGCATTCGCGTGTCGTAACCTTACGAAACGCGTGTTAATGACACACAATGCGTATCAAGAAAACCCCTGTCAAGTAAGGCCATGTCGTAAATGAAGACGACACAGATTTTTGCGTATCGTAATTTTAAATTTATTTTAAAAAAAATTATTTATAGATTTACTGATTTTCAAATTAAATTTGCATTTCATGTCTCATAATACAAAAGATACAATACATTGCACAAAAGTTAATGTCACACAAATAATCATTCAATAGTAGACAAATGTAATACATCAAATAATCATTCCAATAGTAGACAAATGTAATATTTCAACATTTTTTATATAATTAACTAAATTATTAGCCAAATTTCCTAAACTACCAACATACTTTCCTCTGAAGAACATTAACACTATTCTTTTCCATCAAAAACTTCAAAACCTGCATAATTAAATTAATGTTTAATCAGCTACAGGTCAATAAGGTAGGTTTAAGCAAAAGATTTTCATAATAGTTAGATTTTACTTACCACTGTTGTTAATGACATTGAAAGAAGCATCCCAACAAACACCCACTCAGAAGGATTACTACCACATAACCATTGATATTTGATACTTTATTACTAAATGAAACCAAAAACAAAGTTAAAAAGTAAACAAAATTAGAAGGTTTTAGTCAAACATACAAAGGCTGTAATTCCAAATATTACTAAATGACATTGATTGAACCACCTGCAAATTTACCATTTTGTCCCTATGAGATTCACTACTGAACACATTCTACAGTTTGTAAACTATATATATATATATATATATATATATATATATATATATATATATATATATATATATATATATATATATAATCATTGTGAAAAGCAAGAAATTAAAAGTGGAATGTGATTGCATACCATCAAAACCAACATTTTTACATGCCCATTTTTCCCTGTTTCTATTCACGAAACCCTAATCCATGATTGCTTGCGGGTTACAAAAGCCAACAAGTAGTCAGGCAGGCCTCCAACCAACCCATCCACATTTTTTTCACATAAAATAGCTACCTAATTCCATAATTACTAATATATATATATATATATATATATATATATATATATATATATATATATATATATATATATATATATATACACACACACTTCAATTTTTTATGTCAAGTGATAAGAAATAAGCTATGTTAAAAACGAAGTGCCTAGTTCATTTATGAACCATAGAAGACCATCTACAACAGGGGAAAGATAAGAATCAGGAAGAAATTCCTAACTAACTAGATAATAATAATTATCTAATAACTCTACAGTAAATTTAGAATTTTAACTTACATGAACTGATTGCATCTATAGTAAATCCGCCCTGTTCGAAGTGAAAATAATATGCCCTTCTGTAAGCTGAACAAATTCTATCTGTGATACTGATGTTGATGCCACATCATCTTGAACACCAGGAATTACATATGATCCTTCACATCTACATCCATGAAAAGAATATCATCTTCATTAGACAGGTTGAGAAGAGAATCTAGTAGAATTTGGTCTCCCCACTTTGTTGAATACTTGACCCATTTTTTGCTTTATCATCTGCAAACATATGAAAGTCTACAGTAAAACATACTACATTGTTCATACTTGTATGTAAACTTCTCAGCAATTGCATACACGTACTTTATCTCTGAAAATTTATGAATGTATTATTCCTATCAGATGTTGAAAATTGCTCAAAATTTGACTACAGGACACGAGACTAGTGAAGCCTTTTCTGAATCACAACATTGAAAATGTTGAAAATCTAGACAAAACTTATATATAAGATGGTTTAAGCTATCAAATTAGCTTTTAGAACCAACCACGTCTACCAAATTTAACCTTCCAAACCAAAGGTGAGTCACGAAATCCTTTACCCTATATTGACACAATGTTCATATCTGTTCCTGCCTTTTTCCTATTTGCAGCACCCTAATAAAGCATGCAAACTAATTTTAAATATGATATAATCATAAATAAGTAGTAACAAAGTTTAAAGTTTCACTATATTGACATACCTGCAATAGAAGCTTGAGGACTTCATCAATGTTTTTAACATTATATTCTATAAGATTCCTTTGTTTTAATCCTCTCTCACCTATAAAATAAAGAGATGATCATGTTGGGCAAGAAAAACTGACATTTATATTGGCACCATACTGTAACAGCATTGCCTTAGCAAGGGTTAAAGAAGAATTACACTAAAGGAAATAATATTCCAGTAAGATCAATGGAGAAGACATATTCAGCTTTCGATATTAGACATGTAACAATTAAAAAATGCATCTACTTTGAGACATGTAACACTTAAAATATCATGCAAGTACTTCAAAACCAGATATTAATTTTCCCATTATACCCTTTTGTTCATTAAAAAAAAATATATGAAGAAGCAATCCCAAATAAAAAAAAATATTGGTTTTCCCATTATACCCTTTTCTAATTTATCTGGTTCTTGAGTTCAGAGGTTGGTGTTTATGGGAAAGCAGCACCCTCTAAACCCACCAAAAAGTGATGTTAGGGTAAAATCTTATACTTCTGAAAAACTCTAGGGTTTTTATGCAAATATCCCCCAAAACAAACAATTTTGTTTTCTGTTGTGATGGAATGAGCCATGATTGCATCAGAAGGAACACTATATTAGAAAGCTAAAACCAACCTGAACACATGTTACCACTCAATAAGGAAACAAGTTTATCCAGATCAGGCAACTGTGTATGCTGAATTAGAGGAAGCTCCAAACTGTTGATCCTATGTTTTTCCTATCACATTATAAAACAAAAAAATTACATTTAATGAGTGATCTAAAAGAAATAAAGAATAACTCCATGGTTCAATGTTGGCATTTTCCCAACATATTCATTCCTTTAGCACTACACATTCTGCAAATGTTTGTAATGTTCCACATATAGTAATAGTTAAAACTGTTGGAATAGAAAAAAATATTAAGACTACACTTTGAACTTATATAACTTATTTTGTAGAAGAATTTGCATATATCAAAATAAGCACCAGAATGAACCAACTAATGCAGCATTAATGTTGACAATTCTTGGACAACTTTCTCTAATCCTTTGGTAATAGCTTGCATTTCCTCTGCCAAGTATTTGAACTGCATCTAGAAAGAAATAATCAACATAATTAAACATTAAAAAAAACATTGCTAAAAATTTGCAGAAGATTAAACTAGAATATACCTTTGCTGCAGGTTCCAAACTTTGAAGATCCTTGGAAAAATCAAGAACTTCAGGTAGTTTGTCAGCAAGCACCTACACACATATCCACCATGATCCACAAAATTTGAAAACAAGGTGATTTTATTTTTACTTTTTACTTTTACTAAAATAAAAGGAAGAGAAATAAAATAAACACCTTACAAAGATAATGCATAAATGTCATTCTATTGTTCCTTGCACGTGTGTCTGTAAGTTTCAACAGGCTATCCAACCTGAACCTAATCACAGACCCTAAAACAAAATCAATTTTTTTATTTTTGTGAGTATAAAAAGTCAAATTCAAAGATCATAGTCAAAGTTAAACTTAACTCACCTCTTGCAGTCCCTTGATTCAATGCATTTCCTAATGAAAAAATTGTTTGCATGACTCTCTTCAATTTAGCAGAACCCCTGAACTGATACAAAAACCATCAACATTAATTACACACACACATATATATATATATATATATATATATATATATATATATATATATATATATATATATATATATATCAATAAATTAATAACTAATTAACTATCATAGCTTGCTTGTTCTACTGCAGAATTTATTATGTTCAGGTTCTTCCTGAGATCAGAAACCTAAATGCCAACAAAATTCAAGTTTCAGATTTATAATTAAAATAAATAAATAAATTAGTCTAGTATTGTTTAAAGACTCAATGTCTGTGTCCATTTTACATGTTAGCCCGCCCAAATAATCTTAATAATCATGTTACACACAAAAAATAGTTATCATCCCAGAGTATGATGGATCATTTGTTTTAAAAATGATTTAACATTTACATTGTGGATTTATGAACTATCCAAACAATTTCACCACATCCCTTTAGAAAACATGGAATTCCCCAAAATAAAAAGAAACAATTAGGTAAGATTTAAGGAAGATAAGCTTTACTAGGATAAAAGATCAACATCCCCTACAGCTTGCCAATCACTTGAGTCTTCACTTTCTGAATAATGGCTTGATTGGTTTGCTTTTCTTTCATTAAGACGAACCCAATCACTTGCTTCACTAGCTGAAGAAACCCTGCTACTTTCTCTTTGTCTAATACCAGATAATCTACTAGAAAGATCAGTATCTTCATCTTCTGGATCACTGAAAGAAACATCATCCTCATGGGTTTCACTCTTAGTAGTCTTGTTGGCTTCTTCAGTGCTATTTACCTCACTACCCTTTTCAGATAAACTTTTATTTCCATTAGTATCCTCTGTTAACTCCATGGATGTATTATTCTTGTTTCTCAGTTTTTGTAGAAGCACCTCGTGTATTTGTACAATCTCTAGGGTTGATAGAAGCATATAATCATCGTCTTTCAATCTTGGAAGCAACAAAATGAAATAAATCATCCAAAAGTGTTGTTCACTCATGTGATTGTGAATTTTATGCCTCAAAGTGGTCAAACTTGGTACTAATTGTTGTTCTCTCTCTCTTCCCAACCCCTTCAACTCCGACGAAGAAAAATCTCCTGCTCAGTCCCCCACCGCCACTTCCAAACCAAGCTTTTCCATCATCACACAAACCATCGGCCGTCAACTACACAACGTTGCTTCTTTTCTTGCTCCGCCGTCACAACAATCTTCTTCTTCAACCTCGCCACTGCAGTCCGATGATTCCGGCGAGGCTTCACCGTCATACACTTCCTTTTACACAGTCATAAAGAACGATCTCGCTAAAATTGATGGTAGCTTTAACACATTCCTCTCTCTGCTATCATCCAATAAAGCAATGAGTGAAATTTCTAAATTCGCTTCCAATTTACTCTAGTTTGATCTAGCGGATGATCTTGAAGAGATTGATCCAGTTGGGATTACTGATGATGTTATCAATTTCGTTCAAGAAATCTCTCTTCCCCCTGAATGTTGAATTTAAATACAACAATTAATTTTGTGGTATCACTTAACAAGTCCAAGGTCGCTGGTGGAAACCCTATCGCGTGCTAGAGAGAACGGAGGTGGCGATGGCTTAGGGTTTATAGAGAGACGGAAGGTAGAGAATGAAGGGAGATCTAGAGGAGAGAGTATCAGAGATGGGAGAGTGGATTACAAGGATGAAAGATAGATAGAAGATAGAAAAAACGAGGCGGGTTTTCAAAATTTTGGGGATTTTGTTTCCCCCCTTGTCTACTAAAAGCGCGTTTCTTTAAAATTATAAAGCAACAGGTACAGACGATCTACGTTTAAGATAAAGTGCCCTCCGTGTTTTTAATTTTTTTTTTCTTGAGACACTAAATTAAGGGCATGCAATAATGCGTGACATAAATCCTTAAATTTTTTGAAGAGATGACACAATTTTATGAGCACGTCCTTTTGCGTATCATTAATCAGTGTGCGTCATAAAAAACGCATCATTAAAGGTCTATTTTCTAGTAGTGCTCCTCGGTAGTCAACCGAAATGTGCGGCTCTTCACCGCAGGAGCCTCCACCTTGCCAGGGCGGCCATCATTGATCCTCATCGTGTCGGGCGCAGGAGTCGCCACTTCTTCGCCTCCTCCCTGCAACCTCGAGCAATCGGCCTTTTATGGCCAGCTTGGTTGCAGTGAAAACATATCAATCCCTTCGTGGGGCAATCCCTAGTTGTGTGTCAAGCTGACCACATGTATAACATATTGGGCATGTCCCTCGTCAAACTCCATCGTGCGTTTTCCCGCACTTGGCACACCGGCCATGGCCCATCTGGCCCATACCTGAAAAATCAAAGGTCTTAGGCTTTTTAGCCTAACCCACCGCTACCTGTACCTGCTCTAGATTTTGCTTGGTGTGAAGCTCCAACTCCATCTCCTGCTCTCGGGCCTTCCCCATCATCTCATTCAAGGTCTTGCACCCTGTAAAGCTCACAAACTCACGGATATCATCCCTCAGCGTGGAATGATACCTCGTCCTACGCATATCCACATCCACAGTGTACTGCGATATCAATAGTGCTCCTTCCTAAAACTTGGTGGTGATCTCCGCCATAGTCTCAATAGTCAGCTAGAGCTCATGAAACTCACTCACTAACTGTTGCACCTCAATAGATGGTGCAAACTCCAGATCAAAGCATCTGAAAAACTCTACCCATGTCATCTCAGCCACAATGGATGCTCTCACCTGGCTAGTCACCTCATCCCACCATTCCATAGCTCGGTCCATCAGCATACACGAGGCGAACCCTACCTTTGCCACATTGGGGAAAAAGCTCGTACGATGGGCATTCTCCATGTCTACCACCCACATCGACTAGCTATGGGACGCTAACCCCGAAGAATTCAAACGCTCCACACGCCTTAAACTCCCTGAACAAGGGAGTTCGGGTACCGACCTGGCCCGTAGCAATATCGGCTCGTAAATATCGGAGCCTCTTCTCCAAAATCTTCATCATCCCTTCCTTGACTATCCCAAAAATCATTGGGGTAGCGTCAAGGATGCCTCTCGTGACATCAGATGCAATAAGCTCGCGCAAACCTCTCATCAATGGGCTCAATATCATAGCCCGATCTGGATCCTAATCCTGACCCCCCTGCTCCGTGACGCATCACAACCATCCTGATCCGAAATACCATAAAACAAATGATCAAGATATCCAAAATGGGAATCCGCCCACAATGGATCTCCTTAGAGCTTCCAGATCTAGTATTAGTTTGGGTACATCTCCTGTGTTTCCAGTAGTACAGGCTCACTACTACCTTCCACACCTACCTATACTTTCCCAAGGCTCTACCCGATAACTCTAATTCGTCCTAACGTATCTCATGGTCTACCAGATAGCCTAATCCTAGGATATCATACGATTTTCTCCATCCACATCAACCAGAACTCAATCACAACAGGTTGCCTTATGTATGCAAATTATACATAGAAATGTGATCAAATAGACTTTCAAATAACAGACTCTACTCTAGGACCACAACAAAACGAGGAGCAGGAAATAAGGCCAAATCAAGCATTCTAAGTCAATAAGATCCTGACCATATACAATTTTGAAAGCATACACATACCAAGATTCGGATGATTATCATAATCCAAGTATCAGTATAGCATGGGTAACATATTAGGGAACTACTTACTTGAGCTCAGCCGATTACACGTATTGTACTCTGCTTTTTCCAGTTTAAGAAGTTTTAACTTAAATTTTGGAAAACAATTTTACCATTTCCTTAGTTTGAGTCCTGACACACCCGAGAGTGTGCCCAAATCCCTCAAACCAAGACTCTGATACCAACTTGTAACATCCCAAATTTTCCAAATACTTTTTTTTTTCAATTTTAGATCACCAAAACATTCCCATAAATATGAAATTTCAATTACAACTGTTTTCAAAATTCATAACATCAAACATTTTATTCAATATATCAGAGTGTCCCCAAATAAAATTTTCGGAGAGAGTGCACGCCGCGCCATCGAGCCGGGCCCTTGCCCTTAGGCTCTGAAGTACCTGAAACAAACAAAAAAACTATAAGCTAATGCTTAGTGTGTTCCCCAAAGCATATCCCACACAATCCACATAATCACAAATCCATAACAGCTCTATCAGCAATGCATAATACATAAGTCATGCATACAAACACATAAAGATGTCATGGAAACCATCCAAGGTATTACACCAAATGCCACTGAAATCCCCACGTGGTCTATACTATCTGCCATGGGAAACCCCCACATGGTCTTTACTAGCCACCACTGGAACCCCCACGTGGTCTTGGATACCTGTCATGGGAACCTCCAAACGGTCTACACTAACCACATAAATATCATACGAGTTAAACATTTAAACATACTAGGAAGCCATGGAACCCCTCCATGGCCTTATACTGCCATGCGAACCCCTGGGGACTTCCATACAAATGTCGTAGCGACATATCGCCTAATCGACTAACAATCCATATATCATGAAATGGATCAGCCTTGGTAACTTCGACCCATTCGTATGGTATGGAGACTCACCACGCAAGAAATGTTGAACTGATAAGATAAGTCCCAACTTGCAGCTCCAAATCAAATATCTACAACCATCATGTGATTTAGTTGTCAAAATCCCGAGATACCAAAAATACCCATATATTCAAACTTGGTCAACCATGGTCAAAGTCAAGGTCAACATTCCATGTTGACCACAACTCATCGAGTGCGTCTAGAAACTCATCGAGTTCCTTTAGAGTCCAGAAAACCAAAAAATCGAGTCAACTCACAGAGTTACTTGAGTAACTCCTCGAGTTCTTCAGTGTCTAGGAAACCGAAAACTCCAATCAACTCGTCAAGTCATCTCACCCACTGCCGAGTTCACTCAGAATCCAGAAGGCGAGTAAACCCTACCCAACTCGTCGAGTTGGCTATGCAACTCGTCGAGTTCCTTCAGCCCCTTTCATGTTTAGTCCTTTCTAGTTGAATCCAAAGCTCCAAACTACAGATCTAGTCCCCTAGGGTGTAGTTACCACATAAAATTGCCAACTTTACGTCCATGCAAGGCCTCAAGAGGCTAAAACACTCAAAACTAAGCTTATGAAGAGGTTTAGGGCATGGAGAAAGGCCAAAGCTTGATAAATCTTCAATCTTTAGACCTAATTAAGCCTAAGGTGTCCAGATCTGAAGTCACAACTTCAAATCATGCCCAATCTCCAAAAGTGCCTCCAAAATGGGTTAAAAATGCACTAAACACCCATGGGAGGAGATCTAAGAAACAAGAGGTCAAGGTAAAGACTTTTTACCTCCAAATGGATGCTAACACAGGGAAGATGTCGGATCTATAGCCTCCTCCTCACTTCAATCCTTTGAAACTTCGAGTTTCCTTCCAAAGAGCACAAGATTCACTCTCCAATGCTCACACACACTCAAGAAAGCACTAAAGCACAACTAGCTTTTCTCTCTGGACAGTAAGGACGATGAGAAGGGCCACAAATGAACCATAAGTTCCTTAAATATGGTTTTGAAAATTAGGGTTTCACTTTACAGTGTCTACTCGTCGAGTAGATCCTAAATCCTACATCCAAAATGATTTCTACTCGACGAGTTGGAGCTTCCCAACTCATCGAATCCCAGTCTAAAACCCTAAAATACTAAAATGTAACTGATACCTGAAACGAGCGTTACATGTCCCAACTAGATACGTTCAAAGGGACGTTGTGATGGGTTTTATGCAAAAGAACAATCATCTGTGCTCATTCAAAACCTTAAATGCTTGGATGTAGGTTTCTCTATTGTACATGTAATTCATCCAAGACATGAAAGCCTAATCTAGCGTACTATCAAAAACGAGATCTACAATATATGAAATTTAGACGATACCTTTCAATTGGTGTAAGAATCCTTCGATCTTCAAGGAGATTAGGGTCACAAATGTAATACCTCTAATGGATTACAAGCACCACAAGCAAGAGGATGATATTTAGGAGAGAGGATGAGAGGCAAAAGTCAGATCCAAGCTTCTAAGGGATCAATTGGCCGATTATGCTAGCCGTAGGGGTCCTTATATACTTGAGCTTCTAGGGTTTTAGTCAAATCCCTAATTGGATGACTTAGGCCGTAATCAACTTGAGAACCTTTTCGAATAAGGCCTCCTTGGACGAATTTAAGATGGACTTGACCTTCATTTCATTCATGCCCTAATCCATAAGGATTCTCAGCCCAAAAATCAACTATTACACAATTGACAATATTACTCCCCTTTAATTAGTTAATCTCTTTTAGCCACAAAATTAATACTAAATTAATTCTTGACTAATATTAATTAAACTATATGATTTCTTCTTTAGTATATTATTAATATAATATATTAATAAATCATAATAACCTCTCTCTCTATAAATCATCTTATCAAGTTGCTTTGGTGAAGGCAACCCAAGAGGACCATGCACAACTGGCTCAAGTACATACCAAATATAGTTACAGGCTTAGACACTAATCCAACAGTCTCCCACTTGGATAAGTCTAGTAACTATAAATGCAAGTACTATCCGATTAGCAATCGTAGCTCTCAAAGACGTTGTCGAACTCTGATCTTATCAATAACTTGTCCTTTAGATAAGGGATCGTATAGTCCTCCGTTCTAGATATCGTGCAAACAATTACATGGCACATAGTCATACTTATTGTCCAATAGTTTGTTTCTCGATCTCTGATTTGTCTGACATAGAACTTTATTGAACACATCAACTCAGCTCTGATCGGGCCTAGAACATAAGTTAAACCAGATCATCGAGGGGCCCACACCCTCTTAGGATAAAAGGAACATATAAACTTCGACATATATGCATTTACCATTCACTCGTCAAATTATGCACAACAATACGTTTTATAACATCAAGTTACTGATGCGTTTACGTATTCTCAATGCAAACCCAACTTGAAAAAAATAAAACATATATCTAGGTTTTAAGACCATATGTAATTATCGTCTTGCGATCACTCAAGATAAATTCCATGAAGTAATGCCAGCAAGCGCGGGTCTAATCCAATGCTCAAATCTTATTCATAAACACTCATGAACGTTGCAATAAACATTGGCTATCTCTAATACACTTTAGACAATCCACAAACAAATTTACGATAATCTTCTTTCATACCTACTCCAAAAGTATGAGCGACTGTGGAACATTCGAATAATCTTATTATTAAGGAAGTCAAAACATGCAAAGTGAAACAATAGGTAAACAATCAACATAAGATAGTAACTTTACTTATAAATAATACTCCTTTATTTAATAATCAAATGTCAATTACAATTTATCTATTACACGTTTCAAAGCTATCTAATCTAAACTAATATTTTCCTTCAGCCTGATACTCCTAGTGTGCTGCAAGTGCTTAACCCTACTCAGTCCCTTCGTAAGGGGATTTGTTAGGTTATCCTCCAACGATACCCTCTTCACTACGAGGAGTCCCTCTTCCACCCGATGTATAATAAAATGATATTTCATGTCGATAGGTCGAGATCTACCGTGATCCCTCGGTTTCTTAGTCATGGCAACCGCTCCTTCATTATCGTAGAAAATCTCTGTAGGCTCCTTTATGGCTGGCACAACTCCAAGGTCTCAGATGAAGTTCTTCAACCATATTGCCTCTTTTGATGCTTCACTCGCTACTATGTACTCTGATTCGCACGTTGAATCAGCTACAATCTCCAGCTTGGAACTTTGCCAAGTCACTGCTCCTCTATTCAGGGTAAAGACTCGCCCCGACTAAGAAAGATAGCTGTCTTGGTCGATCTAAAAACGAGCGTCACTGTACCCTTACACCTTTAAGTCATCACTCCCACTAAGGACTAGAAACCATTCCTTGGTCCTCCAAAGGTACTTAAGAGTATTCTTGACTGTGGTCCAATGTGCTTTTCCAAGGTTCCCTTGATATCTGCTGACCATGCTCAAAGCGAAGGCCACAATAGGGAGAGTGCAAGTCATACCATATATAATCGAGCCAACTGCGGAAGATTAAGGTACTCAACTCATCTCTGCTATCTCGACTTCGGTACTCGGGCTTTGAGTCTTACTCAACTTGGCATTACTTTGGATTGGTAACTCCGCCTTCTTGGAATTCTCCATACTAAAACGCTTTAGTACCTTTTCCAAGTAAGTGTTTTGACTAAGTCATATTAGTCTTTTACTTCTGTTTCTTACTATCCTTATTCCTAGAATATACGCACCTCTCCGAGGTCCTTCATAGTGAAACACTTCCCAAGCTAGGACTTGCTTCCTGCAGGGTCGGGATGTTGTTTCCTTTTAGTAGTATGTCATCAAAATACAATAAGAAGAAGATAACTATACTCGCACTGGCTTTGACATATACACATGATTCATCCTCGCTTTGTAGAAAACCACACTCTTTGACTTTCTCACCGAAACAAATATTCCATCTGTGAGATACTTGTTTCATTCCATAAATGGACTTCTCAGGATTACACACTCTATTTGGGTGCTTCGCATTGACAAAACCCTCTGGCCGATTCATGTAAACATCCTCAACCAACTTTCCCTTAACGAAAGCATTTTTTACATCCATCTGCCATATTTCATAGTCATGAAACGTAGCAATGGCTACCATCACCCTAATAGACTTTATCTTTGCAACTGGTGAGAAGGTCTCATCATAGTCAACTCCAGGAGTTTGAGTAAAGCCCTTACCAATCGCACCTTCTAAGTATGTACCTTCCCATCCATGTCGGTCTTCTTCTTGAAGATCCATTTGCACCAGACCATCTTACGACCTAGCACATTGTCAACCAAATTCCAAACATGGTTTTCATAAATGGAATGAATCTCGCTGTCTATAGCCTCTTTCCATTTCGCAGACTCCAAGCCTGCCATGGCTTCCTTGTATCTATTAGGTTCATCCAAATTTATTAGTGTACTATCACTAACAAACGTATCACCCTCACTTTTTATATGAAAACCATACAACACGGGTGGAACACTAAATCTATTGGATTATCTATGAGGTAAAGATTCGTCAATCGGTTCAACTGGAATTTCCTCCTAGAGTTGAGCACCAGCGTTAGAGGTTCCTTCATATCTCGACTCTTGAAGCTCTTTAAGATCGATTGCCTCCCACTATCCCCTTGACTTATGAGTTCTCGCTCTCGGAAAACCCCTCTCCTTACAACGAAGACAACATTGTCACTCGGTCTATAGAAGAGATATCCAAAGGACTTCTATTGGTAGCCGATGAAAATACACTGCTCACTACGAGGTTGGAGCTTGTCGTGAGTCTCTCGTCTTATGAAAGCCTCGCAACCCCAAACCTTGATATATGCCAACGAGGGAGCTTTCCCTGTCCACATCTCGTTAGGTGTTTTGGCAACCTTCTTTGTAGGGACTAAGTTAAGGATATCGGTGGCAGTCTCCAAGGCATACTCCTAGAATGAGATAGGTAGTGAAGCCCGAATCATCATGGAACAAACCATGTCTAGCAAGGTTCGATTGCGCTTCTTAGCTACACCATTTAACTACGGTGTCCTAGGTGGTGTCAATTGCGAAACGATTCCGCATTCCTTGAGGTAGTCGTGCGATTCAAGACTTAGGTACTCTCATCCTCGATCGAATCAAAGCATCTTGATTTTCTTGCCCAACTGATTCTTCAGTTCCTACTTAAAATCTTTGACTTTTCAAAGGTTTCTGACTTGTGCTTGATTAAGTAGATATATATGTATCTGATGTAATCATCGGTGAGAGTCACATAGAAGCGGTTTGTATCCCTTGTGGTGGATCTAAAGGGCCCACACACATTGGTGTGTATGAGATCCAATAAACCCTCACCCCTCTCACAAGTATCGGTGAAGGGTGACTTGGTCATCTTCCCAAGTAAACAAGACTCGCACACGTCATCGTCCCTAAGGTTGAACGACTCCAAGACTCCGTCCTTTTGGAGTCGGGCCATGCGTTTATTGTTGACATGTCCATGATGACAATGCCACAAGCTTGCTTTATCCAAACTACTGGAAGAATCGATACATAACACATCATTTCCTAAGTTATCTACAACCATCACATTTTCATATATTCCATTACTGCTTCAAAATAGAAAACACCATTAAGATAAGCATCAATAGAACCCTTTTCATTATCAAATGAATATCTAAATCCTTGTTTATAAAAACCATGAAAGGAAATAATGTTTCTTTCCATTTCAGGCGAATAGAAGCATTTATTCAAATCTAGTCCTAATCCATTACTAAGCACTAAAGAGTAAAATTGAATCTTGGTGAAAAGCGACGCTCTTATGTTCCCCATGATCAAGTTTATCTTCCCATGCTCCACATCCCTATTTCTACTTAGGCCCTGCAAATTAGAACAAATGTGAAAGCCACACCCTATATCAAGAACCCAAGAAATAGCATGTGATAAATCATTAGATTGAATAGTATAAATACCTGCGAAGGACAGTTTGATCTTTCCATTCTTGATATCTTGCAGATACTTCAGGCAGCTTCATTTCCAATGCCCCTTCTCATGGCAGTAGTAGCATTCTGCATCCTTTGGGTTGGAGGTGGGTCCATCAGAACCAACCTTGGTTCCACTAGAATAGGTTCCATCATGTGACTTTCCCTTATGGTGGCTCTTTGAGGGAGCCTTCCTCTTCTTACCCTTTCCTTGCCCAATAGCCAAAATGGGGGCAACAGTAGGAGTAGGAGCTTTTGCAACAGATTTATCCTTGAGGTTGCTCTCAGCAGTCCTCAACAGACCTTGATGTTTTCTCAATGTAGCCTCCTCTTTATTCATGTAGTAGGTCATGCGAAACTGGTTGAAGTAGGGTGGTAGCGAATGAAGGATGATATCAATCACCAGCTCTTCATCGAAGTTAACATTTAACTTCAGTAGGCGGTCAACATACCTTTTCATCTTCTACAGATGAGTAGTGACAGACTCTCTATCTCTCATCTTGGTCATGATCATCGAAGTGATGATCTCGTACCTCTCCTACCTCGCACTTTAGTGATACCTTTCAACCAAGTCCTGATGCATTATGTAGGGATAGAAGTCCTCGTAGGACTTTTGGAGTTCAGCAGTCATTGTCGCTAGCATGATGCAATGGACTTTTGTGGCATCACGCTCATGGGCCTTGAAGGCAGCCATCTCTTCGGGAGTAGCAGTGTTCATATCCACCTCTTTCATCTCCTTTTCGAGGACATATTCCTTGTCCTTGTAGCGGGTGACCATCCATATGTTTGAGATCCAATCATTGAAATTGTTTCCGTCAAAGATCACCCTCCCACACAAATTCATGAGTGTGAATACGCCGGAGTTTTTTGAGCTTGAAGCGTTGGGGTTTGAGTTCGACATTTGAAAAAGAAAAGAAACAAAGTTTTATTAGATAAGAATCCCCAATTAAACACCCGAATGAGAAATTAGGGCTAGGATCCAATAACATTATTTGCAATTTAGAAGAGGGATGTCGTAATCTAAACAACAAACAATTTGAAGGTAACTGAATGATGAATCACTAATTTCCACCATGGAAAACAAAAGAGAATTAAGTTCTAAATGTATTGAAAACTCCTAGATCTTTTAAGATTCATTGAACTTTTCAATGGCATGTTTAAATCTCGATATACCCCTCAAGTTTGTGACTGCGATGCCGAGAATCACAAACAAGGTGTGAGTAACCATGCAAATATACATGGTGCCCCCAATGTTACAGTCACCTACTCGATGTGTCGGTTAACCTCACACGCTCCATCGATCTATGACAAACATCGAGTCACCATTTTCCACCTTTTCTTAGAACCAAATTAGTGTGTCGGTTAACCACACATGCTCCACTAACGTCTTAGCAAGGGTACAAAGTGTAATTTCATGGAATAGCATCAAATTCACATTTTGCCTAAAGTAACTAAGATTGGGTGAGAGTGGACACTCATTAAATGACCATTTTATAGGCCATAACCTTATACCCCCCCCCCCCCCTTACAGATCGACTTCGTGAATGAGGCATATTAACGATAAGACTACCATTTTAAGTTATACATATATAATAATTATTATTATAATATTATAATAGTATAATGTGAATTTTAAACATGTAAATTTCTAGGGTTTTGAATTTAGTAATTTCAAAATTAAACTTTTAATCCAAAAAATTAAATTTCAAAACATGAGGGTAAGTTTTGAAACATTTCAAAGCTATCTAGATAAATATTCAAATAAATAATTAAACAATTAATTATGGTGATTATCTAGTTTTTGGCCTAATCCAGGTTCATGCAAGATAATGACCAAATAATCCAAATAAGTAACATTTATCATATAATGAAGTAATTATTCAATTAATTTGAAATTATCTTTTATTTTGGCAAGGATAATCATGCAATATCAATAAAATTCGTATTTTATTAATCCAAAACGATTTGGTAATTATCTAACAACAAAATAGGCATGAAATCCCGAAATACCCTCTGCCTGACAGCCCGACTCGCCGAGTTCCCATATAAACACGTCGAGTTCATCCTACTCGTTGAGCCCACTTTAGGACTCGACGAGTCTGTCAGGCAGATGACCAAAAAAAACTAAATTTTCAAGCATGAATGAAACACAAAGTATCAAATACAATAGAAACCAATCAAGGCTTTGATACCACTTATGGGTTTTATACAAAAGAACAATCCCATGTGCTCATGAAAAACCATAAATGCTTGGATCTAGGTTTCTCTATTGTACATGCAATTCATCCAAGACTTGAAACCCTAATCTAGCATACTATCAAAAACGAGATCCTCAATATAACAAATTTAGATGATAGCTTTCAATAGTTGCAAGAATCTTTCGATCTTCAAGAAGCTTAGTGTCATAAATGTAACACGTCTAATAGCTTACAAAAACCAAAAGCAAGAGGATGATATTTAGGAGATAGTATGAGAGGAAAAAGTCGGCTCCAAGCTTCCAAGGGATCAAGTGGCTGATTTTGCTAGCCCTAGGGGACCTTATATACTTGAGCTTCTAGGGTTTCAATCAAAACCCAAATTGGATTACTTAGGCCCTAAACAACTTGAGAACCTTCTACAATAAGGCCTCCTTGGACGAATTTAAGATAGACTCCACCTTAGTTTCGTCCATGTCGTAATCCATAAGGATTCTCAGTCCAAAAATCAACTATCACACAATTGATAGTTTTAGTCCCCTTTAATTAACTAATCTATTTTAGCCACAAAATTAATTCTTAATTAATTCTTGACTAATATTAATTAAACTATATGATTTCTCCTTTAATATATTATTCATATAATATATTAATAAATCATAATAACCTCTCTCTCTCTCTCTCTCTCTCTC
Source organism: Lactuca saligna (assembly GCF_052625555.1). Taxonomy (NCBI): domain Eukaryota; kingdom Viridiplantae; phylum Streptophyta; class Magnoliopsida; order Asterales; family Asteraceae; genus Lactuca; species Lactuca saligna. Next base: position 166,851,607 of record NC_136420.1, read on the forward strand.
TCTCCCTCCCTCCATAAATCATCCTATCAGGTTGCTTTGGTGAAGGCAACCCAAAAGGACCATGAACAACCGGGTCAACTACATACCAAATATAGTTACGGGTTAACCACAAATACCTACCAATTTCATGTGTTAACCAATTACCAACCTTCCTGACAAGGGAATATGTGATCTCCCTACCGAAAGTGAAATAGACGGGCTTTACTTTGTTTGCCTGTATCCATTTTCCTAATTCGATGTTCTTTAACATGCCTCTTCTTTTCTTTGGAAGCTCGGCTGAAAAAATACAATTAAAAATATCAGTCGTGATAACTTATAATAAAATAATAAAAATAGCTAATAAATATATCATAATAAAACTTACCATCTTGTTCATGCTGCCCGCGACCAAAGCCTCTTGGAGGTGGTGGATTCCCAGCTCCATCATCTACATGTCTGAAAGACCCCAACTTTCGTATTTATGAAAGACCCAAACTTTCATACTATTTCAAAAGATTTCTTAAGTTACTTCATCAAAACATGCTACATGCATATTTATAACACAATATTTTATATTGATAAAGTGATTACAAAAGATTGGATACAAACCGACTAAGTTTTATTACATTTCATATCTATTCAGGAATCTACTATTCATATACATACATGAACATTAAAAATACAGAGGAATACTATTAACTATTCTAAATCTTTCAGCAGTATAAAGCTATATTGGATTACTCATCACCTGCAATTGTTAAATATTGAGAGGAATAAACGATAACGCTTAGTGAATTCAATAAATGGATACAATATAATCTTATGCCTTACATATACCAATATGACAGAAGCAGAAGGGAACAAGAAGACATATGTGAAATCATGTGACAAGCGTTCATATCAATCAAAGACTTTATTCAAAGATATACTTTTCACTAAGATAAAACGATTTCAATACTTGATATGCATCAATAAAGCTTTAGCCTAAATGGCACAAAAGACATATAATATCTGATTATCAATATGATAGATTTCAGGTTTTCACGCCCTGTTTAGTATTTCAGTAGATTTCAGGTTTTCACACCCTGTTTAACCATTTCGGTAGATTTCAGGTTCTCACGCCCTGTTTACCCATTTCCTAATACCATAGAATAGAGTTCAATTCCCTTACGGAGTCATTCTCTACATGGTCGGAGGCTACATACCATTTCTATCTAACTTTCTGCCAATGCCATAGAATAGAAGTCATTCTCTTACGGAGACATGTTCTACATGGCCAGAGGCTACGTACCAGTACCAATGTGAATCTAAGTCATTTCACTGATCACATGGTCAAAGGTATTATATTTGTTATAAACATAGCGAATAAAATAACACGGAAGAATAACTCAGAATAATAACACTGAAAAGCACATAGCACATATAACACATAACATACAATTGTTCCTATATATTGAACTCACCTTAAGTTAACCGAGGGTTAAAAAAGGAATTTGGACAACATTTCGGCTTTAAATATGACTTTCTATGTTGAAAATCGGGAGCTTAATTGAAAATCGAGCTCTGCGAAGGTAGGGTTTCAAAACCGAAAAGATAAAATTTTTGGGCTTCTCGGGGGTCTCGGGACGTGTTTCAGTAAAACTGATACCGGGGCTTCGGGAAAAGTCAAAATAGTGAAAATATGGAAAAGGGGGCTAAAATTGGAAAATTTCAAATTCTAGCCGGTAGGGTTCGCACCCTCCTATTTATAGGGGCGAGGTTCGGATCCGGAGGGGTAGGTGGCAACAGCAGCGAAGACCACGCAGCAGCCGGAGTGAGGTTCGGTGGCCAGGTGCGAGGCTCGGAGTAGTGACATGAAGCTGCTCGGTGGCGAAGGCGGTGCGAAGCGCGTAGGCGAGACGTGTCTCGCGTCCGACTGGCCACCGATGCGAGACGTGTCCCCTTCCTGCTGGACCTCGGCCTCAGCAAAGCTGCTTGCGACACTTGCTGACTTTGGATTTGGCCACGTCTCCGGTGATGCACCTGCTTCGTGAGAGGTGACGTGGCCGGTACTATTCATGCGAAATTCTTCGGTTTTCGGGCCCCGAACTTCTAAAATCCATAACTTTCGCATACGAGCTCCGTTTTTGACGTTCTTTATATGCACGCGTAGCTAAAATTACGGTCTACAACTTTTGTTTAGACTTCATCGGCTAATTTTGACTTTATTGTTAATATTATTATTTTTAACAGACCGGGATAGGAAAATCTGTCAAAAATTCATAACTTCTTCATCCGACATCCGTTTTCGTTAGACTTTTTACCGTTGTACTACATATGATGAGACCTTTGATTCTCGTTTAGAATGTATCGGTCAAATATCGCTCGATCTAAAATTCAAGTTTTTAGTTGTCTACTGCTAAGTTGAAACTTCGAAAAATCATAACTTCCTTATACGAAGTCAGATTTTGGCGTTCTATTTATCGAATTTCTCGGTTTAATGAATACTACGACTTTCATTTAGATTTCTAAGGCTAAAAAGTAGTTTATCAAAAAAACTCACTTTTTACGTCATTCGGCGCCGTGCTGGTTTTGTTGCGGATCTTCGGTTAGTCATAACTTCTTCGTTATAACTCGGATTTCAACGAGGTTTTCGCCTACAAGTTTCTAACGAGATTCTATGCAACATCAAATAATAAAATTTTACTTATTTAAAATTTTATATTTTCGCTAAATTTCACCATTTGGCTTTTAATTGGAATCTCATAAGACTTCCAATATTTTATGAGTGATTCTAAACATAGTTTTACTTCATTTCTAGTAAAAACTATCCGTTAGGATTCAACACTCAATTTCACATAATATTATTCTCTTTTATAAGTTACAATACACGATTTCAAAACGTGTATGTTACAAATACCTCCTCCTTTTGAGGATTTCGTCCCTGGAGTCATAACGATTAAAACATTAGGGATACTTCACTCTTATTTCATTCTTATTTTTCCCAAGTATAATTTGGGCCTCGATGGTGCTTCCACTTGACAATCACCAACTTCATTTCTTTATTACGTAAACTAGTCGTTCTTTTATTTACAATCTCTTCTACTTAACTTATTATCCATTATCACCTCGGATAATAGAACCATTTCATCTTATATGCTTAAACCTTTACATAGATAGCTTACATGAAACACTTCATGAATATTTGTCAAATCTTTAGGCAATTCCAAGCAGTATGCTTGCTTACCAACCGTTCTTTCTTCCAAAGTAGTATAACGCCTATTTATGAAATACCTTCAGTATTACTATATCATCCACCCGGAATTCTACGGGTTGTCTACTCTTTTCTGCATAGTACATTTGTCGATCATGGGCCTCTTTCATTCTTTCTCGGAAAATTTGTATCTTGTTAGTGATGTCTTAAATCATTTTCGATCCTCTAAAGATCTTCCGTCTTACGTTACGCCAACATATTTGAGTATGACATTTATGCTCATACAGTACTTTATATACCTTCAATATATTTTCTACTGTTTGGATTGCTCTCTTCTTTTGACCACTTGTCTGAGGATGATAAGTTGTACTAAGAGCAACTCGAGATCCTAATTCATGGTTCATTCTCACCCAAAAGTGAGGAGTGAAACGAGTATCACAGTCGGAAATAATCTATAGTGGTGCATCATGACTTGCCACAATTTCGTCTAGGTAACTTACGTGTATTTCTCCAATGGAGTCTTTTCAGGTGTGGCAAGAATATATGTACTCTTCATCAGCCGGTCGATAATTATTCAAAGGTTATCATTCACAGTTTTCTTCTCTCTTTCAAGGTATTAACTGTATAAGCCGGATAAGTAGAATATCCCTTCGACATAATTTACGAGTTTTTAAGAAAGATTTTATTACTTTCATCGTAGACATAAATAGGATCTTCCCTTTCGATAGGGATGCATATCATCTCTTTCTAGATCAAGAGCTTTGTGTGGTTCTTTAACAACCAATCCATGTCAAGAATAATATCAAAGATAGGAATTAGGTTAGCAGGAAGATTATAACTTTCAATTCCTATAACACGAACTCTATAGGCTTTATCAGCAAGGAATGATATATTTCCTATGTTATCTATATGAAATGATTGGAGAATTGCGTAACAAGCAATTTGAAAAGAATATGTGAATTTATAAGGCACGAAAGAATCTGAGGCATTGAAATTACTAGTCACAACATTCGAGTTTTAACTTACTTCCTTTGTGGTAATCTAAACGTACGATATTTAGCTTTTAGTTTGCCAAAAGATTGTCAAATTCTTCAAACTTCCTAATTACTGGCGGTGTTCAAATTTGCACCCGGCCTTCATTTTTTATTGAACATTCGATCCTAATCCTTGAGTTAAAACTCAATTCTCATTGCAGACTCCCGCTCCTTCTTGGTTTATAGACTAAACCCAAGATAAGGTCTTTACTTTTGCTATAACAACAACTCGAATGGTCATATTCTAATGACCTTTGATTTTATCTCGCACAAGACACATAACGATCCAAACTCTTGTATTAGAATCAGATCGAATAAATCGAGCTGATAGAAAAAAGAAAATGAAAAGAGTTTGATCAACACGTAGATGCTTTAGAACAGAAAGAATAGCACCACGTATCTCTAATTCGTACTTTCGGACCTACATATCTTTTAGCTTTTGGAACCTAATCCTTTTTAGTTGGAGTACTCTTTGATTTTTGAACGGAAACTTGACTCCCCGCCATTTGATTAGTAAGTGTAGGGCGGATACATTTCTTGTGGCCAGTAATACCACATAGCAAGTCATATCTTTGGCTAATGATTGCTCAATTCTTTAATGAAGATTGTTATATTTCTATCGACTATCTCAACCATTTACTTCTTCAGTATTCCTACTGATGTTTTGTCACTATATAAGAAATGGTTCTCTGAACCAATTAACTCCTTTCGTGGATTTATACTAATCAGACTCGATTCTTTATGACATTAAGATTTGAACGATAGTTATCTTCTTAGTCATTACCGAAACGAAGGTAACGACACACATGAATAAAAAGAAATCATTTACTAGCTTCTTGGTAACCTTGTGACTTTTTCCTGATCCAAGTGTGAGTCCTGTGCTTCCAGTAATATGGGCCTCTACTACTATTCACACCTACTCATACTCGTCCCAAGTATTGTCTCGCAGTTTCCAAGTCACCGTTCAAAAGTTTTCACAACGCAACTTATCACACATGAACGTGTTCAAACAAATAGATACAACATTTTCTCCTAGACTCAACTAGGGTTTTCAGGTTTTTATCAAACATATACTGGATTACCTATACTCGCCTTCTAGGATTCTTCTCATGCATATGCTCGATTTAATATATCCTAATACTTTTCCATAGGTTGATAGAAATTTTACTTCCATTTCTTCATACTAATTCTTTTTTGAGTAGTGTCTACTCTATAAGACACACTATTCCAAAATTTACTCTAGCAGCATGGAGATAAACGGTCTTCTACTACGTGCATCATCTTCTAACTCATGCAATCCATCATGCACTTTTGTTCATTTCATTATTTTTCCTTGACATCGTTATTCTTGTATCTTAGTAAATCTAAGTCTATTTCATAGGAGTCTATCCTAAGAAGTCTGCATCCTAGCTGCATCTCAGCAAGCTTTACTAGCTTCAACTTGGTTCTCTGTCATTCCTGACTACAAGATATCTTCATACAATACTATGGGTGTATTTCTTCTTGAATTAAGCATTCTACCTTACTTAAACAAGTAAGTTGATTAACCATTTACCACTAAATGACTCAATTGACCATCCCAATCTTGTATGTTAAAGTCGGCTTAACACACAATGGAACTTTATATCACAAAGCCTCGGCCTATTGAGTCTGAAAACTTCATTAGCCTTTCTTTTCATCTTCATTTAATTCTTCTAATCTTGTACCACATCAATTGAGATACTATTGAAGTATTGATCGCCATCTTCGGTTCTTTCGACTTTCTAAACAATCACTGCTTTAATCTGAACAGCGGTAGAACAACTTTGTGGATTTGTACCAACACATTTATCTTGCCCAAACGTGTTTCAAACGCACATCTTTCTTCCAAAGATGTTATTATATATCAAACATACTTTAAATGTATAATACTGCTTTATTGGTAATTATACACTTATTACTATAACAATTCATATTTATTATTTTACGATATCTCGCGATCGTTTATTTATAAACTTATCGATGTCAACTATCATAAGTCTCTTTATCACTCCGAAAAATTATGTTATGAAAATTCTTAAAATTTTCTAAACCATGTTCGGCAACAGACCTTAAGCTTTCTCACATAATAGAATATAAGGCATATCTCTTCTCTATATTCATTTATCATTTAGCACATAATATAATATAAGGCATATCTCTTCTTTATATTCATTTATCATTCAACACATAATAGAATATAAGGCATATCTCCTCTCTATATTCATTTATCATTTAGCACATAATAGAATATAAGGCATATCTCCTCTTAATATTCTAGTGCTTGCCTCCATTAGGTATTCAACCTAAAATATATCGTATCATCTTTACTTAATAATTCTTGTTTAAGTTTAGAAATTCTTAAAATTTCTGGTTCACTTAAACTAATTTTCTTAAAATTCTGAAGTAACTTAATATCATAGAATACAAGGTTTTATCATTACCCAATCCCCCACTTAAATATTTCCTATGGTTTGTATCCATATACTTATTACGAATCAGCTCATATATTGAGCTTCCAACAATTTAAGTCTAAATACCAATCTGTGATATTTAGTTCACTTAAACCATTGTTGTGATACCATTATTGAAAGACCCCAACTTTCGTATTTATGAAAGACCCAAACTTTCATACTATTTCAAAAGATTTCTTAAGTTACTTCATCAAAACATGCTACATGCATATTTATAAAACAATATTTTATATTGATAAAGTGATTACAAAAGATTGGATACAAACCGACTAAGTTTTATTACATTTCTTATCTATCCAGGAATCTACTATTCATATACGTACATGAACATTAAAAATACGGAGAAATACTATTAACTATTCTAAATCTTTCAGCAGTATAAAGCTATATTGGAATACTCATCACCTGCAATTGTTAAATATTGAGAGGAATAAGTGATAATGCTTAGTGAATTCAATAAATAGATACAATATAATCTTATGCCTTACATATACCAATATGATAGAAGCAGAAAGGAATAAGAAGACATATGTGAAATCATGTGACAAGCGTTCATATCAATCAAAGACTTTATTCAAAGATATATACTTTTCAATGAGACATAACGATTTCAATACTTGAGATGCATCAATAAAGCTTTGTCCCAAATGGCACAGAAGACATATAATTTCTGATTATCAATATGATAGATTTCAGGTTTTCACGCCCTGTTTAGTATTTCAGTAGATTTCAGGTTTTCACACCCTGTTTAACCATTTCGGTAGATTTCAGGTTTTCACGCCCTGTTTATCCATTTCCTAATACCATAGAATAGAGTTCAATTCCCTTACGGAGTCATGCTCTACATGGTCGGAGGCTACATACCATTTATATTTAACTTTCTGCCAATGCCATAGAGTAGAAGTCATTCTCTTACGGAGACATGTTCTACATGGCCAGAGGCTACGTACCAGTACCAATGTGAATCTAAGTCATTTCACTGATCACATGGTCAAAGGTATTATATTTACTATAAACATAGCGAATAAAATAACACGGAAGAATAACTCATAATAATAACACTGAGAAGCACACAGCACATATAACACATAACATACAATTGTTCCTATATATTGAACTCACCTTAAGTTAACCGAGTGTTAAAATAGTAATTTGGACAGCATTTCGGCTTTAAATATGACTTTCTATGTTGAAAACCGGGAGCTTAATTGAAAACCGGGCTCTGCAAAGGTAGGGCTTCAAAACCGAAAAGATAAAATTTGCAGGCTTCTCGGGGGTCTCGGGACGTGTTTCGGGTGCTAAAATTGATACCGGGGCTTCGGGAAAAGTCAAAATAGTGAAAATATGGAAAAAGGGGCTAAAATTGGAAATTATCAAATTCTAGCCGGGAGGGTTCGCACCCTCCTATTTATAGGGGCGAGGTTTGGATCCGGAGGGCAGGTGGCAGCAGCAGCGAAGACCAAACAGCAGCCGGAGTGAGGTTCGGTGGCCAGGTGCGAGGCTCGGAGTGGTGACACGAAGCTGCTCGGTGGCGAAGGCGGTGCGAAGCGTGTAGGCGAGACGTGTCTCGCGTCGGACTGGCTACCGATGCGAGACGTGTCCCCTTCCTGCTGGACCTCGGCCATGGCGAATCTGCTTGCGACACTTGCTGACTTCGGATTTGACCACGTCTCCGGTGACGCACCTGCTTCGTGCGAGGTGACGTGGCCGGTACTATTCATGCGAAATTCTTCGGTTTTCGGGCCCCGAACTTCTAAAATCCATAACTTTCGCATATGAGTTCCGTTTTTGACGTTCTTTATATGCACGCGTAGCTAAAATTACGCTCTACAACTTTCGTTTAGACTTTGTCAGCTAATTTTGAATTTATATTTAATATTATTATTCTTAACAGACCGGGACAGGAAAATCCGTCAAAAATTCATAACTTCTTCATCCGACATCCGTTTTCGTCATACTTTTTACCATTGTACTACATATGACGAGATCTTCGATTCTCATTTAGGATGTATCGGTCAAATATCACTCGATCTAAAATTCAAGTTTTTAGTTGTCTAGTGCTAAATTGAAACTTCGAAATATCATAACCTCCTCATACGAAGTCAGATTTTGGCGTTCTTTTTATCGAATTTCTGGGTTTAACGAATACTAAGAATTTTATTTAGATTTATAAGGCTAAAAGGTAGTTTATCAAAAACTCACTTTTTACGTCATTCGGCGTCGTGCTGGTTTTGTTGCGGATCGTCGATTGGTCATAACTTCTTCGTTATAACTCGGATTTCGACGAGGTTTTCGCCTACAAGTTTCTAACGAGATTCTCTACAACATCAAATAATAAAATTTTACTTTTTTAAAATTTTATATTTTCGCTAAATTTCACCATTTGGCTTTTAATTGAAATCTCATAAGACTTCCAATATTTTATGAATGATTCTAAACATAGTTTTACTTCATTTCTAGTAAAAACTATCCGTTAGAACTCAACACTCAATTTCACATAATATTATTCGCTTTTATAATTTACAATACACGATTTCAAAACGTGTATGTTACAATGTCCAAGGTCCATAACATCGACCATCATGACAAAGAGTATTGCCCAAGTAAACTCTCATCTGTAGCCTTTAGAATTACAAGATGTAGAATATAGAAATACAATTTTAATAAAAGTAAGTTACCCAGCAAAATTATAAGATATGCAATATAGACAACCAACGTAAATAAAAGTTAAATAAACAATATGAATAAAAGTTAAACATCAAATAAGGTTTCTATTACAAGAAAAATGTTTGATTTTTTCTAATCAGAATCTCCATCATATAGTTTACTCTCTTCTTCATCAGTATCATAATCACTGACGTCATCATCATAATCAATCTATTCATCAGAAACATTATCGACTCTACCAATTGGCAAAGGTACTTCGGTATCGTCCTCATCATCATAATCACCATTGTTTTCCACTACATCAACATTGTTTTGAAAGTATTATGAGAAGTCGATAAAAAGTGTAGCTCCAGATGAAGAGTTGTTTTGAACTACATCAACATTTTCGGCCTCCACATTGTCGACATTTTGGACAGAGTCAGTGTAAGCATTTTGGACACGAGCATTGTCGGATGGTAGATCACAAATACTTTGATGATTAACATGCTCCACGACACAACGACAGTTTTTGTTTTGGTTTCTTTGATGATTAACAGGCACACGGATGTAGAAAACTTGTTTGGCTTGTGAAGCATATATGAGTTGATCATCTTGGTACGTTTCTTGTTCTTTGTTGATACTTATGAAATTATCATTAGGAATATCTCCTGTATCGAACCACTTGCACCGAAATATTACAGTCGCATAATCACATGGATATTACACCTCCATAATCTCTTTTAACTGGCCATAATATTTCTCTCCATTCTCGCCCACCACTAGAACCCCAGAGTTTTGTGTTCTGCATTGTGCATCACGACTAAGTACCATAAACCTAACACCATTCACGATGCACGCAGTGTAAGTATAAACATCCATTTGTGAACCCATTAAAATATGTTGATTTGTTATGTATTCTTGATTCATTATATTGATCAAATATATTTGTTTGTTAATTATTATTAACTTTTCAAGAAACCAGTTGGGAAGTTTGGTCTTTTCTTCACTTTCAGGATGTTCAAATTTGAATTTTCTATACTGATGACAACATATATATATATATATATATATATATATATATATATATGTGTGTGTGTGTGTGTGTGTGTGTATAATTGATGAATGGAAAAAAGTAACAATAAATAATGAAAGCTAATTAAAAATAAGAACACTTACTCGATGTATTGTCTGACTTCTTTACAACTATTCAATATAAACCATTCGATATTACGTTTTTCCCTTACATCAAGATGTTTGATTTGCATTTCACAGGCCGGTTGACACTTGGACTCAAACATCCAAAACTTTGTTTTTTCAATGAGAACATCCTCTTTTCTTTCAGGGCGATTGAATTTAGTTTGCACATCTTGAAGGTACATCAAAGAAAATGACAAAGCTTCTTCAGCATCATACCCTTCAACTATACAACCTTCCATCATCACCTTATTTTTGACATAGTTTTTTATATTTTTCATATACCTTTCAAACGCATACATCCATCTCATACATATTGGGCCTCCGGTAATCGCTTCATCAGGTAAATTCAAAACTAAATGAATCATAATGTCTAAATACGTTGGAGGATAAACCAACTCTAACTTGTACAAGATTCTAATAATGTCTTCTTTTAATTTCCTCATATCTTCCACCTTTAGTGTTCTGGATCAAATTTTCTTCAAAAACATACAAAGACCTACAATTGGTGTAGAAGTTTCTTTTCAATAACGCTCTAACTCCAATCGGTATCAAACATCGCATAAGAATGTGATAGTCATGAGATTTCAACCCCATAATGTTAGTATCATTATCCACCACTTTCTTACTGATTTTAGATCCAAACCTATCTGGCAATTTAACATCTCTTTTAAATTGAAAAAAGATTTTGCGGTCAGGTTTCTTGAATGTGTAGCTTGCGCTTGGTCTAGTGAATTTGTTACCCTTTTTTGCAACCATTGTTTACGTCAGATATTCAGATTTCTCAACTCCTTACGTTCATTTGATGTGTCTTTACTCTTATCATTCATCATAGAAGTTCCCAAAAGACTGTCACGCACATTTTTCTCGACATGCATCACATCAAAGTTATGCTTATGCTACAGAGAAGACCGATACTCGAGCTTGGAAAATATGCTACATTTTGACCATTTCAACTAGAATACTTGTCGTTCCATGTTTTCCTAGAGAGTCTTAGGATGTTTACCCGATTTACGAAGTAGTAGACGACCTAGTTGCTCTTGTATATGTAACACCCCAATTTCGTGAATGTGGAAGTTGAGAATTTTATGCACATAATAGGGCCTACTCGACGAGTCGGTTGGTTCCAACTCGTCGCGTAGGAGTTAGTCAGGATGTGCGGGTTATGAAGTCTACTCGTTGAGTTGGAGGGTTGGACTCATCGAGTTGAGGATTATTAGTGAAAACCCTAATTTCCGGGTCCTAGAACCCTATTTAAAGAACTTATCCTCCATTATATCCTCCTTCATCGTCATTTCATCCAGAGAAAACGCTATAACGCGCTTGTTATCCTCTTGTGTGTGTTTGAGAGCTTAAAAAGGTGACTTTGGGGGAGTTTTAGAATGAGACTTGAAGATTTTGAAGCCTGCATCACGAAGGAGGCTGTAGATCCATCATCTTATATGTATTGGCGACTAAACTGAGGTATAAAGCTAATACCTTGACCTATTTTTACTTAGATCCTCTTTTGGGAGTGTTAATGGCCACTTTGGGGCATAATGGAGTCACTTTCGGGTTTAAGCTTGTCACAAGGACGTGGTTTCAGATATGGACTCCTCTAGGCCCCTACAGTCATAAATCCATCAACTTTATCAAGCTTAGGCCTTCTCTATGCCTTAAATCCCTTCTTGAGCATAGTTTTGGGTGTTCTAGCCTTGTAAGGCCTTACATGCATGTAAAGTGAGCAACTTTACATATAACTTCATCTAGGAGGTAAGATCTGGAGTTGAAGCACTAGAACCGATTGAAATGAGAAATGGATGATGGAATCGATGAGTTGGATGACCTAACTCAACGAGTTGAGTCGGTTGTATCCGTCCTGAGATTTAGAGTGAACTTGAGGAGTTAAGGGGAAAACTCGATGAGTAGCTAGGGCCTTCTATGATGTTTTGGACTATGGACGGAGTCGACGAGTTAGTAAGACAACTTAGTGAGTAGACCAGAGATTTCTTGATTTCTAAGAGCAGAGGGAACTCGACGAGTCACATAGATGCACTCGATGAGTTGAGTCAACATTGGGTTGTTAACCTGAGTGCTGACTTCAATTGACTTTTAGGGTTTGGTCAAATGTGGACCTTGGAGACCATGGAAGGGTAAATTGGTCTTTTCACCCTTCTAAGATTTAGTAGAGGAGTTAGCCTAACATTTATATAATTGTTAAGTAGAGATAATTGTGATACATGTAGGCGGAGTCTAGACCAGGAGCTCGAGTCTGGGTTACACAGCTTTATTCTGCGAGGTGAGTCTTCTCACTTTACTTACCTGAGTGGTAATATTGTGTGACCAGAGGGTCTTATCTGAGTTATCGACCGGAGGGTCTTGTATGCTTATAATAAATTATGTGATATCATTCATTATGTCTTCATGATTTATGATGTATATTATTCTGTTCTTTATTGAGTTGGGACCGGAGGGTCCAACCCGAGTTAGGACCGGAGCGTCCAACCCGAGTTATGAGACCGGAAGGTCTTCACTGCGACTCATTGACCGGATGGTCTTTATCGAGATATAGCCATGAGAGGCTAATGATATGTGTGTGGTATTTTGGGGAACTTACTAAGCTTCGTACTTACCGTGTTTTGTGATATGTGTTTCAGGTACTTCTCATGATCGCGGGAAGGCGTCAGCTTGATTGTATACACCTGTTGGAGATTATGATTGAGGATTCTGGGATATTATCAGTTATTTTATTGAGTTGTGTTTTAACAATTGATACATTGTGGTTTTTATGAAAATTTGATATTTAGTTTTATGTGATTTAAAAATGAAAATTTTGTTTGAAAATTTACAATGCTACAATATATCTTCATTAGTAAAGTGTCTTGGAGCGGACCTTGTCTCGGGTTGCCCGTTAATTTTCAAACTCATCCTTAATGGATCATCAGCATCTAAGAACCGATGATGACCAATATAAACGAATTTATTTACTTCACAGTACGAGGGATGTCTTCATTGCAAGTTGGGCATGTTATATACCCTTATCCGCTCCAATCCGATAAACTACTATGAGTTGGAAAGTCGTTTATTGTCCATAACAACATATCTTTCATCGTGAAGAATGTGTTTGTCTATGAATCTTTAATACATACTCCTGAGTGCCATAAAAACTTAAGCTCTTCCACTAACATCCTAATGAAAACATCTATGTCCTTTCCAAGTGTTTTAGGGTCGGGAATCAACAAGGCTAACATAAATGATGACTCTTTCATACAAATCCATGGTGGAAGATTGTATGTGGTGAGTACGATAGGCCACGTACTATGCATATTACACATGTTACCAAATGGATTAAAGCCATCAACTGCCATCCCTAGGCATATGTTGCGGGGTTCACTCGAAAAGTCAGGGTAATCTACATCAAATTTTTGCCAAGACTCTCCATCAATGGGATGATGCATCACACCATCTTCTGATCTCCCAGTACTATGTCATATCATGTTTTTGGAAGTGTACCTTGAACAATACAAACATCGTAGTCTAGGGGTCATGGGAAAGTACCATAACACCTTATGAGCCACCTTTTTACCCTTGGTGTTTTTATCAATCCACCTACTCCTTTTCAAACGGGACAATTTGGAAATGACTTGTGTTCCTTCCAGAAGAGAAAACAATCATTTTCGCACACATGTATAGACTCGTACCCCAAACTTATATTCTTCAGTTTCTTTTTTGCTAGATAATATGAACGGGGAACCTTGTTGTCTTTTGGAAATGTTGAATGCAACAACTCAAGAAGTTGATCAAATGAAGTATCAGTCTATTTGTTGTTGGCATTGATATACATCAGCTTTGCAATGTCTTGGTTTCGACTGCCTCTAACAATTGTTTAAAATCCTCATCGACACCGCTACCCCTATATTCGAGGTTCCTTCATCGATGTTGGTATCATTTTCTCTTGACTCTTACATAACATCGTCAATAACATCAGCCATCTCGTTACTTGGCGACACGACATCTACAACTGCAGTAATTAAAGGTTCATTGTGATATATCCATGTTCCATAAGACCGACTGAAACCATATATACGAACATGACGTCTCATTGCTTTCAGATCCATGAAATAACAGTTATCACATTTCTCACATGGACATTTATTTTCACCTTTAAAATCTAGGTGTAACGTGGATCTTTGGACAAAAGAGTTGAGTATTAGTTGGAACTCGGGAGATTGACGATGTTAGTTAGTAGTCCAGCTTTTATCAATAGACATGATGCAACTTAAACATAATTTAGTGTTTAAGGTTTACTCTACTGGAAACAAAAATCAAGTAGGGTATTCATAAAGTTGATGATTCACAAAGTATCCCAACATGGGAACAAATGAACAAATAATTAGAAATGGATAGAGTATTCACAAAGGTAAACCCACTTTTTGAATACCTTATCTCATATGTGAACTTGTATTACATAATTTTATGTTTAAGAAAAATTCAACAGCATTTCCCCTTTTATATATACTAGTCGTTCACCCGCACCAAGTGAGTGGTGCAAATAGTTGTTTTAGCAATTAGTTTCTAAACACAATTAGTTCTTTTGTGCAAATAGTTTACTACACTAATTATTCAGTGTGTTAAAAACTCGATTCAAGACAATCTTAAAATTCTTATATCCAACTCACCTGCACAATACGGTGGACAATGGAACGGGGGAGGGGTAACATATTTACATTTCAACGATAAGTTTCCTTTCATTGTTTATTTGTATTTTGGAAATATGTTGCTTTTATAACTAAGTTGTCGGCTAACTCAAGCTTGACATTTTATATATATTTTTATATTTTTGACACTATTTTTATTTTAACGATACTAATAAATGAAATCTAATAAATATAATTAATATATTATAAAAAATAATAAAAATTTATGTGAAAAATGTGAATTTTACATAAATAAATATAGTTGTTACGATATATATGGTTTTAAATTTTTAACATTGATTTTTTTTTTTTTTTGTATAATATACAAATAATATGACATAATCAGTGTTCTAAAAGGCGCGCCATGGCGGGCGCCAAGGCGTACCATGGCGTGAGGCACGGCGTCGCCGTTACGAAAAACTTTATAACGTTGCTGTTAGGCGTGGCACGTGGCAAGGCATGATATGGCGTGCCATGGCGCGTTATGGCGTGTTATGGCGCGTGTGTTTTCGTTTAAGACACGTTTTTTTGCTCTTTTTATACCTTTTCTAATCCGACATACAAGTATTGTGTTTTTTATTAACTTTCTGTTATTAGTTGTTAATATAACCCTTCTAAAAACTAGGTATATTTGATATAAATTTATATTTATGCGGTAATATAATTATAAATTAATACAAAATCATCGTCTTACATCACGCCTTGAAAACGTCATAGCTCGTCATAACTCGTGAAGTTTGAGGCTTAGCCTTACCGCCACGTCACGACTCACACTTTTTAGAACCTTGGACATAATAGATTCAACTCAAAAAGACCATTTCATATTTGAACTATGATATTGATATATAATTTGAATGAAATTATATCAATTATATGAAGTTGATGCATATCCATATCCAAACACATTTTTCATGTCTAACACTACCAACTCTCAGGTTCAAATCAAAAGGCTCTCTTTCTCCCCCATTGAATGAAAATTCACTCTTTCTTTTTATGAACTCATAATACATCATAATTGTCTTTTTCATGGCAGGAACCATTGTGTCCACTTTCTTATCTCCCTTATATTACGTACTCCATGGGAAAGTCCTTTCTCTGATAACCAAAAGAAACATCGGGTTGTGAATATTTATTTCGCAATTAAAAAACCATGAATTGTTTTTCGCATTAAAAAAATTAATAGATATAACAAATAAAATGAACTATGAGTTGCCAATAATGTCACCATTTTATGTTCAAGAAATAAAAAATCAAAAACAAATGCATACGTTAATTTACCAAATAAACTTTATTTATCTTCTATCCTTTTTACAGCTTAGACGCATCTACTTCTACATGTGATGATAAAATGACATCTTCAACCTCGACTTCATCTTCCAATTGATTGCTACTAGAAAGCACCACTTGGTAACTCCAATCGTCTCTTGCTTTCAGCTCCATCAACCATAACACAAGAAAGCAATGACTTAATAGTTATCCTCACCATTTAATTAACTATATGCCTCAATAACACAAAAAATAAATCTGGTTTTGGTTGTTATATAAAAACCCTCTGAAATCATGGTAAGATCCAAGTGATAATTTCGTTCACCAGACTCATCCCATTGTGTCTGTCAAGCATTAAAATTTATATCTTGTATTATATGATAAAAAAAAAAAAAAAAAAAAAAAAAAAAAAAAAAAAGTAAAAATGATTAACAATGGGAAATCATATTAAGAAGTTAAACCAAGGGATAAGAATCTTGAATAAAGCGAAGCTTATGAAACATTGAGGGGAAATATTTTTGAGAGACGGGGAGAAATCATGGTCAGAACCCTCTTTCCTGATGTTCAGAACCCTCTCACCTGATGATATCAATTTTTATGAATACATGAGAACTCATACTTTAATTATTTTCTTTATTGTTGCTTCCAAATCAATCCCACTTGAACACGAACGCATACTTAAAAACTCCAACAAACCATAATAAGCTATAATCCTTAATTTCCATTGAAAATAAGATTTTATTGGAACGCATCATTTTATTAGGATTTATATACAAAGTACTTAAATACCAACTATATTTCAGTCACATATTTTGAAAGCTTCAAAACTCACAAGCAGATAGAAGAAAAAAAAAAGCTATAGTTTTTTATAATTAAAAAAAAAAAATTGTTGATAATGGGACCATACATTAGCATAAGAAAAACTTAGGTTAATCTATAGATCAACCAATAAATTTTGAAAAATACAATCCTCTGTCCTCGGCCCAAAACATGTCATAGCACTGTGATAGAAACAAAATTATAAAAATCTAAAAATATTTGAATGTTAAAAATAGAATGCTACTCATGTTCATTTTGTTTATTATAGATGCAAGAAGTTATAATAAATATAGATGAAATTATATTGTTATAAAAAAAAACAACCCCTCAAAGAATATTAGATACATAACACCCTACTTTATGCAATAACATCACATTGGCCTTCCCTTTTTTCAATATCCTATTGATAAAGATCATTATGCACACAAGTCCTTTTGATAAACTGGTTTCCTGCACTAGATGATTTAAAAGCAGAGTTCAAGGCCTATCAACGTTGAAGAAGTTTCTTTAAGTTGGCCCACCACCCTCTTTCCTTATATTATATGTAATAACTCAACATGTGCTAAATTATCAATAAAAACAAATGGTCGGCAGTAGGGATAACAACATTATCATCAAAAGACATTTGCATAACGGGAAGAAATGCTTATTATGCTTTTTTGCATATGCTAGTTAGGATTGCTAAAATTAACAAAGAATGTAATTATCAAACTGTATAAACAATATATTGATGTCATAGATGAATAGACACAGAAATATTATTTTACCATCAATTTAATTGCTAAAGTGACTACAATAAAAAAGGATTAAGACATGTCGATGCTCATGGTATTAATGAACAACCATCAGAGTGAAGAAAAAAGTAAAAATACCACCTCAACAAACTAAAATCTCTCAAGCCATATTCTATCTCAGCAGACACCTCAATGTTAATACTCGAGAAAGTAAATCCTAGTTCCTTTTCCAACAGCTCATTAAGACCAACATATTTTCTTGATACATAGAAAAATGATGATAACTAACCTCAAGCAAGCAAGCTTACCTGAAGGACAAATCGTGACCTTTTCCAAACATTCTATCTTCTTTGAACCACATCCAATATTTCCTGGAAATCAAACTTAACATATAATGTAAGCACTAAAATAATTCAATCGATTTTACATGCATTAATGTTGTAAATCAAAAGACACGCAAGGAAACCGACAAATAATATTGTGAATTATATGTCGATTAGTTGCGAATAATAAATTCAATTATTATTATATTACCGAGTTTCGTCCAAAACCAGATCTATCCTTCTCGATTAGATCCGATTATAAGAAAGGTAGAAGAAGACTGTCCTGTTATTGGACGAATTAAACACAAGACAGAAAAATAAAACCGACCTGTTGATTGCTGACTTGATCTTGAAGCAACTGCACGGATCAGATTCCTGTCCTTAAAGGTTTTTACTTCGCTTGTATTGGCTGTAAGCAACAGAGTAAAACCCCAGGATTTAATGCAGCTAGATCGATATTCCAACAGCACTGGAAATCGACAAACACAAAGCGACTACTCGGAAACTAGAAGAAAAACCGCAGAGAGAGGGAGAGAGCTTTGAGAATTCGTGTGTGTTCTGAATGGCTCCTAGAGGGCTATATTTATAGGTATCGAAACCCTAGAAGGCAGTGGGCCTAAATCGCGCCATTTCGCGCACTCGCGGCATCGGCTAGTGCTAGGCTAGGCTAGGCGCGCGCGTGGGCTTGGCCCATTCCTTTGATCCACTAAAGCCTTTGAAGGCTTACCAAAGGAATAGGCTTATAAACCCTCAAATGTTTCTTCTCCCCACCAATGTGGGATACAAAGGAAATTGCCAACTTGCAATTCCTTTATATTTATAAAGTTCCAACAATTAAAATATGTTAAGCGGTCATACACATAGATACACACAGAAAGACATATATATACTCATGAGTATTATATTTCAAACAAAGATGAAGAAATATACCAAAATCATTTGTATGCGTGAATCTAGGTCGGAGGGTTTTTTTAAAAAAAAAAACATTAACAACAATGTCTAGGTTTTTCTCTACTTATGCAGTGATGTTTCTTGTGCTCAATGGTGAAAGTCCGACAATGATCTGAAAATAGAGATCAAACAAAAACCCAATAAATCAATTTCCCAGAAAAGTGTATTTGATGGAGGTTGAAGAACGACGACTCTTGGTCATGGCAGAGATAGAAAGGTAAGGGAAAGGGTGAGGAACGACAGCTAGGTTTCTTTTGGGTCTAGGATTGTGATGATTGGACGTTGGTGTCTGGGATATATAGGGAAAGGTCTGATATTAAGGACAAGGTGATCGTGATCGACAAATTTCGGATTCAAATGATGGATTCGGGGCGAAAAGGCGGAGCGGGTAATGGTACCAAATCAGAAAAACAAAACCCAAAATAGAGAGGAACATAGGAGAGTGTTGTGGTTCACTTCATGCCGTGGATAGTGTGCTGGTGGCGGAGGTAGTAGTCGATGATGGTACCAAGTCAAAAGTACTGCGGTAGTGGACTTTTTACTGTGCGTATCAAATATTAATGAAAATGGGAAATGATATCAGTGAAAGAGGCGAAGACCGCTAATATAAGAGAAGATAAACCATAAATGAAATTTTTTATAAGGCTTCAAGGAAGACTCAACAAGATCAAAGGACTTAGTCAAAGGTACTGCGATGGTAGGATCAAATATGGAGGAATGTTAGTTTAATTTTGAGAATTCATTTGACCGGATAAGATTTAAATTTCTAGCCATGCATAAACTGATAGTAAATATTGAATAAAGTCTTATACCTCTTAAAATTCAGTTTTTTGATTAAGGCGTGCACACACACACACACACACACACACACACACACACACACACACACACACACACACACACACACACACACACACACACATATATATATATATATATATATATATATATATATAACTGAGGAGCACATAGAAAATATTAACCAAATTAAGCTAAAGTTGTAATGATCAACATTAATTTATTAATTTTTTATTGATTTTTTAAAATTAATTTAAATTTATTCTATAATTAAATTAAAATTATTAGAAGTACGTTGCTATTAATAATCTAATTAAGCTAAATTTGTAATGACTAACATTAAGTCAATAACAAAATTACGCACTTCGATTTTAAAATTAACTTAATTTTATTTTACAATTAATTTAATTTTTTTTTTTGTTATTAGTTTTTTTAACATTAATTTAATTTGATTTTATAATTAATTTATTTTATTTTAATATTAATATTAATTTGATTTTATAATAAATTTAATTTGAATCTAAAGGTAACTTAACTTGATTTTTGAATTAATTAATTTTTTTTTTGTTATTAGTTCAATTTTTTAAACTAATGTTATTTTATTTTAATATTACGATTAACTTGATTTTAAAACTAATTTAATTTGATTTTACAATTAATTTATTATCTTTTAATAATTTTTTTTTAAATATAATTTAATTTTATTCTATAACTAAATTAAAATTACTAGAAGTACGTTGCTATTAAAAACCTAATCAAGCTAACGTTGTAACGACCAGCATTAAGTCAGTAACAAAATTTAGCGCTTTGATTTTAAAATTAACTTAATTTTATTTTATAATTAATTTAATATTATCTTTCTTGTTATTACTTTTTATAACATTAATTCAATTTGATTTTATAATTAATTTATTTTTATTTTAATATTAGTATTTATTTGATTTTACAATTAAATTAATGTGATTTTATAATAAATTTAATTTGATTCTAAAGGTAACTTAATTTGATTTTCTAATTTATTTAAATGTTTTTTTTTGTTATTTGTTCAATTTTTAAACTAATTTTATTCTATTTTAATATTAATACTAACATGATTTTAAAACTAATTTAAATTGATTTTATAATTAATTTTTTTTTATCAATGTCTTTAAAATTAATTTAATTTTATTCTATAATTAAATTAAAATTATTAGAAGTATGTTGCTATTAATAACTTAGTTAAGCAAAAATTATAATGATCAACATTAAGTTAGTAACAAATTTAAGTAGTTTGAATTTAGAATTAACTTTATTTTATTTTATAATGAATTTAGTATTTTCATTTTTGTTATTAGTTTTTTTTAACATTAATTCAATTTGATTTTATAGTTATATTTATTTTATTTTAATAACAATATTAATTAGATTTTATAATTAATTTAATTTGATTTTATAATAAATTGAATTTGATTCTAAATGTAACTTAATTTGATTTTCTAATTAATTAAAAAAATTGTCATTAGTTTAATTTTTTAAACTAAAATTATTTTAATTTAATATTAATATTAACTTCATTCTAAAACTAATTTAATTTGATTTTACAGTTATCTATTAATTTTTAAGGATTTTTTAAATTTAATTTAATTTTATTCTATAATTAAATTAAAATTACTAGGAATACATTGCTATTAATAACCTAATTAAGCTAAAGTTGTAATGCCCAACATTAAGTCACTAACAAAATTAATCACTTTAACACCATATACAATACATTATATAAGTAAGTTGCAAGTAATAACCTAATTAAGCCAAACTATTCATCTTAAATATCACATAATCATACATGTATACAATACATTCAATTCTAATTTTCATTTCATTTTAGACATACAATACAACTAGCATATGCCAATTTCATACAATTAAGCATAAAAATTCAAACAAATGTATACATCCAATTTAAAACAAATGCACACATCCAATTTCAATTTCATACAAATCTATACATCTAAATACAAAATCAAACAAGTGTGTGTGTATGTGTGTATATATATATATATATATATATATATATATATATATATATATATATATATATATATATAATTTCAATATCTAATTTCAATTTCATGCCAAATTTCATTTTTAAGCCAATATGGTATAAACATAAATAAGAAAAACATATACAAAATACATAAACACTTCCCACAAATCTAAAAAAACATATATAATCCCACAAAATACATAAAACTTCCATACCTCAAAATACAAAGATAATCACTCAACAAAATTGAAGAATACTACCAATTTATCACCCAAATTAGTAGCAAAACAGAAAAATAATAGAAAGTGTGGAGGAATTCGACCTTCAATGTGACAACCCAAAATTTCTATCATGTAAAGTCAATCAATTCAATCGAAAGTCAGACTCGTTTCTACTATCTTTTAGCATTTTTAAGGGTTTGTTTGAGTGTTCTAAAGCCTAGTACATTCAATTTTTGTATGTTAGGATGTGTTAACTTAAGTTCGTTGAGTTGAAATCAAGCCGGAAACTCCATCACAAGGAGTTCATGCCGCAAACGAGCGTTTACGGTCGTAAACCCATGGCCAGCTGTGAACCTCTCCCTTAGGTATGAAGTTCCTTCATTTCTCACATCTTCAAGTCAAGAACACTCAATTCTCTCTCAAGTATCATCCAAAACACTTCCATTTCTCTTCAAAGTTGTAAGTGTTCCTTTCATTGTTTGTTGATATCTTTCACACTCAAGTGAAACAATTTTATTTCATCCTTGAATCCAACTCTTTTGACTTAGATCTTCAAATCTTCATCCTTTTCACCAAGAACACACACTTGTTCTTGGTGGCCGTGAACACCCCAAGGGCTTCCAAAATCGTGAGTATCTCTTATATCATCTTGTACCCATTAGAAACACTTACTTTCCAACCTTAAATCAAACATATTATTCATGATCTTCAAGAGTTTACGGCCGTAAACCCTTCATGGTGGCTGTAAACCCTTCATAAGATTATGATGGTTGTGAACCCTTCATCCATGGTAGTAAACCCTTCATAGACCAAGATACAGTCGTGAACACTTCTAGTGTTCTTGGCCGTAAACACACCCATGGTCGCAAAGACTCATAGGTGTGGCTGTAAACTTCCTTTTCCCAATCATATGTGACTGATACACTCCATGAAGAGTGATTCCTATTTCCTAAGGGTGTTTTCCATACATGATTAGTTGTAATGTACACTAATTGTACACATATATATGTTATTATATGTTTATTAGGATCTGATTGTGCTCGGGATTTCACTTGGCATACTTAGCATTCTATATTTATCTTTTATTCGAATCACTAACTACAGGTGAGTTCATGCCTCTACAATCAACCTTTTACATGTTCTAAATGCTTTTAGGGGAGAATACAAGTTGAAACACGGTTGAATTGTGTTTATCATACATTTAAATACTTGCAAACAAAAATGACTCATACTGTTTTCAATATATTGTTAAACTTCTTATCAAAACCCTTTCTCAAATTCTTATAAACTCTTTTACTTTCAACATTATGTTCACATAAATATTTGTGTATAAATATACTTTAATGGACTTAGGACTAGTGTTAATGACCTTGACTATTGTTCCTTGTTTGGTTGTGGGATTAAGGTAGTATTCGGTAGTCCAACTCAAGACATACTAGTAAAGTATAACAGGTATAGTTTAAGAATTGTTTCCTTTCAAAAAACTAGTTATACAGTAGACATACTAGTAAACTATAATAGGTATAGTTTAGAGATCATACATATTCAAGTACAAGAAGTAATACTATACACGTTACATTTACAAAAGGAACATCTCATATACAAAACGAACATTACATTTACAAAAGCAACATTACACATACAAAAGGAACATACACATTATGCATGTACATGATAAAAAAATTGTGAGCTACTACTTCATGGCATAGCAATACACTTGTTGTGTCATGTTTTGTAACCAAAATCTCATGGACGGAGAGCATGAGTTTATGTATAGATCTATATGGGATTGACCATCCCACGCCTCGCTACTAGCTACAGTGGGACCTGCAAGTCCATGGGTGAACAAATGTCATACCTTTTCAACGTCCGAAGAACGTCGTGTATTTACACTAGGTCGATCAAGCATGGTTATAACCTTATCACATTTTCATCTAAATCAACCAACCCAGTTATAAGGTGGTAAACTAATATTTGAGTATCATTCATTAGTATAAACATTTTATTTACATTACTATAAGAGAACAAACAAACGGTACGGTCTTGGTAGGAGACCACATTTTCATTACAAGCAGAAAATATAGGATTTTCTGGGAAAACAAACAAACCTTTTTATGATACAACCATAAACCATTTTTGGAAGTAAATACAACATAATGACACTAAACTCCTTATGAACTAACCAACTTAAATGTTGATCTACTCTTTCAAAATAACTTGTATTCTCAAGAAACAAGTAAGATAGGTACACTTGTCTAGCTTTTGGGAAGACGGTGAAGAATCCAAGACTCGTCTCATTCTTTTGTCACATTCATTTTTGGTGTTATTTAAACTTTACAAAGAACACACTTGTATTAACTATACTATTTAATGCAATGGATGTTGTTGCTCGATTTACTATATTGCATTGTTATGATACTATACATGACGTCCTCCACCACCGAATGATTCCGCCAATTCGGTTTTGGGGTGTGACAAATTGGTATCAGAGAATTGTTTATAGCGAATAAAGTATATCAACCCATAAAAGATATATAACTATAAACATAATTGGATCAAAACACTCTGACCAAGAGTTATACTTTTAAAATATAATCAATATTTTATTAAAAATTATACATACATGCATTCATACTAGGATCAATATCATACTAGAACAGAACAAAAGTATTGTGATTGTTGAACGACACAAGTAGGCTTGGGGATGTATGGTCAGATCTAGGAATGACATAGCATGATCAACTATGTTAGTGCGAGAAGTGATTAGCATATGCCCACGAATGTTTGTGATGTTCTAGGAAGTTTAAAAACATACCAACTATCCACAAAGAATCAGTGAGAACATAAAGCAAACTTAAAATACTATAGGAGTATTTTGTGTTACTATTAACTTATGTGGAAACTAAAGACTCTTATTAGAAGGTCTATAAGTATGGAGTGCATACGCTAAAGTTATATATAATTAAAGATTCTATAGACTTAGAATCTATGACTATCGCTTTACTTCATGTTCCTTGTTTGGTTGTGGACTTAGAGTTGGGTCATTTATTCGAAGGTTTATTTTATCTCAGAAATTATATATAACTGGTATGAACTATTTAGTTATAGAAATAACTAATGAGCATCACACCCCTATAAGTATTATTAGATTAGACGTCTATTAATTATCTCTTTTATCCGCGTAGATATCATGGATGGATTCCATCATCCTAGAGACCTGTACTTTCCCAATCATGGAAATGGTGGATGGCTAGATGATGAGCTAGAGGAAAATCATGAGATTCCCCTACATGATGATTTCACAAAGAAATTCCCTAAAGAGGCCAACTTAGAATATGAAGTCAAGAATTTACCTCTAGTGGCCCCAATACCGAATCCTAACCCTCGGACTGCATTCCATGTCCCAACGCCTCTGTGGGACAAAAGTTTGAATAGGTGGAGCTACGAGCAAGGTCAACCCCTTCCATATAATGGAGATCGTAGTTTCTATAACCTGAGCGAGGGAGGCTCCGCAGACAAAGTCCTTCCAATCCTGGTTCGCAGAGTGGCTCGTAATACTAAGCTAGGCATGGCAGCCATTCAGCAAACGGTGGAGCTTGAGGCAGACACAAACGCCAATACGGATCGTATTCGCAATCTTGAAGGTACTCATAAGAGGGCTATGAGAGACAATGAAGCTATGCAGCAAGAGCTAGCTGCGACTCGATCTGATGTCATAGAGCTCCGAGCACTCCTGTCTATGTATGAAAGACACCTGCTTGATGTGGAACGTCGGCTGGCTGATTTAAAGTTTCCTCCGAGGGGTGCCCTTCGGCAGTAGATGATGCTCTACCACTCTTTCTTTTGGTTTAAGGAATAGCCTTCATAGACACTCTAATTAGCACTCTCTTATGTAAATATTCCAATCTAGCAAGTACTATTTCTCTAGATCTTATGCTGTCAAGTTTTCCCTCTGTTGGGATGTCATGAGACGTACTCCAAGGTCGAATTTTCAGAACTCTATGTAACTTCTATACCAACTATAATGAAAGATATTGTTTCCGCTAGTGATCATCTCTATCAAACTCTAGTCTAGCTCAATATTATTCCTCTTGGTAACCCTAATGAAGTCTTATCATCATTTTATCTTTTATAGCTAAAAGATGCTACCTCGCAAACGTCCAAATAGAAACCCTCCAATAAGTTAAACTCCTCCACCACAGTTCGATGCAGCGATGTTTCAAGATGTTGTGATTGCGGCTATAACCGCAGCCATGATGCGGATGAATACTGGTGGTGCCAGTGGAGCCGGAACAGGTACCCCACCAAACAAGGTGATAGCCAAATGCGTACACGGGAGTGTACCTACAAGGACTTCACCAACTGCAAACCCATGACCTTTAATGGGACTGGGGGATTCATTTCCTTGTCACAATGGATTGAGAAGACAGAGTTGATCTTTGAGATCTGCTCCTGCCCGGAGGTTAGCAAAGTAAAATTTGCTTCTTGCGCCTTCTCTGATAGAGCCCTAATGTGGTGGAATGGCCATGTCAAGTCACTCACCCTAGTAGGGGCTAACGAAATAGGTTGGGATACACTAAAGGACCTTATATCAGTAGAGTACTACCCGAGGGATGAAGTCCAGAAGCTCGAGCAAGAGCTACAGGGCCTTAAGATGAAAGGTTCCGACATAGTGCCCTATACGGAAAGATTCAGTGACTTGGGGCCCTATGTCTAGGTATGGTCCCCACCAAAAACAAGAAAATAGAAAGCTTTATATGGGGATGGTACCTCCATTTCAGGGGAACGTTTTGGCATCAAACCCCGCTACATTTGACAGTGCCAAGCGGTTGGCACTACGACTGGTAGACCACGGAGTCCCACCATAAGTAACCACAACTACCTCTACTATCCTAGAACCAGCCAAAACAAGTAATAACAAGAGGAAGTTCTGGGATAAGAATAAAAGCCAAACAGCATAACCCTCTACCAAGAAACAACATGTTATGGTTGTTCATGTTGCAACAACCCCCGCGCCAGCAAAAAAATATGCAGGGAGCCTGCCTAAATGAAACAAGTGCAATTTCCATCATAACGGTCCCTACCAGGAAATGCATTGTGTTAACTGTGACAGAAAAGAGCACACGGCCCGTTTCTGCAAATCACCAGCTAGGCCAATCACCCAGGTCCCTTGCACAGGAGTAAGCCAGGCCTGCTACGGGTGTGGCAAAGTGGGGAACTTCAAAAGAGATTGCCCTAAGGACAATAATGTTGGTGGAGCAGGAAGACTTCTTGCTATCGGTCACGAGGAAGTAGTGGCGGACCCCACCATAGTCATGGATACGTTCCTCCTCAATAACTCATATGCATGCATACTATTCGATAATTGAGCGGAGAGGAGTTTCGTGAACCAAGAATAAACACTTACTTAATCAAGCACCACAAGCACTAAAAGAAACGTTCATCGTAGAAATGGCTAATGGAAAGACTAAGACATCCAGAAAATTTTTCATAGGGTGTACTCTCTCTCTCTCTCTCCCCCTCTCTCTCTCTCTCTCTCTCTCTCTCTAGATAACCACTAATTTCCAATCGACCTCATGCTTGTATCAATTAAAAGTTTCAACGTCATCGTTAGCATGTACTGGTTAAGTCTCCATCATGTTGACATTCTGTGCTTTGAGAAATTCGTTCGTCTTCATCTACCGTCTAACGAAACCCTAGTTATCTATGGCGACAAACCAGGCATGAGCCTTTGTATCATCTCAAGTATGCAAGACCATAAGTACTTACGAAAGGAATGTCATGCATTCCTTACTCATGTAGTCAATATGAACCAAGAGACGAAAGAAATAAAGGACATCCCAGAAGTACGCGACTTTCCTAACATCTTTCCAGAAGAACTACCAGGATTACCACCACAACATCAAGTCAAGTTTAGAATCAACTTAGTTCCAGGGGCTACCCCAGTAGCCAAATCGACTTATCGTTTAGCACCAGCTGAGATGCAGGAGCTATCCGGCCAACTAAACGAACTACTCAGCAAGGGCTTTATTAGACCAAGCTTCTCACTCTGGGGAGCACCGGTCTTGTTTGTGAAGAAGAATGACGGATTGTTCTATATGTGCATCGACTACAAAGATATAAACAAGCTTACTGTCAAGAATTGTTACCTTCTACCTCGCATAGACGAGTTGTTCGATCAACTCCAAGGAGCGAGCTACTTTTCAAAATTTGATTTAAGATCCGGGTATCACTAGTTACTAGTGTTAGAGGAAGATGTTCCCAAAACAGCCTTCAGAACTCGCTATGGTCACTACGATTTCGTAGTCATGCCCTTCGGATTAACAAACGCGTCAATAGTGTTCATGGATTTAATTAACCGGGTGTGTCGCTCTTACTTAGATAACTTCATGATGGTATTCATCGATGATATACTTATCTACTCTCTCGAAGTAAAGAGGATCATAGTCAACACTTGTGTCAGGTCTTAGAAACACTATGATTGGAGAAGAGTTACGCGAAGTTCTCTAAGTGCGAATTTTGGATTCGAAGTGTCAAATTTTTGGGTCACATGGTTAGTGAAGAAGGTATTCACGTGGACCCTTCCAAAATTAAGGCCATTAAGAACAAGTCATCTCCATCGATGCCTACAAAAATTTGTTAATTTCTAAGTCTCGTTGGCTACTATCGCGGGTTTATTCAGAACTTCTCTAGGATCGCCAAACCGCTTACTGGATTGACCCAGAATGTGTGACCTTTGATTTGGAAGAGAAACAAGAGAAGGCGTTCCAAACTCTGAAGCGAGCCTTATGCAGAGCACTGATACTATCTTATGCAGCGCACCGATACTATCAATCCTAAAAGGGATAGAAGACTTCGTGGTTTATTGCGATGCATCCAACCAAGGGCTTGGTCGTGTTCTTATGCAACAAGGAAAGGTCATTGCCTATGCCTCAAGACATCTAAAGACACACGAAGTCAACTACACCACACATGATCTTGAGTTAGGAGCAATGGTATTTGCTCTAAAGATCTGGAGACACTACCTGTATGGTACGAAGAGCACTATCTTTATAGACCACAAAAGCCTTCAGCATATATTCAACCAGAAAGCTCAATATGAGGCAACGACGGTGGGTCGAGCTACTCAATGACTACGAATGCGAAATTCCTTACCATCCTGGTAAAGCCAATGTGGTAGCTAACGCCCTATGTCGGAATGAATACTCTGGTCATAGAGTCAAATCGTTAACGATGATTATCCATTCATATCTTTCCATACAAATTAAGGAGGCTCGTCTAGAAGCCTTGAAACCTGAAAATGTGGTGGGTAAATCCCTGAGAGGGATGGATAAAAACTTGGAAATCAAGGGTGGCAGAGCCTTATATCTCATGGATCGGATCTGTACACCGAAGCACGGTGGTTTCAGAGACTTGGTCGATACCAAAGGGCACAACACTCGATATTCCGTCCACCCAGGTAAATATAAGATGTATCTCGATCTCAAAAAGTTATACTAGTGGCCTAACATGAAAGTAGAGATTGCTACCTTCGTTAGTAAGTATCTTACTTGTGCTAAGGTTAAGGTCGAATACCAGAAACCATCATGTTTACTACAACAACCGGAAATACCATAATGCAAGTGTGACAACCCGAAATTTCTTTCTTGTACACTTATTTAATTCAATCAAAATTAGACCCGTTCTGCTATCTTTTAGCATTGTTTAGCGTCTATTTGAGTGTTATAAACCAAGTAACATCAAGGTAGGATCCTAGAAATGGGTTAACTCGAGCTGTAGAAAGCAAAATTGGGTCAAACACTCCAACATGTGCAGTGTGCGGCCGCACACCCATCCCAGCCACACACTCCCACCTATATATATGACCCTTAGTCATTTTTGAACACTTTTTCACCCCTTCAAGGCTAGAACTCGAAATCTTCTCACGTATCATCCAAATTTTCACTCCAATCTTTAAAAAAGTACGTGATTCATCCTTTGATTAACTATTACATGACCTTAACTAGCCTTCCTCTTTACTTTGATCCATGAAAACATCCATTTTTAGTCAAGAACACCAAGAACACACACTAGTTTTGGACGCTAATCACCCTTTCAAGCCTCTATAATGTATATACACTTATCATAACTTGTTATATGCCAAGAACACTTGATGATATGCTTGAAAAACACGAGTTTGTCACCTTCATGAAGGGTGTGCGGCCGCACACATCATGGTGGCTGCACACACCCTTTTTAGGTCCAAAAATGACAATGAACTCCATATAAGGCTAGAGCATGAAGTAAGAAACCTTCCTAGATGATTCCTAAGGCCTTAAATTATCTTTTGGCACACTTCATGGGGAGTGTGTGGCCACACACACACCCTGGCCCCATACACTCAAATATGGTGTATTTTGACCATAAACTCCCTTGTATAGCTATATACCCCTTATATACAATCATATATGGTTGTAAAACTTCAATATAAGTGTTTACTAGTCCCTAAGGTGGCCCCAATTCAAGAATTAGTTGTTACAACCACTAATTGCATCCATATATATGTCATTATATGGTTAATAGGATTCGTTTGTGCTCAAGTCCGCAATTGACACTCAACTTCCTAAACCGATCTTACAGTCGCATCACTCACTGCAGGTGAGTTCATACCCCTTAATCAACATTTTAAATGATTTTAAATACTTTTATGGGGAATAAAAGTTGAAACATTATAGTTAGTATATCAATCACATGTGATTAATAACTATCAAACAATGGACTTGCTATACTTTTAGCTGTTTTATCAAACAAACTACTTTAAAATGTTTATCAAACCCTTTTACATATTAAACTCTTTATCAAACTTGTTCTTACATGAAAAACCTTTCCTTTAGCTCTCTTTAAACTTATAATTTGTTAAAACCATGTCTAATGCATATATATATATATATATATATATATATATATATATATATATATATATATATATATATATATATAGTTATATAAGTAAGGTTTAAAGGAATTAGGACTGATAACACACTTTGTTTCCTGTTCCTTGTTTGGTTGTGGACTTAGAGTATCCTGTTGTTTGTCCGAGTGTTGTTTGATCCTTAGTTATATATTATGTATATACGTATAAGACATAAAAGATTTGATCTCAGTTCAATACATTCAATTATACCACAATTCTACTAGTAAACTATAAAAGGTATAGTTTACAAAGATACTACTCATTACTTCTAGTACAAGGAAACATTCAAAGAGTTAGTTCATACATGAGTCAATGCTTACTATGATGAGAAACAAACATAACTTACTATTACAGGAACAAACAAGAACATGTACATATACATTTACAAGTAAACAGAAAGAACATACACCAACATAACGATTAGAATATGATATTTACTTCTACATGACGGGTATTCCACCGTTGTCATGTTGGTAACCAGAGTCTCCTGGAGGGAGAGCGAGAATTATGTGTATAGATCTATACGGGACAGAATATCCCGCACTCCGACTGTTAGCTACAGTCCCCGGCCGACCAATCCAAGGGGTGATAAATGTCACTTTTATTTCGATGTCTTTCATCGTCTTGTTCTGTAGCCGTCAATAAGTATGGTTACAAATCTCACCCTACCTTATAATTCATTGACTTTAAGGTAAGTAGTATTATGGTAGTTTCCACTTACAAAGCTACAACTCTATAATATTTCCCTAATACAACTACCTTGAAACGTTTTCTCATTATACGATAATATACAAACTATATCTTGATAATGATAGTCAGATTTGGGAAAATACATACTTTTACAAACAAACAAACCGAACATTGAGTCTTGGTAGAAGACTACAGTTTAGTAGAAAATATGGGATTTTCTAGGAAGATACGAACATTATACAAACAATTAACGAACATTTTTACTACGAGTAAACACTTACAAACTTTAATACAAACTTTTACTGTGAATATTTTTTATACAAATAATGGCACTAAAATACTTATGGATTCACCAACACTTTATGTTGATTCTCTCTTTCAAAATAATTTGTATTCTCAGGGAACCAGTAAGACAGGTACACCTACGCATCTTTTGAAGGACGAAGTGGATCCAAGACTCGTATTTATTTTTATTGTACATTTTTGGTGTCATTTAAACTTACAAAAGAACACACATGTATTTAACTATTTTATTAATGCAATGGATGTTGTCGCTTGTTTACTATTATGCATTGTTATGATACTGTACATGACGTCCTCCACTTCCGAACGTTTCCGCCGTTCCGGTTTTGGGATGTGATAAGAAGTGGGAGAGAATCACAATAGACTTCATAACCAAGTTGCCCATGACAACGGCTGGTCTCGATCCCATATGGGTCATCGTAGACAGGTTAACTAAATCCGCACACTTCTCACCGATCAAAGAGACAGAAAAGATGGAGAAACTAATAAGGACCTATATTAGAGAAATTATATGACTGTATGGTGTTACCATATCCACTATATAGGATAGAGATAGTATATTCACTTCAAGATTCTGGTAGTTGCTACAAAGTTCTCTAGGAAATAGTGTGGACATAAGCAAAGCTTATCATTCGCAAACCGATGGACAAAGTGAGAGGGCTATTCAAACTTTGGAAGATATGTTGCGAGCATGTGTGATAGAATTAGGGAAGACATGGGATACTCATTTACCCTTGTCGAGTTCTCCTACAATAACAATTATCACACAAGAATAAATGTTGCTCCATTTGAAGGCCTCTATGGTCGGAAGTGCAGATCCCCTCGGCGCTGGGTTGAAGTGGGTGACACACAGTTAGCTGAAAAAGGAGTTCCTGACATCACTATCATAGGCCTGGAAATTATTCGGGAAACGACAGATAAGATCATTTAGATTCGTGAACGATTGGAAGCATCTAGAGACCGACAGAAAAGCTACGAGAAGGAATCCTTTGGAATTCCAGGTCGGTGACCGCGTTCTATTGAAGGTATCACCTTGGAAGAGCTTGATACGCTTTGGAAAGTGTGGGAAGCTAAATCCAAGATAGATAGGGCCTTTTGAGATTCTCGCTAGAATCGGCCCTATAGCTTACAAACTCAAATTACCTCAAGAACTTAGTAACATACACCCTAACTTCCACGTGTTGAACTTGAAAAAGTGTCTATCCAATGAGACACTTCTAATCCCAATAGATGAAATCGAGATCAATGAGAGCCTTAATTTCGTGGAAGAACCAATAGAGATCATGGACCGGGAGGTCAAGCAAACGAAGCAAAGTCATATCCCGATAGTGAAGGTTCATTGGACTGCCAAACGAGGACCTGAATTCACTTGGGAGCACAAGGATCAAACGAAACTGAAATATCCTCATCTTTTCCCTTAGTTTATCTGTATTTGCTTAAACTCTAATTTCGGGACGAAATTCCCTTTAATAGGGGGGATGATGTGACAACCCGAAATTTCTATCTTGTAAAGTCAATCAATTCAATCAAAATTCAGAATCGTTGCTGCTATCTTTTAGCATTGTTAAGAGTCTGTTTGAGTGTTCTATATCCTAGCGCATTCAAGGTTTGTATGTTAGGATGTGTTAGCATAAGTTCGTTGAGTTGAAACCAAGCCGGAAACTCCATCATAAGGAGTTCACGGCCGCAAACTAGGGTTTGCGGTCGTAAACCCATGGTCAGCCGTTAACCCCTCCCTTAAGTATGAAGTTCCTTCACTTCTCACATCCTCAAGTCAAGATCACTCAATTATCTCTCAAGTATCATCCAAAACACTTCCATTTCTCTTCAAAGTTGTAAGTATTCCTTTCATTGTTTGTTGATATCTTTCACATTCAAGTGAAACCCTTTGATTTCATCCATGAATCCAACTCTTTTGACTTAGATCTTCAAATCATAGTCCTTTTCACCAAGAAGACACACTTTTTCTTGGTGGCCGTGAACACCCCAAGGGATTCCAAAAACGTGAGTAACTCTTCTATTATCTTGTATCCAATAGAAACACTTACATTCCAATCTTAAATAAAACATATTGTTCATGATCTTTATGAGATTACGGCTGTAAACCCTTCATGGTGGTCGTAAACCCTTCATAAGATCATGATGGTCATGAACCCTTCATCCATGGTCATAAACCCTTCATAGACCAAGCTTGGGCCATGAACACTTCAAGTGTTATTGGCCGTAAACACACCCATGGCCGCAAAGACTCATAGGTGTGGCTGTAAACTTCCTTTTACCAATCATATGTGATTGATACACTCCATGAAGAGTGATTCCTATTTCCTAAGGGTGTTTTCCACACATGATTAGTTGTTATGTACACTAATTGTACACATATATATGTTATTATATGTTTATTAGGGTTTGATTGTGCTCGGGATTTCACTTGGCATACTTAGCATTCTATATCGATCTTTCATTCGAATCACTCACTATAAGTGAGTTCATACCCCTACAATTAACCTTTTACATGTTTTTAAATTCTTTTAGGGGGAGAATACAAGTTGAAACACAATTGATTTGTCTTGATCATACATTTGAATACTTACAAAAAAAAAATGACTCTTACTGTTTTCAATATATTGTTAAACTTCTTATCAAAACCCTTTTTCAAATTCTTATAAACTCTTTTACTTTCAACATTATGTTCACATAAATATTTGTGTATAAATATACTTTAACGGACTTAGGACTAGTGTTAATGACCTTGAGTCATGTTCCTTGTTTGGTTGTGGGCTTAAGGTATTATTCGCTAGTCCGAATGTCGATTAACTTATGATTATACATACTAAATACTCATATGAACATTAAGTCTTTTTCTCAAAGTATTACCTAACATGATTGTTTATGTTTAACTATTGTTTCCTTTCAACAAACCAGTTATACAATAGACATATAGTAAACTATAATAGGTATAGTTTAGAGATCATACATATTCAAGTACAAGAAGTAATATTATACACATTACATTTACAAAAGGAACATTCATATACAAAAGGAACATTACATTTACAAAAGTAACATTACGTATACAAAAGGAACATACACACTATGCATGTACATGATAACAAAAATGTGAGATACTACTTCATGGCACAACAATACATTTCTTGTGCCACGTTTTGTAACCAGAGTCTCCTGGAGGAAGAGCGTGAGTTTGTGTATACATATATATGTGATTAACCATCCCACACCTCGTTGCTAGCTACAGTGGGACCTACAAGTCCACGGGTGAACAAATGTCATACCTTTTCGACGTCCGAAGAACGTCGTGTATTTACACTAGGTCGATCAAGCATGGTTATAACCTTATCACATTTTCATCTAAATTAACCAACCCAGTTATAAGGTGGTAAACTAATATTTGAGTATCATTCATTAGTATAAACATTTTATTTACATTACTATAAGAGAACAAACAAACGGTACGGTCTTGGTAGGAGACTACGTTTTCATTACAAGCAGAAAATATAGGATATTCTGGGAAAACAAACAAATCTTTTTATGATACACCCATAAACCGTTTATGAAGTAAATACAACATGATGACACTAAAATACTTATGAACTCACCAACTTAAATGTTGATCAACTCTTTCAAAATAACTTGTATTCTCAAGAAACCAGTAAGACAGGTATACTTGTCCAACTTTTGGGAAGACGGAGAAGAATCCAAGACTCATCTCATTCTTTTTTCATATTCATTTTCGGTGTCATTTAAACTTTACAAAGAACACACTTTTATTAACTATGCTATTTAATGCAATGGATGTTGTTACTCGATTTACTATATTGCATTTTTATGATACTGTACATGACGTCCTCCACCCCCGAATGTTTCCGCCAATCCGGTTTGGGGTGTGACATTCAATGTCAAAATTTCAGAATTGGAGTTGTAGGTCGTCGGGTAATCGATCTATAGGTCGTCGGTAATGGAGTATTGTGGGCGGTGTGGTGGCCTTGTGGCAACAGGAGTGATTGGGGAAGATGGTCGTCGGATTGTAGCTTGCATCGCCGGTTTCTACCTTCGTCGCCAGTTTTCAGAGTGAGAGACACAGAAAAGGAACACACAGAAACGAACGACACAGAAAAGGAAGCTAATGGGTGGTTATCTGTAAAGGCCTTTAGCGGCGACGCCTTGGTATTAACGGTGACAAAAGACTATTAGCGGCAACACCCTGGAGGGAAAATTTAGCGCGTTTTTTCGTTCCACTACGACCCTTGGATTAAAAACAAAACAAACGGATTGGGCTCGTTTGACACGGATCGCTATTAGGTTTCCATTAGCGGCATCGCCTTTAGCGGCAACGTAGGCCATTAGCGGCGACATGTAACGCGTCAATTACATGACACTGCTAAGGCCCTGCATCGCTGCTAATGCCAACATGTCTTGTAGTGAATAAAGTTGCAATCGTAAACGAATAATCCTATTGTAATCGTAAATCAAATGAAAAGAAGGTAAAGATAAAAAAAAAATCAACTATAATCTACTGTAGTAAATGAAGATTCATTTTGCCACATGTCAATCTCTCATAAGTTTTGACACATGTCATTTTGTGATATTTTTAAAATAAATAATATCCACATGTCAATTCTTAGGTTTTTTATATTTTAAATTAAATTTTTATGACATTTAATACTTTACATATATAAATATATAAATATTATGTGGCTTTTTAATTTAAAATTTAAAAAACCTAAGAATTGATATGTGGATATTATTTATTTCAAAAATATCATAAAATGACATGTGTCAAAACTCATGAGAGATTGACATATGGCAAAATAGATCTTCATTTATTAGAGTAGATTTCAAAATTTTATTTTAAAAAAAATATATTGTTTACATTTTAATATTTAATTTCTTTTTTAATCAACCCGTGTAATACACTGGTTTTATACATAGTTATAATTTTAAATGAATAACACGCATTTGTTGACATATATTAATATATATATATATATATATATATATATATATATATATATATATATATATATATATATATATATATATATATATATATATATCATAAGTGAATAAGTTACAATAGAAAAAAATCAAAAAAAATTGTAGTCATAAATAAATTTGTTGTTGTCCATGTTCCTTTTAGATAATCTCCATCTTCAACCAATCCTTTAGGTTATCGACATTAAATTGTTTTATGTAGAGAAATTCAAATAAATAAGTGTGGATAACTGTTCATATTAAGTGTTTAACTCATTAATCAAATGTAGTGTTAATCATAAACATATAAACATAAGCATTTGTGTGTATATTATGGGGTAATAGACTTATTAATGCAATTAACTTTTCGGTTTGTTCATATATAAGTAACTATCTTTTTTGTACACATTTAGGTAACAAACTTTTTGGAAGTGTTCAAATATGACCATTATGACCGGCTGTAGCAGGTTACATTCAGTCATATGTGAACACTTCCAAAAAGTCTGTTACGTAGATATGTAGAAAAAAAGATAGGAGGTAAGAGTAAATTACACGAATGGTCTCTATAGTTTGGGTATTTTGTGTGTTTGGTTCCTAACTTATTTTTTAACTCGAATGATCCATACTGTTTATTTTTATTGTGCATTTGGTTTCTATCTTACCTCAAAAGACTATTGTGTCCTTTTTTATTTATTTTCTTATTTAGGTATTTTTATATATTTAAAAATTTTAATAAACCTCACATATGTGTATCTCCTCACCTTAAATCAAAACCACATTTGAGAAACTTAAGCTGAGTCCCACCAATCACCATCTCATCTCTCATGTTCCTCAACTTCTATTTCTTTTCCATCTTTAGGAGATACAAATATGTAAGGTCTATTAATTTTTTTAAATATATAAAAAATAAATACATAAATAAGAAAATTAATTAAAAAATAATTTAAAAAGGGCACAACAATCTTTTGAGGTAAGACATGGACCAAACATACAACAAAAATAATCAGTTGGATCAAACGCACAAATTACCCAAACCATAGGGACAATTCGTGTAATATACTCTTACCTATCAGTTTGTTTACATCTAGGTAACTATTTTTTTTGTACACAGCTAGGTAACAAACTTTTTGAAAGTGTTCACATATAACCATTATGACCGGTTATGACCGGA
Source organism: Lactuca saligna (assembly GCF_052625555.1). Classification (NCBI taxonomy): domain Eukaryota; kingdom Viridiplantae; phylum Streptophyta; class Magnoliopsida; order Asterales; family Asteraceae; genus Lactuca; species Lactuca saligna. The sequence goes on from NC_136420.1 coordinate 166,890,062, forward strand.
TGTAACATGATACAGCCGGTCATAATTGTCATATATGAACACATCCAAAAAATATGTTACCTAGATGTATAAAAAAAGATAGTTATCTAGATGTTAAAAAACTGAAAATTTAATTAGCTTAATAAGTCGATTTCCCATGTATTATGTACCCTTTTAATTATTAAAGGCTTATTATTTATAACGTAAGTTTCCTTTCTAGTTCTTCTCCAGTTGTTACCCTTACAAATAGGGATGAGCAAATGGATCGGGGAACCGGCTGGAACCGGTACCGGAACCGGAACCGGCACCGGAACCGGAACCCAATGGAACCGGTCGGGCTGGGACCGGGATGTTATTTTTGTGTATTTTTGGAACCGGGAACCGGTAGGAACCGGAACCGATATAACCGGAACCGGTAGAACCGGCAAAAACCAGAACCGTATTATGCTATTTTTCAAGGATCGGTTCCAACATTTGAAGACACGACAAGAACCGGTAGGAACCGGGAACCGGTAGAACCGGAACCGATAGAACCGTCGGGCCGGTTTGGTTCTTGATTTTAGCCGAAGCCGGTTCCCGGTTCCGGTCCGGTTCGGGCCGGTTCCGACCGGTTCGGTCCTTTTGCTCATCCCTACTTACAAATCTTGTAAAAGCAAACTTATTCTCGTGCCTATCTTTCTTTAGTCCAGTCAGCGAGTCAACTTTCGTGTTTTTGAAATCTCTTTATTCTAATAAAAGAATAAGTTTATTCTTTTTTTGTCATGTGTCATCCTATTAAGCATCCTAATTAATGTCATGTCACTTGTCAACCTATTGATTCTCCATTTTAAATTTCAAATTTTAAATTTTTCACTGTAATTACATTAAATTAATAACATTAAAATAAAATTACTACAGATTATAAGATGTTATAATTTTATGTATTTATAAATCAACGATTATAATTGTATATATCTAAAAAAAATCTCTTAATTAATAGTTTTGAGTTTTTGCTATAAAAAATTAATTAATTTTATAATCATGGTTTCTACGGATTATAAACTAGTAGCTTATATATACATTAATTCCAATTATTAATCTAGATATTCTAGTAGCTTATATATAGGGATGAGCAAATGGATCGGGGAACCGGCTGGAACCGGTACCGGAACCGGAACCCGATGGAACCGGTCGGGCCGGGACCGGGATGTTATTTTTGTGGATTTTTGGAACCGGGAACCGGTAGGAACCGGAACCGATATAACCGGAACCGGTAGAACCGGCAAAAACCGGAATCATATTATGCTATTTTTCAAGGATCGGTTCCAACATTTGAAGACACGACAAGAACCGGTAGGAACCGGGAACCGGTAGAACCGGAACCGATAGAACCGTCGGGCCGGTTCGGTTCTTGATTTTGGCCGAAGCCAGTTCCCGGTTCTGGTCCGGTTCGGGCCGGTTCCGACCGGTTCGGTCCTTTTGCTCATCCTTACTTATATATACATTGATTCCAATTATTGATCTAGATATTCGAGACAAAGAAAGTGCTTTCCATTTCATTTTGAGATTATTCTCTTTGTGTTGCGACCGATTGTCATCTCTCAATGTAGTTGACTCTAGTCCTCCCTTTCCACTCTTCATCTTTGTCCAACACCATTTCCTCTTTTCATTCTTCTCTGGGTTGGTAATTCACAAATTTGATAACTAATTTGGAAATTATTTTACAAATTAACCACAAAGGAAGTTAAAATGTTTAAATTTTAAAACATAAAACCTAGATTAGTAATTAAAATGTTTCTAGCCCAGCGATATCCGATATTTTCCTCCCTCTTTGAGTTCGAGGGGTCTAGCTTCATTGTGGAGATAAGTGAAATAATTTATGAGTTGATTAATATATATTTATGGTTCCAAAAATAATTAAAAATAAAAAATAAAACCTAGATAAAATTTTATCCCCTTCCTCAAATTGGTTATAATATAAATATCTACATCCATTAAAATGATTACATATAAATTTCATGCTTTTTCCTATTGCGTGTGTACGTGCTCACAACACAGTGAACATACCCCGCAATTAAAGGGGTACTTATAAAGATTTGAGACAGCATCAAACATCAAAAAGCGAAAGGTCTCATCTTTATGTTGCATATCCATATGCCTTTTCTCCTTTCTGATACCTTCAATGTCTCAAAGATAAAAACCATCATGTCTACATGACCCAAACTTGCAAATATTATTATAGTTCAAGTTATAAGAACGGAGGTAGTGGTGTAAGTAGGCGTTGCCGAGAGCCACCTCACCCAAAAGTGTGTCCACGTCATCCTTCTCCATCTCCACCTCACTTTGTCACAGATTTTTCCATGGTTAAAGAGTGGCAAACAGTAACACAAAGTGAGGAGGAGCGGTAGATCAACATCAACAAACACTAAGACACAACATTCTATAAGTGTTGTCACTTTTTTGAATCATTGATCTATGGTTGTAGGCCCTTTTCATAGTTCAAATGATCAATTATTTTGAACCTAAAAAGTAATTGTCACCAAACAAAAACACATATGATCCATCACTCCATCATTCTGATATTTTCTAGACAAGGGTGGTCAGTTTTGAAGAAAAAAAAAATATGTTTAATCTACTAGAAAAAGCACAGCTTAGTTTATTACCAAATACACACATAATACACCGTTCTAATATACCTGTATACATACTGCATACACAACTAATTAATGCTTCGTTTTATCGATTGTTCTATACACTGGTTCAGCTACTTGCACAGATTTGTTACTCTTGCAACCCAACAAACCATTCGCTAGGGTTTTCTGGGGTTTTTTTGTAGGCTCGATCTTCGTTTTTGCACTTGGTCGATTGTTGGAAGATGTGTTGTAGATTGTGTGTTTTCCATCATAACCAGAATAAACAGACGAAAATTCAGCTGCACTTGCTGTAACAACACTCCACTCGATGCTAGCCTCGCTAGGTGCATACTGCGTAGATGGACTCATGACACAGCTATGATCCGAGGGTTGCCATCCACTTTTTGAAAGATTCTCTATCTCGAACAAATCAGAGCTTGCTTCACTCGCCATGTCGTCGCATATTACATTCTCTTTGCTCTTTGGAATGGCGTCCCATGTCAAAATCGACATTTTTCTCACGAGGTTTCTCGCTATGTCACCTTTGTTTATAATGCTTCCCGACCCAAAAACCTCCAGCGACATTCTTGGAAGTTCGTCGAGTTTTTCATGTTTCTGTTCGGGTCTAAAGATCTCCATTGATGGATTCAGAACTGGGAATGCGAACTGGTCGCCTTGTTTGATGCTTTGCTGGACGTAAACAGCTTTTCTAGTCGAACAAGGTCCATGGAACCACCTCTTACCGAAGGCTCTACCATTCAACTTCCCCTGAGATGTACTCCGTTGCAGCAACGCCGTCTGATTGTTACTCCAACTGCTCGCATCAGAAGCAATACTCGGAGTTCTTGCCGTAAATATGTTTGGATTCAGCCTGTGGAGGTCCAAAACCGCCATGTCCGAGAACTTCTCATCGGTGTCAAACATATTAACCACGTCTTCGATGGGTTTAAGATAACAAGAAAACGAAGCGACACGAAGATCCTGAAGGTTGTCTTGGGTTCCCATCGAGGGTTTTAATTAAAAGTTATTAAACAGACTTACAGTAAGGGAGAATTGTACTTTGTTGATGGGTAGAGTTTTTCCTTTTAAAGACAAAAAGAATGCAACATCAAGTTGTAATGGCAAATGGGTCCGTATTTGTGGTGGTATATTAGGATCGTATGGCTAAGATTTTTGATGTGTTAACAGAGTGGATATGTTATAAATGTGGTTGGGTTGGAAATAAATATATATTCTCATTGAAAAATGGAATGAAAAGGAGGTAAGGAGGTCTTGGTGGCCATGGTGTGAGCAAGTGGCTCCATCGAGGATTTAAGGCTCGAGGCATTCCAATGGACCACGAGCAGTAAGTGCAGTTGATAATGTAGATTTCATTGATTACAAGCGATCAAACATTCTCTCTTAGTTGTATATGTTCGTCGATTGATTGAAACAAGTCGATAAACTATGCACCACAATCAATTCAACACTGTATACTAATAATTCTCGATCATAATTTATAATCTATTTCTCATCTGGGATATCATACGGTTGTATACAGAAGTTGTAAATGATGATATCTGAATATAATAGTATAGTCAATATTCCGATTTAAATGTGATATATATTATAACCAAAGGGGATTTCACATATAACGATATCAAAGTGTTTAAAAATGTGTGTTTTTCTAAAGGGTAATAAGATTTAAAAGGTATATATGTGTTGGTATTCATATTTGTAAATGAAAATAAAAAATAAGGGGTATCTTTTCTTTTTCATATAATATATAAATATATAAATATCTACTATATAACAAAGATATTTTTATTACATGTCAATTTCGAATGAATTTTAATATTTATTATTTTATAATTTTTTTTTTAAATAAATAATATTTTATATCAATTTATTGTTTTTTTAATTTTTATAATTAAAGTCACATAATACTTATAGTTATATATGTAAAGTATCAAATTTAATAAATATTATATTAAATTGCAATTAATATGTTTTTTCATTTATTATTTTAAAATTTTATTTTAAAAAATATTTATTATTTACATTTTAATATCATATTTTCTTTAATGAAGCTGTGTAGTTTTACACCTAATATAAATAATGTATGTTTTTAAAACAATAAATAATAATATGACAATAAATAAGAAAGTGAGTATATTAATTATTCATTTAAGTTAGGCTTTTTACCACTAAGCATATGAAACATGTGTTTGTCGTATACATAATTGTTTATTTTGTTAATGATGCTACTATATGGTTATATATTCCAAAAAAGTGCTAATAACAATGGATCATAAGTGGAAAGGCTATATACAAACAAATGGTCATATTTTTAACTCCTATCGTTACTACAAATGTGAGACCTTTATAGGGACAATAATAGCAATAACGATGACACCAAAATAAACCGTTTAGTATCGTGTGGCTATTGTTATATCCTTACGACATGTGTGTTTTGTTTTTGCATGATTTGAGATCAATCTTTTAGAGAACGGCTTTGTTTAGTTCTCAACAGGATAATAGCGGCAATAATAGAGTCGCTTGTCGCCGCTAATACTTTGCGAGGAAAACTCACGAGACTTTCCCCAGATTTTTCTTGGTGGCCACTAAATACATAGTTTTCTTATTGTCACTAAAGGAGTCACCGCTAAAGAAGACGATGCTATTTTCTATGAATCATATTAACGATTTTCCTTTTTTCTTATCGTGATCAAGATCCATTAAAAATTCTTTCAATTTGTTGTCGCCAACCCTTGCTTCTACTTTTTCTTTCGTCATTTTTATACCATCTGTGTTGTTCCATTCATCATTCTTTATGAACATTGTCCCATTGTGTACCCTAATTTTTTTATCATTTTGTCGAGTAGAAAAACTCCATAAAACTCATCATCGGCTATTGGGCTAATACCCCCTTCACCAAGTATGTAATGTTCTTCTTTCTTAATGAATTTTCTACAAAGCTAGCCATGGATGTCATGCTAATAATCTCATCTAGATGTATTGAATGAATATTTTATAATTTTGATTTTGTGTGTGTGTGTCTATATATATATATATATATATATATATATATATATATATATATATATATATATATATATATATATATATATATATATATATATATATATATATAAAGAGAGAGAGAGAGAGAGAGAGATTGAGAGAGAGAGAGAGAGAATAAATCATTTATTCTTCTAATTTCGTTTTAAAACTAGTAAAAGACATCCTCTATGCTTCTAATTTGGGACTGTTTTTGCTTTCATGATTGTTTCAAATCTTTGGGACTATTCTAATTTCCATGACTGTTTCAAAAGTAAGATTCTAGTATGTATGAGTCGCTTAGACTCGAAAAACAATCCTATGTTAGATGCAGGGCCGGCCCAAATACATGAGCGAGTTGGGCTATGACCCAGGGCATCAAAATCATAGGGGCATTAATTTGGTCTAATTCTTATACGGTATATATAACTTTAGCACAAAGTTTAATCCAATAAATAGCCCAACAGTGATAACCAGCGTTTTAGGAATGAGGATGACTGAGGAAACAAATCGTCATCTCAAGCGTGGGCGCAAAGCACCTTGAGAAACCAATCGAACTTCTAGGAAAACGCATTGCTGAGATCAAGGATCATGGAGCCTTTAATCGACTTACATCTTAAATGAGTAAGTTTTCATCATTCCTAATTTCTCATTATAATTTCCCCACTTCTCTCTAACTCTCTTAAACCCACTTGCTACTAAATATTGGCGAATTTCTTTATTTCTCATTCTAATCTCAGATTTCTCTACTGTAAGATTTCTTGTATTGTGATTTATGATACATAGATTGATAGAGTCACTGAAAATCTGAAGACTTTGGGTGTATTGAATTTCTAGATAGGTTTTGGTTGAGTTTTCTTTCTGAGCTTCATAATTTCTATTTTAGTCTCTCTTATGCTCTACTTCTCATACTAATTTATGAGTTTTGACTTCTGATACTTGTATTATTGAATAATACTGAGTTTTTTTATAAGATTTCTGCATCGCAGGGCATCGAAAATTAGAAGCAGAGGTTTGAGGTTTTCCATTTCTAATTTGGGGTCAGGTGAGTTCTCTTTATGAATTCTCATATCTCCTATTATATTTTATTTTCTCTTATTTTCTGCTTCTCATTCCAATTTCTTAGTTCTAACATATTTCCATTTTCTCTTATTACTAAGTTAGTTCTCACACTACTGAGTTCTCGTATCTCTTATTACTGAGTTTGTTTTTTTATGTGATTTCTGAATAACAGATCACCAAAAATAAGGAGTTTGAGGTTTTGGATTTCTAAATCGGGTTTGGGTTAGTTTGATTTCTAAATTCTGCTATCTCCTTTATGTTTTTTTTTTTTCTCATTGCAATTTCTAATTTATGTTCTATGTTTTTGTTTGTTGGTTTCAGGTGTTGGTTTGTTCGATTTCTTTTATGTTAGCTTTAGGTTATTTTGACTTTTTAGAGGGAAGAAGGCATAAATTTATTTCATTGTTATTATGTAGTAGTTTTTTCAAATGAACTTGTAATTTAGATTCTATGATTTATTTTTCAGATCTTTTGACATCTTGAAGTGGAAATAAAACATAAACTTTGTTCATGTTGGATATTTCTTTGCTTAGCTTTTATAACTTTATTTGTTGATTTTAAAATATATTTAATCTAAAACAACCGTAAGGTGCTCGAAAAAAATGCAAAAATAATAATAATAATAATAATAATAAAGTTTGAACAAATGCAATTTTTTGAATCTTCATTTGGTTTTTTGTTTAATGGTTCCAAATTAGTTTTTTTAGTTGAAGATTAATTAAAAAATGTTGTTTATATATCAACTTCAATTCGACAAATGATGAAGAATATGATATTGATGGAATTGGTTTATTTATTAAGTTGTAAATTTCGTAGAAAATGTTTTCGGATGAAGCATACAAATTGAATGAAATATCAATTTTATGTAGGTTTTTGTTTGGATGATTTGTTTCATTATAAAGTTTATGACTTTTTTATCTATAAAATTTTTATTTATAAGTTTTCTCTATGATAAGATACATATATAAGGACATAAAAATTTTATATCGCCACGGGTAGCAAAAACAATGGACCGGCCTTGATTGGATATGTGTGATCCATTTATGCTTTATTGATGTTAATAGAGTCTTGTATTAAATGTGTGTGATCTTTGTATACTTAGACTCGAAGAAACATACATGAATTGAATGATTGAGTAAAAGATATCATTTCAGCCCATATAGGCTTTCTTGATGCAAATGAATACATATATGCATGAAAATCCTCACTAGATATAAACCCTAAAACAAAACGAATATATACTTTAATATGTGCGTCATTGTAGAATTTAAATCACATCGAAGGTTCTTAATGTTGTTATTACATTAAATAACAAAATCGATGAATGCAGTGTGTTAATTTTTGCAATAATAAACAAAGCAAAAAATGTAACATGATAATAAAAAACATAATATTTAAAGTACAATGCTATAATTAGAAAAATTCAATAAATGTAAGATGTTATTTCTTGCATTTAAACCATTTATTTAAAGTATAATGCTCTAATAGAGAAAAACAAAATTAGGATGCTATATTTCATGAATATATGAACATACTTTGAATAATCAGTTTTTAGTGTATGTGTCTTCATTTTAATTAACATGAGTTTAGAATACCAACATGAAACTAATTTAGTAACTAATTTTAGGGTAGCCTCATTTTGGGATTGTTTTGAATACTTTATCTCATTTTGGATGTTAATGCAAATCAAATGATTGTTTTCTAAAGAATGATTAGGTTGTAATTTTCTTTTTGCTTCTCGGGCATGTATTTCTATATATACTTCGTAACTAATGGGAAATTTTGAAAAAAACATACCATTATGAATACTTTATTCATTGTTACATTTTTTGGTTCCTATTTTGAGGCTGCTTTTGCGAATCATAGATTTTTAGTTTACTCTATCTTTATGAATATTTTTTTCGATTTTTGTTTCTCCATGGAGTAAACCCTAAATTATATTTAAGTTGCATAATAAAAACTTGTTGTACTATTGAATACTATAACTTTCCTAAGTTCCTACGAGGACTCGACTCTTTTGTCGAGGCATCCAGAGCACATGTTGACGACAAAGGCTCAATCAGGTATATGTATCAAAAATGTCAAAACTCTAGCTTACTATAGATATAAAAAATGAAATCTCATATATGTTAATATGGTTTATGCCAACATTATATTAAGTGGATCTATCACAACGAAACTATAATTCCTCTAAATGTAAATGACATGGCCCCAAGTAATGAGATGGCTAATTTTAATAACAACGTTTTAGGGGAGTTGAGGGTATACGATACCAACATAAATGTTGGGAACTCGAATATAGACGGTTGGTGTGTTGATGATGACTTTCATAAGATATTGGAGGAAGCTCAATCAGAATTATATCAAAGTTTATGCCAACATTGTATTAAGTGGATCTATCACCATGAAACTACAATTCCTCTAGTTGTAGATGACATGGTGCCAAGTAACGAGATGGATAACATTACTAAAAATGTTATGAGGGAATTGAGGGAATAGGATACCAACCTCAATGATGGGAACTCGGATATAAAGGGTAGGTGTACCGATGATGACTTTCTTAAGATATTAGAAGAAACTTAATTAGAATTATATCATAGTTTATGATAATGTTATATTAAGTGGATGTATCATAATGAAACTACAATTCCTCTAGTTTTAGATAATATGGCATCAAGTAACGAGACGGCTAACATTATTAACAATGTTATGGGGGAGTTAAGGGAATAGGATACCAACCTCAATGATGGGAACTCGAATATAGAGGGTAGGTGTGTCGATGATGACTATATTAAGATATTAGAGGAAGCTTAATTATAATGATATCATAGTTGTATCTTATTTTCTTCCTTCAAATTTTTAGCAAAGATGATGCATATCAAGGTGAACAAAAAACTGACTGATAGTTCATGAAATTAGAACCCTGAGCTATTGAAATCTACATTTTCAAAAGAAAATAGGGTCCCCGTTTCAAACTATGTAGCCAAAAAGAAACTAAAAAATAGTTTAGTTTATGAGTTGATACACGTGTAAACAAATGATGGTTTTCATTTTTGCAAAGAATATAGTTCATTGCTGAATTATCCTATTTGTAATGAGATTCGGTGGGTCCATAAAAACTTAAAGGATAAGAAGGAAGCTTATAAGGACCTTATGAAAATTTCTTGTGAATCCCATACTATATCTTTTTCACTATTCAATGAACACGACAAAAAAAATTGATTTGATACGTTACCCATGATCAGAAGAGTGTATTGTATCATCTTGGTGATATATCTTCATGGAAATGATTTAATATAAAAGTACCCTAGCTTCTCAAGGGAACCCCAAAACATTTGTGTATGGGTTACAACTGACCATTTTAATTTGTAACACATGTATTCCAGATGGGTTAAGCTTACTTTTATCAAGGACTAAAAATGAAGTTTTGGAGGAAGTTCTGCGCCATGACGTGGGAATGTATGCCCATGAGGCCATGAAATTGAAAAATTATTGAGGATCGTGTGTTTTATTAGACCTCCACGGTGTGGCCAAGGGTTGCCACGGTGTGGTAGCTATTCTAGCCCAAGCCAATGATTCTTTTAAGGTTTGCTTCGTATTTAAACCTCTCTAAGTTATTCCTAGGGTTCGTCTTCATCCTCCAACACCCTTATACCTCATAGAAACCCTAGTCTCCATTCCATTGTTGTTTGTAGCCTTTTTAGAGCATTTGTTAGCTTAGAGAAGAAGAAAAAAGGAGAAAAAAGTGTTTTATTGTGGTATCTTGCAAGGAAGCAGCATCATCAACATACCTCATAGCTTATGGACCTTTGTAACTGCCAAAGTCTATAACTTTATTGATTTTTGTGGTTAGATCTGTTGGATTAGTATCTAAGTCCATAACTATAATTGGTATATACTTGACCCAACCCGGCATGGTCCATTTGGGTTGCATGGCTTCGGAACATTTAGGTAGACCTTTTGTTAGAAGAGGATATTTGTATCATATTAATATATTATAAGTTCTAATATATTAATATGAAATCATATTATTTAATTAGTATTGATCAAAAATTAATTTAGAATTAATTTAGTGATCAAAAAAGACTAATATCGGATATTTTTTATTTGAATTAAATACCGAAATTTTTTATTGGATATTTTTTATTTAAATTAAATACCGAAATTATTAAATAAACTTCAAAAATTCATATCTTCCTCATACGAGCTCCGTTTTCGATATTCTTTATATCCCCGCATAGGTGAGACTACGTTCTACAACTTTTGTTTAGATTCCGTCGGCTAACTTTGAATTTATTTTTATTATTTATTTTTAGTAGGCCGGGACAGGAAAACTCCGTTATAAATTCATAACTTCTTTATCCGACTTCCGTTTTCGCCTATCTTTTTATCGTTTCACTACTATCGATGAGATCTTCGATTCTCATTTAGATTGTTTCGGCTAAAAATCGCTCGGTCTCAAATCGAGTATTCGGGCTACATACTGCTAAGTCGAAACTTAGAAAAATCATAACTTCCTCATACGAAGTCAGATTTGGGCGTTCTTTTTATGTACGCTCTCGGTTTAACGAAATCTACAAATTTCGTTTAGATCACTAAGGCTAAATATTGCTCTAACGTAAATTTTACTTTTTACGTCATTCAGCGTTGTTGGTTCTGTCGCAAAACTTCGACAGGTCATAACTTCTTCGTTATAACTCGGATTTCGGCATTCTTTATATCTTCGGAATCCTTGTTTCAACCACTACATCTTTATGCAAAGATATTCGGATTATCTCACACTTTAAATTTGATGCTTATTTTATTCTTAATTCGTAAAATCATAATAATTAAGAAAATAAACACATAATTCACATAATACTCAAATATTTCATCATTAATACTTCAAAAAGAGTTACAAGGGTTAACCTAGACTATTACATCAAGGATAATGCCTAGCCTGGAAATGTGGGCGTTACATTTTGCTTTTGAGACAAGAGCCAACGATCTTACACCAGAAACCACTTTTGCTTCTTTGGTTACGGCACTTTCATGGGACTTAAGTATTCCCACAAGTTTCGCTAGCGAGTAAGACTTAAACTGTTCATGCGCTTTTACAGTAGAAACCACAGCCATCCATTCTGGTATGAGTCCGTTCATGAACGTTACTTTCTGCTCAATCAACTTCCTCTCTATTCCATGCTTTATCATCTTACTTAAGAGATGATTGAACCGATCAAAAGTCTGTATTAGCTTCTCCTCAGGTTTCTGTTCGAAAACTCCAAATTCTGACAGTAGCAAGGTTTGAATGGAGTGTTCTAGATCTTCATCAGTCGAATAAAGCTCCTTCAACCTATCTCATATTTCTTTAGCTGTCGTGCATGAACTGACCAACCGAAAAGTGTCAGATTGCAAGGCGAATCTTATCATTTTCATGGCCTTCACATTACACAGTAGCTTGTCTTTTTCATCCTGTGTCATCTTCTCTTCATCAGCAACCAACTTGTTATATTCCTTTTGCGTCTTAACGGTTGTGTTTGTTCCTGAATGAACAAACGGCCCAAGTGTGATAGCTACCCAGATGAGATAGTCGTTATCTTCAAATCCAACCACATAATCTTCGAAGTGATGTGCCCATACTTCGTAGTCTTGAGTGTAGAGAATGGGTATCCTAATTGTAGATCCAATGTTGTTTGAGATGTTGATGGGATTTGTTTGCGAATCTTCGTGAGACATGGTGAGATTTTAGAATCAAACCTGTAAAGTTGAGATTAGGGTTTTATCAAAAACAGAGTTGCCATCGAAACAAAGAATATGACTTCTTATTTATATGATAAAATCAGAAACCCTAAGGAATTCTGAATACAGAAGGAATGTGTATTGATCACACAGTCTCCTGCTCTGATACCAATTGTTAGAACGTAGTTCTTTCAGGATCGATTGATTCTAAGCATGCAAACAAATAAGAGCGTAAATATAAACACGAATATGGCTTGAATATGTTCAATGATTAATGCTTCAACACCTCAGAAGAGCTCGATTAAGAACTTCGACTGTAGAGGCGTTTAGGGTTATAAAACTTAAGCGTAATTAAAGGACGTCTAAATATAATGCACACATGCATGCATATATATATTCTAACCCTACGAGATAATCATGGATAGACAGGCCCAATCCGGATACAATACAAAAAGCCCAAGACGCAACATAATAAGCCCCAACAATAGCAAACTAGTATTTTCTTAGGAAATTACGACTATAGCTCTAGGCCCACTACTCTGATTAGGTTTATCCCTTAAACCTCATAATAACAAGTATTATTGTTAATTACACTATTGATATACTACTCACGGTAGAGATGTCTAAGATGGATTTGTCACCTTGGGTTGTCGGATTTCAGAAAAGCTATACGCCGAAATGATCTTGTCTTTTGATTTTTCTTAACTGGTTGATTCTTACTTATTAGTCTTGAAGTCTTGAAAAAAATACATAAAAAACCTCATATATATATATATATATATATATATATATATATATATATATATATATATATATATATATATATATATATATATATATATAACTTAGAGCCTCGATTAGAACACCTATACCTATATGTATAACTTACAACAAAATCCATAGGAACACAAACTCAAAAGTTTAGGAACACAAACTCAAAAGCTATATGCCGAAATGATCTTGTCTTTTGATTTTTCTTGACTGGTTGATTCTTACTTATTAGTCTTGAAGTCTTGAAAAAAATACATAAAAAACCACATATATATATATATATATATATATACATATATATATATATATATATATATATATATATATATATATATATATATAAACTTAGACCCTCGATGAGAACACTTATACCTATATGTATAACTTACAACAAAATCCATAGGAACACAAACTCAAAAGCTATACACTGAAATGATCTTGTCTTTTGATTTTTCTTGACTGGTTGATTCTTACTTATTAGTCTTGAAGTCCTGAAAAAAAAATACATAAAAAACCTCATATATATATATATATATATATATATATATATATATATATATATATATATATATATATATATATATATAAACTTAGACCCTCGATGAGAACACTTATACCTATATGTATAACTTACAACAAAATCCATAGGAACACAAACTCAAAAGTTTAGGTGTCTATGAATAACAAGTATTATTATTAATTACACTATTGATATACTACTTACGGTAGCGGAGTCTAGGATGGATTTTTCGCCTTGGGTTGTTGGATTTCAGAAAAGCTATACGCCGAAATGATCCTATCTTCCGATTTTTCTTGATTGATTGATTCTTACTTGATAGTCTTGCAGTCTTGAAAAAAATACATAAACAAACCTCATATACACACACACACACACACTATCACTCATAAACATCTATCCTCTTTGATGTCTTATGCAGGAGCACAACCTATCATGACAGATCTCAAAGTTTGGATGCTGATATCAGCTCTAGAGGAGGATCAGGTGGTACCTCACTCACATGAACCTAAGAATTCTCATTTTTTGAAGGTTTCGATGCCACTGTCTTTCTTTAACCACCAATGAGGAGCCGTACAAGAATGACGATTCCTCTGAAGTACCTAAGGAGTCGGACGATCCAGTATATGAGCCCTCTGAGAACCCTTCTAAGGCCTCCAATGAAGATGAGCCGACTATAGAGGAGGCAGATCCTGTTGAGAATGAAGAGGTCGACTAATATGAGTGGGAAGACGAGGAAGCTGAGGGTGACGAAGAGCAGACCAAGGAGAAGGTCGAGCATTACTCAGAGGAGGAAAATGTTATTAGAGAAAAATGTTATTTGGTATAAGTGTAAATCCGTTATTGAGTTTAATAGTGATTTGAGTAGCTCTAAAGTTGTAAACTAAGGGTGACAACGAGCAAACTGAGGAGAAGGTCGAGCATTACTCTGAGGAGGAAAATCTAGTTATTGTACAATTATAACATTAAAGTTGTGAACTATTAATAAATATATCCTGAGTAGTTGTACACTTGGCGATTATTGTCAGGGTTTCTCACTAAGCTCTTTGTAGCTTACCCTTTTGTTGTTGTGTCTTTTAGGTAAATTCATTAGAGAAACAAAGAATTATAGAAGAGAGGTAGTAATGCCTGATTCAGATTATTGTATTTTTATTTATCTGATATGATCATTTTGATAACTTTTTGTACTTCATGGTTAATTTTAGTGTACATCGAGGATATTTATAAATTAAAAAGGGAAAATTTTGGGTGTATTGTGCGTTTAAAAGTTGTGTGTTACAATAAACAAACACATCATTACAAAAAAATGCATATCCAATGATTAAACTAATCAGGTCGGTTCGTTGTTTACAGAAAATAGTCAAGATTATGAGATTCAAACATTTCAAGTGAAATTGGAGGTCATTGGTTCAAGATGAAAGCGGAATTTTGAAATGAAACAATTGATAAAATCAAAAAGGAGTCACCAATGGAAGCCTCCGATTGATATTCGCCATTACCAAAAGCTCCATATCCGAACCGATTTGGGTTCGAATCTAAAAGTGGACTCCAAAACTTGGGGATCTAAAAGCAAAAGCACATCAAGCTCCTCTATTTTGTCACACCCCAAAACTGGAACGGCGGAAACGTTCTGGGGCGGAGGACGTCATGTACAATATCACAACAAAGCATAATAGTAAACAAGAAACAACATCATCCATTGCATTAATAATATAATTTAATACAAGTGTGTTCTGTATAGTTTAGAAGACACCAAAAATATGAATCAAAAATAAGAGATGAGTCTTGAAAGCTCCGTCTTCTCAAAACCTGGCATCGGTGCTTGTCTACTGATGACCTGAGAATACAAGTTATTTTGAAAGAGTTTATCAGTTGTAAAGTTGGTGAGTTCATAAGCATTTTAGTGTCATTGTTTGTATGAAAATGTTTGTAAGTGTTTGATGTATAAGTTTGTAAAATGTTTGAATAAATGTTTGTATCTCCAAGAAAATCCTATATTTTCTACTAAAAGTACCCTTCTACCAAGGAATCAAATGTTATGTATGTTTGTTTCTTGTAAAAGTGTGTATTTTTTCCAAGTGTGACTATTATTAACAAAATATAGTTTTTACATTTTCCATTTATGTGAGAAGATCACAATGTGAATGCAATAGGAAAATAATAAAGTACTGTAGTGTTGTATTATAGTGACTACTGTTGTACTAACTACCTTAAACCAATTGTTAATTAAGGTATAATTTGATATGATTGTAACCATACTTGATTGACTTAGTAAAACACAATGCTCGAAGACGTCGAAATGGTATGACATTCGTCACATGTAGACCTGCAGGTCCCACTGTAGCTAGCAGCAAGGTGTAGGACGATCAGTCCCGTACAGATCTATACAAAAAGTCACGCTCTCCCTCCAGAAGACTCTGGTTACAAAATGATCCATAGCAGTGATGCCATGCCCCGAAGTAGTGGCTCAGATTTCTGTTATAGTATTCTTCAGTGTTGCAAATATCAGCATAGGCGGCCGATTAATCGGCACCTAGGCATTTGGCGGTCCTTGACTATCAATTTTTATAGCTAATCGGGCTATATAATCGGACGTGGTCAAATTTGGTCAAAAACGGTTCTAGGCGGGTTTAGGCGCCCAAATCGCCCAAATCGGTTAACAAAAGTCAGCACAATTTTAAAAAGAATTTGAGGGCAAAATTGTCAAAATGTAAGAAATGCTTCTAAGGTTGCATCCGTTTTCTCATTCGATGCAGTAAAAAAATCGCATTCTCTCTGCCTCTCTGAACCATGAACGAGAACGAACAAGGGACATCGATCGCATCTTCTTCTTCCGTTCACCTTCGACAGTCTCACGCCCGTTTTTAGCTCTGACCCTGGTTTGTCATCTTGTTCAAGCAACGGCGTGCAGTCTCCTTCCAAGCTTCAGTTCACGACTTCATCTCCTCCCATCACGAAGTTTCTGGGCTCATGAAGTTTAAAGATTGTACTTCTTGAAGTTTATCTGTTCCAAAATCAACTATTCTTCCGACTTCAGCTCTTCTCGTCAACACTAATTGATTTATTCAACTTCGTTTTTACTTCTAACTCTTATTCCGACTTCAAATCTTCTTCAGCGTATATCTACGTTGCTCGACTACAACTCATTTAGCAAAGACGACTCCGAATCCTCCCCTACAACCGATGTTAGCCATCATCTCCATCTTCTCCCATGGTATCTTGCTGTTAGCAATTATTCATCGTATTCACCGTGTTTGGGTCTATTTAATGCCTTGTGTTCCAGGAAATTTGTTTTGACACTGGATCTAAATGGCAGATCTAATGGAATTCAGGTTCGTCTTTGTTCATGTAAACTGTTTTTTGTTTTGTTATTATATTACTAAAATTGTTATTTGACTTTAGGATGATCCATCTTCTACATCCATTAATGATAAGACAATAGAAAAGGAGAAGGGTAAAGATAGGAAAGATAAAGCAGAAACACAAACACAAAGACAAGTGAAGTTCAGATTGACGCACATAAGTTGTTTGATGAAAATCCTCAAAGATTTCATTGTTGTTCTTGGCTTAAGAACATGGGTTTTTTGGACCTTCAACCATTTTCATGTTATGTGCATTGCATCAAATCTCTTTTACATACTTTGTCTTCACCTCACCTTTTTTGAGAAAAGATTTGATCTCAAAAGAAGCTTATACATATCGGAAATCACATGCTTTCTGTTCACTATAGGATGATTTGTAGAATTTGTCTATAAAAGAGTTGTTTAATTATCTTTTTTATACCATATATGGATCCTAGTGGTGAATGGTATTACAGGACATATTTAGATGTAGGTGAAGTTGGGTTTGGTTGATATCTTGTAAAACTTGTGAATTTACATCAGTGGCTATGAATTTACTTATATTATCTGGATTAAAGTTAGATTTATTAATATTTGAACATTTTTCTTAATACTTAATGGTCCCCGATTAATCCCCGCCTAGTCGATTCATCCCTTGACCCTAGTCCACCGCCGAGCTACCATCGAACGATTTATGCAACCTTGGTATTCGTGTATATGTATTGTATGTACTAGTGTAGTGTATGTTCTCTCTGTCTAGTATGTAGTATGTTCTCTTTGTTTCTCATCATAGTATGTTCTCTTGTATAGTGTATAGTATGTATTGTTTCTCGTTATAGTATTCTCTATATGTTTCTCTTTTTAGTGAGTATTGTTTCTCGTTGTAGTATGTGTTGACTTATGTATGAACTGACTCTTTGTATGTTTCATTGTACTAGAAATAGTGAGTAGTGACTTCCCAAACTATACCTATTATAGTTTACTAGTAGAGTTGTTCGTATAATTGAACATGTTTGCACACCTTTGCTACCCAAAGGTATTGAACTGAGATAAAAGATTTTATGTCTATACATATATACATATTATATAACTAAGTAACAAACAACACTTGGACAAAAAACAGGGCACTCTAAGTCCACAACCTAACAAGGAACGAAAATAAAGTGAGTTATTAGTCCTAAGTCCTTCCAACCTTACTTATATAACTATATATGCATTAGACATGGTTTTGACAATATATAAGTTTGAAAGAGTTAAAAGAAAAGTTTTGGCATATAAGAACAAGTTTGATAAATATTTTAGTATGTAAAAGAGTTTGATAAACATTTTGAAGTAGTTTGCTAGATAAAACAGTTAAAAGTACAGTAAATCCATTTGTTTGATAGTTATTAATCATATGTGATTGATATAATAACTATAATGTTTCAACTTGTATTCCCCCCTTAAAAGCATTTAAAATCATTTAAAAGGTAGATTAAGGGGTATGAACTCACTTGTAGCGAGTGGTTTTGGATGAACGAGTGGCATAGGATGCTAAGTGCCAAGTGAAGAGTTGGACACACACGGATCCTATTTATCATATAATGATACATATATGTTTACAATTAGTGTTTAAACAACTAATTATGCAAGTAAAGACACCCTAGGACGTGGAAAACACTTAGATTCAAGTGCTAGAAGTACAAAGAGTTGCATCTAAGGGGTGTATGGCCACACATTAGAGTTTATGGCCATGTGGTATGCTTTATGTGAGTTTACGGCCAAAGAGATTTCGGCCCTATGAGTTTACGGTCGTAAATTCATAAAGTTTAGTGCCAAATAGTGGATTAAATGTCTTACAATCATAAGGAAGTGTTCTAGTCACTTATCCAAGCCTTAGGAAAAAGTCATGGTCCATATTCACCACTAATTAGGGTTTATGGCCAAGGGAGATGCTCTTGGATGTAAACACCTTATGTTCTTTGGAAAAGCTTGTTTTCAAGGCCTTAATCCAATATCCTAACTAAATAACAAGTATAGGAGGTAGATACTTAAGATTTGAAGGAAAAGGATGGTGTTTTCGGCCCAAAACACCTAAGTGTTCTTGATGTTCTTGAGAATCTTTGAAGATCTAGACTCAAAGATGAAATCCATGTATGAAATCAATGGTGATTCATGGATAATAGAGGTATAATATCACAAAGGAAGGAAATCACTTACATTCTTGAAGATGGTTGAGAGAAAAACCGATTTCTTGGATTGGAATTGGTAAAAATGAAGAAAAATGGCCAAGTTTCATACTTATAGGTTGGAGTTTACGGCCACCATGAGTTTACGGCCGTAAACTCATGGGTCTTGGCCGTAAACTCCTCATTTGAGGGTTTATGGCTTGTTTGATGGTTTGGTACTTTAGTTGACACATCCAAACACTTAATCGTTTGATGTATTAGTCTTAGAAATGCTCAAACATACTCTAAACAGTGCTAAAAGTTAGCAGAAATAAGTGTGACTTTGATTGAATTGAATGGTTGTACAAGAAAGAAATTTCGGGTTGTCACATCATCCCCCCATTAGAGATAATTTCGTACCGAAATTAGAGTTTAAGAAATTAAGTAGTTACAATTAACTAACCAAAAATATGAGGATATTTCAGTTTCAGTTGATCCTCGCGCTCCCAAGTGAATTCAGGTCCTCGCTTGGCATTCCAGCGAACCTTCACTATCGGGATACATCTTTGCTTCATTTGCTTTACCTCTTGGTCCATGACATCTACAGCTTCTTCCACAAAGTTGAGGCTCTCGTCTATCTCGATTTCCTCGAGTGGGATAAAAAGAGTCTTGTCGGATAGGCACTTTTTCAAGTTTGAGACGTGGAAAGTAGAATGTACGTTACTACGTTCACGAGGTAGTTTGAGTTTGTAAGCTACAAGTCCGATTCTGGAGAGAATCTAGAAAGGCCCTATGTATCTTGGATTTATCTTTCCATGCTTTCTGATGCGTATCAAGCCCTTCCAGGGTGAGACTTTCAAAAGAACGCAGTCTCCCACCTGGAATTCCAAAGGTTTCCTTCGTTTTTCTACGTAGCTTTTCTGTCGGTCTCTAAAGGCCTTCAATCATTCATGAATCTGAATGATCTTCTCTGTTGTTTCCAGAATGATCTCCATACATGTGAGAGTGCTATCAGGAACTCGTCCTTTAGCTAACTATGTGTCACCCACCTCAGCCCAGCAAAGAGAGGATCTTCACTTCCGGCTATAGAGGGATTCGAATGGAGCAGCCTTTATGCCCGTGTGACCTAAGAATTCGACTCTGCGGATCCAAAATTCGCATTTAGAGAACTTCGTGTAGAGCTTCTCTGTTCGTTGTGTTCCTAGGATCTGTCGCAGATGGTCACTATGCTCCTCCTTACTTGGAGAGTAGATAAGTATGTTGTAACACCCAAAAATTCAAGCCAAATTAAAACTTTCAAAACATGATGAATTCATCAAAACATTACACTTTGTTTTCAAAATACAGTTATATCAGAGTTTTCTCAGAAACATAACATAATAAGAGGAGCTGTACCATCATGCATTCGCCTTGCCGCGATCCCCTGATGTACCTGAAACAATAAACTGAAACTGTAAGCCCGAGAGCTTAGTGAGTTACCCCCAAAATACCGATACACATACAATCCACATAACTATGTCACACCATAACATATCATAAAAAACTGAGCAGAACAGCACTTAACAGGTCCACAACTTTATAGACTGGAATACCCCTAGCCCACAGTGTGAGTCTGGAATGCCTGTCGGGCCCTCAGCTCACATCTGGATTGCCACCGAGCCCTCAGTCTGAGTCTGGAATGCCTACCGGGCCCTCAGCTCGTATATGGAATGCTCCCAAGTCCTCAGTATGAGTCTGGAATGCCTACCGGGCCCTCAGATCATATGTGGTATACTCTAGGGTTCGTTGGCTACCGCACGGAGCAGTACAACCTTAACCCATCCCACATAACATATCACATGTAAACAATAATGGACATACAGGCAATCAATCAGTATCACAGGTAGTCCTACAGACCTACCCTCTAGCGTGTCAAACTAGCATGTATAACTAACTCATACTCAACATAATACAACTAATAGGATATCATATCTAATGGGCCAGCCTTAGTGTCTTAGAACCCTTAGTATAGTGAGGATAACTCACCTCGCAACTATTGTCGGAAATAAGAAAGCTCAACTCCCGGGTCCAACACGAACTCCACCACCTATAGGTACCATACAACCTTTTTCATAAATCTCCCAATTACCAGAAACCAATAGAATTCCACTGGTCAACCCTTGGTCCAAGTCAAAATCCACAGTCAGAGTCAACAGTCTATGTTGACTCGACTCGTCGAGTTTCCATTTTTAACTCATCAAGTTCATACATGGCCAAGATTTGGAAGAAACCCTAGCCAACTCGCCGAGTCTTCTAACAACTCGTCGAGTTCAAGGCAATCTTCAACAAACTCGCCGAGTTGTTCATCCAACTCACCGAGTTCATGGCCACCTTCAACGGACTCGCTGAGTTTCTCATTCAACTCGTCGAGTCCTTGCAGTTCTTAATCCATGCAGATGCTTTTTAAGCCATGGCAAGGTCCCAGATTACAGATCCAAGCTCCTAAGGCATGTTTATCACGTAAAGTTGCAAACTTTACGCACATGCAAGGCTCTAAAGGCCCTAAATGATCAATCTAAGCTCTTAATGAAGTTTTACACCTTGGGAGAGTCTCATCCTTGTACAAGCTAGGAACTTTATGGATCTAGAGGTCAAGGGAAGTCCAGATCTGAAGTTACAACTTCATATCTTAGCTTAATCTTAGCTTAAACATGGAGATCCCTTCAATACACCCATCCAAGAGAGGTTAAAAGATAAATAAGCTTAAGGAACAGCCTAATACCTTCCAGAGCAGTGATAACTGAGGAAATCCCTTAGCTTCCCACGAGTTCTTGGCCTTGCTTTTCCTTGCTACCTCAAGTGCTTCCTTCTCCAAGATTACTCCTCCAAGCTTGAACACACCAAGGAACACACACACAAAAATTAGGGTTTGAGAGGGACAAGAAGCAGTAAGGGGAGGCTGGTGGAGGCCAATGATCCTTTAAATAGGGTTCAAAACCTCCAGAATTTAGGGTTTCATCTACCAGCTCCTACTCGCCGAGTCCCTTAGTAGACTCGCCGAGTAGGTCGCTAAACACGCGTTCTATTCCCGCTGCTACTCGACGAGTAAGGAAACCAACTCGTCAAGTAGCACATAAGGCCAATTATTCTTTATTTAAATCCATACCTGGAATCGGGGAGCTACAATTCTCCCCCACTTGAACTAGACTTCGTCCTCGAAGTCTGTTTCGATGAACAGTCCCGGATAATGCTCCTGCATCTCTGCCTCTGCCTCCCACGTCCATTCGGACCCCTTCCGGTGCTCCCATTGTACCTTCACCAAAGGTATTTCCTTGTTCCTTAGTATCTTCACCTTTCTCTCCAGTACGGCCACGGGCCTCTCCACATAATTCAGGCGCTCATCGACCTGAATATCATCCAACGACACCACTACCTGCTGATCCATGACGCACTTTCGCAGCTGCGAATCGTGGAAAGTGTTGTGTATTCGACTAAGCTCCTCCGGCAGCTCTAGCCTATAAGCCACCTTGCCAATCCTGGCAATGATCCTGAACGGCCCGATATATCGGGGACCTAATTTTCCCTTCTTCCTGAAGCGGATCACGCCCTTCCAGGGCGAGACCTTCAGGAGTACCATGTCCCCCACCTCAAATTCCAACTCGGATCGATGTTTGTCGACATAACTCTTCTGTCGACTCTGAACGGTCTGCAAACGGTGTCTAACCTGCTGGATCTTTTTGGTAGTCTGTAAGACTACCTCCACACTACCCATCACCCAATGTCCAACTTCGCCCCAACAGACCGGGGTGCGACATCTTCGCCCGTACAACAGCTCGAATGGCGGGGCGCCAAGGCTAGAATGATAGTTGTTGTTGTAGGCAAACTCCGCAAGTGGTAGGTGAGAGTCCCATCTCCCACCGAAATCAATGAAACATGCCCTCAACATGTCCTCAAGGGTCTGTATAATCAGCTCGCTCTAGTCGTCGGTCTGCGGGTGGAATGCTGTGCTGAAGTGCAATCGCGTGCCCAGCTCCTCGTGAAACTTTTGCCAGAAGCGGGAGGTAAACCTGACATCCCAATCAGATACAATGGAGACAGGAACCCAATGGCGAGACTCGATCTCCTGAACGTACAATTCGGCCAATTTCTCGTCCGATGAGCCCTCTCGTATAGCCAAGAAGTGGGCGCTCTTGGTTAATCGATCCACGATGACCTATATAGCATCAAACCCCTTTTCCGTCTTCGGCAATTTGGTAATAAAATCCATCGTGATATATTCCCATTTCCACATGGGAATCTCTAGGGGTTGTAGCTTTCCATGCGGCCTCTGATGCTCGGCTTTGACCATCCTACAGGTCAAGCACCTCTCAACGTACCAAGCTATTTCCCGCTTCATGCAAGTCCACCAATAGCTCAACCTCAAATCTCGATACATTTTGGTGGCCCCCGGGTGAATAGAGAAATGAGACTTATAAAGTCCTCCATAACCGTCTGCCTAACCCCACCCATCATCGAAATCCAAACTCGACCGCATCGGGTTAATAGTCCCCGACTATCCTACACAAATTGGGTGTTCTCGCCCTTAATCCTTTCCATCTTCCAATTTTCCGGGCGGATGCCCTCAACCTGGGCATCTCTAATCAAACTCACCAGCGGAGAATCCACTGTTACCTTCATACATATCGCTGGGGTGGAAGACCCCGCTGACTTGCGGCTCAAAGCGTCCGCCACTACATTCGTTTTACCGGGATGGTAAAGGATCTCGCAATCGTAGTCCTTGACTATGTCCAGCCACCTGCGCTGCCTCATGTTCAGGTTCGGCTGATCCATAATATATCTCAAGCTCTTGTGATCCGTGTAAATGGTACAACGGACCCCATAGAGGTAGTGTCTCCATATGTTGAGGGCGAACACCACTTCCCCCAGTTCCAAGTCATGTGTAGGGTATCTCGTCTCATGCGGCTTCAGCTGTCGCGATGCGTAGGCTATCACTCATCCTCTCTGCCTGAGGACCGCCCCTAAACCTGTGATGGATGCATCACAGAACACCACAAAATCCTAGACTCCTTCCGGGAGTGTAACGCCTATGTATCTGGGCTTTCCATCCTTAGCAATATAATAGTCTAGGTTAACCTTTGTAACCCAATTTGAAATAATAAAAATGTATTATTTGTGAATTATGTGAATTATGTGAATTATGTGTGTATTTTCTTAATTATTATAATTT
Organism: Lactuca saligna; assembly: GCF_052625555.1. Taxonomy (NCBI): domain Eukaryota; kingdom Viridiplantae; phylum Streptophyta; class Magnoliopsida; order Asterales; family Asteraceae; genus Lactuca; species Lactuca saligna. Next base: position 166,914,454 of record NC_136420.1, read on the forward strand.
AATAAATTAAGAATAAAATGAGCGTCAAAATTGAAGTGTAAAATAAACTCGATATCATTGGATAATGTTGTAGTAGTTGAAACGAGGTTTCCATATATATACAGAACGCCCAAATCTGACTTCGTATGAGGAAGTTATGATTTTCTGAAGTTTCGACTTGGCAGTATGCAGCCCGAATACTCGATTTGAGATCGAACGGTTTTTAGCCAAAACAATCTAAATGAGAATCGAAGATCTCGTTGTTAGTAGCGAAACAATGAAAAGTTAAGCGAGAACGGACGTCAGACGAAGAAGTTATGAATTTATAACGAAGTTTTTCTGTCCCGGCCTACTAAAAAATAAATAATAAAAATAATGTCAAAATTAGCCGACGGAGTCTAAATGAAAGTTGTAGAGTATGGTCTGACCTACACGTGAATATAAAGAACGTCGAAAACAGAGTTCGTATGAACAAGATATGAATTGATGAAGTTTATTAAAATATAAATTATATATATATATATATATATATATATATATATATATATATATATATATATATATATATATATATATATATATTTCGGATAATACCCGAAGGGGGGGAGAGTCACCGTCCTAATCCGAACTACGCCCAGCGTACCACTCGAATGCTCCGGGTTAGTAAGCGATGACGTCGAAGCGCCGATGATGCAAGCAGTGACGACTTCCGAGGCATTACGCCCCGCGTAAGGGCAGTACGCTTTTAACCCTATAAAAGGGGCATACGAAGGCAGCTTCTTTCCTTTACAAACTTCTTCCTTTCTCTCTTAGCTTTTGCCTCGATTTGCGTGCCATTTATACCCGAAGCCCCGGTAATATTCCCGAGTCCCAAAGCACGTTCTGAAGTCCCGAGGATCCCGAGAAGTGAGATACCCGAGCTGAAGCCCTGGCCACGAGGAGCCCGGTTTTTATGAAGATCTTCTAGATCTACGGAGAAACACTACTTCTGCAAGCCGTAGTGCTACCCAATCATCTTCTGATCAAGTGATTGTATAGTCCCTTTCAATACACGAGATTATACAATTAATCGTTAAATGTATTTAAGAATACGGGTTGTGTGAGGGTATTTTTATTACCTTCTAACACATAGACTTATATGATTCTCCTTGAAATTTCTTATTATGTCTTTACGTATTACTTGCTATTTGAATGGAGTATTGAAAGAGCATGCTATACAGTTTTTCTTTTAAAAATTATGTATAAAACATGTATATTTTTATCTACTAATATGTTGGGTAAAAAATGGGTAGACAATTGGTGTGCAATGAAATAAATTGATGAGAGGCCTCGTTGTTGGTGTTATTCTAGTCATTCAGCAGAGAATGGATGACGACCACAGACTATTCTAGACAGTCCTGTGGAATGCTAGCAGGCTTATAACCTGTAGGTGTTGTGAACGATCTTTTCAACGGTGTACTCTATCCCCCACATGGTTGCCTTTAGGACACTTATTGTTGAGGAAGCCCCTTTGCAGTAATGTTCATCCCGATGAAAATCCTGAATTAGGTTCCTTATAATAGATGTTGTTTTTAGGGATGTAAAGTGAGGATAACGGGAATGGGTAATCGGGTTTATTGTTGATTGTTGAAATTAAATTTAACTATTTATTGTGGGTTGAAAACCCTATATGCTCACCAGGCTCCCAAGCCTGACCCACTCAGTTTATTTATATTACAGGAAGTGGCACAAGGGCATAAGATGGAAGAATCATCAAGTTGTTTTGTTTACAAGTCTATATATGTATATATTTGTTGAATGACTTGTAATGTTATCGTTTATGCTTTATGGTCTGTATCGGAACATGACATCCCGATTTTTGATTATGAAATGAACTTATATTTCTTTATGAAATGTTTTGATAAAAATATATTTTATCATGTTTTGTTTTTGGGAACAAATTTCTCATCTCTTTTAAAATCAAAAAGGATTTACTCTGAAAATGTTTAAAAAGCATAAATGAAACCGGTCTTTTCTGGCCGAGATTTTGGGGATGTCACAGTTGGTATCAGAGCATTAGCTTAAGCGAACTAGGAATTTGTATGATTTCTAGACTTAAACTTAGAATGCTAAGTGGAAATTTAAGTTGAGTGTCTGTTAAATTTTAGACACGAGCATTAGTATATTTTAGGAAACAGCCTAAAATGCTTTTATGTGCTAAATGTTATATGTTGCCATATATGGTATTATTTGTTCAGATCTACGGTTTGTTGCCAACCGGATCTGAAGGTTTATGTGTTTAGGATTCTAAGCGTATGTATAGGATATTAGATCTAGCATGTAATCGTTTGGAGTCATAAGGATGAATTGAAATCTTATAGTGAAAGAGGATCTAGTTTCACCTTATTCGGTGTATAGATCAAAAATGGTGAGAACTAGAAGCGGAGTTGGAAATGCTGATGAAAACAAGAATCAACCATCGGCAAATGAGCGAGTGCCTATAATAGCAGCAGCACCTGAGCCAATAACAATGATTGGGGTACAATTGTTGATTCAAACTATGTTGGATCGCCAAATGGAAGAAACAAGGCGTCTGCTTCAACATAATCGCGAAGAACTGTCAATTCACGTGGAGGAGCCCGAAGTAAATGGAGGACCGTCGGAAGGAGGGAATTTCAGTAGGGTTATCGGTCAAGCCGACCTACCAATAGTTAGGTGAAACAACCTAGATGGAGGTAATGATGTTCGTGAGTGCAAGCACAAGGATTTCATGGCATCAAAACCACCATGCCTATCTGGAAACCCGACACCAGTGGAAGTGATTAATTGGATCTCCGAAATGGAGACTATGTTTGAAAGTTGTGAGTGCAGCAACAGGCAGAAGACCGCTCTAGCGATCCCTTTGCTAAAATCTGGCGTGTTGAGTTGGTGGAAGCTGTTAGTTGACTCTATGCCCTAGGGAGAAGCAAGCAAAATGTCTTGGGAAGACTTTGTGGAACAACTAAAACTACAATACTGCTCCGAGCAGGACCTTCTGGAAATCAGTAATGAGTTTCAGAATTTGAAGAAGGGGAAACTGAGCGTTACTGAATACGCTGCTAGTTTCACAGAACATATGAAGTTTATCCCATATTTCGTACCAACAGAACTCTCTAAGGTCAACAAGTTTGCCCACGGAATACCAGCGGACTATGGTCCAATGGTTAAGTAAGCAACCACATTGAAAGCTGCCATCTGGGCTGCTAGAAATGTTGAGACCCAAATCAGGGAAAAAGGTCTGGAAAGGTCAGAGGTTGGTGAAAAGAGGAAGTTCGAGGGATCTTCAGGGTCCAACAAGAAAAGTAAATTCTCGAAATCTGGTTCGAGAGGGAGTGGAGGAAAGGTAGAGGCAAAATGGTGCGATAAGTGTAAGAAGAAGATTCATAGGAAATGTGATGGGGAAGTGGTCACATGTTTCAAATGTGGAAAGCCAAGGCATTATGCCAATGAATGCACCTTCACCAAGAAAGTTTGTTATGGTTGTGGTGAGGAAGGGCACATCTCAAGAGATTGTCCGAAAAAGAAGGAGGCGGCAAAACCCAACATCCCGCCAAAGCCAAAGGAGAGAGCATTCTAGATGACACTGGAAGCTACTAAAGATGAAGCTGATGTCGCTTCATGTACCTTTCTCGTTAACAAATTGCATGCCCAAATTTTATTTGATTCTGGAGCTAACTACTCCTTTATTTTGCATAAATTTGGTAGAAAACTAGCTTTGCCTATTGATAGACTAGATAATGCTTTATTAGTCGAAGTTACTAGTGGCAACTTTGTACCTGTTAGCCATCGTATGAAAAACATCTTAATTGACTTGAATGGGAATAAGTTCCACGAGGAATTATTGCCTATAGAACTTAATGGTTTCGACATCGTATTAGGAATGGATTGGCTTAGCGCCAATGACGCTGAGATATTATGCAGAAAGAAGATAGTCAAAGTAAACCCGCCGTGGAAAGAGTCATTTATGGTGTATGGAGATAAACCCAGAGTAAATTCTGGAATCATTTCTCTAATGAAAGCCAGAAAATGTTTGACCAAGGGGTGTACATCATACTTAGCATTAGTAATCAATGCTAAGAAGGAAAAGAAGGTGATGCAGAATATTCCCGTTGTATGTGATTATCTGGAAGTATTTCCCGAAGATCTTCCTGGATTACCGCCTGATCGACAAATGCAATTTCGTATTGACTTGTTGCCCGGAACAACGCCGATTGCAAAAGCACCTTACCGACTAGCACCGACGGAGATGAAGGAGCTGATGATGCAACTTCAGGAGTTATTGGACAAAGGTTTCATTAGACCTAGTTCATCACCCTGGGGAGCTCTAGTGTTATTTGTAAAGAAGAAAGATGGAAGCATGAGGATGTGCATTGATTATCGAGAGATGAATAAGGCAATAATAAAAAATAGATATCCATTGTCGAGGATTGATGACCTATTCGATCAACTTCAAGGTTCGAGCTATTTCTCGAAGATCGATCTTAGGTCAGGATATCATCAGTTGAAAGTAAGAGAGCAGGATATAGAGAAGACTGCATTCAGAACACGATATGGGCACTACGAGTTTTTGGTTATGTCGTTTAGACTAACCAATGCTCCAGCAGCATTCATGGATTTAATGAATAGGGTTTGTAATCCGTTCCTTGATAAATCTGTGATAATGTTCATAGATGACATTCTAATTTATTCAAAAAGCCAAGAAGACCATGGCAGACACTTGCGAGAAGTGTTGGAAGTCTTGAAGAAGGAGAAGTTGTATGTGAAGTTCTCCAAATGTGATTTTTGGATTCGTGAAGTCCAATTCTTGGGTCACGTGGTCAACCAAGAAGGGATAATGGTTGATCCAGCGAAGATGGAAGTTGTGATGAAGTGGGAACAATCGAAAAGTCCCACAGAGATCCGAAGAGTTTTATGATTAGCCGGATATTACCGAAGGTTTATCCAAGGCTTTTCTTCGATCGCTAGTCCATTGACATCTTTGACCCACAAAGGAGCTACTTATGCTTGGAGTGATAAGCATAAAGAAGCATTCGAGAAACTAAAGAAGAAACTATGCCAGGCACCGATTCTTTCTCTACCCGATGGAGTTAAAGACTTCGTTGTTTATAGCGATGCGCCTGATGTTGGATTGGGTTGTGTTTTGACCCAAAGAGATAAGGTGATCGCGTATGCATCTCGACAGCTAAAAGAGTATGAAAAGAACTACCCAACTCACGATTTGGAGTTGGCACCGGTAGTTTTCGCTCTGAAGATATGGAGTGATTACCTCTATGGCACGAAGTGCAAACTTTTCACTGATCATAAGAGTCTCCAATATCTCTTTGGTCAGAAAGAATTGAATATGAGACAACGATGTTGGCTAGAATTACTTAAAGACTACGACTGTGACATACTTTACCATCCCGATAAAGCTAATGTTGTTGCTGATGCTCTCAGTCGGAAGGTCAATCTTGAAAAGAGAAGGCCAAGAGCGTTGAGAATAGAAGTTGTCTCAACTATTTTGGAAAGTATAAAGAAATCTCAAAGCGAAGCTTTTGAAAAGAATGATCGGAAAGAGGAACGTTTGGGTAAAACGTTGGTGTTCGATACAAACGGTCATGGACTGAAGGTATTCCAAGATCGTATTTGGGTACCTAAGTTAGGAGGAATAAGAGATCTTCTGATGGAGGAAGCTCACAAAACCATGTACTCCATTCATCTTGGTAGCACAAAGATGTATAGGGACCTGAAACCCTATTACTGGTGGGCGAAGATGAAGCTCGACATTGCGAAGTATGTGGCAGAGTGTGTGACCTGTGCGAGAGTCAAGGCACAACATCAGAAACCATACGGGAGTTTAGAACCTTTGCCCGTGCCTTGGTAAATTGGGAGGACATCACGATGGATTTTGTCACTAAACTGCCCAGGACAAAGAATGGTCACGACATGATTTGGGTGTTCGTTGATCGATTCACTAAGAGTACGCATTTCATAGCAGCCAACGAGAAATGGTCTATGGAGAAGCTTGCGAATTCTTACGTGAAGGAAATTATGAGACTTCACGGTGTTCCGCTAACGATTGTGTCGGATTGTGATAGCCGTTTCACCTCAAGGTTCTGGAAAAGTCTACAAGAGGAAATGGGTACCAAGTTGTTTTTAAGTACAGCTTACCATCCACAGACTGATGGTCAGAGCGAACGGACGATACAAACACTTGAGGATATGCTGAGATCATGTACCCTAGAATTTCAAGGTAATTGGGATGAACATTTACCATTGGTAGAATTTTCCTACAATAATAGTTTCCACTCGAGCATTAAGATGGCACCTTATCAAGCTTTGTACGGGCAGAAGTGCCGTACACCGTCTTGTTGGCTTGAGGCTGGGGAAAAGCAGTTTATGGGACCAGAAATAGTCCATTAAACTGCTGAAAAGTTGAAAATAATTAGGGAGAGAATGTTAGCAGCTCAAGATCATCAAAAGAGCTATGCTGACAAATAGCGAAGACCGATGACTTTTGAAGTTGGAGATTCAGTTTTGCTTAAAGTCTCGCCGTGGAAGGGACTTATAAGATTTGGTAAAAGGGGAAAGTTAAGTCCAAGGTTTATCGGACCGTTTAAAGTTCTTAAGAGAATTGGGAACCATGCTTACAAGCTCGAACTACCAGAAGAACTGAATGGAATTCTTAACACTTTTCATGTGTGTTATTTGAGGAAGTTCACGGGAGAAGTTCCTGACGTGATTCCACTTTCAGAGTTAAGAATCGATGAGAAAAAAAGGTTGATTGAAGAACCAGAGGCAATCGTTGACTGAAAGACAAACAAGTTGCGACGTAAGATTGTTGAGTTAGTGATTGTCCGATGGAAACATGCGAATGGGCCAAATCTCACCTGGGAGACGGAGAGTGACATGATGAGTCGCTATCCGCATTTGTTTGCTGATGTGTGATTCTGGGGACGGAATCATCCTAAGGTGGGGAGAATTGTAACGCCTATGTTTCTGGACTTGTCATCCTTAGCAATATAACAGTCTAGGTTAACCTTTGTAACCCAATTTGAAATAATAAAAATGTATTATTTGTGAATTATGTGAATTATGTGTGTATTTTCTTAATTATTATAATTTAATGAATTAAGAATAAAATGAGCGTCAAAATTTAAGTACAAAATAAACTCGATATCTTTGGATAATGTTGTAGTAGTTGAAACGAGGTTTCCGTATATATACAGAACACCCAAATCTGACTTCGTATGAGGAAGTTATGATTTTCTGAAGTTTCGACTTGGCAGTATGCAACCCGAATACTCGATTTGAGATCGAGCGGTTTTTACCCGAAACAATCTAAACGAGAATCGAAGATCTCGTTGTTAGTAGCGAAACGATGAAAAGTTAGGCCACAACGGACATCGGACGAAGAAGTTATGAATTTATAACGAAGTTTTTCTATCCCGGCCTACTAAAAAATAAATAATAAAAATAATGTCAAAATTAGCCGACCGAGTCTAAATGAAAGTTGTAGAGTGTGGTGTGACCTACGCGTGGATATAAAGAACGTCGAAAACGGAGTTCGTATGAAGAAGATATGAATTTTTGAAGTTTATTAAAATATGAATTTTATATATATATATATATATATATATATATATATATATATATATATATATATATATATATATATATATATATATATATTTCGGATAATATCTGAAGGGGGGAGAGTCACCATCCTAATCCGAACTACGCCCAGCGTACCACTCGAATGCTCCGGGTTTGTAAGCGATGATGTCGAAGCGCCGATGACGCAAGAAGTGACGACTTCCGAGGCATTACGCCCCGTGTAAGGGCAGTACGCCCAACGTACTGCAAGGGTTCAACCCTATAAAGGGGCATACAAAGGCAGCTTATTTCCTTTACAAACTTCTTCCTTTCTCTCTAAGTTTTTGCCTTGATTTGCGTGCCATTTATACCCCGAAGTCTCGGTAATATTCCCGAGTCCCGAAGCAAGTTCCGAAGTCCCGAGGATCCCAAGAAGTGAGTTTTCCGAGCCGAAGCCCCGCCCGCGAGGAGCCTAGTTTTTGTGAAGATATTCCAGATCTACAGAGAAACACTACTTCTGCAAGTCGTAGTGCTACCCGATCATCTTCTGATCAAGTGAGTGTATAGTCCCTTTCAATACATGATATTATACAAGTAATCGTTAAATGTATTTAAGAATACGGGTTGTGTGCGGGTATTTTTATTACCTTCTAACACATAGACTTATATGACTCTCCTTGAAATTTCTTGTTATGTGTTTACGTATTACTTGCTATTTGAATGGAGTATTGAAAGAGCATGCTATACAGTTTTTCTTTTAAAAATTATGTATAAAACATGTATATTTTTATCTACTAATATTTTGGGTAGAACATGGGTAGATAGTTGGTGTGCAATGAAATAAATTGATAAGAGGCCTCGTTGTTGGTGTTATTCTAGTCATTCAGCAGAATATGGATGACGACCACAGACTATTCTAGACAGTCCTGTGGAATGCTAGCAGACTCATAACCTGTAGGTGTTGTGAACGATGTGTTCACCGGTGTACTCTATCCCCCACATGGTTGCCTTTAGGACACTTATTGTTGAGGAAGCCCCTCTGCAGTAATGTCCGTCCCGATGAAAATCCTGAATTAGGTTCCTTATAATAGATGTTGTTTTTAGGGACGTAAAGTGAGGATAACGAGAATGGGTAATCGGGTTTATTGTTGATTGTTGAAATTAAATATAATTATTTATTATGGGTTGAAAACTCTATATTCTTATCAGGCTCCCAAGCCTGACCCACTCAGTTTATTTGTATTACAGGAAGTGGCGCAAGGGCATAAGATGGAAGAATCATCAAGTTGTTTTGTTTACAAGTCTGTATATGTATATATTTGTTGAATGACTTGTAATGTTATCGTTTATGCTTTATGGTCTATATCGGAACATGACATCCCGATTTTTGATTATGAAATGAACTTATATTTCTTTATGAAATGTTTTGATAAAAATCTATTTTATCATGTTTTGTTTTTGGGAACAAATTCCTCATCTCTTTTAAAATCAAAAGGATTTACTCTGAAAATGTTTAAAAAGCATAAATCAAACCGGTCTTTTCTGGCCGAGATTTTGGGGATGTCACAAGGAGTGTCAATACTGGAGCCTCTCACAATTGCTGATAGAGGGTCTCAAACGCCCTCTATTGGAGAAGTCCCGCATGAACCTCCGGTAGTACCCGTATGAACTGCGATCTTGGAGATGTCACAGGGAGTGTCAATACTGGAGCCAGGCACTGCGATCTTGGAGAAGTCCCGTATGAACCTCCGGTAGTAGCCTGCCAACCCCAGAAAGCTCCTAATGTTTGAGGGAGATTTCGTAACCTCCCACGGCATAACCGCCTCGATTTTGGCCGGATCGACCAAAATCCCCTTCTGGTTAACGAGATGTCCGAGGAACGGGACCTCCTGTAACCAAAATTCACACTTCAAGAACTTGGCGTACAATCGTTCCCGTCTCATAACTCCCAACAATTCTCGCAGATGTTCCTCATGCTGCTCACGGATCTTGGAGTACACGAAGATATCATATATAAACACTATGACCGAGCGATCAAGCAGCGGTCTACAGACCCGATTCATCAGGTCCATGAACACCGCTGGCGGCCTGGCGCGTTGGTAAGCCCAAACAGCATCACCACGAACTCGTAATGTCCATAACGAGTTCGGAACGCGGTCTTCTCCACGTCCTCCTCTCTGACCCTGACCTAATGATACCTAGACCTCAAGTCTATCTTGGAAAACCAAGATGCACCCTGTAACTGGTCGAAGAGATCGTCTATCCTTGGGAGTGGGTAACAGTTCTTCACCGTCAACTTATTCAACTCCTGGTAATCGATACACATCCGGTGCGAACCATCCTTCTTTCGGACGAAAAGTATCGGTGCTCCCCATGGAGAACTGCTAGGTCGAATGAACTGCTTGCCCAACAGTTCCTACAGCTGCGATGACAACTCCTGCATCTCTGGCAGTGCCAATCGGTATGGTGCCTTAGCAATAGGGGCCACACCTAGCACCAGGTCGATCCTGAACTCGACCTGCCTTCCCGGAGGTATCCCTGGTAACTCCTCTGGGAATACATTTGTGAACTCCTTGACCACCGGTACGTCGAAAACCGAAATCTGATCCCTGGATCGCGTATCTACCACATACGCTAGATAACCTACACACCCGTGTTGAATGTACTATCGTGCCCTGGAAGCTGAAGAAAACCCTGATCCCACTCTTGTGCCCTCGCCATATACAATCAGTTCTCCCCCACTTGGGTTTCGAACTACTATACGCTGGCCCTCACAGTCGATCACGGTACCGAATCGACTGAGCCAATCCATGCCTACAATCACGCATAGCTCCCCCAATGGGAATCGGAATCAAATCTATCAGAAATGACACCCCAAAAATTTCCAAGTCACACCCTCGATAAACTGAAGAAGCAGAAACCCCGTGTTCGTTGGCGATAGACACTCACAACAGACACTCTAACTCACCAACTGGCGCACTGAACTCCCTACTAAATTCCTGAGATATGAAAGACCGACTCGCCCCCGAGTCAAATAAGACCAAAGCAGGCAAGGAGTTCACTAAAAACGTACCTAACCACAGGTGCAACAGATAAGAATACAACAGATATAGGAAAACGAGATAAGGATAGAAACATACCAGTAACCACATCTGGTGCTACTATGGCCTCCTCCGCTGTAAGCTGGAAGGCATGACCCTGAGCCTTTGGAGGCTCTACCCTGACTGGTCTCCCATCCGTGATCCTCAAGGTAGCCGGCGCTGGAGCCTGCGCCGGTTTGGCGGCGAGTAACAGGCAGTTGGCCTTCAAATGGCCAACCTGATCACAATGGTAACATAACCTCATACTCTGAACTGGAGCGGCCTGACGACAGTCCTTCGCGTAATGCCCCTCCTTTCCACACTTGTGGCATCCACTACCAGCTCAACACACACCAGAATGACCCTTGCCACACTTCCCACATGTGCGGCTCTGCTGACCCCCAGTCCTAGTATCAGCGGTCTTAGACTACTTCGGTGTCGGCTGAGAATGTGTCGGGGCCTGCCGCTGTTCTCTCAACTTCTACTCAATCTCCAACTCACGCCGTCTGGCGGCGTCCTGCAACTCTAGAAGAGTATCACATCGCTGGGTAGACACAAACTGACGGATATCCGTCTTAAGCATGCTCAGATAACGTGTCATCTGTGCCTGCTCTGAAGCAAACTCCGGGAAAAACATCACCCTCTCAGTGAACATCCGGGTGATCTCCGTCACCGACTCCCCATCCTGTCTCAAACACAAAAACTCCTATGCCAATCGCTCCCGCTCAACCCGTGGAATGTAACGGGCACGGAACATATCCCTGAACTGCTGCCAAGTAACAACAACTCTCTGATCATTAGAGTATGACCCAGTCGTAAGTCTCCACCGGTCCTTGGCCCCAGACCTAAGCAGGTTCAGAGCACATCTGACCTTCTGGTCAGTAGGACACGAGCAGGTGAAGAAACACCCCTCCACATCTGAAATCCACCTCATGGCCTTGATGGGATCCTGCATCCCATCAAAAGTAGGGGGCTTCGTGTTATCGAAGTCCATCTACTAAAAACCTCTACCAACTCCTCCTCCCGTCACTAATATAGCTGATGCAGCTACTGCGGCGACTGTCTCTGCAAGGGCTGCATAGCACTCATCAAAATACTCCACCATGGCGGTCTTGATCGATCCGAACATCTCCAGTAACTGAGCCCAGAATGCAACAACAACCTCATCATGCATTATCTCTCGAATCTTGGCATCCAACTCCTCTGTAACCATCTGCACCACTGGCTCAGGTGCTGTCGGCCCCTCCTGGCCTCCGTCCCCTGATCCTGATCCTGAACCAGCTCCTGCCACGAAGCGCCTCGTCATCACCATTCTAAGACATATCACAGATATCAGATAATTCATATAAATCACTGGGAGCCAACTCCCTACTAACCCTAGGGACTGCGACTTACTTGACACGTGTATAGGTCCTGTACTTTCAGTAGCATGGGCCCCTACTACCTTCCACACCTACCCATATTTGTCCCAAGTATCACCACAACACCCTAACAATATGCACAACATGGCGAGCGCTCAATCCTCACTCCTAGAGGAATGCTAAATATCTCATAACTGACCTCCCGGTCTCACTCAATCCCTCATATCCATGAAACTTCCACCAACCCCGCAGCACTAATGTATGCTAGCCGTACATAACGCTGGACCCTATAGACTTTCGAATATCCAATCCTACCCCAAGCTCCCAATCAAGCAATAACAGAACATAAGGCCAAATCAAACATTCTCGGGCTATAAGATCTTAATTATGTACAACTGTGATGCATACATTAGACAACTACAGTAATGATGTCTATCTCATATAAGAAAAACCCTAGGCTAGCAGGCATCATGTATTCAGACAATTCTATCATGCAATTACTGAAGATCCCTAGACTAGCACTAACATGCTATTCTATCATATCATATAATAAATTAACTTGTATGGTATTTTGGGGTCAACTTACTGGCTCCGGCTGATCGTACGCCCTGCATCCTCCTTTATTTATTTTGAAAACCTTTTTGAAAAAAAATCATTTTGAAAATCCTTTCCTTGATTTGAGACTGGAGTCACACGAGTTTCCCCGAATTCACTCAAACCAAGGCTCTGATACCAACTTGTAACACCCAAAAATTCAAGCCAAATTAAAACTTTCAAAACATGACGAATTCATCAAAACATTACACTTTGTTATCAAAATACATTTATATCAGGGTTTACCCAGAAACATAACATAACAGGAGGAGCTGTATGATCATGCCTTCGCCTTGCTACGATCCCCTGATGTACCTGAAACAATAAACTAAAACTGTAAGCCCGAGAGCTTAGTGAGTTACCCCCAAAATACCGATACACATACAGTCAACATAACCATGTCACACCATAACATATCATAACAAACTGAGCAGAACAACACATAACGGGTTCACAGCTTTACAGACTGGAATACCCTGGGCCCATAGTGTGAGTCTGGAATGCCTATCGGGCCCTCAGCTTACATCTGGATTGCCACCGAGCCCTCAGTACGAGTCTGGAATGCCTATCAGGCCCTCAGCTTGTATCTGAAATGCTCCCAAGTCCTCAGTATGAGTCTGGAATGCCTACCGCGCCCTCAGCTCATATCTGGTATACTCTAGGGTTTGTTGGCTACCGCACGGAGCAGTACAACCTCAACCCATCCCACATAACATATCACATGTAAAAAATAATGGACATACAGGCAATCAATCAGTATCACAGGTAGTCCTACAGACCTACCCTCTAGTGTATCAAACTAGCATGTATAACTAACTTATACTCAACATAATACAACTAATAGGATATCATATCCAATGGGCCAGCCTTAGTGCCTTAGACCCCTTAGTATAGTGAGGATAACTCACCTCGCAACTATTGTTGGAAATAAGAAAGCTCAACTCCCGGGACCAACACGAACTCCACCACCTATAGGTACCATACAACCTTTTTCATAAATCTCCCAATTACCAGAAACCAATAGAATTCAACTGGTCAACCCTTGGTCCAAGTCAAAGTCCACAGTCAGAGTCAACAGTCTATGTTGACTCGACTCGTCGAGTTTCCCTTTTTAACTCATCAAGTTCATACGTGGCCAAGATTTGGAAGAAACCCTAGCCAACTCGCCGAGTCTTCTAACAACTCGTCGAGTTCAAGGCAATCTTCAACGAACTCGCCGAGTTGTTCATCCAACTCGCCGAGTTCATGGCCACCTTCAATGGACTCGCCGAGTTTCTCATTCAACTCGCCGAGTCCTTGCAGTTCTTAATCCATGCAAATGCTTTTTAAGCCATGGCAAGGTCCCAGATTACAGATCCAAGCTCCTAAGGCATGTTTATCACGTAAAGTTGCAAACTTTACGCACATGCAAGGCTCTAAAGGCCCTAAATGATCAATCTAAGCTCTTAATGAAGTTTTACACCTTGGGAGAGTCTCATCCTTGTACAAGCTGGGAACTTTATGGATCTAGAGGTCAAGGGAAGTCCAGATCTAAAGTTACAACTTCAGATCTTAGCTTAATCTTAGCTTAAACATGGAGAGCCCTTCAATACACCCATCCAAGAGAGGTTAAAAGAGAAATGAGCTTAAGGAACAGCCTAATACCTTCCAGAGAGTGATAACTGAGGAAATCCCATAGCTTCCCACTAGTTCTTGGCCTTGCTTTTCCTTGCTACCTCAAGTGCTTCCTTCTCCAAGATTACTCCTCCAAGCTTGAACACACCAAGGAACACACACACACATAAATTAGGGTTTGAGAGGGACAAGAAGCAGTAAGGGGAGGTTGGTGGAGGCCAATGATCCTTTAAATATGGTGCAAAACCCCCAGAATTTAGGGTTTCATCTGCCAACTCCTACTCGCCGAGTCCCTTAGTGGACTCACCGAGTAGGTCACTAAACACGCGTTCTATTCCCGCTGCTACTCGACGAGTAGGGCAACCAACTCGTCGAGTAGGACATAAGGCCAATTATTCTTTATTTAAATCCATACCTGGAATCGGGTCACTACATATGTCATCGATGAAGACGATGGCGAACTGATCCAAGTAAGGATAGCATACCCTATTCATTAAGTCCATGAATATTGCGAGCGCATTAGTCAATCCGAATGGCATCACTACAAACTCGTAGTGTCCGTAACGAGTTCAGAAGGCTATCTTCAGGACATCCTCCTCTAGCACTCGTAGCTGGTGATACCCCGATCTCAGATCTATCTTCAAAAAGTAATTCGAAAAGTCCATTCTCCATCTCTCTGAAGATGGCACCCAAGAAGTCACCAAACAACAAAGGAGAATAAGTTGAATACATAAGATAAAGAGACAGTGAAAGAACAAGGAAGGGAATGATAAGGGAGTGATAGGTAGTTACGTTGACATAAAAGACTCCACGTCATCTATTTGGAATAACTTGCTAACAAGGAAAAAATATCTTACCTTTCCCTTTATTAAAGGGTCATTTCATAATTTTATACTAAAAAAATTTAGTTTATAAACCATTTAAAAGCAAAAGAAAAAGTTTATGAACAGACAACCTAAACAGTAATATGTTTAAAGATTTTAGGATTTTATAACAATTGGCTTAAGATATTTGATATGTGCATATTTAGTTATAAAATTCATGCATTATCTTAATACTTTATGTTAATTTTATCTCAAATAATGAACCAAAGGTGCTTAATTAGCTTAAATATTTCATTTTCAGTAACAAAGACATGCTCGGATGGAAAAGGAAGTGGAACTGGCGATTGGACGCATGGATCTTGGATTTTGAAGAAAGAAGGACGTTGCTAGACAGCTTGACCCCTCGTCAGTGTTTTGGCCATATCTCATGAACCGTAACTCCGATTGAATAGATTTAAAATGTTCTAAAAACTAGACACAATTTCGGACGACTTTCGTGTTTTGAGAAAATGCTGATTCCAAACGTACTAGGTGAGTAGGCCATCAACTCGCCGAGTTGGTCAGAAGTTTTGCGATTCTGGATGCGCTGACTTGCCGTACACGGGTTTTAAGTGATGGACTCACTGAGTAGGTCACTAGACTCGATGAGTAGCCTCTGTTTTGTGAAAATCTATATAAAGGGACTTTCAGATCGATACCCTAGCATATAGATGAACCCTTGGAGGCCAATAGTCGACTAAAGGTGCTGCTGGAGCGTGGGAAGCAAGGGAATCAACCCTACATTCAATTTTAAGAAGAATCAAGTCAAAATCAAGTTTACTCTTACCTAATCTCTTGTTTGAACTATGTTTTTACCAATTGATTTCGTTTTTGAGCTTGCCTCTGCTGTAATTGTGAGCTAAAAACTCATAACTTCTGTTTAGGTAGATGAATTTGTGAACATGGATTGGTTATTTGATTAGGATTAATTTTAATTGGTGATTATGTTTTATTAAACTTGTTAAAGAACCTTATGTGTTAACAATAACTATTATTCTATTAATAAATCAGTAATTAAGTTGTATGAATATCTCTTAGTTGCTAATTTCATATGATTTACGTGACCACATAGTTGTATGTCTAGGAATAACGAATGTGAAACTAGAATTATCTTGAAGATAGGTAAGTTAATGTGTGAGCCTGTGTGATACACCATCAACAAGAGGTTAATTGAATCACCAATTTGATTAACTATTACAAGTCTTATTTAACCCGGATCAATAACTAGGAAATTCGTTGATTTAGACAATTGGCCACTGCTTGAGTTAATTTGTTTCCTAAAGATTAGTAATAGCGAATGTGGAACTAATCATCTTACTCGGTAGCCAATGAAGAATTAATCTGATACAT
Organism: Lactuca saligna; assembly: GCF_052625555.1. Lineage (NCBI taxonomy): Eukaryota > Viridiplantae > Streptophyta > Magnoliopsida > Asterales > Asteraceae > Lactuca > Lactuca saligna. The sequence continues at coordinate 166,930,888 of NC_136420.1, forward strand.
CGAAATCATCCATGGGAACAAATGAGTTGAACCTAAACAGAAGTCCTCTTTATTATTGAATTTAATTGAGTTTTATTTGCTTAGCTCTTAGTTTCTTAGTTTAAGTTTTAGTTAATTGTTTAAGTTTCTAGTCTTGCAAAACTAGAGAAAACCCCTTTTCTATGATTTGTTTTATTTAGATAATATTAGCATCTATTTTAATTGTTTACCGTTCCTTGTGTTCGATACCCTACTTACCTAAACTAAACTGTTAATTGATAGGTACAATGTCTTTCGTGTGTTCGTCTTTGTGATTAAATTAGTAGGATTAAAACTAGTTGGTTTCACACACATCAATATTTCAACTTTAACCCAACACATTCAAATAAGAGAAAATTCGAGAAATGACTAAAAAGAGGGGTGATTTGAAGAAAATAACCAAGAAAAAACACATTTCAGAAAATGACCAAAGGATCCGCAGAGCACCCTCTGCGGATCAATTAAGTCCTCTGCGGATTTGCTACACCTCTGCGGAATTGAGATTTTTTCATTTTTTTGTGTTAATTTTAGTTTATTAATATTATTTTTTATAAATATATTAATACGTTATGTGATTATTATGTAAAAAAATTGAGAAAAAAAGTTTTTTTTTCGTTTTTTTTTTTTTTTGCGTTAATTTTAGTTTATTAATATAACGTTTTTTTAAATACACTAATACGTTATGTGATTATTATGTAAAAATTTTGACAAAAAAAGGTTATATATATATATATATATATATATATATATATATATATATATATATATATATATATATATATATATATATACACTAATACGTTATGTGATTATTATGTAAAAAAATTGACAAAAAAACTGTTAAAAATAATGAATTGTTTTATGTAATACGTTTGCTAATGATGTATGTTTTCAATGTATTTGTTTTGTTTTGTATATTATGTTCTACGGAAAAAAGTAGAAGTTAACCAAACTGTTTCATAAAAAATATAATACAACCAAATACATAATAATATAATACAAATTGGTGCATATAAATAACCTAATTAAAATTATACAAATATTTCATATTTTTTTAGGATCAGCGTTGAAGGCATAAGTTAAACGGGTCCAATAACTTGGATCATTCACCCTGGTGGTCTCGTGGATATTAATATATGCACGAGTTAGACGGAGGTTATCCTCAGCGCTCCATGGTATGGAAGCCATTATGACGGAAAATATGAGGGTTAATTTTTCAAAAAAAAAATGAAATGAAGAGATTGTACAAAATCGATGAAAGGATACGCATGGTAAAGTGATTTTATATTACTTATTCCGCAAAATTGTTTGGTAATCCGTAGAGCTGTTTGTCAGTCATTTTTTATTCTGTAACAGTTCTGCATATTCCCTTATGCAGAAGTGTACACTAATCCGCAGAGGTGATTCCAAGAAAAGAATACGTATGTACACTGATCCGCTGATAATAATTCTGTGAATTCTCAAACAGTTCTGTGGACTGATATTAAACATAAGTTTATTATTATTAACTTTTTTTTGTCAAATTTTTTACATAATCACATAAGGTATTAGTGTATTTTAAAAAAAATATTAATAAATGAAAATGAACGTAAAGAAAACGAAAAAACGAAAAAAAAAAATTAAAAATTCGAAAGCAAAGAATCCGCATAGCTATAGAGGATCCGCAGAGCCTTTAATGGATCCGCAGATGGTGCTCTGCGGATTAAACATAAGTTCATTATTTTTGGTCTTTAATGGATCCCCCGAGTTAGACCTCATCCAAAAAAAATTATATTAGTGTATTTAAAAAAAATTTATATTAATAAGCTAAAATTAACCCAAAAAAATTATATTAGTGTATTCAATGCACACGACAAAAAAAATTGATTTGATCTGTTACGCATGATCAGAAGAGTGTATTGTATTATCTTGGTGATAGATCTTCATGGAAATGATTTGATATAAAAGTAACCTAGCTTCTCAAGGGAACCCCAAAACATTCGTGTATGGGTTACAAATGATCGTTTTAACTTGTAACACATGTATTCTAGATGGGTTAAGCTTACTTTTATCAAGGACTAAAAATGAAGTTTTGGAGGAAGTTATGCGCCACGACATGGGAAAGTATGCCCATGAGGCCATGAAATGGAAAAATTATGGAGGATCGTGTGTTTTATTGGACCTCCACGGTGTGGTAGCTGTTCTGGCCCAAGCCAATTATTCATTTAAGGTTTTCTTTGTATTTAAACCTCTCTAAGTTATTCCTAGGGTTTGTCTTCATCCTCCAACACCCTTATACCTCATAGAAACCCTAGCCTCCATTCCATTGTTGTTTGTAGCCTTTTTAGAGCATTTGTTAGCTTAAAGAAGAAGAAGAAAAAAGGAGAAGAAGGTGCTTTATTGTGATATATTGCAAGGAAGCAACATCATCAACATACCTCATAGCTTGTGGACCTTTGTAACTGCCAAAGTCTATAACTTTATGGATTTTTGTGGTTAGATCTGTTGATTTAGTGTCTAAGTCCATAACTATAATTGGTATATACTTGACCCGACCCGGCATGGTCCATTTGGGTTGCATGGCATCGGAACATTTGGGTAGACCTTTTGTGAGAAGAGGATATTTGTGACATATTAATATATTATAAGTTCTAATATATTAATATGAAATCATATTATTTAATTACTATTGATCAAGAATTAATTTGGAATTAATTTAGTGATCAAAAGAAACTAATTAAATATATGGGGATTGATTGTGTAAATCTTTTATTCATATATATGTGGGCTTATGATCCATGATTCCTTATGTTGGGTTTAACCCATGTGGTGACCCATGGATATTCCATGGAGGTTAAAACCCATAGAGCATAAGGAATGGGTAAATTCATGAGTTACATGGTGTAACCCTAATAGCCACACCATATAAAGACCCCATTGGTTAGTGAAATTGGCACTGGTGTACACACAATAGGGCAAGCCAATTTCTAGAGTTCATGTATTTCTTCTCATGGTTATTCCAAATGTTGGTGATGTTGTGTAAACCATTTGAGGTGTCACACTTGGGACACTAGGCTCTTGAGCTCCATGGAATCAAGCTACATCAAAAAGGTATGTATTCTATCTAGTTTTGTTATACTAGTACTTATGATTGTATGCTAGTTAAGGTAATACCTTGGAAAGTTCAAGTTTACATTTATAATAGAGAAAACATAGATCCAAGGTATTTAGGGTTGCATGTACACCATGGGAGTGTTAGAATGCTCAAGCCAGTGATTCTTTTAAGGTTTGCTTCATATTTAAACATATCTAAGTTATTCCTAGGGTTCGTCTTCATCCTCCAACACCCTTATACCTCATAGAAACCCTAGCCTCCATTCCATTGTTGTTTGTAGCCTTTTTAGAGCATTTGTTAGCTTAGAGAAGAAGAAAAAAGGAGAAGAAGGTGTTTTATTGTTGTATCTTACAAGGAATCAACATCATCTATAACTTTATGGATTTTTGTGGTTAGATCTTGAATATTGTCCCATGTGCTTCATGCTTAAGCAAGTTTGGAGGGAAGAACTCATAAACTTGGCAACTTTATGACTCTCCTAGGTCCCAAGAGCAACATATGTTGTAGATCTAGACTTTGGTTGGAGTTATTATCATTGCATGAATTTTGTGCATTCTTAGCCTATTATGACCTAAAATAGATTCTATATATGTTTTGGGTATATATGCCTATAAAGCTTCCACCTTTATGATAGATATGGTATTATAAACCCTTCTGGAGTGATTGAGTTAATAAAATTTTCATATTAAGACACTTAATGGTTAAGACATGATGTATTGTGGCTTTATTTGGATCTATGGTTTGAGATATTGATCTCTTTGGGTGTTTTAATAGATAAAATTGGAAACTTTATCCATTTAGACTATAGTATGGACCAGATCTAAGCTTTGGAGCTTTTGGAATCGAAGAAAATAGCTTAGTCCATTAAGTTGTTGGAATCTCAACTCCCACAACATGGCTATAGGTTGCAATGGTGTGGCAATTGGGAATTTCCCATCTGTTTGATCGCATGAGGGCCACGACGTGGCGGATAACTAAAGTCAACATTGGTCGTTGACTTTTGTCATGGGTGGACTTTTTGTTAAATTTATATTTTTAGAGGGTAGACTTAGGGTTTGCCTATTGGGAATTAAGAGTCAGTCGTTCAATCATTGGGGAAACACTCATGGACTCATTGGAGTATTATTATTGTTATCATTTATTATTATTCCTATTTGTCAAGGAACTATTTGTACACAAGTTCCTAGTATTTTGAAAACATATTACGATGTAATATTATTTTATAACAAAAGTGATATATATGTTATATATTATGGTTATTGTTCAATGTAATCAATATATATGAACCATGACGACATCGCACTACCTGGCGTTTTCACCGCTAGTCAGGTGTCTAGCAGATTGGTATGTTATAGCAAACTAGTATTTTCTTAGGAAATTACGACTATAGCTCTAGGCTCACTACTTTGATTAGGTTTGTCCCTTAAACCTAGGAATAACAAGTATTATTATCAATTACACTATTGATAGACTACTCACGGTAGAGGTGTCTAGGATGTATTTGTCACCATGGGTTGTTGGATTTCAGAAAAGCTATACGCCGAAATGATCTTGTCTTCTAATTTTTCTTGACTAGTTGATTCTTACATAATAGTCTTGAAGTCCTGAAAAAAAATACATCAAAAACCTCATATATATATATATATATATATAAACTTAGACCCTCGATGAGAACACTTATACCTATATGTATAACTTACAACAAAATCCATAGGAACACAAACTCAAAAGTTTAGGTGTATAGGAATAACAAGTATTATTATTAATTACACTATTGATAGACTACTTATAGTAGAGGAGTCTAGGATGGATTTGTCGCCTTAGGTTGTTGGATTTCAGAAAAGCTATATGCCGAAATGATCCTATCTTCCGATTTTTCTTGACTGGTTGATTCTTACTTGATAGTCTTGAAGTCCTGAAAAAAAATACATAAACAAACCTCATATATATATATATATATATATATATATATATACACACTCACACACACACACACACACACATATATATATATATATATATATATATATATATATATATATATATATATATCAACTTAAACCCTCGATGAGAACACTTATACCTATATGTATAACTTACAACAAAATCCAAAGGAACACAAACTTAAAAGTCTAGGCCAAATACCTTATCTAAAGTTCAAGTAGTATAGCGGTCAAACCACAACTAGACCTAGTTGCGCACCTAAGTTTTATTATGGTCCAACGACGCACAACTAAACTTTGATACACTAGTTGGAAATCTAAACATTTGAGGATTCTTTGGGATTGGATTCATAGTTTCGAGTCACATATCCAATATACACTATGTAGGGATTCATTGGGAATGCCAGTAATATCTATTAAATACTTATTATTCCAGATTATTTTTATATAGATCCTCACACTATCACGTATCATGACAGATCTCGAAGTTTGGATGCCAATATCAGCTCTAGAGGAGGATCAGGTGGTACCTCACTAACATAAACCTAAGAATTCTCATTTTTCGAAGGTTTCGATGCCACTGTCTTTCTTTAACCACCAATGAGGAGCCGTACAAGAATGACGATTCCTCTTAAATACATGAGGAGTCGGACGATCCAGTATATGAGCCCTCTAAGAACCCTTCTAAGGCCTCCAAGGAAGATTAGTCGACTATAGAGGAGGCAGATCTTGTTGAGAATGAAGAGGTCGACTACTCTGAGTGGGAAGACGAGGAAGCTAGGGGTGATGACGAGCAGACCAAGGAGAAGGTCGAGCATTACTCAAAGGAGGAAAATGTTATTAGAGAAAAATGTTAGTTGGTATAAGTGTAAATCCGTTATTGAGTTTAATAGTGATTTGAGTAGCTGTAAAGTTGTAAACTGAAGGTGACAACGAGCAAACCGAGGAGAAGGTCGATCATTTCTTTGAGGAGGAAAATCTAGTTATTGTACAATTATAACATTAAAGTTGTGAACTATTAATAAATGTATCCTGAGTAGTTGTACACTTGGCGATTGTTGTCAGGGTTACTCACTAAGATCTTTGTAGCTTACGCTTTTGTTGTTGTGTCTTTTAGGTAAATTCATTAAAGAAACAAAGAATTATAGAAGAGAGGTAGTAATGCCTGATTCAGATTATTGTATTTTTTTATTTATCTTATATGATCATTTTGATAACTTTTTGTACTTCATGGTTAATTTTCGTGTACATCGAGGATATTTATAAATTAAAAAGGGAAAATTTTGGGTGTATTGTGCGTTTAAAAGTTGTGTGTTACAATAAACAAACACATCATTACAAAAAATGCATATCCAGTGATTAAACTAATCAGGTCGGTTCGTTGTTTACAGAAAATAGTCAAGATTATGAGATTCGAACATTTCAAGTGAAAATGGAGGTCACTGGTTCAAGATGAAAGCGGAATTTTGAAATGAAACAATTGATAAAATCAAAAGGAGTCACCGATGGTAGCCTCCGATTGATATTCTCCATTACCAAAAGCTCCAGATCCGAACCGATTTGGGTTCGAATATAAAAGTGGACTCCAAAACTTGGGGATCTAAAAGCAGAAGCACATCATGCTCCTCTATTTCGACAACTAACGATAAACACACCACTAATATCAACTGAAACGCATATCCATTATTTCCCTATGTTTGCAAATGCCAACGTCATTGTCAGATTCCACTACCATCGATTTCCCATATCATGTAGTATTCGAAGTTCCTTGCATTTAATTGGTTCATCATCATGCAACTATATTTAATCCCTAACTCATCCCCTTTCTCCTTATTCCTTACTGAATAGCGACACATCTCCTTCTTGAAACCTTGCTACGACACCAATAACTTACCTCTCAGCCTTCTCGAATGCACCTATTCTCCATCTCTCTGAAGATGGCACCCAAGATGTCACCAAACAACAAAGGAAATAAGTTGAATACATAAGATAAAGAGACAGTGAAAGAAAATTGAAGGGAATGATAAGGGAGTGATAGGAAGTTGGATATGATCATGAGTGAGTGTATGAAGAGGATTAGGAAGATGACACCAACCACGACCATGGAGGAGACATTCAAAGAAGAATGGAGGTTTTGAGGAAACGTAAGAGAGAGGTTGCAGTAAGAGTGGCGTATATAGATATCTAATGTCATATCAAACTATGGGTGGCACCTACGTTGACATAAAAGACTCCACGTCATCCATTTGGAATAACTTGCTAACAAGGAAAAAGTATATTACCTTTCCCTTTATTAAAGGGTCATTTCATTATTTTATACTTCAAAAATTTTCTTTATAAACCATTTAAAAGTAAAAGCAAAAGTTTATAAACAGACACCCTAAATAGTAATATGCTTAAAGATTTTAGGATTTTATAACAACTAAAAGGGAATCATGTGCGCCGTTAGTGTTGCGTTTCATAAGAGTTGGAAAAGGAATCTTGTTTCACATAATCAAGAACAATCAAACTACCAAAAGCATTTATAGATGAAATAAGTTTGAAAAAGGTTTCTTGTTTTTTCTTTGCATTTTGCATATTCAATTTTATATCACTTGAACCATTTAAAATAAAGTTATGAAGGCTTCTCTTCTAATGTGAGGATAAGTGGTTAATTAATTCAACCTAAAGCTTAGTGCAACTTGTACAGTATTCCCCATCTTCTCACACATCAAGAGGATGCTTGATGTAGCTATTCGCATCAAAACCGGCAACTCATCACTTCCCTGCATCATCTCAAAACATTTGGGTTTCAACTAAAAACCAATTGAAAATAAGTGAATGGAAAACCAATCAGGGGATCAAAATTAATCAAGAAGAGAAGAACACAAACCTGCATTGTAAAAGTTTTTCCACTACCAGTAGCTCCATAAGCGAAAACAATGGCATTGGAGCCATTTAGCACCGCAGGAATCAGAGGCATCACTTCTCTTTCAAATATCTGAATCATATTGTTATCTTCTTGACCATAAAAGGAATTTAGCTTGTAATTTTCATTTCGACTGCAAAGAAATAACATCATTTCGTGTTTTACACTTTGCATCCTGCTAACCAAACTCGGAGAGAAAGAGAGGAAAAAATTAAAGAGAGCGTATACATACTAAGAGTGTGGATCTTTGAGTCTCACAGCTACGAGATCAACTCATGAAGTCCTAAACCTTCAAGCTCTCCAATATCTTTAGCAAATGGTGCAAATGTTGAGTTAATACGACCTCTCTCCTTTGTGATTCAACCCTGCATCAAAAAAAAAATTAAAGTCGATATCCATAATAGCAACGTACTTACATATCTCCTTATGTTCCATTCAAATTATTAGCCGAATGAAAAAAAAAGCGAAAACAAATAAGATGGCAAGTTTGACGAGGGCATTTTCATAAAATCATACTTCTTTGTCAAATAAGAAAAATTGAGGTTTTGCTTCTGCGCCTGATAGACCACTTTATGAACACCAAGCCCCGCACTAAAAACCATACAGCAAGTAAGTTAACATGAATCATAATTTCTGCAAATTACAATCAATAAAATGAGAGAATGTATGATCAAAAGCAATCTGATATATAGATAGACTTTTTAGCTCAAACACAAAGCATAAAAAGATACAACCGTTGACAAGGGCAAAATGGTCCGACTATTGGAAAGGGGAAAATGGTCCAACTATTGGTAAGGGCAAAATAGTCAAATTAAATGGTTAATTTACCTCTTACCAGCAGCCATAGGAAGAAATGAACCATCAAGTCAACAGGCTAATCTTTTGAAGAAAGATGGGAGTGTCTTATCATGGAAAAGATGGCATTTAGTCGACTGCAATTATATCCGACTATAAGAAAATAAAAATAAGAAAAGTATTTATTAAGACCACTTTCTGAGGTTTGACCTTGACTCCCTCAAAGAGCTGATGCTTCATCATTTAGCATATATATGCATACCAAAGGAGCTAACGAATCCATAAGTTCGTAATTAGTTGTTAGTTAGTAATTGAAAGCTGAAAGTTGGTTGCTAATATCGGGTAACATATACTATGACAAATTGTTAAAAAAAAAATATATGTAAATCAGAAATTCATGCCAACAAATCCATGTTTGCATAAAATTCATGCCAACAAATCCATGTTTGCATAAAATTCCACTGAATTTTAGAGTATCATGAGAAAATAATGAGATATTACGTAACAATCACAAAAGTAAAGCATATCTTACTAACTTATAAAAGAAATCCTATTATTTTTATAAATAGATCCACTAAAATAATAATATTTTTTTAAGACGTTCAAGTCTTTAAGCTTAAAGTACAACCAACCCTTAATATAATAATATTATCTATATACTCTTTGAATCTAGAATTTTATGAGGTCTAACTAATAATGCTTTAAGTACTATTGTTTATAAATAGTGAATTTTATATCCCGTGATTTTTTACTGAAAATGGGGAGATTCATTCAAATCTTTTTGACTTTTCAATCCAAAACGTAGCATAGGTCAACACCGGAAAAAGGGCGGGCTTGCTCAATTAAAATCTAAAACAGATTTTGAATTTTTTTTGAAATTAGAGCTTCTCATTTTCACGACCTTGTCCTTTAAATTACATATTTCATGCGTGATTGAGGAGAATGAATTAGAATGAATTAGAAATTTGAAAAATATCTATATTTTCCCCTTATCTCGGCCACCCCTCTCCTACAAATTAAAAATTTTGGTATTTGCATCCTCTAATTTCTCTATGTTCCCTCTCTCTCTCTCTCTCCCTCCCTCTTAAAGCTTCATGTTTTTGTTGGTTCGGAGATGGTGGCTGTTGAAACAATGTTTCTAGCTCTAAGACCTCCCTGTGCACTGCCCACGAACACCAAACGCCACTATTCGAACTTCAACTAGACGTGGCTTCAGCTGCCTTCCGCATATGTTATATGTCGCCGATTCTCCTCTATAAAAACCCCAGACACCGCCTTCATCAAATCTCCGAGAACAAATAGGAACGAACTGCAGGTTGCGATTTAAACCCTTAAAATCGTTATTTTTTGGCTTCTTGGTTCTTATTTTTGTTTATGTGCATATAATTTTTTACTAGGTCTGATCTTTTGAGTCCCAAAGTTAAGAAATTGATGTATTGAGTGATTGGAAAGGTCCCCGCTCACAAATCTTCATATTTATCAAGTTTTTTTGTCTAGGAGCTGTTAGTATACATGGATGTAAAACTGAACACATAATGTGTATTTTTTTTTTTAATGTGATTGTGATTGTGTTTGTGCTCTCATCTCATCTCCTTTGTATGATTCAAATGTTACGGATTTTATCCTCTCATCCAAAAACAACAAATTGTTCTCGAGTTCTAACATTTGAAAGGTAACACTGGATTTTGTAATGTAAACAAGTTCTGTTGGCTTATGGTTTTTTATCTCTGTTGTGATTGTAATATCATGTTCTGTGATTTCTTAATGTTATTTTTTTATCTTTTATCATAATTTTTTGATATGGAGTCTTTTTTTTTTTGTTGCAGAATAAACTTCTCTCTCACAATATGTAACATACTCGTCTATTGCAGATTCTGAATAAAGAATCTCCAAAGTTGCTTAGATGAAAGTTATGGATGGTAAACTATTTTTTTTTGAAGGCTATAATGCGTTTTTTGGTTGATTTATTTAATCTTAGTTTTGTATGTTGTAGAATTTTGATTATTTTATGCATCCTTTCAGTAATTTTCTTGATAATCATTATTCTTAATTCAAGAAGGATGCCCCGCTCAAACATTGCTGATACTAGATTATGAATAATCTTGCCCAAGCTAGATTTACTATTTTGCCCCTGTTTTTTGGTTATCGTTTGCTCTCATACACCGATTTATAGTTCATGTTGTTGAAAGGAACACCTTTACCGGGGGTAGCCACTCTTGATGCATAGTTATATAGATGACCTGATCAACTTATCAACTCCCATATTTTCATCATATATATTTTTAATTTGTGGTACAACTCTTACACCATTCCTCAAAGCACCACCAGTTTTCTCACCATCTCATGCATTCGATCCAGTTTTCTAAATTGCACTTTGGTGATTAATGTTAATAAATGTGCTCTTAATTGATCAATCCTACTTTTTGCAGGTTAATATATTAGCCACGTTTACAAAAACACTCATGTCACTGTTGATTAATATTTTGATTTAACTAATAGCGAAAAAAATCAATATTCATCGAACATGAACAAAATGCCATCTCCTTCCATCAACAATTTGCAAAAATAACGGGGGAGAACAAAGTGTACGTATATTTAAATTTTTAATATAGGCATGATGTATATGCATTTCTTAAAGTAGAACAATTCAATGCATGAGCCATTCAATATTGGTTGTGACCGGTCTTATAACTAAATGAGTAGATGCATGTTGTTTTTATATTTTACATCTTTTTACTGCGTGGTATATAACACATGATTTTACATTAATGACCGATGGAGATACCACACCCCACACGTATTTACATATGATGAAATCCCAGTGAAGACCTCTTTTCAAACTAATCTGAAACTTATCTATTATAGTATTTTGTTATGAAATTATCTTTTTTTTTTATTAAGTGAAGAATTTGTATCGACCGTTTGAAAGATCAAAAGGTGAGAACTGAGGTTTGACATGAGAACTGTAGATTAGAAAGTATTTCATGTATGTCTATGTGTATGTATGTTGTTTGCTATAATAAGAAGAGATACATTCATGCTCACAATTCATTATTTTGACCACCTCTTGCATACTATCTCTTGATACTTGACTCTATATTTTTCGTATTAAATCCTAACCATATCATTGGTAAAATGATCAGATGAATATGGTTTCTATGCTAAATATTATTAAGGTTAATTTATCTCTAATTTTACAAAAAAAGATAAAAATATAATTTTGAATTTTGAAAAGTTAATTCATTGTCGATATAAAAAGGGATATTTTGTATGTCTGATTTATGAATTTCATTTTTTAACATAAATTTTTTGATATTCTTTGAAAATGAAACGTATAATTAAATGGTTTAGATCTAACGAAGAATTTACGTTTTTGACATCTTTCAAAAAGTAAATTAATTTGGACAAAAGTAATATTTACCGTAAAGAAAAAAAGACCGGTCATCGAAACTAACCACCGCTCGAAAATTATTTACCAAAATGAAACAACAGCTGGTCGGAAATAACTTACCGTAAAAGGCTATCCATAGAACAGAAATTGGTTTACATTTGCCAAAACTAATGTAATTGGAGCCTAAAACTCATAGTCGCCCGTTGCATTGTGTGTGTGTGTTTTAAATGTCATATTTTATAGAGGAAACTATTTGCCGATGAATTGTATGTTTATTGTAATATGATATGTTTTCGAGAGAATATAATCACCGATAGGTAACTATTATCCAAAAAAAACCATTCGCATCACCCACATTCAATCTCCTCCGCTGAATTGAAACTAATCATTGTCTACTAACTAATTGCCGAAAAAAATTATTCGCCGCCCGCCACTTTGCGCGGGTAAACGACTAGTTTTAATTTACACAATTCAAATATTAGTTATTACTGATCAGTGGTTAAAAATGATTACTAACCTAAAAATAACAAATCTAATAGATTATAAGCTAAGGACTTAGAAATTAAATTAAGTTTTACTTGTCCGACTAATGAAACAAAGATGCAATTATTTTGAACTACAAATATCAGTGACTACGAAATCCAATAATCAAAATCAATTTATTGAGCTATCAATTGACTAAAAAAACAGATCCAATGTCCATAAATTACTACAAAAATCAGAATTCAAAATCAACTGACCGAATTATCAATGAAAACTAGTATTCCATGATATCACGTTTCATTCAGACATTTTATCAAACACCATTTGTACTTAATTTAGTTTACCATGTTTTGTTTACATGTAAATCACAGAGTTTTCAAAAATCAAACAGAAGGGAATTTTAGACTAAAGGACAAGGATGTGAATGTGCTTGCCTGTTTCATATGTTGTAACCAAAGAAACCACCAGAATTTTCAAAATCGAAAATCATAAAAACAGAATTCAGCTTTAGGTGAAAGCCCAAATAAAAAATACGACAGTGATTTTCAGTGAGAGGAGGCTCAGAAAAAGGGAATGAAAGGCGGTATGGCTGCAAACACCGGTTGCATATTCCAATTAGATATGCCTTCCGAGTTGCCTTGCCAAAATACGACCTTCAAATTCACCCATGGTCGCCGATGCAATTTTTTTTTCACAAACAAAGCTCATCATCGCTTCAATCTTTGTACAGAACCATCAAAGGAATTACAAGTGAATGATGAAGACCAGAAAACGTCAAAGGAAGCAATCAAAACCACAAGCCGCCAAAGGAGACGGTAGTTAGCGATTCAACGATTTGTAGATAGACAACGGAAGTCAGGAAGTCATTGCGCTGCACAAAAAGAGAAGGAAAAGACCGGAGGAAGGCGACAGGTTGTGCACGTGCCTATCGGAAGAATGTCGGCAGAGACACAGAGATAACGATGAGAGAGGCGATATGTCTTGAAACGAACGGTGCCTTGTGTAGACAAAAGTTGTAGAAGAAAGCGGTGGAAGCAGATGCAATTGATTGGGCAATATAAGCGGTGTAGAGTGAATTGGTAAAAGATGTAAATGTAAAATCCATCTTTTAAAGGAGGTAAATGCAAAATTGAAAAAATATGTGGCAATCATGTTAAACCAAAAAAAAAAAAAAAAAAAAAAAAAAAAACTTGTGGTCAAATTCATATTTTCAAAAAGTTCCTATTCACCAACTTTTTAACAATTAATAATATATATAATTAGCTATTTCAAACTTAACCCAAGACATTCAAACAAACACATCAATTGGGCTTATCCATTAATTAAAATAGTCCAAAAATATCAAGTTGGATCAATTTTTGTCGTTTCTATTTGCAATTCATAATTTAAATAAAAAAAATCAAACCAAACAAAACCGTTAACACTTTCATGGCCAACATCAATTAAATGTAAAACCAAAACTACAAATTGAACCCAAAAAAAAAAAAAAAAAAAAAAATTAAAATTAAAATACACAAGGCCACTCTTAATTTTACACTAAGCTCACCTCTAAATCTCAAACTAAAATTCAACATCTTGTTACATCTAATCAAAGATCAAAACAAGCCAACTTAATCAATCTTTCATCATCTCCAAGAAGTCAAATTTTGACCAGCAACCCAATATTGTTTGACTACAAACAATATCTTTTCAGGGACAAGAGGTCCATCTTCATGATCCACCATTTTTGTATCCCACCTCATTCCAGAAACAATTCTTTTCACCTTCATCACTTCTCTTTCATTGTCACGTATTATAACAGTTCCTTCTGGCCTTAAAATTCTATCCATTTCCAAAAGAATGTCCTCATAACTACACCTGTAAAGTATATAACGAATATTATTTATATTAGAAAACATGTTTGTTATGTAGACTTAAAAAAATAAATGAAATTAAATTAAGTGCATATAGACTTACTTGTCTTTGTACAATGTGAATAGACCATTTGCATGGATAAGGTCGTATGTTCTTGGGTATGTTGAGAAGGCTTCACACCTAAAAAAGAAAATAGAGAAATAGGAGTTTATTTAAAAACAAGGGGTAAAATGGTCATTTTGGGTGGTTTGGCAATTAAATACTAATACTTTATTATTTCCAATCAAGCCATAAAAGTTGATCTTATTATTTAAAAACACGAAGGGTAAAATGGTCATTTTGTAGTTCTAAAAAAGATACTGGATTTTAGGTATAGAAATTACCAGTCATGATATATTTTGTTCAAAATATAATGATATTTTACCAAAATATAACAGTTTTTTCGATAATTTGACCTTAGTATTTTTTTTTAAAAAAACACCGAAGGGTAAAACGGTCATTTTGCAGTCTAAAAAAGAGACTGGACTTTAGGTACATAAACTACCAGTCATGATATATTTTGGTCAAAACATAATGCTTTTTTACCAAAATATAATGGTTTTCTCCATAATTTAACCTTATTATTTAAAAAAAAAAAAAAAGGGTAAAATGGTCATTTTGTAGTCTGAAAAAGAGACTGGACTTTAGAAATTACCAGTCATGATATATATTTTGGTCAAAACATAATGATTTTTTACCAAAATATAATGCTTTTTTCCATAACTTGACCTTATTATTTAAAAAATCCGAAGGGTAAAACCGTCGTTTTGCAGTCTAAAAAAGAGACTGGACTTTAGGTACATAAACTACCAGTCATGATATATTTTGGTCAAAACATAATGCTTTTTTACCAAAATATAATGGTTTTCTCCATAATTTAACCTTATTATTTTTTTAAAAAAAAAAAAAGGGTAAAATGGTCATTTTGTAGTCTGAAAAAGAGACTGGACTTTAGAAATTACCAGTCATGATATATATTTTGGTCAAAACATAATGATTTTTTACCAAAATATAATGCTTTTTTCCATAACTTGACCTTATTATTTAAAAAATCCGAAGGGTAAAACCGTCGTTTTGCAGTCTAAAAAAGAGACTGGACTTTAGGTACATAAATTACCAGTCATGATATATTTTGGTCAAAATATAACAACTCTTTACCAAAACATAACACGTTTTTCGATAACTAGACCTTATCATTTAAAAAAAAAACCAAAGGGCAAAACGGTCATTTTTCAGTCTAAAAAACAAGACACAACTTCAGGTCACATAAATTACCAGTCATGATAGATTCCAATCAATCCACGTTCAAAAACCACACCAAGAGTATCCCTTTTAGCAACAGTCGGCATCACATTCATCACCCAAGACTTTGGAGACTCAAGAGCAGCTGCAAAGCTTCCAAACCCAGCATTCATATCCATGATATTACGATATCGCCCCGAGTCAATAATCTTATTCACTCTCTTGTAAGCATTAAGATGTTTTTGCCACAATTTCTTGTCTTCTTGGAATGACTCAATGGAGACTCCATCAATGGAGCCACTACTGATTCTTGGAGGGATGTCATTAAGTCGTTCTGGAAATGGTTTCAATTCGCCGCCAGAAACTTCATCTGTGTTGTTTGTTTCCACATAAGGAGTCACACAAGCTTCCATTTCCTTGTACCTAAATAAAAATGTTTGTTCGTTACACTGTGTGTGAAAAAAAAAAAAAAAAAAAGTTATTCTTCTAACAACTCCAGAGCTGACACTGTGAAAAGGTTATTATGACAATAACTCATAGGTTATGTTTGGCAGACTAGCTGGTAGTTGAGAAGCTAGCCGGTACCTGTTAGTTGAAAAGCTGGTTGATAAAAAATTTTGTTAGCTGATGGTTGAAAAGCTAGTTGGTAAAAGAATGATGTTTGGTAAAAAAATTAATTAAGGGGTATATTTGGAAAATTGTAAAAAAGGTCTTGAAAAGCTAGTTTAAGTAGCTATTTAAAAAGCTAGTTTTTGGCTTGCCAAACATGATAACTTAAACAAGCTCAAAAAATAAGCTAAGCTTGTTAGCTGGGTGTGGGGCGCCAAACACAGATAAAATGACTTAAAAGCATGTTTTCTTTTTTATAAATAATTAAGGGTAAATTCGGAAATTTTTTAAAAAGCTTGTGAAAAGTTAGTTTAAGTAAGCTAACTTACCCTTATGATGGCCCACCACAAGCTTTTTCTTTTCATTTAATTTCTAGGGTTAAGCTAATAAAAGACCTTATATTTTGTGTTCTTTCCGGATTAAACCTCAAATTTAACTTTTTTTTAATGAAAAAGACCTTGCACTTTTTCATTTTTTCCTATCCGTTCCTTTTAGTCACTTTTCTCTAAAAAAGTTGTAAAACGCGAAGGTTTTTTCATGAAAAACTACAAAAGTTGAGGATTTATTTGGAAACATTGTTTTTTTAAAGAGAAATTGTCAGAAAAGTCCCAATATTTTCGAAAAAGTTTCACTTTAGTCCCAATTTTTTTTCAACAATAAAGTCCCGATTATTTCATTTTGGCTCAAATTAACAAAAAAGTCAATTTTTCTCTTTTAACAGAAAATAACATATCATCGTATAAAATCAAATAACTGAAACTCCCACACTGCAACTACTTCAACTCAAACAACCATCTTCTCCATGTGTGTGTGTGTGTGTTTGGATGTTAAAACTTAAAACTTAAAAGTTAAAAATTTAAAATTTAAAATTTAGTATGAAGTTATGTAGAGTAGTACCAAACATCATCGGGATTTGTGGATTGACACAGAGTAACACGAGAGTCTCGTTCTTGACAATATCCTTGATTGACTCTTTTCCTCCAAATTGCAGTTTCACCTTTCTCATATTTCTTCTCCCAACAAAGAAGTTTAGCCATTTCCTCAATATTCCTTTGTTCCTTTTCCAATTCTTCTTTTGGTCTTTGCCATGACTTGAAATTAACTTTCCAATTAATCGGAGGCCCAGAAAGAACCCAATACCCACCCGGTCTCAATACCCGGTCAACTTCCATCATGTACTTCCCATCTAACACCAATATTATTTTACTTAATTAAAATTTTCATACCATTTTTTAAGGGAAATTATATAATAATCATTATATATTTTCGTGATTATGTGGTTTAACCACTTGTAGTTTATTTTTTGTTAATCTCATAAAAGACCTTATATTTTGTGTTTTGTTTTGTTGGATTAAACCTGAGATTTATTTTTTTCCTAAAAAAGACCTTGTATTTTTCATTTTTCTCGATCTGGCTCTTTTAGTCTTTTAATTTCGAAAAACTTGTTAAAGGTGAGGCTTTTTTCGGGAAAAAAAGGGTTAATCTCATAAAAGAGTTTATATTTTGTGTTTTGTCTGGATTAAACCTCGGCTTTATTTTTTTTCTGAAAAAGAGCTTGTATTTTTTTGAAAAAAACCCTCAGCTTTGTCTTTTTTTTTTTTTTTGAAAAAAAAAAAACCCTCAACCTTCTAACTGCTTCCAAAAACCCTCAAATTTTTTAGTTTTTCTCGAAAAAACCCTCACGTTTTACTTTTCTTTTTGGAAAAAAATGACTAAAAGGGCCGGATTGGAAAAAATGAAAAAATACAATTGTCTTTTTCGGGCAAAAAACACAAAATATAAGGTCTTTTATGCGATTAACCCTTTTTCCAATCTGGCCCTTTTAGTTATTTTTTCCGAAAAAACTTGTAAAATGTGAGGGTTTTTTCGGGAAAAACTAAGAAAGTTGAGTTTTTTTTTTTTCGGAAATAGATAGAATATAACAACTCAAAATTGTTGATTTGGAAAAATGTGTGAAACTTGATACTTTTATGGAGTGATTGAAAATAATAAAGTATAAGTGGCTAAATCACAAAACAGGAAAAGATATGATAATATGGTTACTTAACAATTTTCCCACATTATTCAAAATAAAGATTTAGACTTAATGAAATTACCATTTCCACCCCATGGAATCAAGCACCTAGAACAATGAGCCATGTCAAAAGACCTTGAAGGGTATGGAAGTTTTATAGTTCCAAGAACACCAATAATTGCAGGGACACCTCTTTCAAGGGCAAATTGGACTTGTGCTTCATGTGAATCTCTTGGAGCAAAAGACATGGCTATAACATTTCTTTTGAATAAGTATGCACCCCAACTTGCAACCTATATTCCAAAATATTTTACAAAAAATACAACTTTTATTTACAAATTAAGAGCAAATTGCAGAAAATACTTTATCTTTTAAGTTTTAGCCATTATAGAACCATAACTTATTGACTTATAGTCATGGTAAAAGGAGTTTCTACTTTCTATTTATGGGGATAAAAACATGTAATCTCATAAAAGACCTTATATTTTGTGTTTTTTCCGGATTAAACCTTAACTTTATTTTTTTGTCTGAAAAGGACCTTGTATTTTTGCATTTTTTCCGAAAAAGCCCTCGACTTTGCATTTTTTTTTTTTCGAAAAAAATCAACAACCTTCTAAATGTTTCCGAATAAATCCTCAACTTTTTTAGTTTTTCCCGAAAAACCCTCATGTTTTACAATTTATTTCGGGGTTTTCTGCAGAAAAGTATCATTATTTTGGGAAAATTTTTGATAAAGTCCTTTTTTTAACAGAAAAGTCCCAATTATTTAATTTTACACAATAATCTATCATTTCCTGTTAAAATAAAAATAAGGATTTTTTTCGTTAATTTGGGCAAAATATTAAATAATCGGGACTTTGTTGTTGAAAAAAAATTAGGGCTTTACCAAAAATTTTCCCAAAATAATGGGGACTTCTCTGCATAAAACCCTTTATTTCAGAAGAAAAAAATGACCAAAAGGGCCAGATCAGAAAATTTGAAAAACTGCAAGGTCTTTATCATGAAAAACACAAAATATAAGGTCTTCTACTCTTTTACGAGATTAACCCTTGGTAAAAAGAGTAAAGTACATATCTATTTCATGTAATTGTCCCTAGAAAAAAATAAGGATTATTAAATATACTTACACCACAACCAGTGTCCAATGCAGTTCTAACCATTCCATTTCCAATTGGAATCACAGATGCCAATTGATCAATATAAGCATCTGCTCCATGAGGAAACTGAGTCCCTCCACCTGGGAATCTAAACACATCACCTTCATATTGAATCCAATTCTGAATCGCCTTTTCAACTGTCAAGCTCTTGTAAGGTGCATTAGCAAAAGGGACAAAATCCCTGCTTTTAGGCCATGGGAATGGAGTCACATACCCTTTAGGAGCTGGAATCAGACAATGAAGCTTCTCATTTTCAGGAGGACAATGTCTTTCCCTGTAGTTCATGAAGTCTCTAGGGAAAGTCATGGCTCGCATTTGATCATGGCAGGGTGTGTAGTCAATGAATCGATCAGCACATGGTTGGAAAACCTTGGTTTGTTGTAGATCATGGAGGTTTTTGATTCCATCTCCATGGTGTGTTTCAATGTTTAGATTTGAAAGAACACTGCAATCTGCTGTTTTTGTTACTTCTTGTGCTATGCTGTCTCCTTTACCAAATCCGCTCTTTTGCCATGCTCCAAGTAGATAGAAGAAGCAACAGAGACCCACGACTATGAATATTGAAAAGGATCTTCGTGTTCTATTGTCTCCTGGATTCCCTTTCGTTGCCATGAATGACCTGAAACATTGATTCGAGAAATCAAAATGCCATTGATACATGTCAAATCGACTGAAAAAGAAGCGACTTTGCATGACTAGACGTTTAATCAAACATTTGTAAGCATGTTTTCATTATTGTTATGATGTACTAGATATCTCATTGTGTTATATTTAGAATTTTAGAAGAGAATTTGTAGGTGGATAGAGAGACAAAGGTGTAGAAAGGCGAGATCTTTGTGTTCAGAGCAGCTAAGAAGCTGATCAAGTTCTGTGATTGAAAGCATTCTAGCGCTACTACATAAATAAACGATCCCATAAACCTCGGAAAATATTCCATCATCCATGATTAGCTTAAAGATCTGGAACCAAGTAAACAGACCAGTCAAACACACACGGAATGGAGTATAAAGCAGATAAAAACATTAGAACCGATTGAAGTAGTCGCTCGATTAAGAATGAAACAGAGGTGAACCCAATTAGGTATGACGTATATGGAAATAGATTGACGGGAAAAGCGGATCGAAGTGAGAAGAATCTTACGGATCTTGAAGACGATAGTGGAGATCTTGAGGACTTCGCTGGATTAAAACATGGACTGAGGGAGTGTAGATTCGTGTGACATATGATTAGCGATTATGGTGATGTCGGTGGGGTATGGTATGCAGAGGGGATATGAGATTGGTGTTCAATAAATGAAGAGGAATTTGGGTTTTTGATGAAGATTATGATTACGAAGGTGATGATGGCCTGGGTGACCCTTTTGTTAGATTCTTTAACCCCAGTTGTTATTGGCCATGGATAGCCTTTTTCTCTCTCCAATTCTGATTCAATATCATCCTTAATTTGATACACACGATCATGTTCATTTTATAGCGAATATCATTCGTTAAATCAAGTGCTGAAATAATAGTTTTGGTCATTAAGATTTCTTTATACATGTTTCTAAGATTCTTTATTGATTTTGAAGAGTAAATCTCACATTTTGTTTGTTTGTGCATGTGGCGGAGCCATGAATTTTGATACGGAGATACAAATTTTATTAAGATTGAAAATAGTAATGCAAAGAGTTTCTTAGTATTTAAATCCGTAAATGAGAAAAAATATAATTTAAGCAAAATTACAATCGAATCCGCCAACGCTTCATGTCTTGAAATCGATCAATGATATCGTCACCAAGAACTTGTAGAAACCCATCATTCTAAATAAAAGTGGTTAGACAATTGTTTAAAAATTGATCATCCATGCTATTTCTCAATTTATTCTCTCTACACTTATTATAACAATCATAAAATATATATTTTACATAGTTATTTAATCTCATGCATTAAAGACATGGTACAATGCAGTTACCTAAGGTATAATAACATAGAATATGTTTACAAATAATTTATTTTTATATATATAACAATTTTTTTAGGGATGTTGTAGGTAATTTTTATATATATAACAATTTTTTTGGGGATGTTGTAGTACCTACAACGCTAAATGTAACTCTGTCACTATTTTGTGCGATTAATAGAGTTAGATTTAGGTACACACTAAGGCTCGGCCGACATTTTGAAAGTTTTTTTTAGATTTTTTGGTTCACATGTGGATAGACATTTATTGTGTGGATATTTAGACAGTGATACTTACTTTATGAGAATAATTAAGGGAATACATTGTTTGATATTGTGAATACGTTCAACCTCACATACTCCTCTATTAAGCCAACTTTTCCATTAAGCTCTTAATGCTTAAGCCCAATGATACAAAACATAGATCTGAGTCTTAAAGAGTATCTAGAACCATAAAGTCACTAACTTGGTGACTTTGCATGCCCTAAAATATCCCAACTTCGATTTATAACATTCTCTTTTTATAAAAAGGCCATAACTCATGCATGGATGGATCTAAGCTTCAATGATGACAACTTTATGAATCTAGGACCAAAAGAACACTAAGAGTGGCAACTCTAAGTTTCAGAAGTGATATTAACCATAAGATCTCATCTATGGGACCAAAAAGGGTCCAAAACTCAAACAAAGGAGATCTAAGATTCTAAAGAGAAAAATTGAGACTTTATACCTCAAACAAGCCAGAAATGGAGCAGATAATCCGAATCTACAAGCTCTTCCTTGAACCAGCACCTTTCTCAAACCTTATCCTTCTTGAAAATGGGACAAAACACACCAAAATGGACATTATAAGCACAAAATGCAAGGGAGAGGCTTATGGTTTCAAATATGATGCTTAAGGGTCTGTGGAGGCTGAGAAATGAGGGTTTTAAAAATCCATAAGGATGCTTATATAGTGTCTACACTTGAAAATTAGGGTTTTCATCAAACCTTGCATACACCCCGTGTACAAGGCTATACGCCCCACGTACGCATCTAGAACCCCAACCAAGCCTTTGCATGAGTACGCTAAGTGTACCACTTGGTACGCCCCGTGTACTCGCTTTACAGCTTGTATGCTAAGCCTACCTTGCGGTACGCCCCGTGTACAACATAAGGACCAAATTCCAAATTAATAAATACACAAGGACCATAAATAACATACCAAGAATTCAAGTGTTACAATTTTTGTGTTAATTCGGTCCAAGGAAAAATACCCGTTGACCGAGTCTGTTGTGCGTCGTTCTCATATATACCATTTTCCATGCTTCCTTCTTCGTAGTTCGTACACCGAACTTGGTTCTCCTTCAAGCCAACTCATAACTTCTCCTTCCACAACCACCCGTTCTTATGAAATCGATCACCGGACACCTCCTCTACCATCATCCTTTCCAATGTCATTCACCTCTTCCTCTTTAATCAATTTCATAAATTGAGGTTTGATTGTTTGTGATTTCAGTTTTTCTTATTTTCAATGAAATCGATTTCAATTTTGCTTATTTTTAACTTCCTAAAAATGGTAATCCAATTCACTGTTTCTTTCACTAAATCTATAGTTTTTGTTTAGAGATTCAAGAAGGTTGTCGATGTCATTATCTTTTGTTTCGACTTGGGACAGGTGCTTTTGTTCTGGGTATTCAGTTGGAACCTTTTTGTATTTGATAACTAGTTAAATGGATAACTATTGTGGTATCACCATTAATAAATAACAATCAATTTGTGTTCTGTTTTTATATTTCATAATCTACCAGTAACGTTGTTACTATATATCACATTGATATATTCATATTTTTTGTGTTTGTTATAAGGAATTGAGAGATGAGTTGAATGAAACAATGTAGATTATATATTACTTGTGAATCATTTTGGAATTTCATGTGTTATCTTTTTGGGATTATATATTACTTGTGAATCATTTGGAAAACTGTAATGAACTCAAATGATGGAGGTTAGTGATATAAAATAAAGAAAAATTTGATTCTTGATTTATTAAAAAAAATGTTTTTTTTAGGGTAATATAGTTATTTTGCACAGTCAATCAGATGCAAATCAAATAGCAAGCTTCGGTCAGAAGTTAACTCAATCAGAAGTTCTAATCCACTCAGCTTCTAACCTAGTTAACTCTAACTCATTTAGCAACTATCAAGCGACACATTAGTTATTATCTTAGAATAGCATTGTTCATATACATCTACACAATAGATGTCATCCATATTCGAACATTTCCCTTTAAAACAAACTCTCTCTCTTTCTCTCTCTCTCTCTCTCTCTCTCTCTCTCTCTAAAGTTAATAGATCGAATACTTTTTCACAAGCAAAATATATAGCTTCTAACTACTATGTAGTTTTACAAAAATGCCCTAAATTAAAATGTTTGTTATTGTTTTTCAAGATGCTTGTTTAATCATTTTTTACCAAAGGATCAATGGCCTAGCGGTAAAGAGTGACCCTCTAATATGAGAGGTCATGGGTTCAAGTCTCGATGGAGACTTGGTGGTTATTTAGGAGTAGTTTAGTTAGTTTGTCGTTTAAAAAAAAAAAAAACTTGTTAAATCATTTATTGTGCGTTTTAAATGGTTTTATTGAGAAATAATCTTATTGATCAACATTCAAGTTTGGAAAATGTTTGAATTTCGAATCTAAGGTTTAAAAATTAAATAAATCAATTTATGGTTTAAACCAAGTTCTGAGACAATAATATGAATGTTTCAAAAAATGTTTACAAATGTGTAACGTCCGTAGATCAGGACTAGTCAATTTAGAGACAATGAGCATCAAAAATGACTTTTTGATAGAAGATTATTTAGAATGAATAATCTTAACGAAGTTGTAGTGGTCGTGACAAGGATTTGAATTGCAATTACTATATGGTGATCAATGTATGATTATTCTAACTGTATTTGTGAATTTCAAAATATATAGTAGCATGATAGAGTTTTTTGTTTTGTTATTCGAGTTGTATGTTCAATTAGAGAAAAAGTAGATCAAATTATTTAGGGTTGCATGCACACATAGGATTATTAGTCTATACATAATATCCATCATAAAGTGTAATTATTCAATAATTGAACAAAAGGCTCCAAAACCTTCCACAAAGGTGGTGGACGGTTTTGAAGGGGATAGTATATGGTTTCTAGAATATCCCATGTGGATATATAAGGACTTGGATAATTACCAATTTGAAATATTATTATTATATTTCAATTAGGGTTATCTGAGGCTTCCTTGTACCACTATATAAGGATCCTAAGCCCTCCAAAATTTGGCCACTGTATTCCATAGAGAGATAACCGAAATTTCAAGCCTCCCCTCTCTTCCCTCTTAAGTCATCTTCTTGCTAGCTTGGATGTGATTCCATTAGAGGCACGACGTACACTTGTGGTGCTTGCTTCCAAGAGATCTACTTTTGCATAATCATTGTTATTTACTACAATAACAATTAAGGTATGTAATCCTAAACCCTAAGTTATGATTTTCGAAAATTACCTAGGGTTCTTAGGGTTTCTTATTTGATGTTCATAGTTATAGGTTCAATAGTGAAAACATATATCATTTATGTTGCATGTGAACTTAAGGGTTTTAAGTTTATTTGTTTTACCTAAATCTCATCAAATTTATGGATAAATGTGTTTATGATTGGATTATAGTTTATATGTTTTTATGGCCTAATTAACTATGTATTTTAGGTCATTATGCTAATATATTTGAGTAAAAATGTTATATCTTAAAAAATATGATACTTAATATACTTTGAAATGTTAACTTATAGTTAAAATCGAAGTTGGGATACAAAAGTAAGAGAACAAAGCTGAAAAGACGCAAAAAGGATATTGATGGACATATTGACATCTCTTCAATATTTTGGCCATATCTAACGACTCGTAACTCCCACTAAGGAGATTCAAGATGTTCTAAACCTAGACAAAATTTCGGACGACTTTCATGTTGTGCCAAATACAAATTCCAGTTCCCACTCCGTGGAAAAGGAATTACCAAGACATGGTGGATCAAAAATGACGAAAAAAAACCCAGCTAGGTATACGCATTCAAGTACGTTATGGATTTTAGTTTCCATGACGTAGGAAGACTTTCACCACGCCGTGGTGACACCGACACCTATAAATAAAGCTGAAATTAAACGTAATGGTATATCATACAACCTAGTTCGATTTATGCTATTATAAACCCCAAGCTACAATTTTGAGAGTCTATAAGGCGGTTGGAGGGTCTTTAAGCATATATGGAGCGAAAATATGAAGGATTCGAGAGCGGATTTACGATGGGAATATTTCGGTTTGCTTTTCTGATCACAATTAGTATTCCTATTGTGTTCCTTCTGTTTTTACTATCTGAATTAGGGTGTTAAAACCTTTTTCTTTCGTTTTGTAGTAGATGAACCTTGATATTATGCGTTGAATTCAGTAATTCATATTTTATTACTTTGGTTATTAATTGTGTATGATTGATCGCATCACATATCATGTTAAAGTTATGATTTTTATTACATATTCTTGAGTTATGTGTAGTTTAGATGACCAATATGATTACATTGACTTGAATCTTAACTGTTTTATGATTATAATCTGTTAGGACTAGAGATTGATCAAATCCTAAGGTTAAGTGCTATGAATTGTTGACTTTGACTGTGTTAGAGAGTATTAGTTATCAATGTTATGCTTCGATTGATTGTCATGACCATTGATGAAAAATCACTAGATTATATCTTTCATATTATGAATTTACATTAAATTAATTATATGTTCACTAATTATATGATAACTGTGTGAGTTGTTCATTAATTATTAGTACTATGAAATTCAATCAAGATAACTAGTCACATTAGAATTCAGTAACCAACTAATAATTGCACTATTAACGAATTTAACCATAATTTTGAGATGTAACCCAATCTAAACCAAAGTACCTAAAGTGATTCGTTTCCAGTCAGTTTATCTAGTTACAGTAGCTATTGATTTAATTAAACTTTCATAATCAAAACCCCCTTTTTATTGCTTTCTTTTATTAGTATAACTTATAGCCAAATATTCTAATGTTAATTTATATCGTTCCCCTTGAGTATGATACCCTTGCTTATCAAACTCGGCGTACAAGAGAGATCATTGGTTCTATAAGTCTTACAAAGCTAATAAGTCTTTGTTGTTATCAACTCATTTTCTTTTCATACTCTCACCTATGTAGGATGAGATAAAAGTCATTTAAACCAATTATTAATCTCTTCCAAGTAACCTACTTTGATAAGTAATTTCTGATTCATCTTTAAATTGTTTTGGATGTGTGGTATATCGAAACGAAGGTATCATGAAGGAGAACATGAATATATAATCATTAATCCATTTTGATTATATTTAGTGTCTGAAATACATGGTCAAAACTGGAGGGGCGGGGGGGGGGGGGGGGGGGTCCATTTTTGAAAGTTAGTAAATTTAATTTTCCAATACTATTTACCTCTTTTTAGTTATGATTTTACATTGATTTAGAAAGTTATTCCTGATAGAAAATTATGATACTTTGAGAATAAACTCGAATTAATATTCTTTTGATCTTATCTTTTTAACATTATCTCCATAATAACTTTTCGAATTAATGTTCTTTTTATCTTATCTTTTTAACATTATCTTCGTAATAACAACTTTTGTAAGTTTTATGGTTCAATAATTAGAACATTTATCCTAGCTAGCCTTATTGGGGTTCAAATTTTGATATCTTATAATACTTATAAATGACTTACTTGAACCAATTCTATTTTTATTTGAATTTAAAATTTGGATGTTTTGTTTGTAATATGTTGAGATTTTACTGGTTGCAATTGTTTGATGTGTACTTTCATCCAATCTTATAAAGTTTCCCATAGTGATCTACATAAGTGGTCTAAGATCGGTGGTACTAGATTTCGTTAATAAATAAATTAAATCCAAAAATGTAAAAGTCAAATAATCTATAGGTTGGAAATAATATAAATGTCAAGATGGCCGAGTTGGTCTAAGGCGCCAGTTTCAGGTACTGGTCCGAAAGGGCATGGGTTCGAATCCCATTCTTGACAAACAACGCTTTTTGCTATTAGATAATTACTATTTTATTTGCTCCTCTCGACCCTCATCGGTGTTTCATTTTTATCCTCTTTTTAATAATTATTATTGTCTAAATAATGAGGTTTTATAAGATATTTGGAAAAAGAAAACGTAATGAAGGCAAAATGAGAGGAAATCTTTACAGATTTAGGATTTAAAACCTTTCTAAGTTTGTTATTTATATATTAAGTCAAGATTAACATCATAAATCATAAATAGGTAACACACGGTTTCTTTATTTTCTTTAGTAAAATATCATTGATTTAATAAATAATACGATAAAAATAATGAAATATTTACTTTTGTTCACAAAATATCATTAATAATCATCGAAAACGAGTTCAAATCACGGATGTCCTATTCTTTTGTTTCTTATTTACTCACAGATGTCCTATTCTTTTGTTTCATATTTATTCACAATGGTACCAGGGCCGGTCCAAACATATATGGGACCCGGGACGAAAAGAAAAATAGGACCCCTCAAATACAAATATAATAAAGATTCAAAAAAATATCATTACTCTTTAATATAGACGTTTTCAATTAGAAATAAAAAGCAAACTAAATTGTTTATCTTTTGAGTTAAATTGAATTTCAACCAACTTTAAGGTAGTGTTTGTTTTTTGTCTGCAGATCTGCGAGACGTCTTCTGTCTGCGCCGCGCAGACCACGCGCAGACATTAGTCTTCGCAGACTGTTTGTTTTTTTGAAGACTGCAGACCTAAAAATGTCTGCGCGCCCTCTTCTTGGCGCAGATGTGGACCAGAGTCTTCTAACATCTTCAGACATCTTCTAGCTTAAAAAAACATATATATCTTTATTTTTTTAAGTTTTTTTTTTAATTTATATTTTTTCCAACTTTATTAATGATAAACAATATGAAAAAAAAATTACAAAACTTAAAAAAAAAACATTTGACGATACAAACATGATATTTTTAACAAATTTATAAATAAAAATTTATTATAATAATAGTCGTTGAAGTTGTTTATATAAATATGAAACAAAAATCATAATATATTCTTATATTTTTTTGCCAAAATTTTGTAAAACTTTATTTAATAGAGTATCATCAATTTCTCGAGAAAATATTTATCGTACGTTTTTAATAGATTTATTTGAAAAAATCGAAGTTTATTTCCATCTATTTATGTATCAAATTCTTTGATCACTAATTATAATGTTTAGTTATAACTTTGCAATCAAAGTTGTTGGTTTTTATCAAATATGTATATGAATTAATACCATTTTTATTTTTATTTTTTATATAATAATACATAAAAGTTGATCTAGATTCGTTATATATTTATAATAAAGTCGTAAAAATATATAAAAAATTCGCTTTGAAGTTTTAAAAAATCAGTTTATTTAGATTTCAGTTTATTTTAATAGCTCGCAGATGTTAAAAAAACAAACAGTCTTCTTTTTTCAGACTGCAGACGTTTGGTCCACCTCTTCTACTGCAGAGGTCTACAGATGTGGTCCGCAGACTGCAGACATTTTGCCTCAGAAAAAACAAACAGCACCTAAGTCTTTAAAATCATTTAGATATTAATATATATATATATATATATATATATATATATATATATATATATATATATATATATATATATATATATATATCCCATAAATTTTGAGCCCCCTGGAGTCGTGGGCTCTGCGCGGTCGCCCGGGTTGCCCACCGTCTGGATCAGCCCTGAATGGTACCCGATCTACTTTTAGTCCTTTGTTTTTTTTAAGACTCGTCTTAGGAGCAACATATTTTCTTGGAGTAACTTTTCTCACATGAGGATATCAAGAAGGTGGATGGTTTCATGTTTGCGTTCTTTAAGCGCTATTGGGAGTTGATTGTAGAGGATGCTGTGAGTTCGATTGGTTGCTTTCATGCAACTAATGAGTGTAATCTCTCTAACTTCAAAGGTTTTAATATGAAATCCATTAAGGATTTCCATCATATTAGTTTGATTGGATGTCAATATCGGATATGATTTGTCTTTCTAGAATATATTAAATAATATTTAATTATACATATCGATTGAAGGCAAACAGGCAACAAGCTGCGCCGCTAGCCCTTTCTGGATGGCAAAACCAATTCTTTTGAAAACAACATTTGTGGATCTAGGAGATATGACATTAGAATGCATGACCCGTTGGACTCTATTAAGGAGATCCACCGCCTCTGGTGCGAGAAAAACCAAATGTATCGAATGCAAAAGGAACAAACACATGTTGATTTTCTCTACATGCATTCTTGTGCTTTACCACTTTGCACGCATCGACTTTCAAAGCGGCATGCCCAGCTGCGAAACCTCCGCTCCCCAAACCAACAAGAGGAGAAACACCAGTAAGATCCACGCACGCATGCTTCCCTCCTATCCATCCAAAGACCAAAATATCAGCCGGTCTAAGTGTGGACCTGCCATCCTGCGGGTCCGTCAAAAAGTTCACTGATGCTTCTTTCTTCACAGATATACCAGCACGCCGACAAGCATCAAAGAGAACATCCCGAATCATATCATGTCTATACTTGAAACTAGGGAGCTCTCTACAATGAACCGCGTGTTCCCCAAAGGTATCCAAACATGCCTTGCGACAAACGGGCATATCTCGTCAATTGGGAATATTGGAATCATGAGGCGGTAACGAAGGATAGTTCGGTACTCCACAGGAGACATATGCTGGCCAAGACCATCAATAGGGATAGTTAGCAGAAAATCCTGAGCATGAGGTGCCCGCAGACACTCAAAGACTGCTTTCTGTCTGACAGTCATATCGAAGCTGACTTCCATATCTTGGACGATTTTGCTAAAAAGGGCACACGCCAAAGCTTTTTGGGATTTAGGGGGGCGGTGTCCTTATTAGTGAAACCGCTACAGTCAAATCCCGGAATCGTATCACGGAGACGAGTCATAGCACATAGATAATCCGAGTCCATACCACATATGCCACTGTCACGTAAGATGTGGTCTTGTAATGCCCAAGATTGGGCCCTCGAGGCTACAAATGTGTAGGAGGAAACCTCGTAGGTCGAGTACAAACCCAAACCACCGAAACGAATAGGTAAGGAAGCCAAGCGCCACTGAATGTCTCCAAAGAAGGGGCCTCCACATATCACCATATCCTCGATAGACCTGCGCAATCCCTTGTCAAAGAATAACGTTGCCCCTTCTATGTTTATCGACTGACATGTTCT
This sequence comes from Lactuca saligna, assembly GCF_052625555.1. NCBI lineage: Eukaryota > Viridiplantae > Streptophyta > Magnoliopsida > Asterales > Asteraceae > Lactuca > Lactuca saligna. The sequence continues at coordinate 166,961,695 of NC_136420.1, forward strand.
TAAACCAAAGAAAAGTTTTGCAATGCCCATACATGATCGAAGCAAAAGGAGCTCACTCTGCGGGTCACATAGTTGTGGAAGAAGGCCCATCAAATCAACAGCATTGACCGCTCTTTTCATGGCCAGCCTGCTAATAAACCCCGTGTCTCTGCTAATAGCCCCCCCCCCCCCCCCCCAAGGAGTTTCACCCCCAAAGAAGGTCTCCCTATTTGTTCCTACCATCACATGAGGGCCAAAAAATCTCCGTTTTCTTGATGTTCAACTCAAGACCCAAACCTGGACCATGCAACCGAATTATGTTCAACACTCTAGCCACCTCCTCTGAATCCCCAATGATAGTCCCATCATCTAGGTACCAAGCATGGAGAAGGAGCTTACAATTGTCTCTAACCTTGTGCACAAGCGGGGTGCAAAACAAGGGCAAAAAGAAGAGGGCCCAAAGGGTCACCTTGCTGCACCCCAGTGGCAGACCATATATGTTGGTCTCCGATATAAAGTCTCGCTGCTTCCCCGTACAAGAAATTCACCCACAAAGAAATGGAAGGGCACATCTTCTTAACCTCATGGAGCAATGCTGAACCATCCACTAGGTTAAAGACATTCGAAAAATCCACAGTCAGCATTACAAGACACCCATCAGCATGATGTTCACTCAACACCCTATTAGCACTGTGTAACACAGCCTCAGCACCGCCAGATACACCAACCCCAAACTAAAAATCATTAAGGTACTTGGCCATTTCTTTACCCACACCTTTCATGGCAACCTTGGAAACCAGACGTCTCCATATAGTGCCTACTGCAATCGGACGAATCCCGTTGTCAGGTTTAAGTAGAGGTGTGAGAGGAGCGGATGCAACAAACTCTGCCAAAATGGTTGGACATATTCCCTCTAACCATAAATTAACAATTGAAGTGATAACATGTATGAGCTCTGTGGCAATAACAGACCCTTCTCCACAAAGGGCGTCTAGTAAGTGTTGAGCCCTCAAGCCATCTCTCCCGCAAGAAGTTCCTTTAGGGAAGGATTTGATGCAACTAAATATACAATCAAAGTCTGCTACAAGGGGAGGTTCATAAATTATAGGGCTCGACATGGATGGGGGTGGTCTGAAAGGGTGCTTGTCCTCCAAAGCTTTAATAGTATCACCATTATATGGTGCAACACCCAATAAGCATAACACTCTCACTGCTGCGGTAAAATGACCATGTGCAACCTTACGGAGGCACTGTCTGATGTTGGTGTTACTTGATGTAGCCTCCTTCTGAAGGATACCTCCACCCTGTCTTATAGCTCCAACCTCAGGATTGTCTAACATATTTTGAACTAACTTCGTGATACCACCCTCTTTCCCCCATGTATCCACGGATTTCAGGATGGAGCTTTGCTGTAAATATTTTCTATTCCCAGACCTACATTCTTATCTATTTTCGGGTCTAAACACCTGCAATGTGCATCGAGGGAGATGTAACAAACACATCCATGCCTTAGCCGAGCCAGGTTGGGCAATCACCTTGTAAAGAGCGGTCTTCAAAGCCTGAGAGAAAGCAAGACAACAACTATGGGGGATACTCTTGACAATAGTGATAGGCTCTTTAAAAACACGATCAAGGAGCGCAACATCAAAAACCAAACCTCCAAGAGCATTTGTCACCAACTCTTTATTTGACGGCTTTGGAATAGCGACAATATAACGACTCGAACCGTCATTCCCTATAACAAACCTCACACGACCATCCAAGTGATGACAATAACGGCTAAGAGCTTGCAAAGTCATACACTCCCCACACATCTATTGACCAAAGGCCTTCAAAGTTTCTTCCACTGCCATAAATAGACCAACATCCCTAGAAAGAGCTTCACGTAACACACTTTTACGATCTTCGGTATGTAAATGATGTCTTTTGATGTGTGAAATCATACGATGAATCCCTTTACTTCCAACTTCACCGTTTGGGCAATAATTGAAGCTTCTGAACGGGCACAGACACATATCACTCAAACTTGTGGAATAAGAAGCCATATAAGAGAACAAGCCTCAAGATGAAGCTAAAACTATGAAGCAATATTAAACAAGGAAGGGAAGGAAATGGCACACCAACACAATGTTGATGTGCACAAGAAGCATCCAAACTAAGAAAACTACATTATCTTGAACAACAAGGCTGCAACACGAGAAAAACTGGTTTAGGCATTTTATCAAACACTTGGTAGGCAGCAAAATTGGCTTCTTAGAATTTCATCTTCTTCCATTGAAACATCAGCCCAAAATCTCTATTTGAATGTAAATAATCTTCAAAGCATGCCTTACTTAAACCCACCAACAATGCACTGGCATCAAATTAATTCACCCAATAATTGAATGGAAAAAAAATGAAAAATCAAGCCAACCGGAAAGATGTCACGATCATATTTGGATTTAGTTTGCAGCTTTTTTTTTTGGAATCTGATAAGTTTCTTCAACTCATCTGATAAGTTTATGTGGTGTTGCTAGTTATCGTGATTCTAATTTTACGAAATGGAGGCGATTCATAGCGTTATCAGTTATAGTTTGCTAAAATACGCTGGTGAAGAACGTACCAGTGGAATGACTCAACCTGACTTTGTTACATGTTCAAATATTTCAGGAGTTATTACTTATGTTCCCCAACACCATATGAACTGTGTTTACATTTATAATATTCATAGCTAGTTTCCTAATGCAACATGTGAAAAACTATGTGCATGATGAATAAGAGCTCTTCGGTTCCTGCTTATAGATATAGGTCATACTGACCAAATTACAAATAGGTTGTATGAGGTGATAGATTTGGTGATCAGTTTGGAGCAGTTAGCATTCATTAAAGGTCATTAGATCCTTGATGGTCCTTTAATGATTAAAGAGATAGTGGGACGTTGTAAGGCACGACAGAAACAATTAATGGTGTTCAAAATTGATTTTAAGAAGGTATAGATTCGTTGTCTTTGGAGTATCTTTCGGAGTCTAAGGATTATGGGGTTCGATAATATTTGGCACAGGTGTTCAACTAGATTATATCTCCTCTTATGTTGGCTGGAGCGTCTGCTCTAGTGAACAGTTCCCCGAGTTCATGGTTCAACATGGTTTTTGAGAGGGTGGTCCGCTTTCGCCTTTTCTTTTCATTTTAGCCATGGAACGAGTACACCTTGCTCTGCATACGGCTAAGGTGACCAACACCTTTTATGGGTTTCTGTAACACCCCATTTTCCCTTTATAGTAGAAATTAATATAAACATTTGTTTATAAAGTTCTAAGTAGATATATATTACTTTTTAGCCAAAGTAATCATCATGAACATATAGAAGACGTCAATATGAATTTTATAGATATGAAGAACGCTTAAATCTGATTTCGTGTGAAGAAGTTATGATTCTTTGAAGTTCCAAGTTCAGCTCTATATGATAAAACGTATCGTAAAAATTGAGTTGGAGATAGGTCGCTTATTAGGCTAAGCAATATAAAAGAAAGTTGTAGTAATTGTAAAAGCGAAAACATGCATATAAAGGACATCCAAATCTGACTTCGTATGAGGAAGTTATGATATTTTGAAGTTTCAGTGCAACAGTGTGCGACACAGAAATTAAAATTAAGATTGGTTGAGTGTTAGCCAAAACAGTGTAAAAGAGAGTTGAAGATATCATAAATACCAATCCATCGATATAAATACAGTCGAGAACATAGTCCGTATGAAGAATATATGAATTTTACACGGTTTTTTGCAGTGTAATCTTCATAGACTATTAAGATTAAAATCGAATGAGAATTAGCCAAAAATGACTAAATGAAAGTTGTAGTACTTGTCTATAGCTACGCGTGAATATAAAAAATGTCAAAAACGAAGCTTGTATGTGAAAGATACAACATTTTGAAGATTGAAGATTTTACTTGCATCGACCAGCTAGAAGCCGCCATGTGTCACACGCGAGAGCCATCCTTTCCAACTACCAATAGGCACGGTGTGCCTAGGTAGGTAGGTGTGAGGTACCTAGGTAGGTAGGTGTGGTGTACCTGGGCTGTATATATATTGTGATGTATGGTATTTTGAGGAACTCACTAAGCTTTGTGCTTACCTGGTTGATTATAAATGTTTTCAGGTATTTCCTCGAATCATGAGAAGGGCATGACTTGACTGGACACATGCACATTCACATCACATCTTCCGCATAATGTAATTATACTATGATATATTTGAATAAATAAAAATAAAAATAAAAAACTTATGTTGAAAATTTTGATGTTATAGTTTCAGCTAGCTAGGTGATGGTGAGGTGATGTCTCAAACTTCTTTTATGGTGCTCATACGGTTTTCCATTGTGATTGGTCTTAAGAAAATGCTAGACGTATATTGCGGATTTTATGTTGTTTTTTTCTTGTTTCAGACCTTATGATCAACTTACTAAAGAGTAAATTGTTTGGAACTGGGTCTTTTTTTATAAATGTTGAGCATGTGGATGGAGTGATTAAGTGCGCTGTTATTAAACTTCCTTTCATGTACTTCGGTTTCCGGTTGGTAAGGAGATGTACCGGGTCCAAGCATGGATGGTTATTATTGATAGATTCAAGTTTAACTTGGCATGGTGAAAGGAGAAAATTTTGCCAATTGGAGGTATACTTACTCTTATTAAGTCTGTCCCTATTGTTAGATTGGTGTCTAAGTCCATAACTATTTTGGTATGTACTTGACCCGATGGTGCATGATCCTTTTAAGTTGCCTTCACCAAAGCAACTTGATAGGATGAATTATGGAGAGAAAGGATTAAATATAATTTATTAATATATTATGAGAATAATATATTAAAGGAGAAGTCATATTGTTTAATTAATATTAGTCAAGAATTAATAAGAATTAAGTTTGTGGCTAAAAGAGATTAATTAAACTTAAGGGACTGGAATTGTAATTATAAGATAATTGCAATTGGGCTATGGATTACCTTATTATATAAGGTTGGACGAATTCTATGGGGAAACCCATCAGAAATCGTCCAAGGCCTTTAAGAAAGGAATCCATGGGCTGCTTAGGGCTTAAGCAGTCAGATTAGGGTTTCCTAGCTTAGGGATTAAGCAGTCAGATTAGAAATCGTCCAAGGCCTCATCACCTTTCCAACAACCTTTCCCCCATGAGTATCCTTCGATGAACCAGAGCCAACCCCCTTTTTCTCCCCCTTGCACCCATATTTTAACAAATGGGGCATCTGTTGCCATCAATTTCACTAATTGTAGAACAGGAGCAAGTTCGACTTTCAGATTATTCTCTAAGGTAGAAAGCATTTTCGAAAGAGACTCCTGAGAAATCGAAGAAGGAGGAGAAACATGAAGCTTCGAAAGAGATTCCTTCCAGCTCCCCAAGAATTCTTCCAGCTTAGAAAACACCTTGGTATCAAACTCTGTCTTCGAATCTATCTTAGTGATGAGTAAACTGAACAACTCAACAATCCTTATAATTGCATCAACAATTATATCAACCTTAGAAGGAAGGTGTGAGTAATTCTAATCAAGTTTAGCAATTTCCTTCGACATGTCTGATTTGATTGCCTTGATTTGGAGCTTGACAACCTTCTCAACTTTCTAAACCTCTTCGATGAACATAATATGACGTTCTTTAGCAACTGCTCGTAGATCCTTAACCTCATATTGAAAATTATCAGCATGACGCTTCAAACATGCTTCATGTTGCGATTTAGTTTGCTTCATTAACATTCACAACCAAATTTCTTGGGCTCTTAACAGAACATCAACTTCGATCCCAAACACGGAATTTCAACTCCCAGAGCCCGCTTAAAGTTATAGTAAGGAATTCAACTTACGATTCAAGATCTTGAATTGCTTTCCTGACATAAGCATGTGATCAGGAAAGTTATCCTCCTCAGGATCAAATTGGATATCAACAAAAGATACCATAACTTCATCATCATCTTGATAAACCTATGGAGTAGACTTTACACCTTCGGTTGATTGAGAAGGGAAAAGAGAAGTAATAGGTCGATTTATAATGTTGTGATAAGTGGGTGAAGTAGTGGAATCTTGTAACGAAGCAGGTATAGGTGTAATAAATGGAGGTAAGGAATTAGAAGTGTAGATACTGGGTGTTTCTATTGTGTATGAAAGAATAAAACTAGAATAGATTAAGTTAAAACATTCGAATTACATTTGCCTTCATGAGTCAACATCCTATCACCCATGTTGACATTTGTGTCCATATTGGATATGTCCACAGTGATGCTTGAAATTCGAACCTCCTCCGAAACGGATTCAACAATCGAGACTTCGGATGGTATGACACTGGTCTGCTCAGCAATGGATGGAGTTGAATCGAAGCCAATGTTATGATTGCGAAGTGGAGACTAATCACATTCATCTCTGAATTCTGTCTCAACCACAACTTCATCTAATGGATCTTGTAATATCTTCTGCTTCTTCTTGAGTTTCTTCATCGTGGCATGAGCTCTACGTTTCTTTGAAGCTGGAGAAACTGGAGGTAGGATTTCGAGAATAACCACCCCCTTTCGACTTAGTTGTGGTTTGCAAATCCTCTTTGATTTAAGAACAAATACCTCCTTAGGTGATGAAATATACTTCTCATTAACGGCTTTGATAATAGGCCTCCTTTCAGGTGAATGATGAGGTCTATGAGCTAGCTTCTTCGTTCTTTTTAAAACACCAGTTTTCGATGGCACCACTTCCTTTGGAACATCCTTAATAATAGGTTCTTGAACAGTAGGCTTCGTTAACTCCTTCTCGATTGTATAAGGATCCGATTTAGGGTTTTCAACCCTTGATTATTTCTTGGAGCTTTTGCCACCTTTTGAAGTTCCTACAATTCCCTATGGTAACAACACTCTTATTTTGAAATTAGGGTTGATTGTGGCAAGATAAGCAACAAGAACATGGTTATTTGGATCCACCTTGCGAAGCATAGCATCCATAATTCTTGCAACATTAGGAAAATTTGCGGAGTCATTTTTAAAATTCTTTGGATGTTGATAAATCCCAAATTCAATTTTTGGAACATCAGCTGAAACAAGAATCCCTTCCTTATCGTACACTTTTTGCAGAATCAGACTCCAATATCTAGCACACGACACACCCTTGGCAACATTGGTGTGTGAGATACTAGCACCAAACTCATCCCACAGTTGAGTAGCGTAATCAACATTCAGATCATAATATTATCCAACAATCATAACATAAACTTCAAGTTTAGCTTTATGCAGACCAACACTTCGACCTGTCAAGCGTCGAAGAAATATCCCAAACAGAAAGTTATACAAACACACGGTAAAGAAGGCTTTTTAAACTGACTGAGTTTCGTGACCAGGGGTTGATGACCTATCTCATTAAACATGTGAACAACATGTTCATTGGTAACCTCATAGAAATGTCCAACATTTGGAAGGTTCAAGATTTGAGAGAACTGCTTCTTGGTGAGCTTATACTTCTTGTCACTGGTTAACTGGAATGTGACCACTTTTGAAGTTTTTTTTGAACATGGCTGTAGAACCAGCCAATGATAACCATGTCATCAGAACTGAGAAAGAAGCGGTCATCAAAGTGGAAAGAACTGAATGATTGAGAGAAAAAATCAACATCTGCAGTTCTTCTGGGAATTTCGAAAGATCTGGTTGAACCCTATAATTGGAACTCTGGATCTTCAACAGAGGTTGATATGAAGCATCATCAGTGCTTTGAGAAGGATCAACATGAACATTGGTCACCACCATTGTTAGGGTTTGAAGGTTTGAGAGAAAAGATAAGTATAAGGAAAGATAATTTGGGGAAAATCTTCAACCATGATACGTAAAGTTTGAATTGGTGACCCCCAAAATCCTTTTATACTTAGTACACAGTTTGAATTTGAAGCGGTTATCAATAAGATCATGCAACATGTATCCTTGAAAAATGGGCCTATGATTGTAAAAATCGCCACGTATGAAAAGTAATAAGCGCTTTTTCCTGGAAAACCATGAAGTAACCAAACCATCACATCAACCAATCGTTTCGCTTGCCCCAAGAGGATAAGAATCGTCACTGACCCTTCATTTTGAGGCATGGCTCATCTGCTTTTGGTATGAGAAACAAAATCATACCCATATTTTTGAAATCTAGGTTTGAGTTGGTAGTACTCAAGACCTTAAGGATTTCTTGTGCAAATGTGTGCTAAAGAGTGAGATGAGAAAAAATACAAATAAATTGGTTTTATGATGTTAATTAAAGAATTGACATAAAATCATAAGACCCCGGGAAAATATCACTTTGTTCTACATCAAGAGAGGTGTCGAACAACTTGTGTGGTATCCCGTGAATTGCAATCAAATATTCGTACAGGAATATCGATGGGCATTGTTTAGATAGGCTTCGAAGGCAGGCACGATTTTGTTCATTACCACAACTTAACATAGGTGTGACTAAAATATGATAAAAAAATTACTTGTATGACTAGTGCAATAAGGGACAAGTGTGGTTAGACAGACTTTAAAAGTAACTAAAGATCAAATGGATATTCAGACTGAAATCATATTAAAAAAATAAAGTACTGGACCTTGTTGGGCAAAAATGTCTTGGGTATAGAACATTTTATGATGACCACTCATAACGAAAGAATATGACTTTGAATATCGAAGTGTGGTACTAAAACACGTGTTTTGTTAGATTCTTGAACATAACGTTCACTGTCAATTCCTTCACAAGTTGGGAATTTTGGGTTTCACAATCATCACGGACTCATGAATCAAGATCATTAACACATACTTGTGCAGTATCTACATTCTGATTGGTTTATACCAGAGATGTTGAGGATACGCAGGTGAAGTGTGTGAATCGTGATGAAGTAAGTTGATGAAAAAGATTGGTTAAGAATCAAAGTGTACCTCTGTAAATGATAAGGACTATGCAGAAATCTCTTAACTCGACATGAGAAGAGAAAGGTAGCTCGTCGACTAATGCGAATATAGCCTAGTTGGGAAGGAACACTGATATTGAGGTATCCATTAAGGCTTTGAAACACATTGAGTCTATGAGACTTGGGCCGACCTACAACAACATGCTTCAAGGGACACCTAACTGGTGCAAAAAGTTGAAATTATACCCTCCCCCCATTGTCACAAGGCGAAATCCACCAAAGTATTTTGATTGAACACTACACAAACAATTAGTAAAGGCACAAAATAACAAAAAAAAAAGTTTCGATTTTTGTTTTTGAAATGAAAAGTACAAAAACAAGTAAATCTTTTTGGAATTTTTGTTTTTGAAATGAAAAATACAAAAATAAGAAAATCTTTTTGGTATTTTTGTTTTTTGAAATGAAAAATACAAAAATAGGAAATTCTTTTTGGTATTTTTGTTTTTTGAAATGAAAAATAAAAAAAAATAAGAAAATCCTTGTGGTATTTTGATTTTATAAAAACACTATGAAAATAAATAAAAAATTTGTTATCAGACAAAAAAAAATGAAGATCAGCGACATTGAGACATAGACTTCGAAACATCAAGTCTGCTCAAACAACGAAGTATGTTCTGCGTTATTCAAAGGAATATCGAAATCGAAGCATGTCGAACGTTGAATCGTGATCAGTAACTTATGGATCATTCAATGATGTTTCAATTCTTCTTTATTTCATGACGAAATTAAATTGGGAACAACAGTTGCATCAATCATTCCTAATGCAGACAAGATCCTGATAAAAGACTTTTCATCCAAAGGTTTGGTAAAGATGTCAACAAGTTGATCTGTTGTTTTCACAAAGTGAACCTCGATATTTCCATCCTCGACCTGATCCTTGATGAAATGATATTGAAGTGATATATTCTTGGTCTTTGAATGTTGCACCATATTATGGCAGATACATATCACACTTTGTGAATCGCAATACAAAGGTATCTTTTTCATGTTGATTGCATAATCACGAAGTTGGCTTTGTATCTAAATGACTTGAGAAGTGCAAGTTGTAATAGCAACATATTTTGCTTTTGTTGTGGAAATCGAAAAACAAGTTTGTTTCTTCGATTGGCAGCTAACTAGCTTCCCGTCCAAAAGTTGGCATCCACCACTAGTCTTTTCCGATGAAGTTGACATCCACCAAGATCTGCATTGGAAAACGCTTGAATAAAGAAACCTGTTTTCGAAGGGCACCATAAACCTAACGAAACTGTCCGTTTAAGATAGTGAAAAATATTCTTTACAAATATTAGATGGGGTTCCATGGGATTTGGCTGATACCTGGCATAATTACAAACAGTAAACATAATGTAAGGTCGACTATCAGTTAAGTATAGTAACAAACCAATCATACTCCTATACAAAGTAATATTGACAACAGTCTTGTCCAACGAAAGCCCTAAGAGTGTGCTAACAACCATTGATACTCGTAATTTTGAACTATTCATCATTCCAAACTTCTCAAGCAGGTTTCGAGAATACTTCTCTTGATTTATGAAAATACCATCTCTACTTTGACGAATATTCAAACCCAAAAAATTGTTGATCTTACCCTCCATACTCATCTTGAATTGACTTTTCATTATATTCTCAGATTCACTACATAACGAAGGATCAGTCGAACCAAAAATAATATCTACGTAAATTTGAATGAGCATCAAGTGATCCCCCACTTTCTTTTGAAATAGAGTAGGATCAACAGATCCTTATTTAAATTTCAAGAGTTTTAAGAAACTGGTAAGAGTTGCATACCAAGCTCGAGATGCTTGTTTTAAACCATAAACAGCTTAATCGATAATATAGTAATGATCAGGAAATTTATCATTTATGAAACCTGGTGGTTGCTCAACATATATGGTCTCTTCTAACACTCCATTAAGAAAAGCTCAATTGACATCCATCTGATAAACATCAAAATCTTCGTGTGCTGCATAAGCAAGAAATATTTGAAGAGCCTCGAGTCTCGCGACAGGGGAAAATGTTTTATCATAGTCAATACTTTCTTGTTGCGAATATCCCTTAACAACCAACCTTGCTTTGTTTCGAACCACATTACTTTCTTTATCAGTTTTATTTAAAAAATTCCTTTTTAAGCCTATAACCGAGACATCATCAGGTTTTGGAACAAGTCTCTAAACCTTGTTTCTTTCGAATTCAGCAAGTTCAGATTGCATGGAAACAGTTCAATCAAGATCTTCCAAAGCAACCTTTACTGACTTTGGTTTAATTTTCAAAATGAAAACATTAAACATACAAAATTCTTGATGCACATTTAATACCTCAGTTTTAGCACGAAGTTGAGCTCTTGTTAATACTCTAGCTTAAGGATCACCACGAACTTGTTCTTTTGGATGATTTTGGGTCCATCTTTCCATTGGTGGATATGCATGATCAAAATCCAATGGTGCATCTTCGAACATTTCATTCGTTTCTAAACCTTTACCTGCATTAGACACATTACTAGTCATCTCATGAAAAACATCAACTTGATCATTCGAATTAGAAGGAATAAATCCAATTTGCTCTCCCTCAAAAATTGGATTGATATTTTGATGCTCCCCCTCAACATCAACAGTCAAACATCCATACTCCCCCTCGACATCAACATTTGAATTTTGATGCTCCCCCTCAACATCAATATTTGAATTCAAGTGATCCACCTCCAATTGATCACCTTGCATCATCAATTATGTGTCGATATGTATTAAAGAGTTTAATGTGGAATTTAAAGCAACATTCTCCTGAGTTATTTTCGAATCATTAGAATGCTTCGATGCCTCAAGAATCTGATTATCATCAACATTAATTTTTTTGCATCTATTGCCCTATCAGGAACACTAAAGATTAAGTCATAATCAAAATCCAAAGAATTCGTAATTTGTGACTCTTCATTTGTTTCAATGATGATAGGCTTTTTTTGAAAAGACTTTTTGACATGTTTGACATAATGATCATAAAACCTTAGATTCAAAGTTTCTTCAATCTTCCTTGTTCTCTTATTCAACACCCTATATGCAACTGAGTCGATCGAATATCCCAAGAATATCCCCTCCTCAGCTTTTGACTGAAAATCCGAAATGTTATCTTTGAGATTCATTATGAAACACATGCAACCAAAAACATGGAAAATTTTCACATTTGGTTTTTGGTTTTTATGGTTTTATATGGGGTGATATTAAAATGACGATGAATAAACGATCGATTTTGAGTGAAAAATGGTGTCGAAACCGCTTTTGCCCGGAGATACTGTGGAAGATTCGCATAGGTGAGCATCGTCCTTCTGTTTCGCATAAAGACGTGTTTCTCCTTTCGACAACACCATTTTGTTGTGGTGTGTAAGGATAAAAAATTATGTGTAATCCCACGATCACCCAGAAAAGAGTCAAGAACTTGATTCTTGAATTCAGAACCATTATCACTTTTGATTTTTTTAACATTCTTGCACAAACTGAGTTCAACATGTTTGATGAAATTGATCATTACTTGAGCTATTTATGACTTCTGATGAACAACGTAAACCCAAGTAAACCGTGAAAAATCATCAACAATAACCAATATGTACTTCTTCTTGTTGAAAGTTTCAACAGTCGAAGGTCCACAAAGGTCAATGTGACGAAGTTCCAAAGGTTCAATGATCTTCGAATTGATTACAATTGGATGACCTTGATGATGTTGTTTCCCCTGTTCATACGCTACACACAACGAATCGTTATCAAATTTTAAAATAGGTAAGCCACGAACAAGTTCATTTACCACAAATTTGTTTAGATTTTTGAAATTCAAATGAGATAGCCTTCCATGCCACAACCAACTCACATCAGATGACGCCTTCAAGAGTAAACAAACTGATGGAACACCAACAATTGGCTTGATGTCAAGGGTAAAAATATCTCCTTTCCTCTTAGACTTGAGAAATACTTCTTTGGTTTGTTTTTTAGAAATGACACTACCTTCCTCATCGAAGACTACTTGATTACCAATGCCTACAACAAGTTGTGAAACACTAACCAAGTTATGTTTAATACCTTTGATGTATGCCACTCGATTTACTATGAACTTGCCATTTGTAACTTTTCCATAGCCTTTAACCTTGCATTTCTTATTATTTCCAAATTTTACAACTCCAAAATTCTCTAAACTTCGATAATCTCGTAGATTTTCCTTTTCGACTTGTCATGTGACGAGAGAAATCATTATCGATATACTATTGATCATCATATTGCTCGTCACTTAACACCTGCAATCAATTAAAGAATTTAGGTCCCCAAGGATTTTTGGGTCCTGGGTGATTAGAGTGAAATGCATTATGAAATGAAGAACCTAAGACCCCATTTCGAACTTTGGATTTCAAATTGTCTATTAAATCAACTTCGATAGACTTAGGTATCAAAATGAAATCATTCATTGGTTAGGTTCAACATAGACTTTCCCTTTTTCATCAGTAGTCCTTTTTGCGTAAACTCTTGCTTTGGGAACTTCTTTCCATTTTCGAATAGGAGGATTGGAGTCTAATGATGAACAACTTCCAGTCTGGGACTCATTCAAGTAGCTTTTGTAAGTAGACTTGATTTCCTCTTGATAAAACTTTCTAGACTGACAAGGTTTTCCTTTTCCTTCGAGCAAATAATTGATGTTCTTTGTGTTAGAGTTCCCTTTTACAAATGAAGATTTGACTAGATGCTTTGAAACAACATTGCGAAATTAAGGTGGTGTTGGTTTAAATGGTGTGTCTTTTGTTTTTAACATCCAACTTTGTAAAATCTCTGTTTGGAAATGATTGTTTTTCATGATTTTGAAAATGGGTTTGAAAAAATTTGTTATAACCAAAAGATGTTCGATTATAAACTTGTTATCCATTCGAAAAATGTCTTTGATTTTGAAATTGATGAAAATTTCTTTGTTCATTTTGATGAAAACCATTTTATGAAAATATTTTTGTGAAAACCTTCATTTTGATTATTAGGAAATAAATTCCTTTGTTGTTTGTTTTGAACAAAATTCTCATTTCTTGGTTTTTGAGCATTCGATTTTTGAATTGGTTTAGAAACTCTTGAATGACTATTTGCTAAATCATCTTGTTTTTCAGTGGGTTTGTTCTGAACAAAAGACTTATTTTGTGAAGAAATCTTAACTTGTTCAACCTTTTTCAGTTCAAACGATTTTGTTGACAAAACCTTTTGTTTCTTACGAGACTCGACATTTTTCCAATAAACTTTTTTTTCTTGCTTTGGACATCGAAATACCATCTTCTTTTGAAAGCTTTTGAAATTGTTCTTAGAAAATTGAGCTTTCGTATTTTTTTTTGAGAAACTGATTCAGTTGTTGGTTCAACCACAATTGCTTTTTCTTTCTTAACTTCCCAATTTCATTTTGGTTTTTGCCTTTGAAAAGTAGATAAATTCTTATTAAGAGTATTTTCAACCGTGATTTGGTTTGAGAAAAACCCTTCTTTCGAAGCTCCTTTGTTATCTTCAACAACAAATTTGTTGTTCTCAGGATTCACTTTGTCTCCATTTCCAGATGTAACAAACACCTGATTTGGAAACAATACATCATATATACACTTGAAATTTGGATAAACAACCGAGTTTAATTCGAGATGATGAGTTCCTTTTTCCCTTCATCTCTTTTTTTTTGAAGTTTTATGTTTCCTCATAAACTTGATCAACAATAATTCTGGGAATAGTTGTTTTGATTGGAATGTTGTTGTCGTCACTTTCACTATCATTTTGGCTATCTTCAACAGTCACTTGGTTAAGTCAGTGTTAACCTTTTCCAATGAATCATTACAAATTTCTTTACCCTTAGCCATTAAAGTGACATTAATGACAGATAAATGAGAACAATCAACAACTTCTTCTGCCTCAATTTCACTGATATTGTCATAATCATCTTCGATATCAGTAAAATTTGTCACACCCCAAAACCAAGAACGACGGAAACGTTCCGGGGTGGAGGAAGTCATGTACAGTATCACAACAATGTAAAGTAGTAAACAAGCAACAACATCATCCATTGCATTAAAAGTAAAGTTTTAATACATGTGTTTTCTTTCAATGTAATAAGACACAAAAATATACAATCAAAATAAAAGACGAGTCTTGTTTGTGCTCCGTCTTCTCAAAACCTGGCCATCGTACATGTCTACTAGTGACTTGAGAATACAAGTTATTTTGAAAGCGAGTATCAACCTAAAGCTGGTGAATTCATAAGTATTTAAGTGTCATTGCCTTGTTTTGGAAAACTGTTATGAATGCCCTGTAAATCTTTAAATGAATCAATTGATGTAAGAAATGAAAACCCTAGAAAATCCCTTATTTCCTACCAGTATGAAATGTAGTCTTCTACCAAGACCCGAATGTTTTGTAAGTAAAAATGATAGTTTTTCCTTTCTTTTGACTATTACTAAAAGTACTTAGTCTAACGCATCGTTTATGTGAATGTATCACAAAATAAAGTAACAGGAAAATGTACTAATGTAATTGTTATCCTTTTGTATTAGGATTAACACGACATCGCGATTAGCGAAATGTATCACCTTTGAACATCCGTAGATTGTTCAATTGTCCTATGTAGCTACAGCAGGTGGGAGGAAGGGTTAGTCCCGTAAAAGTATTTCTAATATAAGTATTAACCATAGGCATCTGTAGATGTTCATCAACCTCTGTAGCGAACAGTAGGCCTAAGGAATAGTTAGTCCCGTACAGGTACTCCTAGTATAAGTAATAACCGTAGGCATCCGTAGATGTTCATCAACCACTGGTTCTAACAACCGGGATTCAGAATGGTTAGTCCCGTCTAGATATCCCGTTGAACTGGGATATGCAGGACAATTTACACAGAAGGTACTAATAAATCATCCTTGTGAATCAAGATACAAGTATTCATGTAAGTGTATACAGGTAAATATATCCACGTAAAGGTACTCATGTAATGTATTCATGTAAGGTACTTATGTAAGTGTATCCATGTAAGCGTACTCATGTAAGTGTAGTCATGTAACATGTAATGTATAGTATAGACTCATGAATGAACTGACTCTGATGTAATTCCTTGTAATAGGAATAATTTTTTGTATCTTCTTACTATCCCTATAATAGTTAAATGGAAGGTAATTGGTTGTCCAAGTAGGTTTATACACCCTTCTTACACAAGAGTGTGGGAACTGAATGAAGGATGAAAACTATAACATCAATACATATATAAGAACATAAGTGTATAGATATAGTTTTGTTCAAGAAGGTAAACATGGTTTTTATAAGACATCTAAGAGTTTTGAACAACAATTAACAATGAATTGATGTCATTTTAATTAACATTTCAAAAACTAATACATTTGATAACAAAGTATTTTAAGATAGAAAACCATTTCATGCATCACATTTTGAAGTATGTGAAATCTGCTGGATGAAAACACAGTTATAAAACACATATGAGTGATTTAATAACATATTATTTTCTACTTGTATCCCCCCTCCATTAATGCATTTAAAATCATTTAAAACATTGATTAAGGGGTATGAACTCACCTGAAGATGGTGGTTTGGATGAACTGAACGGTGTAGGATTGTTAGGTGTCAAGTGAGGACTTGTACACACACTATGATCCTAATGAACATATAATCACACATATATGCACCCAATTAGCCTTAAACTACTAATTGAAAATGTTAAGACACCCTAGAACATTATAAACACTTTATATAAGTGTTATAAGCCCTAAGGGTTGTATCTAAGTTGTTGTGGGACAAGGCTAATGGGTTTTGGGTTCCAAAGGACCCCATATATGAGTTTACTCTCCAATAAACCTTACACAAGGAGTTTACGGTCATAAACTCTTTATTTTACGGCTGTAAACTCCTAAGCTTAATGTCATTTGGTGATTTGAAGTGTTACATGATCCCTAGAAGCAATTCCACTTGGTGGTTTAATACTTGGAAGGTTTTAGGGCATTAATACACTCCTTTGAGGAGTTCACGGCTCAGGGACCATTTCCCTTAGAGATTACAGTCGTAATCTCTCATGGGGATGGGTTTTTGGTAATTCCAAGTCCCTAAATTAACTAGGAACTTATCTATGCTTGTGTCCAAGGCTTTAGGAGTGATTAAGGCACCTTTTGGCCCTTGAGTTTGGAGTTCACGATCCAAGAACTTCTTGGGCTGTGAACACCTTACTATTGGTGTTCATGGATGATTTCTAGTCTTATATACACTAATATACAAGTCTAAGTTAGTTACATATCAAGGGGAAAGGACTAGGCATTAATTAACCCTTATAAAAGAGTCTACTCCCCAAGGTTTTCTTGGGCGGTAAACTCTTGAATCTTGCTGTTTTGTTATGAAATCTATGTTATTAAACACATTATAAGTCATATAATACAACTAGAAAGAGGTACTAACGATTTGGGATGAAAACCCGAAGATCCATGAGAGAGAAAATGGCTTTTCTCTAGTTGGAAATGTAACTAATGAATGGATATGGCTCAGAATTCTATATATAGTCCTGAGATTTTTGGCAGAAAGTATTTTATTCTTGAAATGAACTCTAATATAATAAAGTTTTGGAATAACAGAGTTGCACAAAACCCTAGTGCATCCACTCTCCTGATATCTCCTTAAGTGTAAACCCTGAAATACTCAAACTTATACGGAAAAGTCTGAAAATTTACTGTGACTGTTCTAACTTCAATTGACTTGATAATGTTCGTACATAATGGAAATTTCAGGTTGTCACATCATCCCCCCGTTAGAAGGAATTTCGTCCCGAAATTAGAATTTAAGCAAATAAGTAGTTACAATATAACTAAGCGAAAAGATGAGGATATTTTAGTTTCATCTGATCTTCTCGTTCCCAAGTGAATTCAGGTCCTCGTTTGGTGTTCCAGTGAACCTTCACTATTGGGATACGAATCTTCTTTGTTTGCTTGACCTCTCGGTCCATGATTTCTACTGGTTCCTCCACGAAGTTGAGGCTCTCATTGATCTTGATCTCGTCGAGTGGAATAACAAGAGTCTCGTCGGACAGACACTTTTTCAAGTTCGAGACGTGGAAGGTAGGATGTATGTTATTGAGTTCGCGTGGTAGATTGAGTTTGTAAGCTACGGGGCCGATTCGGACAAGGATCTCGAAAGGCCCTGCGTATCTTGGATTGAGCTTCCCACGCTTTCCGAAGCGTATCAAGCCCTTCCAGGGTGAGACCTTCAGTAGAACTCGGTCGCCCACCTGGAATTCCAACGGTTTCCTTCACTTGTCAGTGTAGCTTTTCTGTCGGTCTCTAGAGGCTTTCAATCATTCACGAATTTGAACGATCTTCTCTGTCGTTTCCCGAATGATTTCCGGACCCGTGAGAGTGGTTTCGGGAACTCGTACCTTAGCTAACTGGGTATCACCCACCTCAGCCCAGCACAGAGGGGATCTGCACTTTCGGCCATAGAGGGCCTCGAATGGAGCTGCCTTTATGCTCGTGTGGTAACTGTTGTTGTAGGAAAATTCGAAAAGGGGTAAATGAGTATCCCATGCCTTCCTGAAGTCTATCACACAGGCTCGCAACATATCTTCCAAGGTTTGGATAGTTCTCTCACTTTGCCCGTCGATCTGTGGATGGTAGGCTGTACTCATGTACAACCTAGTTCCTAGGGAGCTTTTTAACGACTGACAGAACCTCAAGGTGAATCTACTATCTCTGTCCGAGATAACAGATAATGGTACCCTGTGCATTCTTACAATCTCCCTAATGTAATTTCTTGTAAGTTTCTCCATCTTGTCTGTTTCTTTGATTGGCAAGAAGTGTGCAGACTTGGTCAGTCTATCGACGATGACCCATATGGAATCAAGTCCACCCGTCGTCTTGGGTAATTTGGTTATGAAGTCCATAGTGATCCGCTCCCACTTCCATTCTGGTATCTCCAGTTGCTGTAGGAGACCAGAGGGTTTCTGGTATTCGACCTTTACCTTCGCGCAAGTAAGGCATTTACTTACGAAGGTAGCAATATCTGCTTTCATGTTAGGCCACCAGTATAACTTTTTAAGATCCAGATACATCTTATCTGAACCTGGGTGGACGGAATAACGAGTGTTGTGAGCCTCAGTCATGACCAAGTCTCTAAAGCCACTGTGTTTCGGTGCCCAGATCCGATCCATGAGGTATAAGGCTCCGCCACCCTTGACTTCCAAGTTCTTATCCATCCTTATAAGGGATTCACCTGCCACGTTTTCAGGTTTCAAAGCATCGAGCTGAGCCTCCTTAATTTGCGTGGACAAGTGTGAATGGATAGTTAGAGTCAAAGATTTGACTCTACGACCAGCATATTCTTTCCGACTTAGGGCGTCGGCTACTACATTGGCTTTACCCGGATGATAACGAATTTCGCACTCGTAATCACTGAGTACCTCGACCCACCGTCGTTGTCTCATGTTGAGCTCCTTCTGGTCGAAAATGTGTTGTAGACTCTTGTGGTTTGTAAAGATCGTGCTTTTTGTACCATACAGATAGTGTCTCCAGATCTTCAGAGTAAACACAACTGCTTCTAGATCAAGATCATGGGTGGTGTAGTTAACGTCATGTGTCTTCAGTTGTCTCGAGGCATAGGCTATGACTTTACCTCGCTGCATCAGAACACATCCGAGTCCTTGATTTGATGCATCACAATAGACAACGAAGTCTTCTATCCCTTCGGGGAGGGATAGTATTGGTGCGGTGCACAAGGCTCGCTTGAGCATTTGGAACGCTCTTTCTTTTTCTCTTCCCAGTCAAAGGCCACGCCTTTCTGGGTCAAGGTTGTAAGAGGTTTCTCTATGCGGGAGAAGTTTTGAATGAACCTGCGATAGTAGCCAGTGAGGCCTAGAAATTGACGAATTTATGTAGGTGTCTTCAGTGCTGACCAATTCTTAATGGCCTTGATTTTGGAAGGGTCCACATGTATTCCTTCTTCACTAACAACATGGCCCAAGAATTCGACTCGTCGGATCCAAAATTCGCACTTGGAGAACTTTGCATAGAGCTTCTCCCTCGCAATGTTTCTAAGACTCTACGGAGATGTTGAATATGTTCCTCCTTACTTCGAGAGTAGATAAGTATGTCATCAATGAAAACAATGATGAACTGATCCAAGTAAGGATGACACACCCTATTCATCAGAACCATGAATACTGCGGGCGCGTTAGTTAATCCGAACGACATCACTACAAACTCGTAGTGCCCATAACAAGTTCGGAAGGCTGTCTTGGGAACATCCTCCTCTAACACTCGTTGTTGGTGATATCCGGATCGTAGATCTATCTTCGAGAAGTAGTTGGCTCCTTGAAGTTATTCAAATAAATCGTCAATGCGGGTCAAAGGATAACGATTTTTAATGGTAAGCTTGTTGAGTTCTCTATAGTCGATGCACATGCAAAACGATCCGTCTTTCTTATTGACGAATAAGACCGGTGCTCCCCATGGTGAGAAGCTTGGCCTAATGAATCCCTTGTTGAGAAGTTCGTTAAGCTGACTGGAAAGTTCCTGCATCTTAGCCGGCACCAGACGATAAGGAGATTTGGCTACAGGAGTAGCTCCTGGCACTAAGTCGATTCTGAACTCGACTTGGCGTTGTGGTGGTAATCCGGGAAGTTCTTTTGGGAAAATGTCGGGAAAGTCGCGTACTTCGGGGATTTTCTGAATGTCTTTCACCTCTTCACTCGTATCGATAATGTGTGCGAGGAATGCATGATATTCCTTTCACAAGCACTTCTGGGCTTGGATGCACGAAATGATACGAAGGATCGTACTAGGTTTGTTGCCATAGATAACTAAGGTTTCGTTGTTAGGAATGTTAAGACGAACTGTTTTTTCAAAGCACATGATGTCGGCGCAAAGAAGACTCAACCAATCCATGCCGATGGTAACATCGAAACCTTTAATTGGGACCGGCATGAGGTCTATCTTGAAAGTATGACCATCTAAAGTTAAAGTACAACCTACGTATATGCAGTTAGTACTCTCCGGTTTCCTGTTAGCCATTTCTACTATGAATGTGTTATCTAATGCGCATGGTTTTTGTTTAAGCAGGTGTGCAAATTTGTGACTTACGAAACTTTTCTCTACTCCACTATCAAAAAGTATGCAAGCATATGAGTTATCGAGGAGAAACGTACCAGTAACTATCGTAGGATCAGCTACCACTTCCTCGTGTCCCAAGGCCATAACTCTTCCTAATCCTCCAGCCATCCCCGCTTTAGGGCAGTTCCTCTTGTAGTGGCCCACTTCGCCACAACCATAGCAAGCTTGGCCCATACCGACGTTAGGAACCTGGGTGGCCTGAGCTGTTGGAGTCTTGCAAAAATGGGTTGTATGCCCCTTCCTGTTGCAGTTAGAGCATTGTATCTCCCTGCAAGGTCCGTGGTGGTGGAAGCTGCATTTGTTGCACTTCGGGAGAGTTCCAGCATAAGTTTTTGTTGGTAAGGGGTTCGCAGGGACAACAGGAGTTACCGTGGCGGCATTAATTGCCACAAGTTGTTGTCACTTGGAGGATTCTTGCGAAGCCCCTCTTTTCCTCTTGTTCCACCCCTTTTTGTTGCCGTTGACCTTTTGTGGTTCGGGTGCAGGGATTGTTGGGTTTTGAGGTTTCCTGTGATCTATGAGAGATTGTGCCAGCTCCTTGGCACTATCAAAAGTGACAGGCTTGGAAGCTAACACACTTGACTGGATCTGGGGTGACAGTCCCCAGATATATCTCTCTATCTTCTTGCTCCCGAGAGCAACCATATCAGGGCATAGGATTGCCAGATCAGAGAACCTATTTGTATAGGTTCCTATGTCGGATCCAACCATTTGCAGACCCTAGAGCTCCTGCTCGAGTTTTTGTATTTCACCTCGAGGACAATACTCTCATCAGCATGTCCTTCAAGTGTTCCCAGCTGATGGAATATACCACCACTAAAGTCAGATACTTAACATGGCCGTTCCACCATGTTAGTGCTCTGTCAGAGAAGGTACAAGCTGCAAACTTGACCTTGTTGCCCTCCTGGAAAGCACATATTTCAAAGATGGATTCCATATTTTCAATCCATTGTCTCAACACCATAACACCCCCATTTCCATTGAAGCTGCGGGGTTTGGCGTTCGTGAAGTCCTTGTAGGTGCATTCCCGAGGGTGTCCATGGCTTTCACCGTGGTTCGAGGGAGGTGCACCCGTTCCCGATCCACTAGGGACATGAGCATTGATGGCTGACACAGCAGCTGCTACTGCTGCTGTAAAGGCTTCCTGAAACATAGTGGCATCAAAAGGAGATGGTGATTGAGGAGGTTGAGGTGGTGGTGGAGGTGGTGGTATCGGTGTTTCGTTGTTAGGGTTACGCCTGGGATTCCTGCGTGGCGACATATTTAACTATACGTTTAAAAGATGACGACATGGATAAGAACAAATGAATAATGAGTGCATCTCATGGAATAGCTCTCCATAGTCCAACAACAAAATGAATAGTATAGCTAAATGAAGATGATAGCATTTTGGATAATAATTTCCGTATGATTAGATATCTGTCAATAATACTGGGATTACAGATGTAACAAGTTCGGGAAAAATGGCCTAGAAGTAGGCCTTACATCAACCAATATAGGAAAATTTTGACAGAACTATGACTAGTTGAAGACCTAACAGGTCTAAGATTTACAAAGATAGTAAATCAAACCAAAGTTTTTACATAAACTAGGTTATAACCAAAAGATGAGTCGTCGAGATTTTATCGGCAACGAGAACTGCTAGCATGAGTTCTTGATCCCGACAGCAGACGTTCTATGTCCCTCATACGCCTGTTAGCTCTCACTTGCTGAGCTTGAAGTTCCCTAACTTCGGCTTGAGTTTCAGCAAGTTCCCTCTGCAGAGCTGCATTGCGGACCAGAGTCCTTTCATGAGTAGACGCTAGTTGGCGAACGCGGACGGTGTTAATGCCAGAGTTGGCGTCAATCTCCAAGACTCGATTGATAGTTGATTGACCCAGTATCATGTTCCGAGAAATCCTACGAACCATGTGTTGGATTAATGTCTAAGTCCATAACTATAATTGGTAAGACTTGACCCGACCCGGCGTGGTCCATTTGGGTTGCATACCATCATGCACTTGGATAGACTATAATGAGATAAATAAGACACTTATGGTTATTAATATATTATAAGTTCTAGTATATTAATAATAAGAATAATAAGATTATTTAATTAGTATTGATCAAGAATTAATCTAGGATTAATTAAGTGATCAAAAGAAGACTAATTAAATATATGGGTTGATTGTGTAAATCATCCATACTTATATAGTGGGCTAATGCTCCATGGATAATCAAGTTGGGCTAAAACCCATAGGATGGTCCATGGATGCTCCATGGTGTATTTGAACCCATGGATCCAAGGAAATGGAAAGCCATGACAATTAAGGATTTACCCTAATTGTAACACTATATAAAGATCTTATTCTTGACAAAAATCGGCAACTAGAATCACACTAGAAAGTGAAGAAGAGGGCTAGCCGATTTCATGAAGTGTAGAACCCTCTCAAGTTATTCTAAGTGTTTTTGATGATTGTGATTACATTTGAGGCTTCCACACTATTGGGGCTAGGCACTCAAGCTTCATGAAGACTTTCTACATCAAAGAGGTATGTATTCTATCCTGTTACACTCATTGTTTTGTATGCTAGATTAGGATAATACCTTGGATGTTCTAATTTGCATGTATAATAGAGAAAACATAGATCCAAGGTATTTAGGGTTGCATGTACACTTAGGAGTGTTAGAATGCTCAAAACCCAACAGTGGTATCAGAGCCTAGGCTTGTTTTCTTACTATACCTGCAATATAAGCTGAAAAAACAAATTTGTTGCTGTCTGATCATCAGACTCGGCGAGTCCATCAGGAGACTCGGCGAGTCCATGCCTAAAATGTGATCAAATTCGATCCAACTCGCCGAGTTGGTTCATGCACTCGACGACTTGGACCCCCAGACAGCACATTTTTGTGGTTTTTGGCTAGAAATGGACTAGGAACATTACCCTAAGTTGTTTTTGAACTTATAAACTTGTTTTTTAATGTGGTAATGTTCGTGCTAATCCATTTTCAAAGATAATTGTCAATAGATTCATGTTTTGTATTAGTTTAAGGTTTAGACTAATTACATGAAGAAGTTTGATATGAATTATCTTGTTCTTATGAGTTGCTTAGATTAATAGAAAAGTTAATTGAAATAGTTGCTTTCAATCCATTTTAATCTAAGAGTTGAGTATAAAATGTGTTTGTGTAACTTGTCCTCAAGTTACATGAAGAGTGACATTAAAGACTCATAAAACTCATAAAAGTTGGTAATGGTTACAAAATGAAGAGTCTTGTGTCATTGAATTTTTTTTTTTTTATGACTCCATAACTTGTCCTCAAGTTATGGAAGTTCAAGAGTCACTTCATTAATAAATAAATAAATAAATAAAGTGTAACCTTAATTAATTCCGTAAGTTATAAAAATAAAGAAAAGTTAATTCTTTTATTAGTTTAAAGTCTTCCATAAGTTATGGAACTTGAAGAGTTTTTTTTGGATTAAAACTACTTTAAACACATAAGTTATGGAATTAATTAGTTTTGAATAGTTTCAAAACTTGCCCTCAAGTTTTGGAATTTGAAAAGTTTTCTCTTATGAATACTTTAATTCCAAGTTAGCCCTTAGAATTTTAAAAGAGTTAAAATTCAACACTTATACTATTTATAACATTAATGGTTAATTATTATATATATGTATAAGAACAAGTCATTTTACCGCTAGTACGCCTCATTCACGAAGCCGGTCTATAAGGTGGGTATAAGGTTGTTGCCTATAAAATGGCGACTTAATGGGTGTATACTCTTACCCACCGCTTGCTTGATCGGTGGAGGGTCGTTAGCCGAACGGGTAGGACAATGACTTTAAATTCTCATTAAAAGTATAATGATTATTATAAAGTAACTAAATATTTTATTTAATTCCCAATCTTAGTTACTTTAGGAAAAATGTGAATTTGGTGCTAGCCCATGGAATTCACACTTTGTACCTTACCAAGTCATTGGTGGAGCGTGTGTGGTTAACCGGCACACTAACTTGGACTAGTAAGGATCACAAAGGGTGACTTAATGTTTGTCATAGATCAATGGAGCGTGTGTGGTTAACCGACACATTGATTAGGTGATAATATTAAGGGTACCAAGTGAATTGGTATGGTTATTCACACCTTGTTTTGTGATCCTCGGCATCCCAGTCACAAAATTTGAGAGGGCACACTCGAGATTGAAACATGCCATTGAAAAGTTCAATGAATCTCAAAAGATCTAGGAATTTCAAATCCAATTAAAACCTAATAAATTATTTCATTTTTCATGGTGGAAATTGGTGAATCGTCATTCGCCTACCTTCAAATATTTTATAGCTTGGATTACTGCATCCCTCTTCCAAATTATAAAATATTATGTTGGGTCCTAGCCTTAATATTTCATATTGGGTGTCATATTAAGGACTTTAAATCAACTATCTTGAATATCTCCCAAAACATGTCTGGTTCAGATATTTATGATCTTCCCAAATCTCTTGAAGATGATGTTCCTCAACATCATGCTTCACTTCCTCTATCTCCTCCAATTATTCTCCCTCACCCACAAGTTCTTGAAAAGTTTAAAGTCACTCAATCCCTATTGGTAAGAATAGTCTTGGTGTGGTCACATCTTGGAGATGTAGTCACATATTGACAAGCCAGGAGAGTTGGGTGTCAAAGTCTTGAGAAAGTTGGTGGTTCAATCACTTTCTAAGTCACATAGTGAGTTCTTTTGGAACACCTATGAAAAAGACTATGACAAGACCCTTAATGATTTTATCTATTTGTTAAGATCAACTTCCTCAAAACTTGATGGACATTGACAATAGTGACACAGGAAATCCAGAAAAGCATTCTCTTCCCAATGGAAAGGGACCGGCCATAGTCAACTCATTTGACCAAATGGTAAAGAGAAAAACTAAGTCTGTGATAGTCCCGTGTACCATTATCAAAGGGTCCATATGTTTATATTGCCAAAGAAAGGGGCATTGGTTGCAAAGCTGCCATAATTTACCTAAGGATGTTAAAGTCGATAAGTTTGACTCTACTTCAGGTAAAGTCCACTATCTAACTCTGCTAAGTTTCTATTTGGAGATTCTTATTACATAATGTGAATGGGTCACATGCTGATGTCTTTTAAGAATCAAAGAAAAGATAGGAAGCTTAAAGAGGTATATGCTGATTTTGATTGCAATGATCGGTTTCGATCGCATGGTTCGGTAATCAGAATTTTGAGCTGTTGCTTAAGAGTTATAATATATTGCTTGTGAATAGATAACAACAAGGTTTTCATGTGGATTGTAAGGATAAGTTTTTCTGCAAAGTTTTAAAATAAAAGGAAAAAAAGGGGTTTTAATTTTGTTTATTTTAAAAATATCCTTACAATGGCATCTGTGGAAAATTGTTGCTTATTTGTTTCCAGTAATAGCAATATTGGAAAGTGGATTTGATTCTTTCATTTGTGGTTGTGTCTGAATTTACCAAATGAAGAAAGTTTTTCATCACCCAAGTTTCAATTGGACAGAAACTTGGAATCAGACAAGTTGTATTGTATGATGAATGAGAATTTTCATCTTTGAAAATTAAGACTAATTCTTTGATCACATGTATATGTGAGTCAATTGAAGGACTAAGGAATTAAGTACACTGGGTGTGCGCTGGCCAAGGTCCACCACAAAGATTGATTTGTCATGATTTACTAAAGATTAGTAAATATGATTATACTTATAAGGTTAAGTATAATTCTGTAACATTGAAAAGGTTCCAATGTATGGCAGAGCGAATAAGAAGAATCAAATTAGGCAGAAGGATAAAAGTTTCTCAAATCTGAAAAGATGGGAGAGTACTTTAGTATCAGTTTTATGATCATCTTAATGATTTAGAAACCATATCACAAATTCATACTCTAAGGACGTCTTAGTGAATTGTTATGGCTAAGAAGAGAGCTCATGAATTGTTGGATTGGTTAAGATCAAGGAGATGAGTCATACTTCGTTCCAAAACAATTCTTAGAGTCATACTCCAAGATTGTAACATTGAGTGACATAAAGTAAGGTTTAAAACACTTATCAAATGTAGTGTAAAATGTTTTCTACTCTTGTACATTTGAGATTGGTAAGTTGTGATGTCTTGGATGAGACAAAGACCAACTAAGACCAATTGTGTGAAGTGTTAGTCTTGATAAGAATCCGCACTATCCCTTGAATATTTGTTTTTTCAAGGAATGATTCTTGACTGGGGAAACTTATATGTCAAGGGGACAATGGGAGCCTTAAAGATCCTGAACGAGTTTCAAGATTTAATCAAGAGTGAAACCTGTAATTTATCACTAGCACACGACTTAAGGTTTGCAACCTATCGTGTTGACATAATTCTTATTTCTGTACCTACTTCAAATAAGTTGAATTTGCATGTGAGTTATCAGAGTTCAACTTGGAAGCATTGGTGGGCCTTGTGCTACCAAGGTGACAAGAAATTAAGATTGAACAAGTTCAATCCATATGAGTTTGAATTTGTCACTAACCTTGTCTTGTGATTATGGTTTTGACAAATTCGCATGGATAGGAACTCATACACTATAAAATATAAGTGTCATAAGGTTTCTCTCCGATTCATGAAAATGATGGTGAGGAAACACTTTCACTAAGTAGATTTTACTTAGATAGCAATTGTGTTATTTGCATTTTCAAAAGTCGTTAGTGGAGCGCGTGTGGTTAACCGGCACGCTAACATGGACTTGTGAGAAATGGCAAATGCCTAAGCAATTGAGACTATGATTACGGCATCTCTTTTCATAGTTCTGAAAATTGTTTAGACACACATGTGAGCTATCTAAGAAAGGATGTATGAATCTAAATTTCAGAAGTCCAGCAGATTTCTGAAAATATGTCAGAGCTAGTGGGAGCATAAATGTTATGCTGATAATCATCATGTTAGTGGGAGCATGATTATTATGATTAGTATTGCAAGCTAGCAATGTTAATTATAGAAAACAAAGTTTCAATCCGTGAAGTTGCAGGGGTTGAAAAGTTGTTTTGCTATAATTAAGGGAGAGGAAATTATACTTCATTTCACTTCTAAAGCTTAGATTGAGATTTTAATTGTCTTTAGTCAAGAATATATATGAATTTTGTGTTGGAATGGTTCAACCTGAAGAAATTCTATATATATTGCGTTTTCAAATTCGATTATGATTACGGCATCCCTCTTCATAGTTAAATTTTGAAAAACATGGCAAATAAAAATATTGTAGCAAAAGACTGGTCTAGTATCATGCCTTTATGTCAAACATCATGAATCGTATCCCATATGCTTCGGATATAGGATCTATTTCATGTGCTATAATATTCACCCTTTCTAAATTTTCCAAATGCTCAGGGCATTTAGATGGGAAAAGTCTAGAACTGGATATGACTAAAGTGATTAAGCAATTATCGAGGAAAATCTGAGGTTTGCCAAAGATTGGTTGCTCAAGGACATTTGAAAGTATAGTGTTAATTTTAGGAGGACCATATTGACATTTTCTGAAAAGAAGTAACTCTTGTTCGGAAGTGATATTCAAAATGGGATTATGGAAATGTCGCCATAGATGGAAGTTATTCAATCTATGTAAGATTAGAAAACCTTAATGCAAGAAGGATGTTCAAAGCAATGTACTTTGAATATGAGACTTTCGTTCCATAGAAGTTGACCTTCTTTGGAATACTCTGTAATGACTAGTGACAAGGTTTTGGTGACTTTGTGAATAATCATTACAAGAGGAACATTGCATAAAAGTTTAAATTCTAACAGTTTTTTTTTTGGTAAATGATAGGAATCGGGGATTCTCACATTTACAATAAGGATTTGGGATTGTGAAATGAGTATCATTGGAATCATGTTCAATTGATCTACATCACAATGTAAGGATCATAGACAAACATAGTGTGCATACTTAGGGTATGGCATAACTATTGTTTAGAAAAACAAAGTGTGCATGCTAGGTGCATGGGACGGATGTTGTTTTTATTCAAGTCTTAAGTTGATTATTTGAAACATTGAATAATGTGTAATCAATATGGTGATAAATAAAAGGTGGTTTTATTTATATTCAAAAGGGTTCTGAGACCATATTAGATTCGATTATTATTGTGTTTCACTTTCCATGTTTTGACTTCCAAAATAGCTAGGTTATTCTTTCTGAATGACTAAGTTATTTAAACACTCCACAGTCGTTCATATGTTGGAAGTAGGTATGAATCAAGACTGTCATGAATCGGGTTTGTAGATGGCTAAATGTGTTTAGACATAGCAATGGTTGCTACAACATTCATGAGTGCTCATAAGTTATGAGTATTGGCATAAACCCACGCTCACTTGTATCACTTCATGGAATTTATCTCGAGTGATCGTGAGACGGTAATATCATATAAATTTTCAAACCTAGAGATATGAGTTGTTACCTATGAGTTGGTTGTGCATTGATTGCACGTAAACGCATCAGTAACTTGATGTTATAAAACGTGCCTTTGTGTACAATTCCACAAGTAGTAGAACAAGCATATGAGTCGAAGTTTATTTGTTCCTTCTAGAAATAGAAGCGATATCTAGGCCCCTCGATGATTTTGTTGTGACCTATGTACCAGCCGGTCAGAACTGAATTGATGTGTTCGATTAAGTTCTTTGTCAAACAAATCGAAAATCGGGAAACAAACTGCTGGACAATAAGTACGACGTTGTTCCATGTATTTGTCCGGATGATATCATGAGAACAGAGGATTATATGATCCCTTATCTAATGGGCAAGTCATTGACAAGGTCAGAGTTCATCTACAAGGTCAGAGTTCGACAGAAGCTTTTGAGAGCTACGATTGCCAGTTGGTTCCTGAAGTTATACGCAATAATAGTTTTAGACTTATCCAAGTGGGAGACTGTTGGATTAATGTCTAAGTCCATAACTATAATTGGTAAGACTTGACCCGACCCGACATGGTCCATTTGGCTTGCATACCATCATGCACTTGGATAGACTATAATGAGATAAATAAGACACTTATGGTTATTAATATATTATAAGTTCTAGTATATTAATAATAAGAATAATAAGATTATTTAATTAGTATTGATCAAGAATTAATCTAGGATTAATTAAGTGATCAAAAGAAGACTAATTAAATATATGGGTTGATTGTGTAAATCATCCATACTTATATAGTGGGCTAATGCTCCATGGATAATCAAGTTGGGCTAAAACCCATAGGATGGTCCATGGATGCTCCATGGTGTATTTGAACCCATGGATCCAAGGAAATGGAAAGCCATGACAATTAAGGATTTACCCTAATTGTAACACTATATAAAGATCTTATTCTTGACAAAAATCGGCCACTAGAATCACACTAGAAAGTGAAGAAGAGGGCTAGCCGATTTCATGAAATGTAGAACCCTCTCAAGTTATTCTAATTGTTTTTGATGATTGTGATTACATTTGAGGCTTCCACACTATTGGGGCTAGGCACTCAAGCTTCATGAAGACTTTCTACATCAAAGAGGTATGTATTCTATCCTGTTACACTCATTGTTTTGTATGCTAGATTAGGATAATACCTTGGATGTTCTAATTTGCATGTATAATAGAGAAAACATAGATCCAAGGTATTTAGGGTTGCATGTACACTTAGGAGTGTTAGAATGCTTAAAACCCAACACCATGATGGGTAGGACCCTATCAGCTGAACCTCCCTCAGTGAGGTTGTAGAAGCTTCTGTCTCCATTGTAGGGGATAGGTTGACCCTGTTGCTGACTCCATGTACTCAAGTTAGTGGCCCACAGAGGTGTGGATCCTTGAAATGCGGGACGGGGGTTCAGGTTTGGGTTTTGAGCAGCTGGGGGTAGGTTGTTGACTTCAGGCTCCGAGTCAGAACTTTCAGAAAAACAATCAGCATGATGATCATCCGAAGGGATTGGGTGATCATCTTCTGGTTCTTCCTCTAGTCATCCAGCGTTGCCTTGGTTTGGGAAGTACGGGTCGCCATGGTGAAATCCAGCCATTAAAATCTACGCGAGAAAAGGGATATAAGAAATAGGTAAATAGACGAACTGGCTAAGTTAATTACAGTAAGACCAATTACTCCTATGGTATTTCTTTATGGAGGTGTTGGTAAGTTTTTACACTTGTTGCCACATCACAACCATTCTTGGGCATATGCTAATTGCTCCTTGGACTAGCATAGTTGATCAGGCTATGCCATTCCCAAGACTGACCATATATCCACAGGCTTACTTGTGATATTCAACAATCGTAATACTTTTGTTCTTGTCATTGTGACACTGGTTTTAGTATGAATGCAGGCACATATACTTACTTAAATATTTTATTATTTAAAAGTATGACTCTTAGATAGAGTGTTTTAATCCCAATGTATTTATAGTTACTATATCTTTTATGGGTTGATATACTATATTCACTATAAACAATGCTTTGATACCAATCTGTCACACCCCAAAATGAATAACGGCGGAAGCATTCCGGGGTGGAGGACGTCATGTACAGTATCACAACAGTGTAAAGTAGTAAACAAGCAACAACATCATCCATTGTATTAAAAGTAAAGTTTTAATACATGTGTGTTCTTTCAATGTAATAAGACACCAAAATATACAATCAAAATAAAAGACGAGTCTTGTTTGTGCTCCGTCTTCTCAAAACCTGGCCATCGTACATGTCTACTAGTGACCTGAGAATACAAGTTATTTTGAAAACGAGTATTAGCCTAAAGCTGGTGAATTCATAAGTATTTAAGTGTCATTGCCTTGTTTTGGAAAACTGTTATGAATGCCTTGTAAATCTTTGAATGAATCAATTGATGTAAGAAATTAAAACACTAAAAAATCCCTTATTTCCTACCATTATGAAATGTAGTCTTCTACCAAGACCCGAAGGTTTTGTAAGTGAAAATGATAGTTTTTCCTTTCTTTTGACTATTACTAAAAGTACTTAGTCTAACTCATCGTTTATTTGAATGTATCACAAAATAAAGTAACAGGAAAATGTACTAATGTAATTGTTATCCTTTTGTATTAGGATTAACACGACATCGCGATTAGCGAAATGTATAACCTTTGAACATCCGTAGATTGTTCAATTTTCCTATGTAGCTACAGCAGGTGGGAGGAAGGGTTAGTCCCGTAAAAGTATTCCTAATATAAGTATTAACCATAGGCATCCGTAGATGTTCATCAACCTCTGTAGCGAACAGTAGGCCTAAGGAATAGTTAGTCCCGTAAAGGTACTCCTGGTATAAGTAATAACCGTAGGCATTCGTAGATGTTCATCAACCACTGGTGCTAACAACTGGGATTCAGAATGGTTAGTCCCGTCTAGATATCCCGTTGAACTGGGATAAGCAGGACAATTTACACAGAAGGTACTAATAAATCATCCTTGTGAATCGAGATACAAGTATTCATGTAAGTGTATACAGGTAAACGTATCTACGTAAAGGTACTCATATAATGTATTCATGTAAGGTACTCATGTAAGTGTATCCATGTAAGCGTACTCATGTAAGTGTAGTCATGTAACATGTAATGTATAGTACAGACTCATGAATGAACTGACTCTGATGTACTTCCTTGTAATAGGAATAATTTTTTGTATCTTCTAACTATCCCTATAATTGTTAAATGGAAGGTAATTGGTTGTCCAAGCAGGTTTATACACCCTTGCTACACAAGAGTGTGGGAACTGAATGAAGGATGAAAACTATAACATCAATACATATATAAGAACATAAGTGTATGGATATAGTTTTGTTCAAGAAGGTAACAATGGTTTTTGTAAGACATCTAAGAGTTTTGAACAACAATTAACAATGAATTGATGTCATTTTAATTAACATTTCAAAAACTAATACATTTGATAACAAAGTATTTTAAGATAGAAAACCATTTCATGCATCACATTTTGAAGTATGTGAAATCTGCTGGATGAAAACATAGTTATAAAACACATATGAGTGATTTAATTACATACTGTTTTCTACTTGTATCCCCCCTCCATTAAAGCATTTAAAATCATTTAAAACATTGATTAAGGGGTATGAACTCACCTGAAGATGGTGGTTTGGATGAACTGAACGGTGTAGGATTGTTAGGTGTCAAGTGAGGACTTGTACACACACTATGATCCTAATGAACATATAATCACACATATATGCACCCAATTAGTCTTAAACTACTAATTGAAAATGTTAAGACACCCTAGAACATTATAAACACTTTATATAAGTGTTATAAGCCCTAAGGGTTGTATCTAAGTTGTTGTGGGACAAGGCTAATGGGTTTTGGGTTCCAAAGGACCCCATATATGAGTTTACTCTCCAATAAACCTTACACAAGGAGTTTACGGTCATAAACTCTTTATTTTACGGCTGTAAACTCCTAAGCTTAATGTCATTTGGTGATTTGAAGTGTTACATGATCCCTAGAAGCAATTCCACTTAGTGGTTTAATACTTGGAAGGGTTTAGGGCATTAATATACTCCTTTGAGGAGTTCACGGCCCTGGGACCATTTCCCTTAGAGATTATGGTCGTAATCTCTCATGGGGATGGGTTTTTGGTAATTCCAAGTCCCTAAATTAACTAGGAACTTATATATGCTTGTGTCCAAGGCTTTAGGAGTGATTAAGGCACCTTTTGGCCCTTGAGTTTGGAGTTCACGATCCAAGAACTTCTTGGGCTGTGAACACCTTACTCTTGGTGTTCATGGATGATTTCTAGTCTTATATACACTAATATACAAGTCTAAGGTAGTTACATATCACGGGGAAAGGACTAGGCATCAATTAACCCTTATAAAAGAGTTTACTCCCCAAGGTGTTCTTGGACGGTAAACTCTTGAATCTTGCTGTTTTGTTTTGAAATCTATGTTATTAAACACATTATAAGTCATATAATACAACTAGAAAGAGGTACTCACGATTTGGGATGAAAACCCGAAGATCCGTGAGAGAGAAAATGGCTTTTCTCTAGTTGGAATGTAACTAATGAATGGATATGGCTCAGAATTCTATATATAGTCCTGAGATTTTTGGCAGAAAGTACTTTATTCTCGAAATGAACTCTAATATAATAGAGTTTTGGAATAACAGAGTTGCACAAAACCCTAGTGCATCCACTCTCCTGATATCTCCGTAAGTGTAAACCCTGAAATACTCAAACTTATACGGAAAAGTCTGAAAATTTACTGCAACAGTTCTTACTTCTATTGACTTGATAATGTTCGTACATAATGGAAATTTCAGGTTGTCACAAAATTGTGTTGAGAGCCAGATGTTGAATTCTCAATCTTTTTCAAAATCTTTATTTGTTTAGTTTTGGTCATGGTCTCATTCACAATAGGAACCAAATCCTTAGCATCCAAACATTCATCTATTTTAACAATACCATATGCATATAAATCATTTGGAACCTTATCAAACTCAGAAATCTTCTTCTCATAGTCATAGGACTTTGAATCTATTTTCTCCCTTTCGAATGTCAAATAGAGAAAAAGTTTCCTATTTTGTTCCTTACTTATGTCAGATGAATGATGGAAAGAAGTCAACTTAGCATACGATCTTTTGGCCGAATTACAATAGATTTTATGTTGTTTAACAAAGTATAATTATCCAATATCAAATTATCCCTATCACAAGTAACATTCTTTAACTGCAATTCTAGATTATCTATTGTACTTCTCTTCGACTCCAACCTTTTATGAGATTCTAGCAGTTGAGATTTTGATTTCTCAGCTTCACTACTAATAGAAATAAGTATGTCATTAAGTTAAGATAGAGTATCATCGAAGTCATATAAAATGGCATCATATGAACTGAAAGGAATATCAAAGTATTCGAGAAGAGAACGTACCTTCAAAGTGATTGGAGGCTTGTTAGCACCAGTAGAAATGAAGCACCTTCCTGTCACCTTTTCCTCATCCTCACTTCCATCTTCAAAATTTGCATACATGGCTCCATGTATGGGGTTTCACATTTCCTCATCATCTGATCCAGATTACGAGATTTGGTAAGTATGATCCCCTTCACCACTTCCTTTTGCAACTAGAGACATCCCCTTCATCCTAGTTCTCACTTATTCTAGCCTTTCAACATAATAGGCTTCGTCCTTTACTTTTTCCTTCTTCTCTTCTGTCTTCCTCAACATAAAATCGATTGCCATATGGTTCGCACCATTGCAGTAATGACAATCAAAACCAGAATCACCATTTAATTTCTTCTTCTCTTCTCTCTTTCTTCTCCGACTTCGTTTCCTCTCTCACATTCTTCCCAAATGAGTTTCCCATGAAATCATTTCCTTTAAACTTCAGATTGAATGGCTTTTTGTAAAATTTATTGACTTTATTATTCGAATAATACGCCACAACTTTGTTATCCGAGTTCATGATAAAACCTTCATTATCAGAATCATCAACACCAGTAGATTCGATTTCAGTTTCTTTTCCAGAGTCTTTCGAACCAGTGCGAGAGGACCGCCCAAACTTAGTTTTCCTTCTTCAGCAATCTCGTTAATCTCACTCCCATGGGCTTTCAGAACATTATAAAGATCACCAAGTGAAAAGTTGTTTAAGCTTTGTTGCGTCTTTATCATCAAACTTATGTTCCTACATTCCTTTCAAAGTCCCATCAAGAAAGTAAGATTGTACTACATAGTTGAGCGATTAACTCCATAACGACTGCACTTGAAGACTAATTCATTCAGACGATCATAGTACATTTCAATGGTATCCATCTCCTACCGTTTGAATTCACCTAATTCAACCAGACATATCTTAATAAAACTTTGTCTAGTCTTATCACATCCTTGATACTTTTCTTTCAAAGTATCCCATATCTTATTAGCAGTTTTACAAACACAAACATAATTATAAACACTGGTGGAAGATCACCGCAAAGTTCTCTCAAGCATCTTGTAACAGCCCGGATCCCCATGTATCTTTACTTTCATAGTTTTGACATTCTGTGAGGGGACTTGGCGAGTTGGAGGTCGAACTCGCCGAGTCGGGTCGCGGTTTTGGGCGGAGGTTCGCGTCCGGACTCGGCGAGTCCAAGGGATGGACTCAGCGAGTCCGCACTGTTTAATGAAACCCTAATTTCCCGGTCCTAAGCCCTATTTAAAGGACCTTATGGCCTTCATTTGCGGCCACCTTGAACCCTAAGAGCACCCATACGACTGTGAGCCCTTGTGAGTGTGTTAGGAGGCCATTTGTTCATCATTTTGTGTATTATTGCAAGTAAGGAGGGAGAAGATTAAGCTTGAAGAGTTGGGGAGCTTGGATCTGCTTCTATTTCATCAAGGGAACCTTCTTGAGGTAACTTATAGAGTTAAACCTCGTATTTTGGGTTGATGTGTCAAATCTAGGGTTTCTTCTTGCCTTATTTGGCTTAAATTGGAAGTATGAAAGGTCCCATGGAGATATGGAACATAGATCTGGACCTTAGCAGGTCCAGGAGGCCCCATATGACAAGCTTTATGTCCATTCTTTTGAGTTAGAAGCTAGGGTTGCCATATTAGAGGTTATTTCTCCAAAATGAGCCTTGTATGCGTTGCATGGCGACCAAGACTGGGACTTTACGTGATAAATAAGCTTGGGAAGGCCAGATCTATGTGTGTATGGAACGGATCTGACCGCAAAAGCCAGTTTTAGCTGGTGCATGGCATGGACTCGCCGAGTCTGAAGAACAGACTCGACGAGTCGCTTGAAGATTGTCCTTGAGACCACCCAGTGTGTAGTCCTGACCGAGTTGTGGGTGACTCAGTGAGTCGCAGAGAGTTAGAAAGGTTTTGACAGGTGGACCGAGTCAAGTTGGGACTCGCCGAGTTGTCCTTGCGACTCGGCGAGTTGAGTCGCGGTGGCCCCGTGATTCAGGCCCAGGTGGAACTCGTCGAGTCGGGGGAGTACTCGACGAGTCAAAGGGAAAATCCTTGCGAGTTGGTTAAAACACGTAGACTCGCCGAGTCATTATAGTGCACTCACCGAGTCCGGTCCAATTGACCAAAGACTGTTGACCAAGTCAACCTATGTTGACTTGATATGGATGGTCAACCTTAGTGGTACAAGTAATAATTATAGATTCATGATATCATAGGAGGATTACAGCTCGAGGGGTCGAGTACGAGTGATTCCAGGGTTCACGATTAGCGAGGCATACGATGTGAGTCTTCTCACTATACTGTACCCGAAAGGGTTTGACTGTGTGACCGGAAGGTCGAATATGACATGATATATATGCCTTATGTGTGTTAAGTTATTCGTTATATGTGCCAAGTATGATATGCTTGATTTGGGCCGGAAGGCAACATGTTATGGGCCGGAAGGCGTGGTCATATGGACTGTAAGGTTGACGTGGGTAGGACCGAAAGGTTTACCCAGTCGGGACGGAAGTCCCCTGAGACACATGGACCGGAAGGTCAAGGCCTGGAAAGGCGTACGTGCGTAGGTTGTATTTTGGGGAACTCACTAAGCATTTATGCTTACAGTTGTTGTGTTATGTGTTTCAGGTACTAGCGAGGACCGTGGGAAGGCGCCGGCGTGATCGTACACACACTCGGGGAAACCATTTTGTGATCTTTTGTTATGTAATCGGTCATGACTAAATTGTTACATTGGAACCTAAACTTATTACTCAATGTTTTGATGATTGTAAAAATGAAAAATTTTTGGTTTTGAAATTTATGACGTTACAAGTGTTGGATTAATGTCTAAGTCCATAACTATAATTGGTAAGACTTGACCCGACCCGGCATGGTCCATTTGGGTTGCATGGCATCATGCACTTTGATAGACTATAATGAGAGAAATAAGACACTTACGGTTATTAATATATTATAAGTTCTAGTATATTAATAATAAGAATAATGAGATTATTTAATTAGTATTGATCAAGAATTAATCTAGAATTAATTAAGTGATCAAAAGAAGACTAATTAAATATATGGGTTGATTGTGTAAATCATTCATTCTTATATATGTGGGCTTGTGATCCAAGATTCCTTATGTTGGACTAAGTCCATGGGGTGACCCATGGATACTCCATGGAGGTTAAAATCCATGGAGCATAAGGAATGGGTAAAGTCATGAGTTACATGGTGTAACCCTAATAGCCACCATATAAAAGAAACCCATGGCTCAAGAAATCGTGACTATGACTAACACTATGTGTATGTATGAGGGCTACACGATTTCATGAAGTGTTCTTATTTCTCTCTAAGTTATTCCAAGTGCTTATGGTGTTGTGTGAACCATTTGAGGTGTCACACTTGGGGCACTAAGCACTCAAGCTTCATGAAGACAAGCACCATTGAAGAGGTATGTATTCTATCTTGTTATGTTGATATTTTGTATGCTAGTTTAGGATAATACCTTGGATGTTCATATTTGCATGTATAATAGAGAAAACATAGATCCAAGGTATTTAGGGTTGCATGTACACTTAGGAGTGTTAGAATGCTCATAACCCAACAACAAGTTCGTATCAGAGCCTAGGCTTGTTTTCTTGTTATACCTGCAATAGAAGCTGAAAAATCGAGTTTTGATGCTGTCAGCCCAGCTGACTCGCCGAGTCCATGAAGGGACTCGATGAGTCCAAGGCAAAATGCATCCAACTCGCCGAGTTGTGTTCATGCACTCGACGAGTTGGACCCCAGACAGCATATCTTCGAGGTTTTTGGCTAGAAATGGACTAGGAACATTACCCTAAGTTGTTTTGATCTTATAAACTTGTTTTTAAATGTGGTAATGTTCATGCTAATCCATTTTCAAGATAATTGTCAATAGATTCATGTTTTGTATTAGTTTAAAGGTTAGACTAATTACATGAAAAAGTTTGATTTGAATTATCTTGTTCTTATGAGTTGCTTAGATTAATAGAAAAGTTGAGTGAAAAAGTTGTTTTCAATCCAAATTAATCTAAGAGTTGAGTATAAAATGTGTTTGTGTAACTTATCCTTAAGTTACATGAAGAGTCACATTAAAGACTCATAAAACTCATAAAGTTGGCAAAGGTTACAAAAAGATGAAGAGTCTTGTCCTTAAGTTATGGAGGTTCAAGAGTCACTTCATAAATAAATAAATAAATAAAATATGTAACCTTAATTAATTTCATAAGTTATAAAATAAAGAAAAAGTTAATTCTTTATTAGTTTAAAGTCTTCCATAATTTGTCCTCAAGTTATGGAACTTGAAGAGTTTTTGGATTAAAACTACTTTGAACATATAAGTTATGGAATTAATTAGTTTTGAATAGTTTCAAAACTTGCCCTCAAGTTTTGGAATTTGTAAAGCTTTCTCTTATGAATACTTTAATTCCAAGTTAGCCCTTAGAATTTTAAAAGTTAAAATTCAACCCTTATACTTTATAATATTATAAGTTAATAATATTTGTATGTATAAGAGTAAAGTCGGTCTTACCGCTAGTACACCTCATTCACGAAGCCGGTCTATAAGGTGGGTATAAGGTTGTTGCCTATAAAATGGCAACTTAATGGGTGTTCACTCTCACCCACCGCTCGCTTGACTGGTGGAGGGTCGTTAGCCGAACGGGTTTGACATGACTATAATTCTCCCTTCATTAAAAGTATTAATGATAAATACTAAGTAACTAAACTTTTAATAATACCCAATCTTAGTTACTTAGAAAAATGTGAATAAGGTGCTAATCCACGAAATTACACTTTGCACTTTGTTTGAGTCGGTTAGTGGAGCGCGTGTGGTTAACCGGCACACTAACTCGTATTTAACAAGGTAGGCAAAGGGTAACTTAATGTTTATCATAGTATCGATGGAGCGTGTGTGGTTAACCGGCACATCGATTGAGGGATAAACACTTAAGGGTACCCAGTAATTTGCATGGTTACTTCACACCTTGTTTTGTGATCCTCGGCATCCCAGTCACAAAACCTGAAGGGCACACTCGAGATTGAAACATGCCATTGAACAGTTCAATGAATCTCAAAAGATCTAGGAGTTTCAAAACCAATTAAAACCTAATAATACATTTCGTTTATCTTGGTGGAAATTGGTGAATCGTCATTCACCTACCTTCAAATTGTTTTATAGCTTGGATTAC
The DNA here is from genome assembly GCF_052625555.1 of Lactuca saligna. Lineage (NCBI taxonomy): Eukaryota > Viridiplantae > Streptophyta > Magnoliopsida > Asterales > Asteraceae > Lactuca > Lactuca saligna. Next base: position 167,001,832 of record NC_136420.1, read on the forward strand.
GGCATACCTCTTCTAAGTTATAAAATAATCTGTTAGGTCCTAGCCTTAATATTTCATATTGGGTGTCATATTAAGGACTTTAAATCAACTATCTTGAATATCTCCCAAAACATGTCTGGTTTAGACATTTATGATCTTCCCAAATCTCTTGAAACAAGCTTTCCTAAATGAAGATGATGTCCCATGGATATCATACTTCTCTCTCCTCCTCCAATTATTCTCCCTAACCCACAAGTTCTTGAAAAGTTTAAGGTCACTCAAGCCCTATTGGCAAGTAAAGGTCTTGGTGTGGTCACATCTTGGAGATGTAGTCACATTTTGACAAGCCGGGAGAGAAGGGTGTCAAAGTCTTGAGAAAGTTGGTGGTTCAATCACTTTCTAAGTCACATAGTGAGTTCTTTTGGGACACCTATGAAATAGACTATGACAAGACCCTTAATGATCTTATCCATTGTTAAGATCAACTTCCTGAAACTTTATGGACATTGACAATGGTGACACAGGAAATCCAGGAAAGCATTCTCTTCCCAATGGAAAGGGATCGGCCATAGTCAACTCGGTTGAACAAATGGTAAAGAGAAAAGCTAAGTCTGTAATAGTCCTGTGTACCATTATCAAAGGGTCCATATGTTTATATTGCCAAAGTAAGGGTCATTAGTTGCGAAGCTGCCTAATTTACCTAAGGATGTTAAAGTCAATATGATTGACTCTACTTCAGGTAAAAGTCCACTACTCTAACTCTGTTAAGTTTCTATTCTGAGATTCCTTATACATGATGTGGCTGGGTCACATGGTAATGTTTTAAGAATCAAAGAAAAGTAAAGGAACTTAAAGAAAGAATATGCTGAATCTGATCGCATAGATGGATTTCTATCGCGTAGTTTGAAGATCGGATTCTTGAGCTACTTCTTAGGAGTTATGAGATATTGCTAAGGAATAGACAACAACAAGTTTTCGTATGGATTGTAAGGATAAGTTTTTCCGCATAGTTTTAAAATAAAAAGAAAATTTTGATTGTATTTATTTTAAAATATCCTTACAATGGCATTTGAGGAAAAATTGTTGCTTATACGATTCCATTAATAGCAAGAGTGGAAATATGAAATTGATTCTTCATTTGTGGTAATGTCTAAATTTACCAAGTAAGGAAAGATTCTCATCACCCAAGTCTCAATTGGACCGGAACTTGGAATCATGCGAGTTGTATAGCATGATGAATGAGAACTTTCAAGTCTTGGAAAAATTAAGACTAATTACTTATTCACATGGATGTGTGAGTCAAGTAATGGACTAAGGGATCGAGTACATAGTCATGTGCACTGATTAAGTCCACCACAAAAGATTAATAAGACTATTCGTCATAGTTTACTAAAGCTCAGTAAATATGATTATACTTACAAGCTTAAGTGTAACTCTGAGACATTGGAAAAAGGTTCCAATGTATGACAGAGCGAATAAGAAGAATCAACTGAGGCAGAAGGATAAAAGTTTCTCAAATCTGAAAAGATGGGAGAGTACTTTAGTATCAGCTTTGTGATCATCTTAATGATTAAGAAACCATATCAAAATTTGTTCTCTAAGAAAGTCTTAGTGCATTCTTATGACTAAGAAGAAGGGATCTTGAAATTGTTGAAATGGTTAAATCAAGAAGATGAGTCATACTTCGTTCCAATACAAGTCTTGGAGTCATACTCCAAGATTGTAATTTGAGTGACATGTCTTAAATAAGGTTTAAAACACTTGACAAATGTAAGAGTAAAAGTTTTCTACTCTTGTACATTTGAAATTGGTAAGTTGTGATGTTTTGGATAAAACAAAGACCAACTTCGGCCAATTGTGTGAAGTGTTTGTCTTGATTAGAATCCACACTATCTCTTGGATGTTTGACAAGGGAGTCTTATAGGTCAAGAGGACAGTGGGAGTCTTAAAGGTCTTGAAATTCTCAAGAACTAATCAAGAATGAAACCTAAAGTTCTTCACTAGCACACGACTTAAGGTTTATAACCTATCGTGTTGACATATTATGTGCCCATTCCAGTTAAAGTTGGCTTTGCATATGAGTTCTTAGAGCTCTCAATGTGTTGCACAACAACTTGGAAGCAATGGTAGGCCCTTGAGCTACCAAGAGGCAAGAAATTAAGATTGAGTTCAATCCATATGGTTTTGGATTTGTCATTATCCTTGTCTTGTGATTATGGTTTTGACAAATTCATATGGGTAGGAACTCATACACCAATAAATCTAAGTGTCATAAGGTTTCTCTCTGATTCATGAAAATGATGGTGAGGAAACACTTCCACTAAGTAGATTTTAGCTAGATAGCAATTGTGATATTTGCATTCTCAAAGTCGTTAGTGGAGCGTGTGTGGTTTACCGGCACACTAACTTGGACTTGTGAGAAATAACAAAGGTCAAAACAATCAAGACTATGATTACGGCATCCCTTTTCATAGTTCTTAAAATTGTTTTGACACACCCATGAGCTATCTAAGAGAAGGTGTATATTTTTGATAAAGTCTTATCAAAACAATCTAGTATCAGAAATCTGAACTTTGGTAAGAAAGTCAATAAAGTATTGATTTCTAGAAGTCGAGCTTTCTGAGTACATGTCAAAGCAAGTGGGAGCATACGTGTTATGCTAATAATCATCATGTTAGTGGGAGCATGATAATTATGATAAGTATTGCAAGCTAGCAATGTTAATTATAGAAAACAAAAGGTTTCAATTGGGAAAAAGTTGTTTTGCTATAATTAAGGGAGAGGAAATTATACTTCATCTCAAATCTATAAGCTTAGATCGTGAGGTTTTAATCATTTAGTCAAGAATATATATGAATTTCATGTTGGAATGGCTCAACATAAGGAAATTCTATATATGGGTCCATTATTTGCGTTCTTAAATTCGATTATGATTACGGCATCCCTTTTCATAATCTGAATTATGAGAACTTGGCAAATAGAAATGGAAATGTTATAGCAAAAGACTAGTTTAGTCTTTATGTGAGACATCATGAATCGTGTCCCATATGCTACGGATATAGGACCGATTACTTGTGCTATATTCATCCTTTCTAAAATTTTCCAAATGCCTAGGGCATTAAGAAGGGAAAATGTTTAGAACTGGATATGACTAAAAGGATTAAACAATTGTCGAGGACAATCTAAGGTTTACCAAAGATTGGTTTCTCAAGGACAGTTGGAAGTGTAGTGATAATTCTGGAAGGACCATATTGACATAATCTGTAAGGAGGCAACTCTTGTTCAGAAGTGATAGTCAAAATGGAATCTGGAAATGTTTCAAAGTTAGAATTTTCAATCTGTGTAAGATTAAGGAAACTTAATGCAAGAAGGATGGTTCCAAGGACTTGATCTTCTTTGGAATGCTCTGTAATGATTGTTGTTAAGTCTTTCTGACTTTGTGCATAATCATTACAAGAGGATCGATGCATATAAGTTTAGAATCTAACAGATTTCAGTAAATGACATGAATTTGGAATTCTTGCATTTGCAGTAAGGATTTGGGAGTGTGAAAAGAGAATCATTGAAGTTATGTTCAATTGATCTAGTTCACAAGGTAAAGATCATAGACAAACATAGTATGCATACTTGGTGTATAGCATGACTATTGTTTAGAAAACATAGTGTGCATGCTTGGAGCATGGGACAACTATTGTTTTAAATTCAAGAATAATGTTGATAGCTGAAACAATATACAATGAATAATGTGTAATCATATGGTGATAAATAAAAGGAGTTTTATTTATATTCATAAGTTCTGAGACCATATTGGATTCAATTATTATTGTGTTTCACTTTGCATGTTTTGACTTCCCGAATAAACTAGGTTATTCTTCCGGAATGACTAAGTTATTCAAACCATCCACAGTCGGTCATATGTTGGAAGTAGATATGAATCAAGACTGTCATGGGTTGGCTTGTAGAGGTCTAAGTTGTTGGACAAATGGCTACAACACTCATGAGTGCTCATAAGTTCTGAGTATTGGATTCAACCCGCGCTCATTGGAATTACTTCATGGATTTTATCACGAGTGATCATGAGACGATAATATCTTATATTCTTCAAACCTAGAGATATGAGTTGTTACTATGAGTTGGTTGTACATTGATTGCACGAAACCGCATTTGGTAACTCGGTGCTATAAAACGTGTCTTTATGTATGATTCAACAAGTAGTAGAACAAGCCATATGAGTCGAAGTTTATCCATTCCTTTTACCTTCGGGATAAAAGCGATATCTGTGGGCCCCTCGATGATTTGATGATGACAAATGGAAGTGCTCGGCCGGGCCAGGACTGATTTGATTTGTTCAATTAGTCAGTCGTCATAAATCGGAAATCGGGAAACAACAAATGGACAGAGAGAATGATTATAATCCATGTCTCAGTCTATATGATATCTAGAATGGAGGAATATATGATCCCTTATCTAATGGACAAGTCGTTGACAAAGATCAGAGTTCATCTACAAGGTCAGAGTTCGACAGAAGCTTTTGAGAGCTACGATTGCTAGTTGGTTCCTGAAGTCATACGCAATAATAGTTTTAGACTTATCCAAGTGGGAGACTGTTGGATTAATGTCTAAGTCGATAACTATAATTGGTAAGACTTGACCCGACCCGGCATGGTCCATTTGGGTTGCATGTCATCATGCACTTGGATAGACTATAATGAGAGAAATAAGACACTTACGGTTATTAATATATTATAAGTTCTAGTATATTAATAATAAGAATAATGAGATTATTTAATTAGTATTGATCAAGAATTAATCTAGAATTAATTATGTGATCAAAAGAAGACTAATTAAATATATGGGTTGATTGTGTAAATCATTCATTCTTATATATGTGGGCTTGTGATCCAAGATTCCTTATGTTGGACTAAGTCCATGGGGTGACCCATGGATACTCCATGGAGGTTAAAATCCATGGAGCATAAGGAATGGGTAAAGTCATGAGTTACATGGTGTAACCCTAATAGCCACCATATAAAAGAAACCCATGGCTCAAGAAATCGTGACTATGACTAACACTATGTGTATGTATGAGGGCTACACGATTTCATGAAGTGTTCTTATTTCTCTCTAAGTTATTCCAAGTGCTTATGGTGTTGTGTGAACCATTTGAGGTGTCACACTTGGGGCACTAAGCACTCAAGCTTCATGAAGACAAGCACCATTGAAGAGGTATGTATTCTATCTTGTTATGTTGATATTTTGTATGCTAGTTTAGGATAATACCTTGGATGTTCATATTTGCATGTATAATAGAGAAAACATAGATCCAAGGTATTTAGGGTTGCATGTACACTTAGGAGTGTTAGAATGCTCATAACCCAACAACAAGTTCGTATCAGAGCCTTGGTTTGAGGGATTCGGGTACACCTTCGGGCGTAACTGAACTCAAAACGGGGATTTGAGAAAATTTTAATTAATAAATCAATAAAAATTTGATAAGTGATTTTGAGACAACCAAAGAAGAAAGAGTGTGTACGGTCAGCCAGCGCCCGAACGGTAAAATCCCCAAAATACTCTTACAATATGTGTTATGAGATATGATATGATATGATACGCATGCTAGTAGACTAGGTATACATATTAGGACTAGAGTGGCCTGATTTTGTTATGCCTTAGTCTAGGGAAACCTGCTTCTGTGAGGTGCTTGAGAGCGAGTGGGTAACTAGTGTATGACAACAATAGAGTACTCAGGATTCGGGGTTTGGGGAGGAGGACTTGGGGTGAATACCGACGCGGTGTAATTGGTAGTATGGGGCCCGTACTACCAAGGACACCGGGTCAGTGGGCAGCCCAAGTAAGAATCCCTGGGTATCGGAGACTGAGTAGGACTGCGTTATCGAGTGCGATTATGCCCGATAGAGTCTCTGATATTTTTATGTTGTATTTCAGAGACATTATGGCTGGACCACGACATAGACCTGGTACAAGTGGTGTGACTGACGAGGAGCTTCGTCAGATGATTCATTAGGAGGTAGCTGCAGCGATCCGGGCTTTGGGTCTATTAAGACCACGCTGATGGAGACATTTGATGAGCGGTACGCCGCGTTGACTGAGGCTGTCGCCGCTGCAGCTACCGCAGCTGTGGCCGCTGCCAGACCATAGGGGGGTGACTTGTTGCTGTTCCGGGAGTTCAGCAATACGAAGCCACCAGAGTTTGACGGGACGCAGGATCCGATTGCTGCGATGAGATGGATTTATGATATCGAGGGATGCTTCTATACTTGTTCATGTCCGGAGCATCTAAGGGTTCGGTTCGCCCTGAACCTGATCCACCTGGGAGCAAAGGATTGGTGGAAGTTCGTGATGGCGAACTTCACTCTGGCAGAGGTCTCAGCTGTGACTTGGGAGAGGTTTACTGATATGTTCAGAGACGAGTATGTTCCCCCGGTGGAGAGGGAACGGTTGGTTCAGGAGTTCTTGACCCTCAAGCAGGGTAATGATTCTGTTACGGTGATCACGCGGAAGTTTCATCAGAGGGCAATGTTTTGCCCTGAGCAGGTGTCCACGGAGCAGGCTCAGATGAGTTGGTATTTGGGAATGCTGAGGAGGGATATCCGGGAGTTCGTATCGAACTCGTCATATCAGACTTTTGCTGAGCTTCAGGCGAATGCCAGGAAGCGTGAGATTGAGTTGGAGACCCAGGCCAGGGAGGAGGCCGAGTCTCAACGGGTGGATCAGCGACCGGCTCAGTCTCAGTCGGCAGCCAAGCGGATCAAGTCCGCTGATTCGAGATCCGGAGGTCAGAAGAGCCGCACTTGCGGGAAGTGCGGCAAGGTTCACGAGGGGGCATGTCGATCGGGTGCTTGCTACAAGTGTGGCAAGGAGGGGCACATTGCTAGAGATTGCCCCAAGGGATTCATGGTTTTCTTTCATTGCAACCAGACTGGACATCGGAAGGCCGAGTGCCCCCAGCTTCGCCAGGGATCTACGCCTGCTGCCAGGGTTCCCGAGGTTCGGCCAGTGAAGGCCGAGGCTTCGAAGGCTCGTGGGAGAGCTTTCCAGTTGACTGTGGAGGAGGTCCGCGCGGCGCCTGATCGTGGCCGGTATGTATTCTTTCATGTATTTACATTTATACTGGGATATTGTGCTTATATTATTATATGCGTAGGTACTTTTCTTGTAAATCATGTGCCTGCTTTGGTATTGTTCGACTCGGGTGCGAGTCGGTCTTTTGTTTCTTTGGCTTTTAGCCAGCACATCAGTATCGATCGGGAGGTGATGAGTCGACCCCTGCGAGTTGCTATAGCAAATGAGAAAGCGGTATACACCACCGTGGTGATTCGAGGATGCGTGCTCGAGATCTTTGGGGTCAAATTTCCTATAGACTTGGTCCCTATAGGTATGGGGGATGTCTGCGTTATCGTGGGCATGGATTGGTTGAGTAAGTTTGGAGCAGTCATTGACTGCGAGAGACAGCTGTTGATGATTCGAGACCCTAGTGGGGGAGTGCTCATAGTTTATGGTGAGGGGACCCGGTGTGGGTCGGCGTTTTGTTCGGCTGCCAGGGCAAGGCAGAGTTTGCAGCAGGGCTGTGATGGATTCATAGCCTATGTGATGGATACTCGTGTGACCGCGGAGAGGCCCAATTCGATTGATGACGTTCCGGTTGTATGCGAGTTTTCGGATGTGTTCCCCGAAGAGTTATCGGGTGTGCCTCCGGAGAGGAAAGTGGAGTTTCGTATCGATTTGCATCCGGGAGCGGTGCCCATCGCCAAGGCGCCTTATCGTCTCGCTCCCCCGAAAATACAGGAATTATCCTCGCAGCTTCAGGAGCTGTTGGGAAAGGGATTCATTCGACCGAGAAGCTCGCCTTGGGGAGCGCCGATTTTGTTCGTCAAGAAAAAGGATGGTTCACACCGGATGTGTATCGATTATCGGGAGTTGAACAAGTTGACGGTTAAGAACCGATATCCGTTACCTAGGATCGACGATCTGTTCGATCAGTTGAAGGGGGCATCTTGGTTTTCCAAGATTGATTTGAGGTCGGGATATCATCAGATGAGGGTTCGCGAGGAAGATATCCAAAAGACTGCTTTCAGGACTCGTTACGGACATTATGAGTTTGTGGTGATGCCTTTTGGGCTCACCAATTCCCCAGCCGCATTCATGGATCTCATGAACCGGGTGTGCCGACCGATGCTGGATCGGTCGGTGATCGTATTCATCGATGATATGTTGGTGTATTCGAGGACTAGGGATCAGCATGAGGAATATTTGAGGGAGATTCTTGGGGTTTTGAGATCGGAGAGACTGTATGCCAAATTCTCCAAGTGTGATTTCTGGTTACGAGAGGTCCAATTCCTCGGGCATCTTGTTAACCAGAAAGGGATATTGGTCGACCCGGCCAAGATTGAGGCGGTGTTGAGGTGGGAGGTGCCGAGATCGCCCACCGAGATCAGGAGTTTTCTGGGTTTGGCTGGATATTATCGCAGGTTTATCAAGGATTTCTCCAAGATCGCTGTGCCACTTACTAGGATGACCCGGAAGGGTGTTACGTTTTCATGGGGACCGGAGCAGCAGTCCTCATTCGAGACGCTTCATCAGAAATTGTGCGAGGCTCCAGTGCTTGCACTCCCGGAAGGGATGGAGGATTTTGTGGTATACTGTGATGCCTCTATATCAGGTTTGGGGGCGGTGCTTATGCAGAGGGGTCATGTGATAGCGTATGCTTCGAGACAGTTAAAGCCTCATGAGTCGAGATATCCCACGCACGACCTGGAATTGGGGGCGGTGGTGTTTGTCCTCAAGATCTGGCGACACTATTTGTATGGGGTTCGGTGTACGATATACACAGACCATAAGAGCTTGAAGTACTTGATGGATCAGCCAAATCTGAATATGCGACAGAGAAGGTGGTTGGATGTGGTGAAGGATTACGATTGTGATATCCTGACCACCCGGGCAAGGCTAATGTGGTAGCCGACGCGTTGAGCCGTAGGGCGGATAGCGCCCCGATCCGAGATATTTGTATGAGATTAACGGTATTGACCCCGATTCTGGATATTATTCGAGGAGCTCAGGTGGAGGCTGCAAAGCCAGAACATCAGAAGAAGGAGCGGGTTGTAGGTCAGCTATCAGGATTTGTCACGGATGGTCGAGGGCTTATGACTTTTCAGGGTCGGATTTGGGTGCTGTTTGTGGGCAGTGCGCACACTATTTTGATGGAGGAAGCACATCGATCAAAATTCTCGATTCATCCTGGTGCTATGAAAATGTATTTGGATCTCATGAAGGAGTACTGGTGGCCCTGTATGAAAAGCGATGTCGCTTGGATTGTCGAGAGGTGCTTGACTTGTCGGCAGGTCAAGGCCGAGCACCAGCGACCGCATGGTAAGCTGCAACCGCTAGAGATTCCCGAATGGAAGTGGGAACAAATCTCTATGGATTTCATCACCAAGTTACCGCGAACGGAGAGGGGAGTCGATGCGATTTGGGTGATCGTGGATCGGCTGACGAAGAGCGCTCATTTTCTAGCCATTAGCGAGAGCTCTTCTGCGGAGAAGTTGGCCGAGTTATATGTGAGGGAAGTAGTATCTCGGCATGGGGTGCCGATCTTGATTATTTCGGATCGTGACGTGCGTTTCACTTCCAGGTTCTGGAAGAAGTTCCATGAGGAGTTGGGTACTAGGTTACATTTCAGTACTGCATATCATCCCCAGACAGACGGTCAGAGTGAGCGGACGATTCAGACACTCGAGGACATGCTTCGGGCATGTGTGTTGGACTTCGGAGGGAGCTGGGACACCTATCTACCTTTAGCAGAGTTCTCGTATAACAACAGCCATCATTCGAGCATTGGCATGCCACCCTTTGAGCTGTTGTATGGGCGGAGGTGTCGCACCCCCATCTGTTGGGGTGAGGTGGGACAGCAGGTTATGGGTAGCACAGATGTAACAGCCCGGAATTTCAGGTATTTCTTTAAATTATTTTTGGGCACATTTAAGAGGGAACTCGGCGAGTAGGTGCATGACTCGCCGAGTAGGGCCATGGTCTTGGTCGCAGTCGCAGATACGCGACTGGACTCGACGAGTCCAAGTAGGGACTCGGCGAGTCGACGCTGTTTCAGCTGAACCCTAGCCGTTTCATTTTTGATCGTATATAACGATCTTATGGCCGTCATGTCGCGTCTTTTGGCCGGTTGAAGACACCCTGGGAGTGTGTGAGCATCTGAAGCAAGAGAGAGGACTTGAGGAGGCTTGAAGAGATTGTTAGACAAGGAGGAGCAAGGTGGTGATCAAAGGAATCGAGTACTGGAGGTTTGGAGACACAGGGAACACGTTTCCAGGTAATCTTCGGATCGAAATCTGTAACTTTTACGTTGTATGCGAGTTTAGGGTTTAGGAAACCCATTTAAGGATTTGTTAGATTATATTGTTGTTATAAGTGTTAAAAACCCCTGTAATAGTATATGTGAAAGTCCAGGAAGCCCCATATCTATATACTTCGAAATCATGCGAAATACAGGAGGCAACGGATTGACTGCATGGCGAGGACTCGCCGAGTCCAATGATCAGACTCGGCGAGTAGCTTGAAGATTCACTAGAACTCGCCGAGTTGTTCTTCAGACTCGGCGAGTAGCTTGAAGGTTCACTAGGACTCGCCGAGTTGTTCTTCAGACTCGGCGAGTAGCTTGAAGATCTACTGGAACTCGTCGAGTTGTTCTTCAGACTCGGCGAGTGGTGTCAGGGTGTCTATACTCGTCGAGTTACCCTTTGCACTCGACGAGTCCGGTCAAGATTGACCGTTGACCTGTATATAACTTAGTAGGGTCAGTTGTCTTGTTTGATAAGATCATTAACAAAGGATGTGGTATTATAGGGAACCTACGGATTAGCGGATCGTGTGCGAGTAGCTCGAAGGGTTTATAGCTTGCATACTACGAGGTGAGTCTTCTCACTATACTTCACCCGGAAGGGTTTGACTGTGAGACCGGAAGGTCGTATGTGTTATATTCATGCTATGTCTAGAGAGGTAGATGCTTTATATGTGAGGTATGCTTATATGTGATGTATGCTTATACGGGCCGGAAGGCGAGACTTTATGTGATAGAAAGGACGGTATGATGTATGACTTATGTGTTATGTGTATTATGTTACATCTGTTATGTTTTATACTATCATGGGCCGGAAGGCAAAATACTATGGGCCGGAAGGCAATTTAATACGGGCTGGAAGGCGATATATATTATGGGCCGGAAGGCGATTATGTTACGGGCCGGAAGGCAATGTTATGTGGACCGAAAGGTCCGGGCCGGAAGGCGTATGTGGGTAAGTCGAATACTGGGGAACTCACTAAGCATTTATGCTTACTAGTTGTGTTTATGTTTTTCAGGTACTAGTGATGACCGTGGAAAGGCGCCGGCGTGACACGTACACACTGCCACTGTTGAAGATCCTGGAGATTTATTAGTTATATTTTGAAATAAACTTGGAATAAACCTTTTGTCGAATAATGATGTTTTGTTTTAAATGAAAAATTTGTTTGAAAATTTGAGATGTTACAACGGAGATCGTGCTTCAGACGACCGAGCAAATTTAGCTGGTCAGGCAGAGGTTGTTGATCGCTCAGAGCTGACAGAAGAGTTATGCAGACAGACGACGGTCCGAGCTTGAGTTTCAAGTTGGTGATCTTGTACTCCTGAAGGTCTCTCCTTGGAAAGGAGTGATTCGGTTCAGGAAGAGGGGTAAATTGGGGCCCCGATATATTGGTCCTTTCCATGTGATCGCGAGGGTGGGCCGGGTAGCCTACCGTTTAGACTTGCCAGCAGAGTTGGGACAGATTCACGACACTTTCCATGTGTCGCAGTTGAGGAAGTGTATAGCCGACGAATTGGCGGTGGTTCCATTAGGGGATATTCAGGTGGATGCAAGCCTGAATTATGCTGAAAGATCAGTAGCCATCAGAGATCCGAAGATCAAGGTTTTGAGGAACAAGGAGGTACCCCTGGTATTGGTTCAGTGGCAGCATCGGAAGGGATCAGAGATGACCTGGGAGCCGGAACGTGAGATGCGGGAGCAGCATCCGGAGCTATTTGCCTAGCGGGACTTCGAGGGCGAAGTCTTATTCTAGTGGGGGAGAATTGTAACAGCCTGGATCCCCAGGTATCTTTACTTTCATATTTTTGACATTCTGTGAGGGGACTCGGCGAGTTGGAGGTCGAACTCGCCGAGTCAGGTCGCGGTTTTGGGAGGAGGTTTGCATCCGGAATCGGCGAGTCCAAGGGATGGACTCGGCGAGTCTGCACTATTTAATGAAACCCTAATTTCCCGGTCGTAAGCCCTATTTAAAGGACCTTATGGCCTTCATTTGCGGCCACCTTGAACCCTAAGAGCACCCATACGACTGTGAGCCCTTGTGAGTGTGTTAGGAGGCCATTTGTTCATCATTTTGTGTATTATTGCAAGTAAGGAGGGAGAAGATCAAGCTTGAAGAGTTGGGGAGCTTGGATCTGCTTCTATTTCATCAAGGGAACCTTCTTGAGGTAACTTATAGAGTTAAACCTCATATTTTGGGTTGATGTGTCAAATCTAGGGTTTCTTCTTGCCTTATTTGGCTTAAATTGGAAGTATGAAAGGTCCCATGGAGATATGGAACATAGATCTGGACCTTAGCAGGTCCAGGAGGCCCCATATGACAAGCTTTATGTCCATTCTTTTGAGTTAGAAGCTAGGGTTGCCATATTAGAGGTTATTTCTCCAAAATGAGCCTTGTATGCGTTGCATGGCGACCAAGACTGGGACTTTACGTGATAAATAAGCTTGGGAAGGCCAGATCTATGTGTGTATGGAACGGATCTGACGCAAAAGCCAGTTTTAGCTGGTGCATGGCATGGACTCGCCGAGTCTGAAGAACAGACTCGACGAGTCGCTTGAAGATTGTCCTTGAGACCACCCAGTGTGTAGTCCTGACCGAGTTGTGGGTGACTCAGTGAGTCGCAGAGAGTTAGAAAGGTTTTGACAGGTGGACCGAGTCAAGTTGGGACTCGCCGAGTTGTCCTTGCGACTCGGCGAGTTGAGTCGCGGTGGCCCCGTGATTCAGGCCCAGGTGGAACTCGTCGAGTCGGGGGAGTACTCGACGAGTCAAAGGGAAAATCCTTGCGAGTTGGTTAAAACGCGTAGACTCGCCGAGTCACTATAGTGCACTCACCGAGTCCGGTCCAATTGACCAAAGACTGTTGACCAAGTCAACCTATGTTGACTTGATATGGATGGTCAACCTTAGTGGTACAAGTAATAATTATAGATTCATGATATCATAGGAGGATTACAGCTCGAGGGGTCGAGCACGAGTGATTCCAGGGTTCACGATTAGCGAGGCATACGAGGTGAGTCTTCTCACTATACTGTACCCGGAAGGGTTTGACTGTGTGACCGGAAGGTCGAATATGACATGAGATATATGCCTTATGTGTGTTAAGTTATTCGTTATATGTGCCAAGTATGATATGCTTGATTTGGGTCGGAAGGCAACATGTTATGGGCTGGAAGGCGTGGTCATATGGACTGTAAGGTTGACGTGGGTAGGACCGAAAGGTTTACCCAGTCGGGACGGAAGTCCCCTGAGACACATGGACCAGAAGGTCAAGGCCTGGAAAGGCGTACGTGCGTAGGTTGTATTTTGGGGAACTCACTAAGCATTTATGCTTACAGTTGTTGTGTTATGTGTTTCAGGTACTAGCGAGGACCGTGGGAAGGCGCCGGCGTGATCGTACACACACTCGGGGAAACCATTTTATGATCTTTTGTTATGTAATCGGTCATGACTAAATTGTTACATTGGAACCTAAACTTATTACTCAATGTTTTGATGATTGTAAAAATGAAAAATTTTTGGTTTTGAAATTTATGACGTTACAAGTTCGTATCAGAGCCTTGGTTTGAGGGATTCGGGTACGCTTGACTTGACTGATAAGTTTAGGTTCCAATGTAACAATTTAGTCATGACCGATTACATAAACTCTCATTCAAAGTATGATGAATATTATAAAGTAACTAAAATGTTTTATTAAATTCCCAATCTTAGTTACTTTAGGAAAATGTGAATAAGGTGCTAATCCATGAAATTACACTTTACACTTTGTCTAAGTCGTTGGTGGAGCGTGTGTGGTTAACCGACACACTAACTTGGACTCAACAAGGTAGGTAAAGGGTGACTTAATGTTTATTATAGTATCGGTGGAGCGTGTGTGGTTTACCGGCACATCGATTGAGTGATAAACTTTAAGGGTACCAAGTGATTTGCATGGTTACTTCACACCTCGTTTTGTGATCCTCGGTATCCCAGTCACAAAACTTGGAGGGCACTCTCGAGATTGAAACATGCCTTTGAAAAGTTCATGTAATCTCAAAGAATCTAGGAATTTCTAGAAATCCAATAAAACCTAATATCTAATATTTCGGTTTTCGTGGTGGAAATTGGTGAATCGTCATTCACCTACATTTCAAATATAGTATAGCTTAGATTACGGCATACCTCTTCTAAGTTATATTATATTGTGATTGGATCCTAGCCTTAATATTACATTTGGGTGTTTTATTAAGGACTCTCTTAAATCTATACTAAACTTGTTCTTCTCTTTCAGATGTCTTCAAATAATGCTTCTGGCTCGAATCCTAATGGCTCCTTTACTCTTATGAGTTTGTGTGGGAAAGTCACCTTTGATGGATCCAACTTCAATGAATGGATCAGAAACATCAGGATGATTACCCGCTACGAGGACAAAGAATATATCCTTGACAAGGAGCTTAAGGAAATTGATGAGTCCACTGCAACTCCCCAGGAGATCGCTGACTTTCATACTCATGAAAGAGATGCAACCAAGGTGGCTTGCATCATGTTGGCCACAATGACAGCAGAACTCCAAAAGTCCTATGAGGATTTCTACCCTTATGAAATGCACCAAGATTTGATGGAAAGATACCATCAAAGTGCACGACAAGAGAGGTACGAAATCATCTGCTCCATGATAACAACCATGATGAAGGACGGAGATTCCGTCACGAGCCACATGCAGAAAATGCAAAGGTATGTGGATCGTTTGCTGAAGCTTAATGTGAACTTCCCTGAGGAGCTTGCAATAGATATCATTTTGCACTCCTTACCATCGTGCTATGATCAATTCCGCATGACATATCACATGAACAAGGAAGAGGTCACCCTCAGCAAACTTCAGTGACTTCTCAAGACCGCAGAAACAGGTCTTAAGGGGAAGTCGGTTGCTATCACTCCTACTCCAAACTCAACTCCGGTTTTGGCAATCGGGCAAAGTCGAGGGAGGAAGAGAAAGAGATCTTCGAAGGGTACCAAGGCTCGGACCCTTGATGGCTCTTCTTCAAGTGGAACCAAGAAAGGTTTCATTACTCCTTCTTCTGACCCAAAAGAGGCTGAATGCTTCTATTGCCATGAAAAAGCTCATTGGAAGCGGAACTGCCCAAAGTACCAGCAGGATGTGAAGGATGGGAAAGTCAAACCCAACCATGCAGGTATTTACACTATCATTTCTAATAACTCACTCCATTCTAAATCTTGGGTCCTTGATACCGGTTGTGGTATTTATATTTGTTGTGACTTGCAGGGACTAAGAAGAAGTGAGAATGTGGAGCAAGGAAGAATAAACTTGATCATGGGGAATAGGAAAGCTTCACCTGTCACCAAGATTGGAGTTTATACTTTATCGCTAAGTAGTGGGTTTAGTTTAGATTTGAATAAGTGTTGTTACTCGCCAGGAATGGCAAGAAATATTATTTCCTTTCATGCTTTGTACAAACAAGGGTTTACCTTTTCGTTTAATAATGAAGTTGGTTCTGTTGATGCTTTCTTTAATAATGTTCTTTATTTTAAAGCATCACCTTGTGATGGTGTGTATGAAGCTGTGTCTGTTGTAGATAACTTAGGAAATAATGTTTTGTGTATTGATTCTACTAATAATAATAACTTGGATAAAGCATCATTATGGCATTGTCGTCTTGGACATATAAGCAAGAAACGCATATGCCAACTCCAAAATGATGGAGTCTTGGAGTAGTTTGACCTAAAGTCAAATGATAGTTGCGAATCGTGCTTACTTGGAAAAATGACAAAGTCACCCTTCACAGGCTCGTGTGAAAGGGGTGAAGGTTTGTTGGACCTTATCCACATGGATGTGTGTGGACCATTCAAACATGCCACAAGGGATGCTAATCGTTATTATTTGACTTTTACTGATGATTACAGTAGATATGGATATGTCTACTTAATCAAGCATAAGTCAGAGACTTTCGAGAAGTTTAAGGAATTTAAACAGGAAGTCGAGAATCAATTGGGTAGGAACATTAAGATGCTTCGATCCGATCGGGGTGGTGAGTATCTTAGTTCAGAGTTCCTCAACTATCTGAGGGAATGTGGGATTGTCTCACAATTGACACCTCCTAGGACACCGCAGTTGAATGTTGTGGCTGAGAGGCGTAATCGAACCTTGTTGGACATGGTTCGTTCCATGATGAGTCGAGCTTCGCTAACAATCTCATTCTGGGGGTATGCCTTAGAGACTGCCGCCCATATCCTTAATCTAGACCCTACAAAGAAAGTTGCCAAAACTCCTCACGAGATGTGGACTGGTAAAGTACCTAAACTTGACCACATCAAGATTTGGGGTTGCGAGGCTTTCGTGAGACGCGAGACTCATGATAAGCTCGAACCCCGAAGCGAGAGGTGCATTTTCATCGGCTACCCACAGCAATCCTTTGGTTACCTCTTCTACAGACCTAGTGACAATGTGGTCTTTGTAGCAAGAAGAGGAGTCTTTCGAGAAAAAGAGTTTATAAGCCAAGGAGACAGTGGGAGGCAAATTGATCTTGAAGAAATTCAAGAGTCAAGTGGTGATGGAACTTCAAACTCTAGCCCTCAACCTAAGGAGGAAACTCCTGTTGAGCCAATTGATGAATCTGTACCTCTGAGGCGTTCCACGAGAGTTAGGAGTGCACCTGAGCATTACTATGGATTCCATATTACTGCAGAAGGTGAGACACTTATTAGTGATGGAACACTAGTAAGTCAAGATGACCCTAACAGCTACGAGGAAGCCATGGCAGGCCCCGAGTCTGCTAAATGGAAAGAGGCTATGGATAGCGAGATACAATCCATGTATGACAATCAAGTTTGGAACTTGGTTGAAAATGTACCAGGTCGAAAGACTGTAGGGTGCAAATGGGTCTTCAAGAAGAAGACCGACATGGATGGTAAAGTACACACTTATAAGGCTAGACTGGTTGCAAAGGGCTTCTCTCAAATTCCTGGAGTGGATTATGATGAGACCTTTTCTCCGGTAGCCAAGATTAAGTCTATTCGGGCTCTGTTAGCCATAGCCACGTTTCATGACTATGAAATTTGGCAAATGGATGTCAAAACCGCTTTCCTTAATGGAAAGTTGGCTGAAGATGTTTACATGAGTCAGCCAGAGGGTTTTGTCAGCAACGAGTACCCTAATAGAGTGTGTAAGCTTGAGAAGTCCATTTATGGATTAAAGCAAGCACCTCGCAGATGGAATCTTTGCTTTGATGAAAAGGTCAAGGAATTTGGCTTTTCTAGGAGTGAAGATGAATCTTGTGTGTATGTCAAGGCTAGTGGGAGTATAGTTAGCTTTTTGGTATTGTATGTGGATGACATACTACTCATAGGAAACGACATTCCAACCCTGCAGGAAGTAAAGTCCTGGCTTGGAAAGTGTTTCGCTATGAAGGACCTTGGTGAAGCTGCCTATATTTTAGGGATAAGGATCTTGAGAGATCGGAGTAAAAGACTAATTGGACTTAGTCAAAGTACCTACTTGGATAAGGTGCTGAAGAGATTCAGAATGCAAGACTCCAAGAAAGGAGAGTTGCCCATCCAGAGTAACGCCAAACTGAGTAAGACACAAAGCCCTAGCACTGAGGTTGAGATAGCACAAATGAGTCGAGTACCTTATGCTTCGGCTGTAGGATCGATCATGTATGCTATGACGTGTACTCGACCTAATGTAGCTTTTGCCCTGAGCATGGTTAGCAGGTTTCAGGGGAACCCTGGCAAGGCACACTGGACTGCGGTAAAGAATATTCTCAAGTACCTACGAAGGACTAAGGACTGGGTCCTTACCCTCGGTGGGAGTGATGACTTGAGAGTTGTAGGGTATAGTGATGCTAGCTTCCAGACTGATAGGGATAACTTCCGCTCTCAGTCGGGCTGGGTCTTTACCCTAAATGGAGGAGCAATTTCTTGGAAGAGTTCCAAGCAAGAGACAGTGGCAGACTCTACTTGTGAATCAGAGTATATTGCAGCTAGCGAGGCGACAAAGGAGGCGTTATGGCTGAGGAACTTCATTGGAGACCTTGGAGTTGTACCAGCTATTAAAGAGCCAATGGAAATTTTCTGTGATAGTGAAAGTGCTGTTGCCTTAGCCAAGGAACCAAGGGATCACGGGAGATCCAGACACATCGACAGAAAATACCATTTCATCAGACATCGGATCAAAGAAGGACTCCTCGTGGCAAAGAGGGTATCATCAGATGAGAATCCGGCAGATCCCCTCACGAAGGGACTGACTCGGGTTAAGCATCTCCAGCATGCTCGGAGCATAGGGCTGAAGGATGATATTAGATTTAGTAGTTAGATAACCTCGAAATTTGTAAAGTGTAATTGACATCTGATGATGAATAAAAGTGTTTTATTTATGAGTAAAGTGTTGCTATCTCTTGTCGATCGTTTACTATATTTCTTTTGCATGTTTTGACTTCCAGAATAATTTTTGTTTGGTATAACATATTATTCAAACCTCCACAGTCGGTCATATGTTGGAAGTAGATATGAATCAAGACTGTGATGTTTGGTTGTAGAGGTCTTGGACAAGGCTATAGCAATCATGAGTGCTCAAAAGTTCTGAGCATTGGACTCAACCCACGCTCACTGGAATCACTTCATGGAATTCTATCTCGAGTGATCGTGAGACGGTAATATCGTATAAGTCTTCAAACCTAGAGATATGATTTGTTACTTACAAGTTGGTTATGCATTGATTGTACGAAAAACGCATTGGTAACTCGATGTTATAAATCGCGCTCTTGTGTATAATTCAATGAGTGGTAGAACAAACATATGAGTCGAAGTTTATCTGTTCCTTCTTGGATTAGAAGCTGATATCTGGGCCCCTCGATGATTTTGTTTTGACCCATGTACCGGGCCCGGTCAGAACTAAGTTGATGTGTTCAATTAAGTTCTTTGTTAAACAAATCGGAAATCGGGAAACAAACTGTTGGACAATAAGTAAGACATTGTTCCATGTATTTGTCCGACTGATATCTAGAACAGAGGATTATATGATCGCTTTTCTTAAATGGCGTACCATCATCTTCTCAGTTCCGAGAAACCTTGTAAAGAGCTACGATTGCCGATCGGTTCCTGAAGTCATATTTGCAGTAATAGTTATTAGACTTATCCAAGTGGGAAACTGTTGGATAAGGTGTCTAAGTCCATAACTATTTCTGGTATGTACTTGACCCGACCCGGCATGGTCCATTTGGGTTGCATGGCATCATGCAATTGGATAGACTAAATGAGAGAAATAACACTTGGAGATTATTAATATATTATAAGTTCTAATATATTAATAATATTATTTGATTAGTTTGATCAAGAATTAATTTAGAATTAATTATGTGATCAAAAGATAACTAATTAAATATATGGGTTGATTATGTAAATCATCCATATCTTGTATAGTGGGCTAAAAGGCTCCATGGACTATCAAGTTGGGTTCCACCCATAGGATGCTCCATGGGAGTTACAAACCCATGGGTCATGGAAATGAAGAGTCATGACACATTAGGGTGTAAGCCTAGATGTGTCAACACTATATAAGAAACATGTTCTCTACCTAAAATCGGCTACACTAAGAAACAAGAGGGCTTGGCCGATTTTTGAGAAGTGTGTGTTCTCTCATAAGTTCTTCCAAGAGCATTTGGTGTTGTGTGAAGCATTTGAGGCATCACACTTGGGGTGCTAGGCTCACAAGGTTTCAAGGAACACAAACAACAACAAGGTAAGTTATTCTATCTATACTTTAAGTTAAAATTGTTCCCCATGTGTGCTAGATAGGAATATAACCTTGGAATTCAACTTTGCATGATAATTAGACAAACATAGATCCAAGGTTATTAGGGTTGCATGTACACTTAGGAAGTGTTAGAATGCTCAAAACCCATCAGTTTTGGAGAAGTACATTCAGAGACAAAGAGAGAGCCAGAGAGAATTAGTTTTCGGGATCATGAATCGAAGAGTCGGTGCTAGAACACGAGTATACAAATGTTGACTATGTTGAGGTATCCTCTTGTTATATTATTACGTTGTCGTGTTTTATAATGCAATTTTGATCGTTTGTTGGAACCCAAGTTAGTTATTCGATATCATAAGATGGTGCTATTATGAACTTTATTGTAAAAGTTTCAGGTAATTTCCACGGACTGGTTGATATGAGTTGTAAACCCTAACGATTGGAATTGTTATACATATGAGATTTAGCTAAGAACTTGTGAGGTTAAGTTATTTAATAGTTGTATTATAGAATTAAATTAGTCTGGTGATAATTAGTCACGAAGTTTAACTCATACTGTGTTGTGACAAGCTCGGAGGAACTTGTTATTTGTTGAATAGGTACTGATTGATAGAAAGATGAGAGACAACGAAGGCCAGAGACCAAAGTTGAAGTTAGTTTACTAACTAGTCACGTGAGTAACTCTACTCTAACACATTTTTTTGTTGATGTGTGTTGTTGCATAATATGTGATTTAGGTATATATATATATATATATATATATATATATATATATATATATATATATACACACACACACACACACACACACACATCAATATATATATACACACACACACACACACATCAATGTTGTAAAAATCCCGAATAGGTTCCCTAACTACCTGACTGATTAGAAGGCACCTATCGATTAATCATTGCTTGCAAAATGAGAGAAGCAGTAGCAAACGATGAAATTTTAACACTTTGAAAAATACCTCAATAGAAACTATTGGAGTAATGATTAGTGTTGTGTTAATCATATTAACCTATTTTGTTTTGATATTAGTTTATGAACTTTGTTACGATATTAGTCATATTTAATTTTTTAAAATTCAATGAAATAGAAATTTATGGTTCCCAGTTAATTATTGCCTAGCCGATTAATCCATTAACCACAGTCTACAGACTAGCTAACATTGAAATTTTTTTACAACCTTGATACATGTTGACGTATCCCACTGGTAATCCTTTAATGAGAACGAAACCGCTAGTTTGACAAATGGATTGGCCAAGGAGCAACGCCTGACTAACATCGGGCCTTCGTCCTTGCCTTCGAGACCCCGTATCCGTTCCTTGGTTCCCACGCGCCAACGCTAACGTTGAAGACAAAAGAGTACCAAGAGTTCCCCAGAGAGACAGATGTAGTGCTCTGGATGCCGCTTCTAGCAGAATCTGCACCAATAGCGAATAACCACCCATGGAACAAGATCCTCCAATCAAAAGCCATCAGCCCCTGCCAAACTTGAAAAGTTAGAAGATATTGTCAGAGATCTTTTCCTCCTTATGATAGTTATAAAAGGCTCCCTTCTCCCCCAAGAGAAGGGACCAAGATCTAAAACCCTTTAACACTCTTTTTACACTTTCAACCCATTCTCTCACTGACTTGATCGTTGGAGCCTCGTTCCTGGACAACCTCCCGGATGACGATTGACGGTCTTATCTTCTTTGTTGTGATCCATAGGATTTTCATTTCCACCCTCGGAAAGACAGAGTTAAGCCGATGACATATCACAACAGTTAGCGCCATGCAGGCTTGCACTCAGTCCTGCAAAACCCTTTCAACAACACTAGGAACCAAAAATGACAGACAAAGGACCACCGCAAAAAGAAGGTGACACCACTAGCATGGTTCGACCAATGCATTTCCTTGACGAAAGCAGGCCGTCGAAACTGGAAGGACAACCGCTAGCATAAACACCTATAATGCCGTTAGTTGGCTCCGCGTCGGAGTTCATCACTAGTTGATGGCGTCCGACACCTTTTGCAACGGCACATCCAGCCATGACAACCACCATGGCTTCCCAATGAGCACCAACCACACAATCATAGTCAGCAACTTGCCAGTAGCCATTCAAGAACTATCCCATCTGCTATGCAACCAATGCCAGCAAGTCACTTGTCTTCATCGATGGTCGCCATGTCGCACGTCCCGCTATTCACACAACAACCAACGTTCATCCCATAGTCCTACTACTACCAAGGCATGTACCTTCAAACACAACCACAAAACAACAACAAGTAAGGAAAACCGGTGTAGGAGACGCACTCGCACATCATGGGATCAACATAATCGAGCTCATAGTCAAATCAACTGGCGCATGCATACCCCACACAGGTAGTGTACGTGCCGAAAACGCCGGTATACAACCACATGTACCATTACGGATATAGTCAAGGGTATGCCAACCCATATCACATGCAACACGCAATGGCCAGTGGAGCACTTGCATATCCATAGATGCATGGCTCAGTATCAAGCATTAGCTTAGCATTTTGCCAGGAGCTCCTAAAGTACGAAATACCACATGCCACCATGATCCCAAATATCCCAAAATATAATGGCACGACAGACCCCGATGAACACATAGACACTTATGAATGGATGATGACATCGCTCTGGACAGACAAAATGTCACACCCCCAAACCAAGGATGGCGGAAACGTCCGGGGGTGGAGGACTTCATGTATAGTATCATAACCACAATTTCAATAGTAATTTAAGCAAACACAACCAACATATATATAATTGAAAAAGTTACATCACTTGTATGAATTACATGTTTCAAAATCAATTATAATATGTTGACAAAATATGAAAAGTTTGACGCCTTAACGTCCCATCCTCAAAAGCACTTGATTACCTGTTTAGTGATTTCCTGAGAATACAAGTTGTTTGAAAAGTGTCAACACAAAGGTTGGTGAGTTCATAAGCTTTTATTATAAAACTTAGTAGAAGTCTTTCACATGTAAATGTCGCGTTTGTTTCAGAAAAATACGAACTTCGGTGTCCAGATTCGATTCATGAGATAACGAGTTCCATGCCCCTTTGACTTCCAAGTTCTTGTCCATCCCTCTTAGTGCTTCGCTTGCCACGTTTTCTGGTTTCAAGGCTTCTAATTGGGCATCTTTGATCTGGGTGGCCAGTTGGGAGTGGATGGTCATGGCTAGGGATTTTACTCGGCAACCCGAGTATTCTTTCCTGCTTAAGGCATAGGCTACTACATTGGCCTTGCCCGGGTGGTAGCGAATTTCACATTCGTAGTCATTCAGTAATTCCACCCATCTTCTTTGGCGCATGTTAAGTTCTTTCTGATTGAGAATGTGCTGAAGACTTTTGTGATCAGTGAAGATGGTGCACTTGGTGCCGTAGAGGTAGTGCCTCCAGATCTTCAGGGCGAACACCACCGCTCCCAGTTCAAGGTCGTGGGTTGTATAATTAACTTCATGTGTCTTCAGTTGCCTTGATGCATAAGCGATGACTTTTCCCCTTTGCATGAGCACACAGCCGAGGCCTTGATTCGAAGCATCGCAATACACCACAAAATCATCAGTTCCTTCTGGAAGAGACAAGACTGGTGCGCTGCATAGGGCTTGCTTTAGTGTCTGGAAGGCGGCTTCTTGTTTATCTTCCCATTCGAAGACCACACCTTTCTGAGTCAGGGTGGTGAGAGGCTTAGCGATCTTGGAGAAGTTTTGTATGAATCTTCGATAGTAGCCTGCGAGTCCCAAAAACTGTCGGATTTCTGTTGGCGTTGTAGGTGTTGACCAATCTTCGATTGCTTTGATCTTTGAGGGGTCCACATGTATTCCTTCCTTGCTTACTACGTGGCCAAGGAATCCTAATTCACGGAGCCAAAATTCACACTTTGAGAACTTGGCGTAAAGCTTCTCGGTTCTTAAAATCTCCTGAACTAGCGTAGGTGTTGTCTGTGCTCTTCTTCGCTTCTCGAATAGACCAAGATATCGTCGATGAATACGATGACGAATTTATCCAAGAAGGCTCGACACACTCGATTCATCAAATCCATGAACACCGCAGGCGCGTTTGTTAACCCGAATGGCATCACTACAAATTCGTAGTGCCCATAGCGAGTTCTGAATGCCGTCTTGGGGATATCCTCTTCCTGTACTCGTAGTTGATGATATCCTCTTCCTTGGAGCTGGTCAAAGAGGTCATCGATTCGGGGTAGGGGATAACAGTTCTTGATAGTGAGTTTGTTTAGTTCTCGGTAGTCTATGCACATGCGAAAAGACCCATCCTTCTTCTTTACAAATAAGACTGGTGCTCCCCAGGGCGAGAAGCTTGGCCTGATGAACCCTTTGCTCAATAGTTCATTCAACTGGCTGGATAGTTCTTGCATTTCTGCTCGTGCTAAGCGATATGGAGCCCTGGCGACGGGGGTAGCTCCTGGGATTAAGTCGATCCGAAATTCGACTTGTCGTGCGAGTGGTACACCTGGCAGATCGTCTGGGAATACATCAGGGAAGTTGCATACTTCTGGAATTTCTTTGATGTCCTTCACCTCCTGTTTCTTGTCTACAACGTGGGCTAAGAATGCATGGTATTGCTTTCGGAGGTACTTTTGGGTTTTAACACAAGAGATGATTTGTAGGTTCGCACTAGGTTTATTGCCATAAATGGTGAGAATGTTGCCATTCGGCAGATTGAGGCGGACGACCCTTTCGTAACATAGAATGTCAGCACGATGAAGGCTTAACCAATCCATACCAATGATTATGTCGAAACTTTTTATGGTGACCGGCATAAGGTCAATTTTGAACAAATGGTTGTCTAGAGTGAGAGTACACCCTATGTAAATATCGTTAGCGCGCTCAACCTTTCCATTTGCCATTTCTACGACGTAAGAATCTTCTAGTGGTTGGGAATTTTGCTTAAGTATATGTTTGAATTGGTGACTTATGAAACTTCTTTCTGCCCCACTATCGAAAAGTACGCATGCATAAGAGTTATTGAGGAGGAACGTACCAGTAACCACAGAGGGATCCTTGACTGCTTCTCCCTGCCCTAAATTTAGGACTCTCCCTACACCCCCAGTATTAGGGGCTCGTGCCTTAGGGCAGTTCCTCCTGAAGTGTCCCGTTTCACCACATCCATAGCAGGTTTGGCTTGCTCCGATGTTGGCGGTCGTAGCGGCTTGAGCGGCGGGTTGGGTAGTCACTCTACAGAATCGTGCGGTGTGTCCCTTCTTGTTGTAGTTAGTGCAGTGTAACTCTCGACAAGCACCGTTATGGTGGTAGTTACACTTGTTGCACTTGGGAAGAGTTCTCGTGTATTGTTTCGGCGGCGCTGGAGTGACAGTAGTAGTGGCGGCATCGACAGCAACAATCTGTTGCTTTTTGGCGGGGTCCTGCATTGGTTGTTTCTTTTTATTGCCCCAGAACTTCCTCTTGTTGTTCCCTCCTTTTGTTCGGTCGGTGGTGGTTATCACGGTACCACGGCTAGCCCTGTGATCTATGAGTTGTTGTGCATATTCCTTGGCACTCTCAAAGGTAGTGGGTTTCGAGGCCAATACACTATCTTGAATCTGGGATAACAGCCCCCAGAGGTATCGTTTCACCTTCTTCTCTTCTGGAGTGACCATTGTTGGACAGAGAAGTGCTAGGTTGTTGAAACGGGCAATATAAGTTTCAAGATCAGTGCCTGTCATTCTGAGATTCCAAAGTTCTTCTTCAAGTTTTTGTATTTCGCCCCTCAGGCAATATTCCTTTACCATTAAGGCTTTCAAATCCTCCCAGCTGATTGCGTTAGCTACTGCAGGAGTAAGTGATTTAACTCGGCCATTCCACCAAGTAAGTGCTTTTCCAGTGAAAGTGAATGCCACATACTTGACCTTGCTCGCTTTGGGACAAGCGCAAATTTCAAAAACTGCCTCGGTCCTTTCGAACCATTGCACCAGCGTGATGACGCCCCCGCTTCCATTGAAAGGGTCAGGTTTGTCATTCATGAAGTCTTTGTAAGAGCACTCCTTCGTACGCCCTGTGCTGTCCCCATGAATGGAATTGGTAGCTCCTGATCCAGAACCGCCAGAACCATTGGTACCCATTTGCGACATTGCTGCCGCCACGGCTGCCGTTACTGCAGCCTGAAACATCGCAGGATCAAACTGCGGGGGTGGCGGTGGAGGCGGCGCCGTGTTGTTGGAAGGTCTTGGTCTTTTCCTTGGTGGCATGGTTCTGTCATAAAAAAAATGACCAGTCGGTAAGACTTCAATAGTGATAACGAGTCGGGTGTTACTGGTTTTATTCCTCTAGTATTTTATCAAAACTTTATTATTCATAAACTGTTTGTGTGATCTGGTTAGGATGTCTGGTGCCAAACATTCAATAAATAAAACGCATGCCAAAATTTCATTGATAACCTTTAGCACATAACGTTTAGAGGGAAAAGTTTGACCACATAAGGGTCTACATTACATCGTTACAAAATATAGCTTTGGCATTACAAAAACCCTTTGAATAGTACTGTAATCACTTAGTCGCAGGGTCGACCTACATACAAAAGAGTAGCACCAACACGTACTCATAAAATTTTATTACCAAGACGTGAGAATAGTAACGAGTTCTAGTCACTGCGACCCTTCTTTGACGGAGGCTGCGATGATGTCGATGCGCCCTGTAGTTCCGCCACTCTGCGTTCGGCTGCAACCATTCTCTCTTCGAGTGCCATGTATCTTTCCCGATACTCTCTTGTTTCTGCTTGAGCAGCGAGAAGGTCTTGTATGAGTTGGTCTCTGTGGTGAGAGTCTCGTTCCAGGTCTCTGGTACGATCAGTAGTAGACTGTACGATGGCGCTTAACTCCCAGACCTGATCGGTCGTCGTCCTTCCACGATCATCCATACTTGCTATTCGTTGTATCGTGACGGGGAGGGCTCTGTCAGCCGGTCCACCATGAGTGAGATCATAGTATCCTCGTTGGTAGCCATATGGTGACCGCTGGCGTTGTTGTCGCCTCCATCTTTCGATCGTTGTTACCCAAGGGGGTTCAGGTCCGTTGTATCCAAAACGGTGCGCGGGTACCCTCGCGATGTAGGGAGGGTTGAATACTTCTGGTGGTTCCTCCACTTCGTTCCCAAACATGACTATCTCATCATCTTCCTCTTCTTCCTCTTGTTCGTCTTCCTCTTCTTCCTCTTGTTCGTCTTCCTCTTCTTCTTGGTCGTCTTCCTCTTCTTCTTCTTGTTCGTCTTCCTCTTCTTCTTCTTGTTCGTCTTCCCCCTCAGGCTCCTCCTCGGGATCCTCTTCGGGATCTTCCTCGGGATCCTCTTCGGGATCCTCCTAGGGCTCATCATCGATCCATCCCGCGTTTCCCTGATTGGGAAAATATGGGTCCCCGGGTATATGAAATCCTACCATGTCGTCTGCACGAGAAACGGGGGTTAAGAAGAACATATCGGAAATAATAATCTGGCGCTATAGAAACATACAAATACTCCTATAGTATTTTTAAATGTTTATATTTGGTTCTTAGCGTGTTCTTTATGGAGTGTAGTTAGGTTATCAGATTTGTCGCTCATTACGACTATTCCTTAATGTGCGTAAGTTACTTCTCGGACGGATATAGTTGATCAGGCTATATCCTTCCCATAACTGATTACACATGCTAAGGCGTACTAATAATGTTCAACTCCTCTTCTTTGAATTTATGTTCTCCTAAGTTATGACACCATGCGAGTGTAGGATGCATGTAAGTATACTTTAAAACAAGAAATTATTTGTTTTCTAAAAGTACAACTCGTTAAAGCATTTTAAGAATCAGAGACTTTTAGTCCCAAATGTGTTAATAGTTTGTATATCTTATGTGGTTTGACATACTTAATTCACTATAAACCGCGCTCTGATACCAATCTGTCACACCCCCAAACCAAGGATGGCGAGAACGTCCGGGGGTGGAGGACTTCATGTATAGTATCATAACCACAATTTCAATAGTAATTTAAGCAAACACAACCAACATATATATATATAATTGAAAAAGTTACATCACTTGTATAAATTACATGTTTCAAAATCAATTATAATATGTTGACAAAATATGAAAAGTTTGACGCCTTAACGTCCCATCCTCAAAAGCACTTGATTATCTGTTTAGTGATTTCCTGAGAATACAAGTTGTTTGAAAAGTGTCAACACAAAGGTTGGTGAGTTCATAAGCTTTTATTATAAAACTTAGTAGAAGTCTTTCACATGTAAATGTCGCGTTTGTTTCAGAAAAATACGATATTTTCCTTAAAATCCGTATAATGTAGCCTTATAACCAAAGACCAAAATGTATATGAAATCATCCTTACTTAGTAGAAATGTCGTGAGTTTGAAATGATATGGAAATTAAATTTTAAATCAACCTAAAACCTACTTAGGTTTTATGAAATCCCGTAAACTTTATAAATTTTTATCTCCCTAGGTGAGTCGCTATAATCATACTGTGACTATGTGAACCTGCCACAACGTTTCTCAGGCATCGCGAAAATGAAATGACATTTGTCACCCGTAGACCTGCAGGTCCCACTGTAGCTAGCAGCAAGGTGTGGGGTGTCAAACCCAATATAGATCTATATACAAGTATCACGTTCTCCCTCAAGGATATTCTGATTATAACTACCAGGAATTATATCCCGCACTCGGACGTACGGGGAGAGAGAGAGAGAGAGAGTCTCACAATATAGGTCAACAAGTTTACGTGAAATGTGTGTGAACATAAATCTTTTCTGTATGAATGTACCCTTTCTGTACGAGTGCGTTGAGTGATGTATCATAAACTATACCTATTATTGTTTATCTAAAATGTATGTAATATGTATGAACTCTTTTATGGAAATGTATTAGTGTTATGAATTTATCAAACTATACTTTTTATAGTTTAATATACGTGTTCTAAAATGAAGGAATAATATTTATTATGAATGACTTAGTTTCAGTTCATGATGATAAACTAACAAAGAAACACATTCAATAATTAGAACTTATGATTATACACTTTGCTCAACATAATACAAAGTGTTATGATATTTACATGCTGTTGGCTAACTTTAGCCATTCTGCCCTGTTTTGGAAAAATCATACAAAAATCATACGAAGTCGAAAACTAGATCCGTAAATTCTGAGAGGTCACAAAATGTGTCTAATTTACTCATAATTTTTATCACGATTTTTAACGACCTCCAACTTGGGTGAATAAGTCCAAAACCACAGACTGGTCCGGATTGTTGTTTGAAATGATAGGCAGTTTTGTAAAAATCACCATAAATTGTATAAAAATCGTATGGAGATGTGCAAGTAGCCATTTTAAAGCTGAGAACTTGAACTATTTTTACCTTGTACAGTTTTAAAAACAAAAATGTTTAAGATGCCCAAAACAGTCCGTGAATGGAGTTGAAATTTTCTGATGAAGGCTGTTAGAAAATTTTAGTTATGTTCTTGGTGTTTTAACTTGTATTCCCCCCCCCCCCCCCCCCCCTGAAAACTTGAGAAAACATGAAAATGTAGGGGTATGAACTCACCTTAAGTGATTTCAGTAGATGATTGTTGAAGAATGGAAGTGTTTAATTCAAGAACACTTGGAGATGCCTTGAAGATTTTCGAGAATCTAACATTATAGTTATGGAGTTTGTGTAAGCAATCAATGATTTGAGTAGAATGAAGTGAAATAATCATAAGGAGGATGAATTTTACTTACCAAGAGTTGAAGAACACTTGAAAATCAGCCTTGAATCTCGAAATTTATGTAGAAAAAGTTTGAGAGAAATGTGGTGTTTGATCTTAGTGAAATGAGAGCAAATGAGAGAAAATGAGGAGAGATGATGTTTGTTCCAGCTTTAAAAATGTGGGAATGAGTGTAAGGGACATTGAAGTGACCTTGGTAAGGTGGGGAGGTGTGGTTAGTCAAAGAGTGGGTGTGGGGTGGTTGCTTGTGACATTGGATAAGGCAAAGTCAACACTCCACCTTAAGTAAATCCCCCATTAGATCTTTATTATTTAGATAATGATTTTCATCAAAATATGTTTAAATTATGAATATTTAGGGTTTATTATGTTAAAATATAATTTCTGGAGAAAATCCCGCTTTAAAATCACGAAAAACGGGCTTAAAATGTTAAAAATATCAAGAAGGGGCTAAAAGTGACACAATTCCGAAATCTGACCGAGGCTCGGCCTTCTGATGCTGAAACCGAGAGAAGAGAGGGTAGAAACCGAGAGGGGAGAAGAGAGAGAGTAGGAACCGAGAGGGGAGAAGAGGGAACAGAGAGGCGCGAGGAGACAGAGAGGAGAGAAGGAGCAGAGAGGCGCGAAGGGACAGAGAGGAGAGAAAGAGCAGAGAGACCGAGAGTAGGGAAGAGACAGATAGGCGAGAAGACAGAATAGAGACCGAGAGTCCGAGTAGAGACAGAGAGGCGGAAGCCGAGAAAGGAGTAGAGGCCGAGAGGGGCAGAGACCGAGGCTCGGTCTCGCATGCCTCAGCCAACAGAGGCTCGGTTCTGGTCCTGAGAGGCCTCTCTTCTTGGTTTCGGTTCCTAAAGCCTATTTTTCTCGTTTTCGCCCCATTTTAAGCCGTTTTTGACCCGGTTAAGGGTCGGAATGACCCGAATGATTCTA